>NC_069783.1:119549930-120186805 GCF_027406575.1 Nycticebus coucang | reverse complement strand
AGACACTAAAAATCAATATAAATTTTCTTTAAATCACATTCATGGGCTCGGTGCCCATAACATAGTGGTTATGGTGCAAGCCACATACACTGAGGCTGGCAGGTTTGAATCCGCCCCAGGCCAACTAAACAACAATGACAACTGCAACAAAAAAAAATAGCTGGGCTTGTGGTGGGCCCCTGTAGTCCCAGCTACTTGGGAGGCTGAGGCAAGAGAATCGCTTAAGCCCATGAGCTTGAGGTTGCTGTGAGCTGTGATGCCATGGTACTCTACTGAGGGTGACAAAGTGAGACTCTGTCTCAAAAAAAAAAAAGAAAGAAAAAAAGTATTTACTCTGTCTCAAAAAAAATTACATTCATGGACTTAGGAAGTACATTTATCCTGATTTGGTTATAATCTAATTAGAACCTGTCTTAACTGACTATAGAGGTCTTCTGTTTAGGCCAGGGTGTCTCTGCCAGTTAAGTTCAATTTTCTGAAACCTTGACTACCTCTACAACAGATGCCAGCCATTGCTAAGCAAATTTCCTTCCAGCATCTGTGTTAGAATAGTTATTTTCTTGGTTTTGTGTATGTATTTTCTCAGAATTAGTTTGTGCAGATATTGTCTTATGTGATAACATGTAAAAGAAGGTATGTAATTATCTGAGTGAAATAAAGTCTTTTCTAGTCATTGGATGATGTGTGGACACGCTTACACTAGTTTCCTTAATACCTCAGGAAGACTAAAGAAAGATGAACTTTCTTAAATTAGAAAGTTTGGCTATGAGATTTAGTCATTGCCAAATTGAGTTGATGACAGTTTCTTTGTACTATTTTATAATCCTCTAGGGCTAATTTTTACCATTAATTCTATGAAACAGCATGATAGAGTGGAAAGAATTTATGCTTTAAATTCATTATGGTTTAAATTCAGTTATATTAGTGGTCTACCGTTTGCTATCTCTGTGGTATGAGAGAATTATTTATCCTTTGAGTTTAATTTCTTTAGCTGTCTGATGTAAAGATTTGAAATTATGTATGAAGACCCTGGAATGGTGCCTGGTATTAAGTAGGTGCTTAATAAATGATGGTGGTGGTGATTGCTATGTTATATATATATATATGCATACTGGTTTTGTTCCTTATATATTTTAATTTCATCCTTTGATTCTGTTTTTTTAAAACCATGGAATTTTAACTTAAATATATAATTATGGATTGTTTGTCTTTTAGGGAGTGAGAAGTAACTGTGCTTTTGGGATAATTTGTATGTAGAAATATTTGAAAGGTTTGCTTCAAAATTCTGAAATTATTAGGTAAAGAATTTTGTGTCTTAGAAAATTTGTCAGAAATTAGGACAGCAGGACTTGGGGTAGACTTGATTTTTAACTATAAACATGATCATGGCATATGAAGACATTAATTGAATAAACATTCATCATGGGAGTTTTTTTCCCTTGGCTAAACTATTTTGGTCTCATTAAGTTGTCCTTCTTATCAAACATTAATTTGAAATTTAAAACTAAATCTTTGAACATCCATTTTATACTTAGTTACCTCTGTTAGACTTGATTAGTGTTTGTTAACATTTTCCTGTGAAACTGGTATAATGATATTTAATTTTAGCTTTAAAGGAAAGGAAGTAAATTGTTTAAAAATAATTGCACATTTTTCAGTTCTTTTGGCTGTATTAGTTATTTGAAGTGATTTAGTTTGTAGCCTTGCTGTTATGTCACTTGCATTTGTTATATTACCTGTTAGAACAACTTTGTGAAAAACACGTAGCAGGTGGTAGCAGCTTCTCTTTGCTACTGAGAGCATAGAAACACTGATAGGAAGTTAGTGGAAGTGCTAGGATTAGGCAAAACATTCTCCTGAATCAAAGCCAAATATTTTGTCTGCTCAACTGTGCTGGATGTTACAGGTGAAAGTGTTATAGTGAGTAAATTTCTGTGCATAGAATTTCTTGGGGGCTAACTCACCTGATGTCTAAATCTCTGAGACGTCTTAATTTTCTAACCCTTGAAATGTCACTATTAGTGGTTCATATTTATCTAGGTAGTTTTATTCCTTTATTTTCTCTTCCATCTACCTCCGCCCCCCCAAGATCCTTAGACACAGAGCACTATCTTTAATTGAGGTGATAATAAGAAAAGTTGCCTTTTTTATTATTTTTATTTTGTTTCCTTCTTTGACATTTATTTGAAGATGTTAGCCTTTCTGATTAAAACACACATGCTGTTTTTATTTGAAGAAACAGAGGAAATTGTAAGATAGAAAAATGGACAAAGTGTATGAGCAGACAACTCAAAGTAGTAGTATTGTTAATATGATGGTTTTTCACATGTGTTAGATATTGTCTTAAGTGCTTTATGTGATTGCTAACTCATTTAATCAACAACCCTGTAAATACTATTATCTTCGTTTAACAAGTGATGCAGCTGAGGGACAGTGGTTAAGTAACTTGCTAGGTACTTATAGCTAGTAAGTACAGACCTAGGATTCAAACCCAGGAAGGCTGGCCTCAGATTATAACTCTGATCAAATATGTCTTAATGATTTCTTCCAAGCAGAATGAGGATTCTAAATTAGTACAGGGACATATCCTTCTATTAAATTGGCAGGTATTTTAAAAGACATGTAATTTGGAAGGTGGTTATTTGTATTGAGGGGACAATTAATTGAAAAGCCATGTGGGGGTGGCATCCTGTGGCTCAGTGGGTAGGGCGCCGGCCCCATATACCAAGGGTGGTGGGTTCGAATCCAGCCCTGGCCAAACTGCAACAACAACAACAACAACAAAAATAGTCGGGTGTAGTGGCGGGCGCCTGTAGTCCCAGCTACTCGGGAGGCTGAGGCAAGAGAATCGCTTAAGCCCAGGAGTTGGAGGTTGGTGAGCTGTGATGCCATGGCACTCCACCCAGGGCAATAAAGTAAGACTCTGTCTCAAAAGAAAAGAAAAGGAGTGTGGTAGCACTCATAATGCGTCTTAAAGTACTCATTCTTTGGTAATTCTTTATCAAGCAGTCTCTTCTAAGGAAATAATAAAGAAAATAATGTTCAAGGATGTTCTTCAATTGTAATAATTATAATAGCATAAAAAAGGAAGATTTTCCAGTTGTTATGGGATGGTTAAGTTATTCCTCAGTGAATACAATATGTAAACAATAAAAATTGTTTTTGAAGAATAACTAGTAATGTATAAAAATATTTATAGTAAGTGAAAAAGGGCACAAAACTGTGCAGTGTGGTTCTAACTTTCAACATGTATATGTACAGAAGAACAGGAAGGACTTGCAGTAAGATGCTAATAATTATTTCAAGTGTATTTATGCTTTATTATTTTTTAGCATTTTACAGTGACCATGTAGTACTTTTTATAGTTAGAGGAAACCAAGTGTCACACAGGGACAGTCTTAACTGTTGACAATACCAGCTTTTACTAAGAATGTTCCTTAAAGATTAGATTTAGTAGGTCCCATACTGTCAAGAATAAGTTAATAACTTTCAGATAGTTTTAGTTTGGATGTTATCCTTGTAACTTTTTTTCTTTTGATTGTGAAACCTTCTTTATTTGGATTGAAGAAATATGATTTTTTTCTTTTAAATGTGATCTTTGTAGTGATAGATTGTTTTAGTACTTTAAATTTGTTTTAGTTGTGTTGATAGAAGATATGACTACCTACCCAGTGCTATTTGTTTGAGAAAACACCTTGTTGACAAAAATTATTGATCTTGTGTGGAAGGGGAAAAATGAGTTAGGATTGAATACGAGGAACACACAGGCTATTTGGTACAGAATTTTCCTATAAGTTGATTTTACTATCAATTTTGAATATATAATTGTAGTTTACAGTTGCATAAGTAGGATCCAGCTTTTGTTTGTGTTGAAATATCTTGAAGTTTAGTTCTGAAAACCTAAGATTTAAGTAATCTTAAAATATATGTAATAGGAGCAAAGATAACAGTATTTTGTTCTATGCTGTTTTAAAGTTCTCATGTTTTGAAATGTGTTTAAAAACAAAAGACCGAACTACATTAGAGATTTGTTATAGAAACAAAGCTTTTCTGGGTTGCAGTGTGTTAAATAACATGAAAAATTGCTGATAACTTGGCATTAGTTTTGTAAGCAACTTCTTCCTAAATGTTAGCCTTGTATCGTTCATGATGAAGCACTATGGTACTGCATGCTGATTCCCTGATTAAAAAGGATTTACACAGCTATGACTTAATAATAAAAAAAAGGATTTAAACTGTAGCTTCTGAATAGGAAGAAATTGAAGAAATCCTTTGAAAGAAATGATTTCCTTATCGATTTTTTATTTTATTATTTTTTGTAGAAGTCTTGCTATATTGCCCAGGGTGGTCTCAAACTCCTGGACTTAAGTTATTCTCTTACCTTGGCCTGGGAAAGCTCTGGGATTACAGCCAAGAGCTACTATGTATGCCTAGCCAAATTATTTCAATTCTACAAACTTACTTTTAAACTCTTACCTGATTTCTAAACATAATTTATGGTTTAAATGATGAATAATATTATGGAACATAGTTTTATGCATAGGGGTTGTTATAGTAAATGTTTAGGCAAGTAAAATGGTTCGTCAGGAAATGATTATTGGCTTGTTTTGTTTTGTCCTTTAACATAGAGACATCTTGATAGGAATTAGCTTTTCCTCCCTCTGAAATTAAGAAGGATTGTACATTCTTCATGGGAGAAATCTTAGTAATGGGGGTTAGTGTATTTTAGTATATTTGCTTTTCTGTATGGAAGCCTGGTTTTAGTGGTCTGTAGGTAAAAATAAAAATCAAAACTTGAAATTTTCTTATCTTTTTCCAGGCTGAACTCACGGGAATCAAATGGCGTAGGTACAATTTTGGAGGGCATGGGGACTGTGGACCCATAATTTCAGCCCCAGCCCAAGATGATCCAATCCTGTTAAGTTTCATCCGCTGCCTGCAAGCCAACCTGCTGTGTGTATGGCGTCGTGATGTCAAACCAGATTGCAAAGAGTTATGGATATTCTGGTGGGGAGATGAGCCCAACCTTGTGGGTGTAATACATCATGAACTGCAGGGTAAGGTTTTTGCTTTCTCTTAAAAATTATTTGCATCACATGTTTTAAAAACAATGGTAACATTTGAAAAGGTTATTAAGACTTGCATAAAAGAAACATTTCAAGTGTCTAATGGGTGTGTCTCTCAAAAAGAATGTCCTTGTTCTCACCCCTCTTTTTTCCACCCCCATTTGTTCAAGCTTTCTTGTCCTTTCCCAGTCATGCAGAGAATCAGAATCTTGTGAACCACTATTACCAAATAAAGTATTGTGTCCCCTGGGTGTGCTGGGGTAGAAACAAGGGTAAGATCCAGGGTTGATAGTGATAGTGATAGTGAATTGTGAGTAATTAATAAGACAGTGAAATGAACAAAATTGGTTTTTCTTTGGTGGCTTTTGTGATTCGTTGACAGGTGGAAAATTGATAAATGATGTAGAAACTTATTAGTAAACTTTTTTTGCACAAAATTATGAGATGACACTGGATGGCATTTTGAAGAGAGATTAATGTAAAGGATCTGGTCTGATTTTGGTGTAGCATATTTTCCCTTGGTTTGTTCCTGCTTTTTATTTAAGTAGGCAATTTCAGGAAATATTGGATAGCTCTAGTGTTGGATAGTTTTTAACTTCAGATTATTACGTCTGATATCTGGAAACTTTGAATTAATATGAAAGTTTCATTATTGTAAGCTGCCTTGTATTTTTTGCGCAGATTAATAACCAGGGAAAATTTTATCAATATTTTTTAGATTGCTGGTAGACGTTTTTACCTCTTTATCTAAATGTGTCTATCTAATATGCTAAGCAAGTTTTCCAAATCAAGACTAGTTCTTGATTTAGTCAGAGTATTAACTCCTTTGACTTAGTCTCCTACAACCAACTTTTATTATCTCTAGATTACATTTTGCTAATTTGTGGTTGAAAAATTTCAGGTAATGTTTGGAATGTTTTGCTAAGCGGTATTTTTAATACTTTTTAAAGGTAGGAGTAAAACTAACTTTAATGTATATTTGAGGGTCTGTTCTAAAGCTTCTAGATTTGCCTAAAGAATTTCCTGCTAACTTGTACTTGACACCTTCCTAGTTTTTCTTGGCAGCCATTTTTTATCTGTGATATCTCCTGCCACAGCAGCCAGAGGGCAGTAAACCACAATGGACTAATTGAGCTGTTTACCTTAAGGTTCATTTATCTATTCAACTCAGACTTTTCTGTTGTTATTTTTTAGGGTATTTGAATTATCAATATAAGAGCCCATTCTGGGTGAGACTGCTTTCCTTAGCAAGATCTCATAACTTAACATTCATCTCAAAACTATCTTATGTAGTTAGTAGTTAACACAGGTAAAATTAAGAGTTTTAGAACATCTGGATTCTATGTATCAGAATTTGCAAAATAAGGTATCTCCTAGAAGATACTTATAATATTTTTGTTTGTTTATGTAAATATTAAAACATATATTTTTGAGCTCACTCGGTGCGCTGCTGCCGGGAAGTGGCTATACTATGTCGGGCCCTTTTGAAGAGCGCAGTGGGGTGGTTCCATGCGGTACCCCGTGGGGCCAGTGGTACCAGACGTTGGAGGAGGTGTTCATTGAAGTTCAGGCGCTGCCAGGCAGTTGCGCCCAGGATATCCAGTGTGGTCTGCAGAGCAGGCATGTGGCGCTGGCCGTGGGTGGCTGCGAGATCCTCAAGGGCAAACTTTTGATTCTACAATAGCTGATGAGGGAACATGAACTTGGGAATCTGAATATGCAGCTGATCCTTGGGTACAAGACCAAATGCAGAGAAAGCTTACATTAGAGAGATTCCAGAAAGAAAATCCTGGTTTTGACTTAAGTGGAGCAGAAATCTCAGGAAACTACACTAAAGGTGGACCAGATTTCTCAAACCTTGAAAAATAACCAGTGTTTTTTTGCCGCATTCAGTGGATTTTAGCAGATATTGCCAACTTAATCATAGGAACAGATTACGTGGTGGAAGAAAAATGTGGATGCCTACAGTTAACAAATTGCAAAATATATTTTAAATGGTTCTAAAAATTGCATTCAAGTATGATTTACATAGGAAACATGTCCTGTGGGAACTACTGTATGGCTATATGGTAACTTTTTTTTGGACTTGTTTTTGCTCAGCATGAAATTTTATATGCTATATTTTACTAATTTAACCATATTTTTAATACAAAAAAATTAGGGTAGACCATGTGAAATGAAAGAGTGCTATCAGGTAATACTAAGTTTTCTTTTGATAAGTGTGGTGTTCAATAAAGTTTTCTAAATAGGAAAAAAAAACATATATTCTTATTTTTTAAAAATATTTTAAACATGTAGTAGGGGTATATAGCATTTTTCCGTTTGTTTTGGTTTCATTCTCATTTTTCACAATTATTTCTGACTCTCATTTTCCATTTTTCTACTCTGTATAAATCCCTTATATTTTAACTTTTTGCTTTGCTCTTTGTTACCAGCACAAGGCATCATTTTGTAATGATGAGGAAACTGTCAGTTGGGCTTATTTTATTCATGTGTAGAGTGAGGTTATTTATAACAACAAACAGATGATCAGTATTCTTTGAAATAGCTTACTATTGTATTATTTCTCATAGGCTTTGTTATTGAGTTAACAAAAAGATACAAGCTTTTACAATTTCTTTCTTTCTTTTTTTTTTTTAAGAGACCTAGTCTCACTTTTTTTGCCCTTGGTGGAGTGCTGTGATGTCACAGCTCACAGCAACCTCCAGTTTTTGGGCTTAGGTGATTCTCATGCCTCAGCCTCCTGAGTAGCTGGGACTACAGGCTCCCGCCACAACACCCGGCTATTTTCTTTTGTTGTTGTTGTTGCAGTTTGGCTGGGGCCAGGCTTGAACACACCATCCTCCGTATATGGGGTTGGTGCTCTAATCACTGAGCCACAGGCACTGCCCCCCTTAAATTTAATAGTTGCTTTTGATTTAGATTGCACATACTTAGAATCATTAAGACTTATTTTTAGATTGCTTTGAAAATTTACATTAATACTGCATTTAAATTAGAAAATTAGGACAGCATAGAATTGCCAAAGAGAATGGAGAAGTAAAAATCCTGAAGTCTAAAACCATTTTAATAATAGATGTTTTATGTGTAAATGAAGTTGGTAGTATATTAGTAGGTAACTCAGGCCTTTTTACTTAACAGTATATTGTAAATTTCTTTTGAGATTGAAAATGGTACAAACTGGTTATCCTTTCTGTCCTACTAGGAAAATATCACAGTGATAGAATAGTTATAACTTCACGAGTGCTTCTGCTTTTTTTTAATATGTTGAATTTTGAGAGAGTTATTAGAACCAATCATATGAAATGTCCATTTTTATAGGTAAAGGTGGTTGAAAGGGTAATTTTTTTTTTTTTTTTTTTGAGACAATCTTACTTTGTCACGTTTGGTAAAGTGCTGTGGTGTCATAGCTCACAGCAACCTCAAACTCTTGGGTTCAAGTGATCCTCTTGCTTTAGCCCCCCAAGTAGCTAGCTGGGAATACAGGCACCTGCCACAATGCCCAGCAGTTTTTTTAGAGAGGAGGTCTCGCTCTGGCTCAGGCTAGTCTCGAATCTGTGAGTTCAAGCAGTCCACCTGCCTTGGTCTCCCAGAGTGCTAGGATTACAGGTGTGAGCCTCCGTGCCTAGCTGAAAAGGGTAATATTATGTAGTTCAATCTAATATTGGAAAATATCTGAGGCCTGATTAGAAAAATGAGTGGCATAGAGACAACTTTGTTTTAAATAAGTAGAAATATGGCAGGGAACGCAATCATAAAGAAAAACGAAGGCTACAAAGGGAGTATTTTAATTAGTAGCCATCTAAATCGAGAATATTTTGGAATCTATTTAATTCTCTAATATATTTGAGTCCTTTTGTTTTGGTTAAATTAAATTATAGCAGAATCCTATTAGCAGGCTTTAGTATTAAGTCTGACATTACCATTATTGGTAAAATTCTTATTTACAGGGCTGTTTTACTGTTCTTTAATTTTGCTTTTTAGTTACATTATTTGGTATTTCCTTTATCTTTATAGGGTACCCAAATAGCATACTACTAAGAAACATCACAATAACATGTAATACCAAAGCAGCCATCTTGAATTTAAATCTATAAAATATCCCTGTAAAGGAGAATAATTCTAACAAAATAATTCTAAAATATACTCATGTTTGTTTTATGATACTACATTTTTTGTTTAAATGCTTAAAATATCTATGAAATAGTCTGGGAAAAGACTGTAACGCATTTATAGTCTGTATCTGTCTTTGGATAAGTACTTTGGGCTTTTGTACTGTTTATATTGTATGGTATCGAGGTTTAGAGCATGGGCTCTGGATTGCTTGGGTTTGAATGCCTTCATGTTCACTTATTAGCTATGTATTCTTTGTTAGATTATTTGACTGACCTGTGCCTCAGTTTCCTCATTGTGAATTGGGATACAAGGTTTAAAAAGGTTAAAAAATACTTAGCAGCATATAAAGCAGTTTATCTATAATTGTAACTACGGCTGCTCTTCCTAGGATGACAATTAACTCCTACATGATAATTACGACGTTTTGGTAGTTTTTAAACAATTGGTTCTGTATTTCACCTAGTGCTTACTAATGTTCATCTAATATTAATTTTTATGTATACTTTTTGGTTGAAGTGACTATTTTTGATTTTTAATGTTTGGGTAGAATAATTGGAAATGATAAAACCAATTTTTAGAGTAGTGAAGAATATTCCTACTTGGATGAAATTTGTCTTAATTTATGCTATAAAAAATTTCATAGTAAACTAAGTTATATTATGAAGACTTCAATACTTTAAGATTTGACACTGTGGGATCTCTGTAAGGTAGAATTACAACTTCTTCCCATAGTAGTGTTAATGCAGGGTACATACTGAATATGTGTGTATGTTCATTTTGGGGTATGTGTTCATCCGTCTCCATCCTTATGTCCAGATGAGTGCCTCTCCCTGTAGATCCAGTTATAGGGTTTTGATGTAATCCCTACCCTTCACAAGATTTTAGTCAAAAAAGGATATAAGACAAGCACACAAATATATAGAAGGCTGATAATGTAAGAACATAAAAGAAGTGGACAAGGTTGACTGCTTTTCTAATAGGCAAAGGCTCAATTCTAGGACATAAGTTTCAGGCAGTTCTATAAACTTGTAACAGGACCACTGTGAACCCTATTGCCATGGTAGCTACCCTTCATAGTTTCTGGTCCATTTAGTCAACCTGTGCATTTAGCAGGAACTTTGATTAGTGCTACATATGTAAAATGAGTCTTCATTGTTAAAGAGCTTGCAGTCTCATTGGGAAGGTAGCTAAATGAGTCTCTAATTCTGACACAATGGAGTAAGTGCTATAAATGATTTAAATTATGAGATCTTGCAGTAGTATCACATTTAGCCTTGAAAATTGGAGGGGAGATGATGGGGGAAGCCCAGACTTGGTGAAGCATGGGGTGACTTTTTATTATACCTTTACTGTTTTGGCTTGACTAAATAATTCCCTACATTTTCAATTTGAATTTAAGATTAATAACAGTATGCTAAGTTGACTTCTAATCTACCAAACAAAATCGTACTAAAAAACACAATCTTAGGGCGGTGCCTGTGGCTCAAAGGAGTACGGCGCTGGCCCCATATGCCAGAGGTGGAGCGTTCATAACCCAACCTCAGCCAACAAAAACAAAAAACACAATCTTCTCTCCATTTCTTCTTCTGTTAGTCAGTGGTGGGAAATTCCAAGTATAGACCTCAAAGGTCTAGAGATTGCTTGTCCCAAGGCATTGAGAGTCCCTGATCCAGAAGGAAGAAGTATCAGACACAGCTAGTATGTGGTAAAGAATGTTTGATGTATAAGTGAATGAAACCTATTTTATGTGGCCCCAACAAAGCATATGGTATTGTACTCTCAGGTTGAATTATAATTAATTTGCAAAATTTTAAAATGATTTGATAAAGTGAGAAAATTGAAATTGAATTATTATAATTTCTGGTTTTAATTCCCAAGGGGGTACAGTTATCCAATTTATTTTATTTATTTTCTACCAAAAAAATTTACCACTAAATATGCATTATCTGTAATTTCAAAGTTTTTTTTTTTTTTTGGTAGAGACAGAGTCTCACTGTACTGCCCTCTGGTAGAGTGCCGTGGCGTCACATGGCTCACAGCAACCTCTAACTCTTGGGCTTATGCGATTCTCTTGCCTCAGCCTCCCGAGCAGCTGGGACTACAGGCGCCCGCCACAGCGCCCGGCTATTTTTTTGTTGCAGTTCAGCTGGGGCTGGGTTTGAACCCGCCACCCTTGGTATATGGGGCCGGCGCCCTACTCACTGAGCCACAGGCGCCGCCCAATTTCAAAGTTTTATTTATCAGGTCTGGTGTGGTGGGAGGTGCCTGTAGTCCTGAGTAGTTGGAAGTCTACCACTGGAGGGTATCTTGAGCCTAGGAGTTTGAGGTTGGAATGAGCAATCATCGTGCAGTTGCTCTCCAGCCTAGATACCAGAGTGAGACTTGGTCTGTTTAAAAAACAAAAAGAAAACCCAAACCCCAATAATTCATAAATAAATAATAATAAATTATAGCAAGAACACATTTGTACAGTCTAAAAATGGTTATCAAAGTGTCAAAATTAGAACTCTTAGGAATTGACTTCATTGTCAGTGTAGGGACAGATTGGTAGTTGCTACCCTTTGTTGTATATTTAGAGACATATTTAATTTTAGCATTTTTTACAGTGCTGCCACCTATGTCAGGAGGTGTAGGCCATTGTAAAAACAGCATTAGACGTTAGAGAACTAGGAAAAATGGATCTGATAATTTAAGACACTAATACTGAACTAATTGCCAGCTTTAGGAGAAGGAAGTAGGGCATTTTGTAGGGGTGTGAAAAGGCTGAGAGAAGGGAATAGGGAGCAGGTTCCTTAGTATTAATGTTCTAATCTACACCTATAGATTGTAATCTGTAGTTCTAAGTGATGGATGATGTAATGTAACCTTTGTTTAGATATCTCCTAGGAAGAACGAACTCCTTCACTCTCCCCATCTTTTTATTTTGAAGAATATTTACACACACATGCATATTCCTTTTTTTCCAAATAAGTATTTGAAAGTAATTTTTACACTTCATGAACAAAATATTTCAAGTCCTATGAGAATGTGGGACGTTTTCCTTCATAACCATAATGCTATCCTCACACTCAAGAAATTCAAAAGTGATATAATCAAATTATCTAATATTCAGTTCATATTTAGCTTTCTCCAATTGTTCCAATAATAGCTTCATAGTTTACTTTCTCTGATGTATTTTCTCTTCTAATTTGGAACATTCTCCAAGTTATCTCTTTTTTTGTTTGGCTCTTCAGTGATACTGATAGTTCTTGAAGGAAGTAGTTCTATTGTCGTGTAAAATGCTCCATTTTTTGAATTTGTCTCATTAGAGTCAGGTTAAACATTCTTGGCAAGAATATTGAGTAGGTGATTTTGTGTATTTGCCATGGCATCACATCAGAGGCACATCACGTCAGTTTGTCCTAATATTGATGGTGTTAATTTTGATCATTGGTGAAGATAGGCCAGATTTCTCCTTTGTAAGGGTATTTTTTTCTTTTGTAAATATTAAGTAAATGTAAGGTGAAAGTTTGATATTGTATGAATATCCTTTTCCTCAAAAGAGCCTAATTGTTTACCCCTTAAGCCAACAGAACAATCTGCTTCTATAAAAGCAGGAAAAAATTGAAATGAACAGTCCATTCTTAAGTCACAGGAGAGGTGAAGAGGAGAAGAAAGGAGAAACATTTGAAGGTCTAGCAAAGGCACATTGTGATAGCAAAGTCAGACTCTCAAAATTAACAACTTCTATTGCTTAGCATACTAAAAAGGAATGTTAATGTTGAATTTTTCTAATATCATAGACATTAAATATGGAATATATTCAATGTAGGAATATATTATTGTGTATTTTAGAGTCTGAGCTTCCAGTTGATTTGTGGTGATTTCTGATTGTTTGAATAAATTAAATAATTATAATCGATATTATAAATGGGTCTATCATCAACTGAAAAAATTGCTTTCTGAGAAATTAATGACTCTTTTACTTATATAATTGATAGGAATGAAATTATCTTTAGGTAAAATGTCATTCAGTTTGAAAATTTATTCTGAGGAGAAAATCTGATTCTGACCTTTTTTCACTCTGTTATCTTTTTTATTATTGGTGGTGAATTTGTAAATCATTGAAATTAATCTGAGCGAATCAGAAAATATTATTTTAAACATTATTTGGGCTTACTTACAAGTTTAGAATTTTTGTGGTTTTGGAAATATGAATTATATTGTGCACCATAGGTGTGTACTATTTTATGAATCGATAACACCATTTTAAAAATTGTTAACACAGTGTACCTGAAAAGTAAATTTAATTTTACCTTTTATATTTGTCATTATTTTGTGGGAACAATAGAAAAATACATTTGTATTTCATGAGAAAAAAAGTACTTTGAAGAGAAATACATATCCAGTGGTAAATAGTAGCTAGATCTTGAATAGTTTATAAAAGTATAGCTTAATTCTACTTGGATCTAAATTATTCAAGTCCTGATATAAGTTTTCTGCTTCTTTTAATAATTATAATTACTGTTTTCCCCTCTTTTATTTTGAAAGAATTAGACAAAGTTAAAAAACGTAATATTTTTCATTGTTTGAGGATAATCTAAATGATTGTAGTGCATAGTTGCTTAAATATTAGACTTAATGATTATATCCTTAAAAGAAAAAATAGAATACTTATTAGATAAACATACATTCATATTATAAATTATGATAAGACTATAATGACTTCAGAATTATTTCATGTGAAGAATAGAAAAAGATCTAGTGAATTAGAATTATTAAGCTAAATGTACTTGAAATTGAGAGAACAAGCTAAAGTCTAACTTTTGAATGTGAATAAAGTCAATGTGTTACTACAAGCAACTTACTGAACCATGTAATTAGTTTTTTCTGTGAAAAATGAGACATTTATATTGAGGTTGTGGTGAAATATGTAAAGGGGCTTATATTCTAATGATATGAACATTAAACAATTGATAAAATATTATAATTTAAAGATTGTTGCTTTGAGGGAAGAGTTTAATCTGTTGATGGGAGGGGAATCTGTATATTGGGAAGTATAAGCAGTGTGGTCTCATCTTTTTGCATTGATATAAAGTCACCTACTTGTATAAGGTGAACCTTGTAAAATCTCCTTTAATGAGGTAGTAGAGTCAACACTGGAACAAATAAGGTTGAAAATGGACTGAACACGAGGTAAACTGTTGTTTGGTGTATTATAGTCTTTCTTTTTTTTTTGATGAGAGTAATTTTAGTGATGAATATATGATACTCTAGCCCTTTGATGCTCTTAAGTCTTCAGTGTCATCCCTCCACCCCCGAAAACTTTTTGGCACCAGGGACCATAATAAAGTGAGTCACACAATTTTTTTGGTTTCACAGTGAATATAAATGTTATGTTTACACTATACTGTAAAGTGTGCAGTATTGTCAGGAACAGTGTATTAAATACATAACCTTAATTAAAAATACTTCTGCTAAAAGTGCTAACGATCAGTTGAGCTTTCAGCAAGTTGCAGTCTTTTTGCTGGTGGAGAGTCTTGTGGCCATGTGGGTAGCTGCTGACTAATGAGCATGGTGGTTGTCAAAAGTTGGGTGACTGTGGCAATTTAAAACAATAAGATGGCCAGAAAGTTTGTGACATTGATCGACAGGTGATGCTGTTTGATAGCTAGCATTTTACCCATAGTAGAGCTTCTTTCAAAATTGGAGTTAAAAAGAAATTGGAGTCCGTCTTCTTAAGCCCTGCTGCTAGATTATCAAATGGGTTTATGTAATATTTTAGATCCTTCCAGTGTTCACACAGGAGTAGATTCCGTATCAGGAAACCACTTTCTTTGCTCATCCGTGAGAAGCAATGCATCATACAATTAAAGTTTATCATGAGATTGCAGCAATTCAATCATATCTTCAGGTTCCACTTCTAATTTTAGTTCTCTTGCTATTTCCACCATATCGGTAGTTACTTCCTCCACTGAAACCTTCAACCCCTTCAAGTTATCCTGCAGGGTGGGAATTAACTTCTTTCAGACTCCTATTAATGTGATATTTTGTCATCCTCTTGTGAATAACAAATGACATTAAGAATGTTGAATCCTTTCTAGAGTTTTTCAATTCATTTTGCCCAAATTGATCACAGGAATCACTATGGCAGTTCTAGCTTTATGGAATGTATTTATGAACAAGACTTGAAGGATGAAATTACTCCTTGATCCATGGGCTGCACGTTGCATGAAAATAACATTAATCTTGTATCTTTCCATCAGAGCTCTTGGGTGATGAGGTGCTTTATCAGTGAGCAGTAATAGTTTGAAAGGAATCTTTTTTTTTTTTTTTTGTTTGAGCTGTAGATCTCAACAGTGGGTTTAAAATATTCTGTAAACCATACTGTAAACAAATGTGTGTTCATCATCTAGTCTTTTTGTTCTGTTCATAGAGCACAAGCAGAGTGGATTTAGCATAATTCCTAAGGGCTTTAGGACTTTTGGAATGGCAAATGAGCGTTGGCTCCAGTTTAAAGACACCAGCTCTATTAGCCCTTAACAAAAGAATCAGTCCATCCTTTGAAATTTTGAAAGTAGGCATTGACTTCTTTCATTTCCAGGATGAAAGTCCTATATGGCATCTTCTTCCAGTATGAGGTTGTTTTGTCTGCTTTGTTAAGTCTGTTGTCTAGTGTAGCTGCTTTCATCAATTATGTTAGGCAGATCTTCTAGACAACTTGCTGCAGCTTCTACATCAGCATTTGCTGCTTCATCTTGCACTTTTGGGTTGTGGAGCTGTTTCTTTCTTTAAACCTCAAGAAACAACTTCTGCTAGCTTTCAAGTTTTCTTCCACAGCTTCCTCACCTTTATCAACCTTCATATGTATGTAAAATTGAAGAGAGTTAGAACTTTGCTCTGGATTATGCTTTGGCGTAAGGTAATATTGTGGTTGGTTTGATGTTCTATGTAGAGAATTTTCCTTCTCTATGAATGCAAAGAACTTTTCCTTTGCATTTACAACTTAGCTGTTTGCTAGGAGCCCTAGCATTTGACCTACTGTGCCTTTGACATGCCTTTTTCATCAAGTTTAATCAGTTGTACATTTTGATTAAAAGTGAGAAACATCTGACTCTTCACTTGAGATCAGCGGTTCTCAACCTGTGGGGTGTGACCCCTTTGTAACAATGAAAATACATCCTGCATATCAGATATTTACATTACGGTTCATAACAGTAGCAAAATTATAGTTATGAAATAGCAATGAAAATAATTTTATGGTTGGGGGGTCACCACAACATGAGGTACCGTATTAAAGGGTTGCAGCATTAGGAGGCATTGGGAAAGTTGAGAACCACCTTAGAGGCAATTGTAGGGTTATTAATTGGCCTAAATTTCAGTATTATTCTGTTTCAGGGAATAGGGAGGCCTGAGGAGAGGGAGAAAGATGGGGGGTGGGAGGAATGACTGGTTTATGGAATAGTCAGAACACAGGCAACATTTAAGGATTAATTTCTCCATCTTATGAGTATGGTTTGTGCTGCCGCCAAACAATTACAGTAGTAACATCAAAGATCACAGATCACTGTAAAAGATGTAATAATAATGAAAAGGTTTGAAATATTGTGAGAATTACTAAAATGGCACACAGTGACCCAAGGTAAGCACATGCTGTTGGAAGAATGGTGCCCAATAGACTTGTTTGACCCAGGGTTGCCACAAATTTTCAATTTGTAAAAAATGCAGTATCTGCAAAGCTCAATAAAGTGAACTGTAACAAAATATGGTATGCCTGTATATTATTGAGGTAATTGAAAAGGTAGAATTACCTGTCTGTTGTCATTAGAGATCTTTTCTTTCTTCCCTTCTCTTTTTATAGATCTATTTTCATAGGTCCTGTTGTTAAAAAATCGATATACCTAGCAAAAGAGTGGGATAGCTTTTGGGTGAAGCAGGAGGTGGTTGCTTAGGCTACCATTTAGTTGTGTTGTTGCATAAGGTTTCTGGATCTGTTTAAAATATGGTTTATAGGGCGGCGCCTGTGGCTCAGCGGGTAGGGCGCCGGTCCCACATGCCGGAGGTGGCGGGTTCAAACCCAGCCCTGGCCAAATTAAAAAAAAATAAAAAAATAAAAAAAAAAAAATAAAATTAAAAAAAAAAAAAATAAAATATGGTTTATAGATCCGTGCTTAACTTTCTGTGAGTAATTGAAAAGTATTTACAAATGGTTTCCATTTGGCTTTGTTTTGTAACATTTAAGGAAATTGAAATTAGAACTTTGTATATTCAACCATGGGTATCACTGGGAGCTGGAATTTTTAAAATCTTAAAAAAAAGGTCTTGGTGGTAGAAATAACACATAAATATGCCCCTACCATCCAGACAGTATAGAAATATGTTTTAAGTACTAAAGAATTGTGAAGTTAGATTCTTTTGCTTTAAACATGTCCTGACTGAGCTGCTGTCCTCATGCTGCCTGAAGAGATTCTCATTTAATATCATTCTGGCTAGTAAGTGTTTGATAATTTTCTTTAAAGCTCCATCTATGTAAATATTTTTGAACAATTTTCTATAAGTAGAGGGCTACATACCTATTTCTTATAAACCCAACATTGATAAAATGCACTCTTTGTATAATTGGGTCTTGTTTTGATCCTGGCTCTTTTCATATTGTCATTTGGCAGTGATTTCAACAGAATAAGCATTATCCTCTTGAGGCCCATCTAGGATTGAACTAAAGGGCTTCTACAATATCCACATGATCATACAATTAGTTCTCTCCCCCCCCCCCTTTTGTGCTCTGTAATAATGTAACTGAATATGAGCTAGTTGCCAGGGTATTGTGGTGGAATAATACCCCTGCAGTTTGTAGTTAATCATGCAGCAGAACTAGCCTGATTTTTTTTTTTTTAAAAAGCACAAGATAAAAATTGGATAAAGATGAAGTGTCTGTGTTGAAAAAGATTATATGTATACAGTGATAAAGTGAAGGTTAAAGTGCTCATAAATTTGTCATTGGTAGTCTCTTTTCTCCTATTCAATATAATGTCATACAAAGATCTCCTTTTTAAAAAATTCTTTGGTCTCTTGACTTTTCTATCCTTGGGGTGGGTGAGGCTTTGTGCTCATCTTCTTGACGTCTTACTCTCAGAAATCAGAAGGAAATTAGTAAATATTTGTGGGATGACTCCCTGAATAGGGGAAGTGTGGACCTCTTCAAGATGAGTTCGTTAAGATTATTTTATTTTTCACAGGTAATCTTAAACCTATTTAAAAGTAAGCTGTTCTGGTGTTTGCTATTTATAGGAAGGAAATATAGTTTATAGGCAAAATTTAGATACTTTGAGTTAAATTTCAGGCACAGTATTTTTAGCTTATTTTAAAAAGTAGCTTTGTAGGTGTTAAAAATGAAAAGGAGGCCTGCCCTGGCACGTTACCCACATTACATACAACTCTGACTGTTTAGGAGGAAATAGCATTTGTTGGTAGTGACTCTTTTTTTTTTTTTTTGTAGAGACAGAGTCTCACTTTGCTGCCCTTGGTAGAGTGCCATGGCATCACACGGCTCACAGCAACTTCCAGCTCTTGGGCTTATGTGATTCTCTTGCCTCAGCCTCCCGAGCAGCTGGGACTACAGGCACCTACCACAACGCCTGGCTATTTTTTTGTTGCAGTTTGGCCGGGGCTGGGTTTGAACCCACCACCCTCGGTATATGGGGCCGGCGCCCTACTCACTGAGCCACAGGCGCTGCCTGGTAGTGACTCTTTTTATGGAAATATTTGTCATACTATTTATTGGTTTCACGAAGAGAATAACAAAGAGGGGCCCTTGATTTGAGTAGCTGAGGTGGCTTGGACAATTATCCTTATTGCAAGGTAAAGGCTTCATTAAGCAGAGCTTAGCCAGAGCCCTCAAGCAGGTTTAAATATTCTCCCCTATCACCAATAAAACATATACCATTTACAAAAAAAGGTTAAATGACTTAAATATAGCAATATCAATGATTAGTGCAGATACGCAGATAATCTATTTGATGAAGGCAGTGTGCTACAGGATACTCAGGGGACAAAAACACTTTGATGGAACATTTGGAGGTCAAGTACTGATCAGCTCACTTGCCCACACATTTAAAATGATACATTATCATTTGCTCAGACTAGAGTACTGTGGCATCAGCCCAGCTAACAGCAACCTCAAACTCCTGGGTTCAAGTGATCCTCTTGCCTCAACCTTCCTAGCAGCTAGGACTACAGGTGCTGCCTAAACACCAGCTAATTTTTCTATTTTTAGTAGAAATGGAGTCTCACTTTTGCTCAGGCTGGTCTGGAACTCCTAAGCTCAAGCGATCCTCCTGCCTCAGCTTTGGGATTACAGGTGTGAGCCACCATGCCCTGCATAAAGTGATAGCATTATGTAATAATAATATTCAAATGGTGTGTGAGAGGATGCTTTAAAAGCAATCTTTGAGCTTTAGAAAGTTAAAGTGTTACTGTTTAATGATTTTTTTTTTTTGGCCGGGGCTGGGTTTGAACCTGCCACCTCCGGCATATGGGACCGGCGCCCTACCCACTGAGCCACAGGCGCCGCACTGTTTAATTTTTTATATTTGGAATTGCCACCATGTGAGTCTACTTTATGTTAAGTTCTAAGCAGAATACAGAAATGAATCAAAAAATTTTGCATTTTAGAAGGTGAGAACCCAGTAGAGCACACCCATAAAAAGCATTTGTTTGTTTATTTATTTATTTTGAGACAGTCTCACTCAGTCACCCTGGGTAGAGTGCCATGGCCTCTTCATAGCTCACAGTAACCTCAGACTCCTGAGGGGCTTAAGCATTCCTCTTGTCTTAGCCTCTCGAGTAGCTGGGACTACAGACGTCTGCCAGTAAACCTGGCTAGTTTTTCTATTTTTAGTAGAGACGGGGGTCTCACTCTTGCTCAGGCTGGTCTTGAACTCCTGAGCTCAGGCAATCCACCCACCTTAGCCTCCCAGAGTGCTAGGATTACAGGTGTGAGCCACCAGGCCCGGCCCACCAGAGCTTTGAGGGAGAATGGATTCTTAAGGTGAACAGTAAAAGATGGATAGTATTTGGCTGTATGGCTTTGTCAGGCAAGAACATTTGCGTAATTACATGTGGAAGGATGTGTCTGGAATGTTTATTAGGGAACAGTTACAAATAGAAAATTAATTGAAAATTCATATTTGTGTCTGTTGGGGATGGAGCGTAAACTCTAGGTAGGTAGTTTGAACTTTATAGGTAGGTAGTTAGGGGTTTTGAAGGTTTTTGAGTAGGACTGAGTGGAAGTGCCCAGTAGACTATAATAAACTGCCTGGGGACAGGACCTGCATCTGACTTCTGTCCATAATTTTAATTCTAGGACCAGCATAATTTCTGGCACTTATTTTCTGAATAAATTAATCGATTAATGAATGTGATAGAACTCTGTGTAAAGATTAGCATTCTAGCACCATTGTTTGCTAGGAGGCCTTCCCAGTGTCCTGGATGACACAGAAAGCATGCTGTTATGTGATACTTTGAAAGAGAGTGTGTGGCCAGATTTGAAAGATTTTCTGGGTGCATTGATTTTTTAGTTGCATATTGAAAAGACAGTGATACAATTTTCTTCTTTTGTAGTGTTTTATTTTTTAATAGTGTATAGTTTAATTTTTAAAATGGAAATTGAAAATTCTACTTAGAATTGATTGAATAATTGTTCATAAATTACTTTTATTTGTGTTGTAGATAGTAAGTAGTTTGGGTATTTTGCAAAAAGTTTGTATTGTAATTGTCTTGTAGAATAGATGGCTGTGGAAGAGTACTGTTTATTGGGTAAAGGTGCTTAATGATATTTATATGTCAGGATCATTTTTAACTTACAAATACATCATGACTTGAGTGACCTTGCCTATCCTACATATGTTATAGTTGCTAGACCAACACTAAAGTTGATACTTGCTACATGGAAGTGATTGGTAAGATTGCTTGACTGAGGCACTCACTAAGAATGTCCTAAGTGTGTGTTTTACTGTAGAATCAAATTGATACCTTTCAGTGAGCTTTCTGTCTGTCACTCTGAAATCCCGAATTACTAGTTTTTAAAATATCATGGCTATAGACTACATGATAAAATGAGATAGTAAGAATATGATTTAGGTGAATATTTTCAATGAGATCTTTAGTAGACAGTATACAACTTTTGCTCAGTTGTTATGAAGATGGTCTTTTGGTTACATTTGCTTTCTAAATATTTAAGATAACAGGGTAGTACATTGCTAATTCTGTAATTTTAAAACGTTATTTTTCTAAGACTTTTAACAAAGTAGATCTGTCCCCTCCAAAGATGATGGCAGACACATTCACACATATACCTAGGGTTGCTTGGATTCCCTGTATTAGTTGAAATTTGGTTTTGCAGCATATGAAATGCTGCCCTGTCTCCCAGAGGATGCTCCCAGAGTCCTCACATCATAATGAGTGAGTCAGACTTTCTTGGTCAGAAACCATCCCTCATTCTCTTTTTCCACTCAGCAGAAGTATAGTCATGGATTGTGTATTACTGCTTGTTCATTCTCAGATTCAAAATGAAACATAGGCGGGGAAGAAATTTATTCTTTTGTTGTCTTTTATCTTTGGAAAGGCAGAGGTCATAGAATGGTAAGTAAACTAAAAATAAGGGATTGAGCATTCACATCATTCCTCTTCTTAATATGTATGCCATCATAGACAAGACATTTAAATTTGTCTTAATATCATTAATAATATGGGAATTATATCTTTATTTTATGAAACACATAGGTTTAAATGTTGTGTAAATGCATTTTATAGTCATATTTTACCTTAAATGACTTTTATTATCAAAATATTTAAATCTGCATGAATTTAGATGCTAAATAAGGGTATAATTTTCATTTTACAGTTTTGTCCATAGTTTTTACCTGTTGATAAAGTTTGAATTCTCTTCCATCTAGTGTTGTCTATAGTCTTACTTAAATCGTATATAGACATTTGATGTTTAAAAATATGGTTTCATAATTGACCCTTTTCTGGCTTTGGATATGTAAGAATGATTATAATATCTTATGCCTTTGCTCTTGAAGTTATTTTAGAATAAAAAAATTATGTTCCAGGCCAGATGTGGTGGTTCATGCCTATAATCCTAGCACTCTGGGAGGCTGAGGTGGGTGGGTAGCATAAGCTCACAAGTTTGAGACCATCCTGAGCAAAAGCATGACCCGGTCTCTACTAAAAAAAAAAAAAAAAAGAAAAAGAGAAAGAAAAGAAAAACTGAGGCAAGAGGATCGCTTGAGCCCAAGAGTTGGAGGTTGCTGTGAGCTGTGATGACACTGCACTCTACCCAGGGTGACAGCTTGAGACTCTGTCTCAAAAAAAAAAACAAAACCAAAGAAAAATTATTTGCCTATTATTTTAAATAGGATTGTAATCTAATCCTTCAAAAATTACAGTTTATGATTCTCTTAATTATCAGTTGACCAGAGAATTTTTGAATTTGTTATTAGTATCACATATACAGAATTAGCAAGAGTATTTTGTTAGGCCTGGTGGTTCATGTCAGAAGTAATGTTAGCTACTTGGAAGGCTGAGGTGGTGAAGGGGGAGGGGAATCAATTGAGCCCAGAAGTTCAAGACCAGCCTGGGCAACATAGACCCTAATTATCAAGGATTACTACTCCAGATTCATTCTTGGTGCTATAATAAACCCAGTATCCTTTTCCCTATTTTTTTTTTTTTAATTTGTAGAATAATTTATTGTGCTTATTGTATCTAACTTTACAGTAGCAATAAATAAAGAATGAATGATGGTTTGACTTACATGTCGAAAACTAGGAACCAGATAATAATCAGATTATTTATGATTTTGTTCTTACATGCTAGGCATCATGGTAGGTGCTTGATGCACAATCTACGACTCAAAGAGGTTTTGGGTTTATTCTTTCTTTCTGAATCTTAATTTGAATGATTTACGTAATACTTCAAGATTCTGCTGATTATTTTTTTATACCTTCTTATACCTCTTTTTTGTGTTTATTCATTTTAATGTGTGGGTTAGAGTTAGTGGTTATGAAAATAAGTGATAGTTTTTACCATATTGAGACTGTTAATTTAACTAGTTGAACACTAGAGGGATGGCAGAGTAATCAGTGACTTTTTAGTTCAGAAGTATATTAGTTGAGATGCTTTATTTAAATAGCAGAACCGCACAGTTTTCTTTACCTTTTTAATTTGCATAAGATTAAGTATTGTGCCTAAATTTTTACCTGGTAACTTTTATTTGGTTAATTAATTCTCAGGTGCATAGACTATAAAGTTTAGCCTCTCTCCATCTAGGTGTCTGAAAGCAAAAAACCATTGGTTGTTGTTTATATCCTCTTTTAGAACTCAGTCTATGTATTTTGATGCTAAGAGAAGTGGGAATCTAGCATTTGGCTAGGCAAATAAAAGTTTTCTCTGGGAAATCTCTGAGTGGAAGGCAATAGAGTTTGGATGAAGTAAATATTCATTGAAGCAGTAATTCATACTATCATTTTAGGGAGATTTTAATGGATTCCATGATTATCTGATGTGTATTTTGTAAAAAAAAAAATTGAACTTGAGCTAATTTGTTACAGCTTTAGTAACAAATAATTAGCAAATAATTTTGCTATTTTACTCTAAGAACTAGCAGTTGAATTTAATTTGGTAAGATTAAATAGTTGTACTTCAGGCATTAAAATCTTGAACACTTATTAAACTTTGTTGAATTTTGGCATAATTTTGCCTGGAAATGCTGTAATTATAAATTACAAAAATTAAAATTAATATGTATACCATAAATGAATGCTTCTAAAAGTTAGGTTTGATGGTTACTTAGGGATTTTCATAGAGGCTGCATTATGGACATAAAAATGAATTAATATTTATATTCATTACACCTCTTTATAAAGAAGTCCTAAAGATTGCTTGAAGGTTAATGAAAGGAATGAATAGAGAAGTCTTTATTCTCTTCAGATAAAAATTTATTTCTTCACTTTTATATTTGTCTTGCTGATTTAACTTTAGTTTTTTCCTAAATATACTGATAAAAGTAGGCATCTGCGTTTATCTTTAACAGTGTGCTAGGTGGGTTTTGGTTCTTAATGTCATGGAAATGTACCCTAATAACATAAATGTAATTGTAAAACCAAACCAACCATTACATAACATAAATTACAGTTGTCATTGTTGTTTGGCAGGCTGGGGCTGGGCTTGAATCTGTCAGCCCTGGTGTATGGCTGGCACCCTAGCCACTGAGCTACAGGCGCCAAGCCTAAATTTAATTCTTGATGTTTATGAGTAGTACTCTTTATTTCATTTTCCTTGATTATATGTTTATAAAATTTATTATAAGTTAAAAGATAAGTTCATTTATATATAGGAAAGAGTATTATAAAACCTATCTCTATGTTATTTCTAATTGCTTCCAAAATGTTTTGAACTGACTAAAATGATGTATGGAATTGGCTTTTTTTTCTTGATTATCCATCGATACTTTTCTTTTTCTTGTGAGACAGAGTCTGTTGCTCTGAGTAGAATCCCATGGCATCATCTTACCTTACAGCAACCTCAATCTTTTGGGCTGAAGTGATCCTTTTGCCTCAGCTTTCTGAGTTAGCTGGGACTACAGATACCTGCCATGATGCCCAGCTAGTTTTTCATTTGTAGTAGAAATGGGGTCTCACTCTTGCTCAGACTGGTGAACTCCTGAGTTCAAGCAATCCACCTGTCTCAGCCTCCGAGAGTGCTAGGATTATGGGTGTGTACCAATACTGGTACATGGCCAGTATTTTTCATTCTAACTTTTAAAGAACTAATGGTATAAATTCCTAAGGTATACATTTGTTTAGATCTTTTAAAAATAAAATATGTGTATATATAATATATAGTTAGTTCATTTGTGTTCCTTTTATAATAGGAAAAGTCTTTAAATTTATCCTTCATAGACTTCTGGATTTCTGAAAGTAGGGAAATTTTAAGTTTACAGTAATTCTAAATGTAGTCAATTCTTTGGGAAAACTAGTACTAGAATATTTTACTGCATGCCTTAAATGCTTTGCACAATGCTGATAAGTCCCCTATTAAATTATACATTTTTCTGTTGGGTTATTTGGAGCAGAAATTTGAAACTGGAGTCTTTTAAAACTTCTTTACTCTTTGCTTAAAAGTCTGATTTTAATATCATTAAAAAAATGCTTATAGGGCGGCACCTGTGGCTCAAAGGAGAAGGGCGCCTGCCCCATATGCCAGAGGTGGTGGGTTCAAACCCAGCCCTGGCCAAAGACTGCAAAAAAAAGAAGGTGCTTGTGTATTAAGTACTAAACTGTTTTCTATATTTCTGGAAGATGCCAGAAAGTACATAGAGTACTGAACTGTGAATTTCATAGGTAGGGTAAAGCATGTTGGATATCAAAAGCATGTTTTTCTTATAAATGTTGGCTCGTTGATGTAATTATAATTGTTGATATTATAGGAATCTTCAAGTCTGTTTTAAATAGGGTAAAACTGATCTTGACTCTGTTCTCCGTATTCAGAGGGAATAGGCAGTAATTGCTAGTGTATTAAGTATTAGATTTAAAGAGACTTTTACACACAGAGCTAGGTTAAGGTTATTGGACACTGTTAAGGAAAGTTAGAAAAAATAAACACTTCCTTTTATTAGTTCTCTTTCATTCTGTGCTTTTGTTTTTTCAAAAAGTATGACTTGAAGTAAATTTGATCTTTAAATGCTTCTGGTTTAAAATAAAATTCAGTAGTTTCTAATCAGAGAAAGCCTGAGTAGATAGTTATCCTCTTGAGTCTCTTTCTGTTATCAAATCTCTTATACTTGGAGGAGGAGGGGAAGTATAAAATACAGTTCAACAAGTACATGTTGGGTGCTGGGCAAGCCATGGTAAGTGACTTCCAGGAGTCACTTACAGTAGCACCCCTGTAAGTTGAGACCCAAGGAAGTATAACCAACTGGCCAACCTACAGAGGTGGCCTGCATAGGGACCTAGCCGTATTGTACAGATATATACATGTGGTGCATGTCTGACCTATGAAAATTAGGTCAACTTAAGTGGTTTAGGTAGAGGGGTGTTCAGCTATGGAGGTTCTATTGTAGTGGCTCATTTTCCCCCCAGAAGCTTAATTAATGAATTTTGAATTTAGGACACCTTACATTTTGGTGCTTGTGAGGTATTGGTGTATTCTGTACTTTTACAGTGTCTTTTTTTTTTTTTATTCAGTCAAATATGGGCCAGATAATGTGGTAGGTATTTGGCATTCATTGTTGAACTGGGTAACTCAGTTCTTCAACTCTCAGAGTTTATTAGGTAAGTAAGCAGATAGGTACAATACAGTGTGATAAATGCTGTGATTGGAGAAGTACTTTTGCTCTGTTTATATTTTTGCCTCTTGTTCCTCTGCTACATCAGGGATTTGTTTCTTTAGTGTAGGCTATTTAGCTGACCTACGTTTCTTGAGTTCTGTCTTTTTTTCCTTTTTTCTTGAGACAGAGTTTCACTCTGTCATGCTGGGTAGAGTGCTGTGGCATTGTCATAGCTCACAGCAACCTCAAACTTTTGGGTTCAAGGGATCCTCTTTCCTCGGTAGTTCCCGTAGCTGGGACTACAGGTGCCTTCTATGATGTCAGTTTTTCTGTTTTTAAGTAGGGATGGCATCACTGTCTTCCTCAGGTTCGTGCTACTCTCTCTTTCTCTCTCTCTCCCCCTTTCTGTTTCATTCCCACATAGATTATTATGCAACCTCTTGGTCATGCTCACATGTCATGCTGTCTGTCCTAGGTAGTGAATAACTGTTACAGGGAAGAGCACACATTTCAACAGAACTGAGTTAAGATCTTCAGTTAATATTCTATCAAGCAAATGGGAAAGACTTCCTAATTTATCATCAAATCATAAAAATGTCAAAATTTCTTCTTTGAGTGGAAGACAGTGAATTTTTGCATAGTGTTTTCTGTCCTTAATATTAACTTTGCTGCCATATATTACTGTGGGGTAGTGTTCATTGATACCAGCTTTTTTTGCTAGTTAGATACATCTTTGTTGGAGATTTTTAATTTCAAATCAGACAGAGTAATAGCATGTTGGTCTTTGCTGCAGTAACTGTTTCTCAAATCAAATTTGTCTTGATGAGCCCTACATTGTCTGCTACATTGAATAGAATGTGAGTATGGAGCAGAGAGAATGGATATTCAATACCTGGCATGGCTTCATGTTTTTATGTTTACCAGTAAAGCGATCTTTCACAGTTTTTTTCCCAACAGCCAGTACATGTTAAAAACCCTGGTGTTTTCCATGAGCAGCCATTGCAGTGTTTTTCACTTTTTCCAACCACTTTAAGAACTTTACATAGCTTTCTTCCAGAAGCATCTCTGTCCCCTTCTTTCCTGAGTCAAATGTTGATTCTTGAAGATTTAGGTGTTAATAGGAATGATGACTATCAGTAATAGTGTATACTATACTTGTAATAGGAGCCATAATGGAGGTTCAGTTAAAGTGCTCTGGGCATTTGAAAGAGTAGAGGTGACCTGTAATTATCAGGTCTTTTAAAGAAGTGGTATTTAAATTAATGCTTCATAGAATGAATTGGAACTTGTTGGTTTCAGGGGCAGGAGATAGGAAAGATCATCTGATAAAAGTGTAGTTTCAGGGCAAAGGCATGGTGGAGAAGTACAGGTCATAGCTAAAATTTCAGTTTGACGGTTCAGAAGGGTGTAATAACGAGAAGAGGAAGAAATAAGTTTGAAATAATAATTTAAGTCAGATCAGGGATGTTGAATACTGTCCTTTTTTTTTTTGAGACAGTGTCTCACTTTGTTGCTCTGGGTAGAGCGCTCTGAAAATCCTAGCTCACAGCAACCTCAAACTCTTGGGTTTAAGCAGTTCTCTTGCCTGAGCCTCCCAAGTAGTTGAGACTACAGGTATCCGCCACAATGACTGGCTACTTCTAGAGGCGAGATCTCACTCTGCCTCAGGCTGGTCTCAACCTCAAGAGCTCCAGTGATCCACCTGCCTCAGCCTCCCAGGGTGCTGGGATTATAGGCGTGAGCCACCGCACCCAGCCTTGAATACTGTCTTAAAGCATAACTATCATTCAGTAGATCAGTGATTTTCATCTGGTGGTGTGCTGCAAAAATTTTTAAATATCAATAAATTATTTTGAAAAGAAGTTCAAAGCACAGTAAGTATACTCCTTTTTTTACTCTTTTGTTTTGATCAGCATAATTTAAGTGTATCACAGGAGTTTATAGGTTCAAGTGTGCTATGATATAAAAAAGATTGAAAAACATTGCAGTATACCATTAGAGGGATCTTTTGAGAATTTTGAGCAGAGAATTATGTGAACAGTTCAGAGGATTAAGCTAGGCTACAATACATTAAATAAATTGGGCCAGAGAAGTTGGTGGTAAAGAGGAATATTAGGAGCTTATTCCATCATTCCTGGTGAGATAAAATGAGGGCCATTAAATTGCTATTTTGCGTATTTTTAATCACATTTGGTTTTGTGATCCTTAAATGTGGAACTTTTGTGTGAGAGGAGAGTTTCAAGTCATTGGTATTAAAATTAATCAACTGAAGTGTAGGGAAAGGGGCTTCGTGGATGCATTTTATTCATTAAACACACACAGAACAGTTACTCTTTCCTAGGTAGTGTGCTAGGCATTGTGGATCTGAAAGTAAGAAATATATGAATGATTCCATCACTTTAGGTTTTTGTATTTGGGGAAGATAGGAGAAAATGGAATTGGATTCTGAGTAACTCCATGTGCTCAGGGTATACAAATCTGTTCTCCTGTAGTGAAATGTGATAGACAAGGGGATAAGTTAATAGTGCTTGAGGCTGGAAAGGTAGGGAGATAGGAACCACATTGTGGCTTAATCTCTTGATTTAGACAATGGATGAAAGCCTTTGAAGGTTATATAGAATATATGGTAACAGATTTCTCCAAGACTGATGAGAAAAATAGCTTATAATATGCTTTCTTCACTTTTGAAAGAAAGGAGGGAATGTTCAATTAACAGAAGTATTGATTATTATTTTTAGACTTCTTCATTTGTGGGTGAAAAAGCACAAAGATCATATTACAGTGTGCTAGATTATTGAATAACTAAAGCTAGCTTACTAAGAGTAACTAAAACAGAAATACAATATCTTTTAAATACTCCCTCCAAAAAAGCCTCTGTATTGGAATATTAAGAAAGAATTAACCTATTTTTGTAGTTTAATTTATGTATATATAATAATTTCCTTTGAAATTTTAGCATAGCTTTCGATAAATTAGTTGAATTAAGGCTGTCCTGCATTTTGGGACATATTACCAAGTATTTTATGGTAGAGAGACATATTGATGGGCTTACATTTTTATATAGGATGACCTGAATCAGTCCAATAAAAATATATATCTGTGAGGCAGTAAAGATTATTATGTTTGAGGATTTTTTGGGGGTGGTGGTGGTGATAAAGTAGTGCAAAGTTAACTAAATACACTTATGGCCATTTGGTAGAAATTGTAAGAGTTAGGTAAGAGTTTTTAGTTATAACCTACATTGGACTGTTTGCTTTTGAGCATGTTGAATGAAGTGATTTTTGAGGCAGTCATTCTTATTCCTAAGTTGTTTGAAGGAGATCAATAGAAAAAAAGCTGTCATTGAAGATTATGTTTTCCTTAGGCATTGCTGGTACCCAAATAGGAAGAAATTTTGTTATTTTTTTATATTTCATCTAAATTTTAGATGAAGATAGTATCGAAATTTTGATTTTACGTTGGTTAGATTTTTGGTTTATATTTTGAAAATAGCCCCATATCGTAGAGAAATAGGTATTCTGAAGCTTTTCTTTTTTTAATTCTTTAACCCTTTGACAGTGAAAGGGAAGAGAGAATGTTTCTTGGTAGTTCAGTTTCATTAAATGGCTCTTGACTTTTAAGAACTCAGGTTATTGCTTAATAAGATGAGTCAGATGGTCTAACAATTTAGTTTTTTGTTACCATGACTACAGCATATTGGCAGGAGAATATTTATAGTTATCATTTAACTTGTTGATTAAAAAGAAGAAAAGTTTTAGGACTTTGTATCCAGTGGAGTTGTTTACGTGACTAAGGAATTCTACCTTTACTTCTGCGATTTATTATACTTGAAGACCCTTCAGTTCCCTCCTTTCCTTCCCCACTTCCAAGGGGTATATATGTTTATAGGGAAATCTAGAAAAGATAGATGTAATGCTGTGTCAGATATGACATTTAAATTCTGGGCTTATGGGTGGAGATTTCAGAAAGCATTTCTTGGCTTTTTCTAACTGGTATGTAAATAATTCTCTACCACGTACATGCCCCTTGAAATGATGAAGTATCTCTTACTTGGTAGTGATCATTATGTGTTAAGTAAATCAGAAACATCAGATTTAGAAATTTGGGAGAGTAAATTACAAAGTGATAAAAAATAAAAAAGAGCTTTTGCACCCTGGAAGAAACTTGCAGAAATTTTAGTGTTATTTTTTACATCAAAATATTCACCCTTCCATATTTGCCTTTACCTTTGATTTGCAGGCAGTTCAAAGGTAAAAATTCCTGGGTGGTTTTTTTTTTTTTTGAGACTTAGTCTCACTTTGTAGTCTGAGGTTGCTGTGGCATCATAGCTCACAGCAACCTCAGCCTCTGGAGTAGCTGGGACTTCAGGCATCTGCCACAACCCCCTGCTGATTTTTGAGATGGGGCCTCGTCTAGCTAAGGCTAGTCTCTGAACTCCTGAGGTTAGGCTATCTGCCTGCCTTGGCCTCCCAGAGTGCTGAATGAGTACAGGTGTGAGCCACTATGCTGGCCCTGATTTCTTTTTATATAGCTAGGAGGGCCCTTCTTCCTTCCTGTCCTCCATCCCTTTCTCCTCCTTCCTTCCCTTCCTTCTTGCCCCCACCTCCATTTGCCATCCCATCATTCCCTCCGTCCTTCCCTGTGAAGAGGGGACTGTAAAAGTTTTATCATGTCATGCAAATTATGAGAGCAGTGGGCTTTCATTTATAAATGACTTTTCTTACAGTGTAGGATTTTTTAGATGTATTGACACCATAATTAATAATAGTAGTTTTTCTCTTTTTACAGTAGCCGTCTCTGATAGCCATAGCAGCATTCCAGATGACAATCTGCTTGATCTAATGACAGCATGTCAAGGACCATAACTCTCAATTTTCTGAGATTGTATTGGGATTTTTAGTTTGAGAAGAAAGGTGATAATGTGTTATAATTCTTTGTGTCCTTTCGGCTATAGTTTTGTTGTCAGTGAGGACTATGTATATTTAGAAATCACTAGAGATTCTTGATAGTATTTTGCGTATGTTGTTTTGTATAATTTGATTATTTGGGCTGAACGTATTTGGTTTTGTTTTCTGTACATGTGTTTTGCTCTGACTATAGGTTAAAGTTTCTTTTTTGTCTGAGCTACAGAGATTAACTTTGAATACCATATTAGGATGGAGAAGCATATTTTATTTAACCTGTTCCGTATGTGCTTATTTGTGGAATGATTTTAACTGTCTGTAATTGTTTGGGCTTAAAAAACTTTCTGGTTGAAAAGGCCAACTAATAAGAAATACTGTCATAGTATACCTAGAGAAAAGGAAATTGTCGGATTGAATTCTCTGACGCTCAGAAGTTTTGGATGATTTCATGTGAGAGAATCTATTATTGTAGAGTAGTCTTTATTAAAATAGGAAAATAATATCATTGACCCTTAATCATCTATAAAATTAACTTTATTATTACTAAACAATTACCAGTTTAATCTCATAGGTTTGTTTCTTAGAGGATATTATTGATAAATTACCATTATGTTTTAATTACAGAAATGTGTTCTTCACTTAATGTCTGTATGTTGTTGATAGGTTCTTGAGAACTGTGACTTTAAGTGAAATGATTTATAGCATTCATTTGAACACTGTCATTGTTGTTTCCTTCAATTTTTTTTTATTATAAAGTTGATAAGGAAAAAAAAAGGTTTGTTATACATCATTTTGCTTAAAGTCGGTTTCCAAAAATCCATGGATGCTGCTAAGTGAGGACTTAATGTACTGTAATATGATTATCTGGTAGATGTTGCTTCCTCAGAGAAAATGTTATATGTATATATACTTTCATAAATTTTTCAAAAGCCTTTATCCATTATTTCACCTTATTTCAGTAGTTATTTATTGAACTATAGTACTATATTTCTATTTTCATTCTAATATTATTGCCGTATGGAAATGTCATCATACTATTAGAAAATGCTGCCTAACAGAGGCCCAGACAACTAAGTTTTAAACATAATGCAATCAAAGATCTACAATTTGGTATGGGCAGGAGTGAAATGGAGAAGGGGATTTTTTAAATCTAGGGATGTAGAGATAGGAAGTTTGGAACTTGTGATGAGTAGTTGCTTTTATTTTTTAAAAAGTTTAAGCAAAATCTTGAAACTTTCCCAGATGCATTTTTCTATCTTTTTGTCAGTTAAGTTTATCTTGCATATTGTTAAAATTATTTCTAACTCCCAAATTCAGCTGATCCAAAGTATAAATAAGGCAGTTTCAGGGTATGTCTTTTAGTATTTAGGAGCCTTGTAGGGTCTAGAGATATCTTGATCTTCCAGATATCTTGAGGTATATCTTTCTAGAGATCTTGAAGTATAGCTCTAGAATCTTGTGTGTGTGTTTGTGTGTTCCCCCTTTTGAGTTCGTGCCTCTTTAAGACAGTATCAGCCACCCTTCTAACTTTTAAAGGTACATTTTGTTGGCAAAACTGCCTTCAACAATAAAACATCATGGGCTTTGATTCTCAAGTTGCACCATTCATTGCGGTACCCACTTATTATACATGACTGTTTAAATTAATGAAAATTAAATAGAATGAAATATTCAGATTCTTGTTCTCATGATACGTTTCTGGCGCTTACTGCACACTGCTGGTGGCTGCCTTGTTGGACTGTATGTAGATTATGTAGATACAGATCATTTTCATAACCACTGAAAATTTGGTTGAAAAGTGCTGGTCTAGGTTTTAGCAATGGTTGGAAATGACTGAAAGACTGTTTTGGGTGCTATCTTAAGCAAGAGGCAGTAAAGATTTTCTAACAGAAGATCACTAAGCAGTAATTGGGTAGGAAGTGTTTTTCTTCTGGTTGAGGGCATAATTAGAGTGTCATACACTTTCCCCAGGTCCTTCTGCCATCCCTGTCCTCTTCCTTTCCTCTCTTCCTTTTTGAGATGGTGGTAAGTTTGTTTATTATGGCAGGCTACTAGTTTTCTTGATGATTTTCCTGGGCTTTTTAAGTTGACAGCTTTAGGTGATAGACCATGAGAGAGTGCTTTTTAACATCTCCTCATGAGCTTTCATTTATAAATGCTGCTCCACTTACGTTGGCTTTATTTAGAAGATTCTTTATTCATTATCATGGCAGTTTACTATTTACATTTTTTCCCTGAAGTTCAGGCAGGGTTTGTGGAGGTTTATTTTGGTACATTTCTGATTATGTGCTAAAATAAGTGTGATAGATTAGTTGTGCTAATTTTGGATTTTAGAATCTTTGGGTACTTTTGTTTAGTAGTTTGTACAATTGATGGTAAGTACTATACAGAACATGTTTTCCCCAAAGGATATGTGATTGGATTGTGGGGCTCTACGATACCACTACAGAGATGTTTGTTGGCTACCCTCTAAAGCAGTGGTTCTCAACCTGTGGGTTGCGATCCCTTTTTAACAATGAAAATACATTGTGGCATTAGGAAGGTTGAGAACCACTGCTCTAAAGGTTGCTTTTGGGTCTGTAATTTATTTTATTTTATTTTGGGGAGACATTAAAAAGAAATTTTAGGAGATACGATATATATTCCATGAAATAAGGCAGTTCATTCAACAAATGTTTATTAAATGCTCTCAGAGGTTTGAGAAAACTAACAGTATTATTCAAACCATTTGCTTTGAGTTTTTCTAATTTCCTGTAGGAAGGTCATTGTGGCAGTATTTCAAAGCAGTTAACTTTCTTTGACTGTAGCTAGAGATCCAGATATGTAATCCAATTTATAGTCTATGCTGAAATGATTTCACTGAAGATTCTGATCCTTTGAACATAGTCTAGAGAATGTCTGTGTGCTATCATAGTGATTAGAAATCATTTCAAGGTGCCTCTGCTAACTTCCCATACTCTTAAGACTTACACTTTAGAGTAATACTGCCCACCCACTTCCCCCAATGCCACATCTCATGTCATATGTAAGTGCTCTTCATATCCTGCAACGGGAAGTGGGGGCAGCTGAATTTGTCTTGAACTGTTTTTCTTTAAATTGGCTTAGTCTAGTTTGTGGCAATTAAATGTATAAAATGTTAGAAAAATTTAGGGGAAAATGGTTAATGTTTTTAGAAATTTTAGAAGAAAATTTTAGGAAGAAGCCTAATTTTGGTTAAACCATTATTAAATCTTACTAGAATTAAGAACCTAGAATAGAGTAGGATCACTTGAAATCTGGGCTGTCCACAGTTTGAGGACTCAATATCATTTAAGAAAGTATCATGGTTTTATCTTGGCTTTGAGACTGTGTAAGTAGGTCTGGAACAGATCTCACTGTGGTAGTTTAAAACGGCCTTAATAGTTATCTGACCACTCCCTCAGCAGTTAGTAGGAAGCAATAAGGAATAATAAGAAAAATGCTTAGAAGGAAGGCATGGTAGGGAGTAGATAGGTTAGAGTCATGATTTTTGAAGTGGTATTTCAGGAAAATGTGGAGAGGCAATGGTTAGCTGAACAAGCCTTTTCTCTCTGGAAAGGTCCAGAGAGTTGATAATGTGGCAAAATGTAATATTTGTGCTTTTTAAAATTAATTTATTTATCTTTGTTGAGACAGAGTCTTACCCTGTGCCCTGGTTAGAGTACTGCGATGTCATCATAGCTCATAGCAACCTCAAACTCTTGAGCTCAAGAGATCCCCTTGCCTCAGCTTCCCGAGTAGCTGGAACTATAGGCATGTGCCACTATGGCTAGTTTTTCTATTTTTTTAGTAGAGATGACAGGGTCTTGCTTTTGCTCAGGCTGATCCCAAACTCCTGAGCTCAGGTGATCCACCCACCTTGGCCTACCAGAGTGTTAAGGATTATAGGTGTGAGCCACTGTGCCTGGCCAATAGTTGTGTTTTTAAAGAAACAAAGCCATGAGGCTCTAGCATGATTTTTCTAGGGCCAATTTAAAAATGTTTCCTCAGTATGGCCTTAATAGTTCTCATTTAAACTGAAGTAGAAATTCTATTTTAGTAGAATTCAACAAACCTCTAGCGCATATGATTTTTCTGGGGTCAGTTTAAAAATGTTTCCTCAATATGGCCTTAACAGTTCTCATTTAAACTAAAGTAGAAATTCTTTAAGGATGTTGAATATGGAGGTATATAGCTCTTTGGTTTGTAGTTTTTCCTTAGAAATCAAACACTAAAGTCAGACTTCTCTGTAATATACTTGCAGTTTTTAAAGTCTGCTGGTAATGGGTACAAAATATTGGAAATTTTTAAAAACCATTAAGCTCTGATAAATCTTCATAATTATTGATAATTCTTACTTAGGTATATTTTATTTTACCCAGACTATATACGAAGACATAATTAATTGGAATGCATAAAATACATCACATACTATAACTTGGATAGGGGGAGGCTTTAACATTTTACTGTTTTGTATCATAACTTTTTTTTTTTTTTTTGAGATAGAGTCTCAAGCTGTGGCTAGGTAGAGTGCCTTGGTGTCATAGCTCACAGCAACCTCCGACTCTTACAACTCAAGTGATTTTCTTGCCTCAGTTTTTCTATTTTTAGTAGAGACACGGGGGGGTCTCACTTTTGTTCTGGCTGGTCTTGAACTCCCGAGCTTAAGTAATCTACCCACTTTGGCTTTCCTGTGTGTTAGGATTATAAGCGTGAGCCACTGTGCCTGGCCACATATCATAACTTTTAATCAAGTAACGCTATTTTTTTTTTTCTGATGCTTTATTCTTTATACAGAATATTTGAATTAATTTTGCCTCCTTTTGCTTATGTTTTGACTCTTTTGAGATATTAAAATAAGTGTGATTTGAATAGCTTTTTAAGAAAGATTTTGAAGAAATGTTTCCACACTAACTTTATGGAGTTATAGTTAATTGTTTCTCCAAAGATGACTTGTGAGTTTTTATTTTTGAATAGTATTGTAACATATTTTAAACATACCGTGTTTTAATTTATTGTAGTTTTTTTTTTTATATTTGAAATTTCCTTTCTTTGGTCCATAGAAGTCTATTCAAGTGGCTTCTGAGTCCTTTTGACATGACTTTGAGTAGTCACTGATACAACCCTTACTTTTTGGTATGATAAGATATTCTAGGTTTATCTTGAACATTTTATGCTCCTGATGACCCATTTTACTATGGAATTATAATTCTTTTAGTTGGGGCATAGTATTTAGAGACCACAATCTGAGCACTGGGGATTGTGATTGCTACTAATTTAGTCATTGTTTCTAGGCCTTTTCAGTAAATAGACCTAGATACATATGTCTTTTTTTTTTTTTCTAATATAAAAGACATAATAATTTATCCTAATACTTGGCAATTCAGGTTTAGGAATATATGGTTTTTACTTAATACTGCCATTTTTATCTGTCTGTACCTTCTCTTTTCCTATGCCTTAAGTTCTGGCTCTCAAAATAATTTATTTGCTTTATCCCATGTTACTCTTGAATAACACTTCCATCAGCATTACCAGAAATGCTAAATTTTTGGTGTTCTTGTCAGTTACTGATAAATACTCAATGTGTTGTTCAATACTGGGATATATACTGAGAAGTGCATTTTCAGACAATTTCATTGTTACATATTTAACACAAACTTAGATGGTACAGCCTATTGCTCCTAGGCTATAAATCTGTACAGCATGGTAGTGTACTGAATACTGCAGGCAGTTGTAATGCAAGGGGAAGTACTTGTGTATCGAAATGCATAAAAGGTACAGTAAACACGGTTTTTTTTTTTTTGAGAGGCAGAGTCTTACTTTGTTGCCCTGGGTAGAGTGCTATGGTGTCACAGCTCACAGCAACCTCAAACTTGTGGGCATAAGCAGTTCTCTTGCCTCAGCCTTCCAAGTAGCTGGGACTATAGGCGCCTGCCACAATGCCCGGCTATTTTTTTTAGAGATGAGGTCTTGGCTCTGGCTCAGTCTGGGCTTGAACCTGTGACCTCAGGCAATCCACCTGCCTCGCCCTCCCAGAGTGCTAGGATTACAGGCGTGAGTCACTGTGTCTGGCTAAAAATAGTTTTATATCATAAGGGACTGTCATATGGTATGTGGTCCATCTGTTGACCGAAATGTCATATGACATGTGACTTGTATGTGTGTTTTTTACAGGTTTTATTTGTTCTTAGTATATATTTCATTAAAAATGTACCTTTACCCACTGTGCTTTAAAGTTGCTCTGAATAATTCCTTTCATGGTTTTGCCACCATCTGGTTATACAATGACGTAAATTTCTTTCATTTCACTTTTGATTTTTATGGGTTTTATATAAAAAATTTATGTAATTATGAAATGTGGTTCCAAAGTCAAATCTACAAAACAAGGCATATATGAAGAAGTCTAGCAAGAACACATTTTCTTTTCTAACATGGTGAACAGTGATCTCTATAGAGGATGCAGATTTACTTTTGTGTTTTGTCTTCTTCCAGGATATTTAAATAGGAATAGACACATGGTTGCAAATCAGTGTTTCAGTAACTTTTTAATGCTTTGGATCCCCAGAGAACTGTAAGTAAAGAGAGGAAGAGTGTGTTTAAAAAAAAAGGCTACTTGCCATTTTCCCAACTATGATCCTTTGGCTTCCTAATTTTACATATTGTTACAGGCTTTTTCCATTTCTGTAGGTTTTCTTCATCCTTCTTCACTGATAGATGCTCATTCCTGAGACTGATGTCTTGAATGTATTGGTGTAGATACAGTAACTTCTGTCTTGTGCTAAGAGGAAGCATCATTTTTCTGTTCAAGTGGTATAGCTTGGTTCTGTTAGCTTGTACTTAAGGTAATGTTTTAGATGTTCCTTTTGGTTGACAACTTTTGAAATGTAATAATACCTAAGTATCTCTTTATCTGCTGAAGTGAATCCCCACAAGTATAGTTGATTTCTTAATTTTGTCTAATTTATCATTGCTGTTTGAAGTTTTTTGGTTTTTATACACATAAAACAAAAAATTAAGTATTTCCTCATGCAGCATATTTTAAGTTTTTTAAAGAAGAAAACATTGTCCTTATATTAAATGTATTTTTTATACAGTATTTAATATGTGTGGCTATGATTATCCCGGTGCTGAAGTTTTTATTTCTTTAAAACATGAATTGTTATGACTTTCTTTGACTCTAGGAATGGTAGAAGATGGATTTGCATGAAAGGACAGGGTAGGAAAATAATTGGAGTCAGTCTTGAGTGGATGAGATTGATGGCCGTTTATCAGAATTCACCTATTTTTCTAATTGTTTGTACCCATTTTATTCTTAATGCTCTGGTAGCTCAGGTGTTGGCCAAAAAAAGCAGGGAGGAGGGTGCCTGAAGTAGAAGAGTCTAGGAAAAGGAGTCAGCATTTCTTTAAAAAGACCTTTAGGGTAGAACAGTTAAAGAGGGGGACAAGGAAGGAATATTACAGTGAAGAGCACATGTCTTTTTTTCCCCTTGAGACACAGTCTCACTCTTTTGCCCTGGGTAGAGTGCTGTGGTGTCACAGTTCACAGCAACCTCAGACTCCTGGGCTCAAGGGATTTTCTTACCTCAGTCTCCCAAGAAGCTGGGACCACAGGTGCCTGCCACAATATCCAGCTGAGTTTTCTATTTTTAGTAGAGATTGAGTTCAGGCTGAACTCCTGAGCTCAAGCAATCTACCTGCCATGGCCTCTCAGAGTGCTAGGAGTATAGGCGTGAGCCACCATGCCCTGCCAAGAGCCCATGTCTTTCTCCCAGGTAGCTGTTGAGAAGAGGACTAGTTCTATTTGAGTGTCCCTGAGTGAAAAGAAACTAGGAAGAAAGAAGTAAACAAGAACCACATAGAAAAAAAACTTTTTACAGTGTATCTTTTTGAAGTACCATCTCATTTTTCATGTGTTATCTGTATACATATTTAACTGATGTTTTGAAGTGCTCCTGAAGTCAGAACTCTAGAACAAATGGATGAAGAAAAAAATATGAACAGGCACAGGCTTATGTCTATAAACCTAGCACTTTGGAAAGCCAAGACTGGAGGATCACTTGAGGTCAAGAGCTCAAGACCAGCCTGAGCAAGAATGAGATCCTTTCTCTACAAAAAAGTAGAAAAATTAACCAAGTGTGGTAGCATGCATCACACTTGAGGTGGGAGGATTGCTTAAGCCCAGAAGTTTGAGGCTGCAGTGAGCTGTGGTGTTGTCACTGTACTGTAGCCCATGTGAACCAGTAGATTCTGTCTTAAAGGAAAAAAGAAAGATAAAATCTGACTTCTCTCTCTCTCTACTGGCAGATAACTTTGCATTTTCCATCACTCTTTTCTGAGTTCTTAGGCTTTGGCAGCAATATGAAGATCAACCTCCGTGTCCCAGAAGGGACAAATAAGGGACAAGTAAATATAATTACTCCCACCTGAGTAATTATATTAAGAAGGAGGCTCTGTGTTGTGGGAGGAAAGGGTTATTAACTTCCACTCATTGTTAGGAACAGTGAGAAGAAATAGTGAAGAAAGTGGTATTAGCGAGTGCTCATTGTGATCACTACTTTTTATTTTTTAGGAGCAATATTTTGCAATTCTTTCACATAAACCATTTCATAAATTCTGACAGGAATCACTTCCTATTTTTTTGCCAATTTTGAACTTTGGCTGGGTTAGTTTATGAAAGTAAAACAGCTAACTGAGGTCTACAGATAGGATGAGGAAGTTTTAGGATTAAGGGCAGGAGCCAGGTCTATGGAATATAGTAGGTCATAGTGAGATAAGGGTAGACCAAAAGAAGACACATAAAGTGGAGAGTGAGATAAAGGATTAACTGGTAGCAACTAGTGGAATTTACAGTAGCGAGTGAAACCAGGTGTGTTAAAAGTCAGGGCAGCAGAACACATGGTGGAGGCAAGGCAATTGGTGAAAAGCTTGTATTTAGGAATTAGAACGTCCATCTACACTGGAAAAGGATTTTTTGGGAGAGCTGGCACACACCACCTGCGGTATGGACACTGAGACAGCAGTCTGTTACCAGGAAGTTCTTACAGGTTCTCTTAGGCAGTAGCTGCTCCTAGATGATAGCAATCATAGAAAACAGCAGTTCACTGTGTACATCTGGCAGCTCCTGACTCCTGAGCAGCTGGTCTAATTCACTGGAGTTTTATGGTAAGTTAGGTTCTATTACAGTCTCTTCTTTTTCAAAGTAGACTGATTTCTAGATCGTGGTCCATAAAAATCTCAATCTCTTTGTGTGCAGAAATTTGGAGTTAGGTTGACTCTTGGAAGTAGATAACTAGATAGTTGTGATAGAGCACACCATTGACATTTGGAAGAGATGTATCTCGAAGCCTCCCAAAAGTCCCACTTGTGCAAATGCCATTATGACATATAATTTTCCTCCATAAAATAACATTTTGTCCTTGCTGGCCCATTCATCAAATATATTTATTTGTTCACATGGCTTTTTCTTGTTTCTTACTAAGCATATGGTTAACTGGTTCATTTCATAAGTCTGACTGATTACCTAATGACTTTCACCCTTACATTTTTGGAACGCGAGTGGTTCCTTAAACCTCTTAACTTTTACTAGAAGCTGTAGCTGTTGGCTAGTTTTTTATTTTTATGTTCATTTTCAGTTTAAAAAATTCTTTTAAAACAATAGCTTCAGGAAAGTTAACTGTGTTTCTGGCATCAAGCAGAGAAAAATAAGTATCACCACAAAGTAATAACATTGCACCTACAGAATGTCACAGCTTTAAGGACTGACAACATATGCAATTAGTTTTAAACATAACTTGTGAAACTAAATTTTACATGGAACACTAAGTATAAAACTGTGACTGTTCCTGCTTAAAGATGATATGAAAATGTTTGTCCTGAGGTCTCTGAAACTTTCACAAAACCAGAAGTGTTCAGAGAAATACAGTATGAAGGCCATTCATTAATCTAGGCTCCCCTCCCTGTTTTGCAAAGGAAGAAACTCAGAGTAGAAAATTCTGTGTTGATTTTTGTGGAAAACAATCATGAAATAAATTTGAAAATTTCAACAAAGCCCATTCATCTGCTTTCCTGATTTTTAGCTTTAAGCCTTGACAAGAACTGGAATGCTTTTGTAAAATTTGGTAATTTTTCTTTGAGCCCTCTTTTGCCAGATTTTCTTACCTTCTTGAGAATCTTCTCTAACTTTACATTTACTCCCCAGCCTTTTGTGAGAAGGTACTTTTAGTTTTCCTGAAGCATTAAAATTGCCTTATTGAGCAGGACTTGAGTGAATCTGTGGAGAGATGCTGACCATGAAGAATCCCAGAGGCTGGGGGCAGAGTTAGAGGTTGGTGGTTTGTAGGGAGATTACGGGTTCCTTGTGTAAACAGGCAGTTTAGAAATGAGTAAAGCTAAGGCAGCAGCAGTGAAGTAAATTGCTTAAAGTCATGCAGCTTGTTAGTGGCAGAGTCAGAATTGCAACCAGATCTGCACTTTTTCAAATATTTCCTTCGTCTTTTTTTTGCCTCCACCTGTTGTCTGGATAGCTATAATATTTGAGAAGATATAGTGTTCTGTTTCTCAAATAGGTGACATTCATCCTTAAGTTTAAGACTTAGGTCTTATAAATTGGTGTTTTTCTTTATCTTTAAAAATATCTTAAGCTCTGTAAAAAGATTGTGCTTTGAACGAGAGTGCTTATATCTGCCAAAATCATTATCGAGATTCTCTAGTCATTTATTTTCTTGAAATTGAAATGAAACTTTCTGAACACAGACTTACTGAATATGGATTTCAGAACCATAATAATGCTTCTTGCCTCTGCAGATTCTGAATTGATCTGAGTTTGGCAGTGAATTATGTATGTGTTATTTTAGGAATTTTGCACATGCCCTGCTTTAAACCACTGATTATTTTTGTAAAATGCTGTTGTGTGGATTTGGCTCATTCCATTGACGCTGAACTCATCAGATGGCTATATTGTCTTCTAGGAATGTGACTTGAATTGATTAAATGGCATAGGCAGCAACATCTGTTTTGTAAAACTAGTTTAGTTTCCTAAAACTTTAAAATTTCAAATTTATAGCTTATGGATACAATAGAGCATATTTCTTTAATTCTGTCAAACAATTTTTATGGAGATTTGATAGATTTGTTTTAAACTTATTTTTAACCTATTGTTTTTATAACTTGTTTTCATTTTCAAGGAAAAGTCACATTAGCAGTGTTGGATGAGTGGCTTTTAATGTTTTTAGGTCATTTATCCATTTGAGGATCTGCAGAAAACTTTGGACCATTTCCTAGGGAAAAAACACCTATGCATATGCACTTAAAACTTTGCATGAAATTGTGGGGAGGTGAAATTCCCTTGTGCAGATTTCCTGAATTCTGTGTCTTGCTATTTGATGTACTTTGCTTCCCATATGTTTGCTGTTAAATACACTAGTAATGTTGCTACCTAGGTACTAAAATTGCCTGCCTTCAAACACAGCTTATAAATTTATACACTATTTGGATCACCATTTTAAAAATAAAATATTTCATGATATTGATCTGTATATGTACCATTTTTATTATTGTCACATAACACATAATAACCTGTGTTATTGTCTGTTTTTATTCTTTTTCCTCATTCTTACAATTTCTTTTTTAGTCAAGGGAACATATCCATCTCAGGACTTCTTTATTTATTATCACAACTCTTATTTGGAAACATTTGATAACTAGAATTTATAAATAATTTTTATGAGATTATAATACACATATACTTGCCTGATTTTGATCTTGTACTGGTTCTTTCTTCTATGCTTTCTGTGTGCAATATTTTCAAATGATATTTTCATTTTGGGTTAGAGTACTTAAAAAAAAATCTGGTGGAGATAAGTTCTCTCATATGCGAGGTTACTATATTTGGTTGCTCCATTCGTCTTTGTATAGTCACTTTTCTTTTTCTTTTTTGAGACAGAGTCTCACTTTGTTCTTAGGCTCAATCGATTTTCTTGCCTCAGTCTCCCAAGTAGCTGGGACTATAAGCGCCTGCCACAATGCCTGGCTAGTTTTAAAGATGAGGTCTTGCTCTGGCTCAGGCTGGTCTCGAACTTGTGAGCTGAGGCAATCCACCCACCTCGGCCTCCCAAGTGCTGGGATTATAGGTGTGAGCCACCACGGCTGGCACTTTTCTTTTACTGTATGGACTCTTGCCTGTGGCTTCAGGTGTAGCAAAGGCATTTACTAATTAATCTTGTTCCTAATTAATCTGTTCTTCTTTTGTAACCTCCTGACTCCAGATCTGAACTGTATTTATTTTAAACTCAGAAGATGGGCCCATTTGCCCTCCCCACCCCTTTTGTGTTACATTATAACAATTGTTATTACAATATTCCAAATATTTTGTAAATAAAGGTACATTTAGCTGTAATTTCCCAATTCCTGTTTGTATGGTGACTGTGAGAGTGACTTTTGGGACACCCTGTACTATGTGATGGGGATTTTTAGGATATTATCTCCCATCCCAGCTCTTTATTAAAAAATTTTTTAACTTGTTGACTGGTATCTTTTAGCTTATTAATTATCTTTAAAACAATTCAAATTTATTGATTACAAAATAAATTGAAACTCAGGAAGAGTACTATCTTTGAAGGGTGTTCCTATATAGTTGGTGGGTTTCATGCATGGGAACTGTTTGATTAATGTGTTTCTTTCCCTCCCAGTGTAGGCTCATTGAGGAGTCTACACACTGTGAATACTCTTCTGGTAGTTCTGTTAACATAGTGCCCACAAAATAATTAAGCAACAATTTAGCAATAGCTAGTTGAGTGAATTCAGAAGAGTTTTATAATTTAGACTTGAAAGATTTTTTTTTCTTTTTTTTTAATGTTTTAAATGATTTTTGGACCTACAAATGGTATTTTACTAGTGTGATAATTTATTGTGATTGCAATTAATGTCTTGGTTTAGCATCATTAATGCAATGTGTGATAAGAAAAGTGGCTATAGTATGATGAATTGTTAACATTATAACCAGTAAAAGTGCTTTGGAAATGGTGAAGACTTGTGTGGTTACTGTTGCTTTTTTTCCCTGGTCTATGAAGTACATGCAACACTTAAAACAGGGAGAGGATTGATGTCACTTTATTAAATCTTGTGTTGGTAAGAGTTTAATCACATGTGACTTTGGTAATAGGCTCCTTCAAGTGTGCATGTGCGGCCCCCTCCCTTTTATTTCAACCAGGACAAAGTGTATTGGCTCTCTGCTGATTTAAATTATATTATCTAGAAAATAGGCTAGCATGGAAAATGCTCGTAAACCTTGAACTCAGAATTATTTTCCTGAGGAAATATGTCTTTCTCACTGATGCTCTTTAGTCTAATAGTTTTAGTTGATTAGCTTCTTAAATGTTAGAAGTGTGGTTATGGTAGCTATATTTCTCTTTTTAAAAATTTTTTTAATTATTACAAGTACATATGCAGCAGCATGGGAGAAAAAAAGTTGAGACCAGATGGTGATACCGGGTCAATGTTATAGTTCTGACCTAAGTAGGAGAAAAAGATAAATAATTTAAAAATAATTTTTTTTTGTCATAGTTCTCTAGTACCTTTTTGTTCCCTTTTAACATTCAGTAAAAAATTATTGGGTTCTTGGTGTGTGCAAGGAAAAGTAACAGATATGTCATGTTTTGATTGTCCACCATATGTAAGTAAACACTATTCTTGCTATTTTTATTGTTAATGAGCTTGTGCTTTCGTAGGCATTTTCTGAGTTAACGTTGTCCTATATAAAATTTCTTATCAAAGTAAATTTTTGCTTTTATGTGAACATGTTAATTTCTTTTGGCCTTCTGTGAAAGAGAATGGATTGCTAGGTGATAAATGCCAACTTAAAATGTTATACTCCTTTGATTAAATAATAATAAAGTGTTGCTTTCTAATTTTCATGATTTTTAGCTAGTAGCTGCTGAGTAACTGCTTTTGAAGCAGTTGGAGCTCCTGTTTTCGTTCTTAAAGAATATCTTACTGATGAAAATAGAGTAGTGGTTGTGCTAACTGACTGAAGAATGGACACAATGATAAAGCAGAGAACAGAGATAGAGTTCCTTATGGCCATGGGCCAAAGGCCTACAGACATTTGCAGATAACCTAAGAAAAGAGTATGGTGTGTTTCTCGCCTGCCGGATAACTGCCTGATCTGTACTTGTTAGTGAAACCAACCCTTCTGCTGTGTACACAGTTCCATTTTGGCAGCAAAGCTGCAGGACTGCTGCTGTGCTTTCATCCCCCGGAACTCTGTAATTTTGGGGAATCTTATGGGTAGAGGGTTAGACTAAAGTAAAGTGAATACGCTGTTTATCACCAGCAAAGAATATAGTTTGATTTTTAGGGAGAGACACTGATGTTTTTACAATTTGTATTTTAGGCTTAGGTGGTTACAGTTCAAATTCCTATAGATCTTTGAAAGATTCTCATCAAAATAAATTATTAATGTAGATAAATTGATACACTTTTATATTTTGAAGTTTTGTCTACATAACACTAACATTAAAGCACTGTTATTAATCCAAGTGCCTCCAAACATAACAAAACTTTAACCAGCTATGTATCTTAATCAGTTCTGAACCACCAAAAAGAGTTAAAATTTTCTAATATAAATGCATCTTAAATTATCAGCACTATTTCTTTTCTAACTACATATATTAAATTTAGAGGCAAAGGTTAAGACAGTTTTTTTGATTAAATAAATTATTGTTGGTAGGACTAGTTTTGCTTTTTGTTTACATATTTGGTTTTAGTTACCAAGTTTTATTCTTTGCTGGATATCCTGTTATTTAGTTCTATAATCTACTTTTCTATTACTCCTCTACCCTAATCACAAGTTTTATTACCACAATTTTGGAAAGAAAGCACTTGTCAATCTCATACCTCATTTCTCTGGGTATAGAAACTGAATCTTAAGGACTATTGAGTTGTAGCTGAAGACTTGGACCAGTCAGACATTTTCATTACCTGCACCTTGTTTATTTGCTCTACATTTCAGTTTTCCTCTATGGAAACACCCAGAGGGACATCAGTGGTGTTCTTGGGTAGCAAGTATGCTGTACAAATTTTGGTCCTTCAAAGTAAGATCAAGTTTAAAAAAACTTAAAAAAAATGTGATTTGAGGGCGGCACCTGTGGCTCAGTCAGTAAGGCACTGGCCCCATATACCGAGGGTGGTGGGTTCAAACCCGGCCCCGGCCAAACTGCAACAAAAAAATAGCCGGGTGTTGTGGCAGGCGCCTGTAGTCCCAGCTACTTGGGAGGCTGAGGCAAGAGAATTGCTTAAGCCCAGGAGTTGGAGGTTGCTGTGAGCTGTGTGATGCCACGGCACTCTACCTAGGGCCATAAAGTGAGACTCTGTCTCTACAAAAAAAAAAAAAAAAAATGTAATTTGAAAGTTAGCTGAGTTACAGTAGCATTTTTTCCCCTTGCCACTGAAAGTTAGATTATTAGATTATAATTCTTTGTTTGTGTAAGATTTGTTATACTGTTTATGTATCGGGATGTTATATGATTCAGTGTGATAATTTTTTCTCTTTTCTGATATAAGGTTAATCTCTTCCTGTTGCCTCTCTGCTTGTTCTGAAACTGCTGTTAAATATATACATGAATCTTGTTATTTGGCCTTCATAGTATGTATTTTTAAAAACTCTTTGTCTTTGCAACTTCCTGGTTAAATTCTTCATTATTATTTCATTAATTCCTTTTCAACATTTCCAATTTAAACTTTATTCCTATTCAATTTTTCGTTTTCATTACTTATTTTAAAATTATTTAAAGCTTATTTTAAATTAAATTATTCATTTTGAAACTAATTCTTTTTCAGTTTTACCTCATATTATTTTACTTGGTTTTGTTTTGTGATCAAATTCCTTTTATAAAAGAAATCTTTTTTTTTTTTTTTTGCAGTTCTTTTTTTGGCCAGGGCTGGGTTTGAACCCACCACCTCCGGCATATGGGAGCAGCGCCCTACCCCTTTGAGCCACAGGTGCCGCCCCTATAAAAGAAATCTTAAGCATTTTCTGTTATTTATCTTTTAGGAATTAAGCATACTATTTTCAAGTATTGTTTTTGAATTTTTTTCTAAAGCATACTATATCAGGTATTTTTCAGACTTTTCTGTTTCTCTCTTTCTCTCTCTCATTTTTTGTTCTTTGTAAAAATATTTTTTTAGAGACAGGATCTTAGCTCACTATAGCCTCAAACTCTTGGGCTCAAGTGATCCTCACGAATAGCTGGGACTGCAGGTATGTGCCAACATGCCTACCTAATTTATTTTAAATTTCTTGTTAGAGATGAGATCTCACTAAGGTGCCCAGGCTGATCTGCAACTCTTGCCTATAGCAACCTTCCTGGCATTAGCCTCCCCAAGTGCTGAGATCACACGTGTGAGCCATTGTGCCCGGCCCACACTTTTCTGTTTCTGTTTGTATTGGAAGGGTTTTTATATTTCAGTTGCTGTGCCTTGTAGACTGTCTCATTCATTTTCTTCATGTCATGGTTCAGTTTGACTGGGAATTTCTCCTACCCTTGACCATCCTTTCCTATCTGGTGGTTTTGCAGATGTTTAACTGGATCTTCCTATTGAGTACCTCCATCCAAAACCAGATCTTAGTTTGGCAGCTCAGGGCATCTCTTTGTGATGTACCTTTGTCTTTGTTCCAGTCAGCCAGGTTGTTGGATGGTGTGGCTCAGACTCTAATATTCTCACTTTCCTAGGCACTCAGCTTCTGAGAAGCCGTATTTCCTAGAAGGACATACAGTCACTTTATGCCTAGGTCGCTGTTAGCAGTTCATTTTCAGCCCACTCTCAGCCTTAGTCCCTTATCTCCTTTTATTCCTGTTGCCATAGGACCTGAACTAGACTGCTACTGGTATCTTTCTTAAACTGGAGCACAGCCAGCACACATCTTCTATCCATTTTACTGTTAATGTGTTTCTGTTTCATGGTGATACTGGTCTTTTTTCTCTCACTTCTTATTTTAAATGTGGGCATGTCTTTAATTTCTCTTCCTATATTTTATCCATACAAAGTATTTGGGGAAGGTGGGTTTTTAAAGCAATTTATGATGCTATCTTGATAGGAAATCCTGAGGCTTATATGTTCCATTATAAGTAAGGTAACTTTTCAAAATGTAGAATGTTCTATTTCTAGCTTTTTTGTAATATTTTAGTCATAGCTAATATTTAACACTTGTGATTTTTCTAAACAATTTTATGAATCTTTTTGTATTCTGTGGTACATACAGATATTTCCCCTTACGCAGTTTAGCCAAAATTTATTTAGCTTTGTTGGGTTTTATATTTTTGCGGTATTTCTGAATGTGGTAAAGGTGAATTTGATCAAGTGTGAGGATTTGCAAATGAAGTAGTCCTGGATGATTTTTACTCTTCCTGAAATGACTAGGAAATATACCCTGTCCTTAAAAAAGGTGGGGGTGTGGGTATAAGCCGAGTTTCTTTTTTTATTTCCTTTCCTTCCACTTCCTCTTCTCCTTCCCTTTCTCTATTGTCATTTACGTCTACCTTTATTAAAAATAGAGATAGAAAAGATTCTGACTGAATGATCTTATTTATGTTCTGGTTATTTGTAGTTTTGTAATTTATTAGAGGGCTAGAAAGTTAATTGGAGGTTTTAATAATGAGGGTGTGGTGGCTCATACTTTAATCCTAACACTCCGCAAGGCCAAGGCAGGTGGATTGCTTGAGCTCAGGAGTTCGAGACCAGTCTGAGCGAGAGTGAGACCCTGTCTCTACTCAAAATGAGAAACGGAGGCAAGGGGATTGCTTGAACCCAAGAGTTTGATTGAGGTTGCTGTGACCTCTGATGCCACAGTACTCTACTATGGGTGACAAATTGACACTCTGTCTCAATAAAAATGAAATTGAACTATGTTCTAATGTCTACTTACTAATTACTCTAACTAATCATCTTCAACCCTAAAGCTTCTCATCGAGTTCACTGTTAAAAGTTTTTCTTACGAGACTCTTGTTAAGTGATTGGTTTACTTTTTGTTTTTGAGACAGAGTCTCACTATGTCATCCGTAGTAGAGTGCTGTGGTGTCACAACTCACAGCAACCTTAAATTCTTGGGCTTAAGCCATTCTCTTGCGTTAGCCTCTCACAACGTGCCTCAGCCATAATGCCCGGCTATGTTGTTGTGGTTGTTGTTGATTAGCAGGCCCCGGCCGTGTTCAGATCCGCCAGCTCCAGTGCATGTGGCTGGCGCCCTAGCCACTGAGCAATGGGTGCCAAGCCGATTGGTTTACTTTTGAATTGCATTTTTCCTCTGGACAGAGGCAATTCTTGATTGTCATTCCCACCGTTCTTTGATTTCCTTCTCTTGAGAAGTAGGTATGTATTTTTTATTTTTTTGTGCCTTTTCCTTTAATTCTGGGAACTCTGATTATTAGGAATTCTTCCTCATCTTTTTTATTTTTTGGAAGGGGATTATTGGTGATTAGGAGGAGCTGGTTTTCTTGAGAGGTTCTCATTTACACTAAATCTTCATCTTGACTTGATGATGTATTTAGATAAACTATTTTAGAATTGTTTCTGGAGAAAATATTGAAAAATAATTAGATGGCTCACATTTCAAGTTATTTATATATTTTTGGACACAGAGTCTCACTCTGTCTCCCTAAGTAGAGTGCTGTGGCATCATCATAGCTCACGGCATCCTCAAACCCTTGGGCAGAAGATCCTCTTGCCTCAGCCTCCCAGGTACCTGGGACCATGGGCACATACCACTACTCCAGGCTGATTTTTCTATTTGTAGTAGAGATAGTGTCCCATTCTTGCCCAGGCTGGTCTCGAACTTCTGAGCTCAAGCAATGTGCTCTTGGCCTCCCTGAGTGCTAGGTTTATAGGCTTCAAGTTTACTTGTGAAATAATAATATGTAGATCTATTCTCAGTTGATATTTGTGTTTAAGTTAAAGTTTAGATATTTAGTTTCTAAGACAAAGCATGCATAATATAGTACTTTTATTACATTGAAAAATATTTTTAATTCTTTTTAAAGTTAATAAGTAAGTTTCAAAGTTATTTTTAAAAACTTCAGAGTATTACAAATGTTTTTGTTATGTGGGTTACTTTTGTTTGAACTCTAGTCAATGTCTAGTTCTGTGACTGTTTCCATCCTTTATTGGTTGTTGAAATTTGAGGTTCTTGAACAATATATCCTTTCATCTTGGCATAGATTAGTATTTTCCCTTTACTTTTTTGCATGAATAGTTATCCTCAAACTACTAAAAAAACATGCCTTTAGAAATGTGAAATTGGTCCTGTTAGCCATAATATAATTAATTTTTCCTTAATGTTTAGAATTTTTTTTTAGGACTAAATATAGCAGCTGTGACATGACAGTGATTTTATAATTTGTTAATTATGTTATGTAGAATGTAGTACTGGTGAGGAGCCAGTAATGTTGCACAGATTATTGTCCTGAAAAACCACCAGTAAATTCAGTGAATTAAGAGAGGAAAGTGACACTATTATTGGCACTCTGAAATTCTGCAGGGACTTACATTGTAGCTAAAATCAACCCTATCTTCTTGCTGTGTTCAAGAGGCTTTTCATTGATTTCTGTTGACAAGAAAAACCTTTTTTAACTTAAAAAAGAAAAAAGGCAGTACTCTATAGGCCCTGTCTATTAAGATCTTTTAGTAGCAAGTTGCTCTTTCTCTGGGAAGTTGGCTGTTAAAGTCAAAGGGAACGATTAGTAGTTTGCATGGTGTTTGATTAAATGGAACAGTTGGATCAGCATAGATCCAGATTTAATGAAGGAGATATTCACCTATCTATACATACCCTATGATGAGCATACTTATATTTTTATATTATTGAAATATGATTTTAGGATATACTGTTTTACATTATAAAATAAGTATTTCAAAGAAAACCTGATAAATTGAACTTTTTTGGGGAAAGACTCTAAAGCAGGCATCCTCAAACTTTTTAAACAGGGGGCCAATTCACTGTCCCTCAGTAATTCGAGGGCCGGACTATAGTTTTTTTTTTTAAAAAAAACATGAACAAATTCCTATGCACACTGCACATATCTCATTTTGAAGTAAAAAAAAACAAAACGAGAACAAATACAGTCACACCGCCTCATGTGGCCTGCGGGCCACAGTTTGAGGACCCGCTCTAAAGCATATGATTCAAATATAACATAAATAAAACGGTATGTGTTCAGCATTGTGGGATAGTTTATAGTCCTGAGAAGATCAAGCTAAGTGTAATATTGGAAGAAATAACATTGATTGCTGCTGACATTAGAGTATTATTTATGTGTCAGGCTTTGTTCAAAGCACTTTTTATGTATTAACTCATTTTATCATTCTATGATTACTATTAGGGACTGTACTAGGATTTGCTGTTGATAGACAGAAAACTGAAGTATGGAGAGGTCACATACAGTCTCCCAAACCAAGGGGCACGTAAAGGGTAGAGGAGGGCTCCTGGCTCCACTGTCCTAGCCACCACTTTATATTGACTTCTGGTGAGACCACATATACATGTAATAAAACGTGAAATCTGACTACTTATGTAGTAGGCTGGAATAAGTGAGTTGAGTCACTAAGGCAGTTTTGATTGGAGAAAACAAAAATCCAGGGCAAGTGTGGGTGGGGAAGTGATAGCCACGTGAGTACAAAGCACTGGGTATTAATAACCATGCCGTGTGCTGCAGAGCAAGGAGCAGCTGTTTGGAGATGAAGGTTTGTTTGGAGAGTGATAGAAAAGATGCCTTGGATTAGTTAGGGAAAGAATTTTGAATTGAAGTGTGTAGACTTAGCACATTTTCTAGGTCTGTTCAGAGGTACAACAAAGAGAGAGATGCAAAATGGAGGACTTTCAGAACTAGAGGAGATTATAATCTTTGTATCTTTGCTCTTTAGGCTGTCTGCCCCTACCCTAAGTTTTGCATTGTCCAGAGACAAGATGATGTAGTGAAACAAAAGCAATAAACTGAGTATCACAAAACTTGGACCATAATACCAGCCGTTTCACTTTCTAGCTGTAAAGACATTGTATAGGTTACTTAACCATTTGAGATTTATTCTCCTCAGCTGTATAATTGACTTAGCATCACATGCCTAATTCAAGTTTTCTGTTACAATTAATGTGATATTTTAAGACTTTTAACTGTATAAATTATTTCTGAAGAAACAAGTTGCAGTGTAATAAAGGCTGTTATGTAGGAAAGAAAATGCAGGCATAGAGATTGCAGCATGATGTCATGACTCTTCTCCTAGCTCCTGCAGCGCATACTGTGTTGTGTGTAGGGAGACTTGCTTCTTTCTGTAAATCTGGTATCTTATATCTTCTGGCTTCAGGTTTTATGCCTCACCGATTTCATTGATGGGGTATGATCAAGTCACAGGAAACTCAGTGATGTAGAGGGGGAGAAAACATAAAGATATGTAACTAAATCAAATGTTACATACAAAATGATATTTCACATGAAATAATTATAGCTATGCTATGATCGTTCATAAGCTATTGCTGTTTAGGGAAAATGGGAAGGCATTGTGGAGGAGGTAGTATTTGAAAATGATTAGGTTTGAAGAAAGTGTGTGATAAGGTGCTAAAGAAAGAAATTGAGTATTTGAGGAAAAGGTAATTGAATAAGGGCATGGAGAAAGAAAAGTGTGTGATGAAGAAAATTGATATTTTTACATTAAGTGTGCCTGACCAGTAGTAATAGGAAAAAGATCAGTAAGGTAGGTTGGGACCAGATTTCTGAGGGCCTTGATTGGCGTGCAAAGGCATTTTGGATTCAGCATGTTGTTACATGTCATAGTCAGCAGAGTTGATTTTCATAACACATAACCTAGTAGCAATTATATAAACTTACAAAGATCTTTGTTACAAGCTTGTAAAATTTTTGTTAGGAATTACAGTACAGGAATGAACTTGTATTATAGAAGTAAGTCTTGTTATCCATAATCTAATTAATACATAGATTTCTTGTGTTTTGAAAAACAAGAAAGATGTTATTTTCCTTTATCGGTTAGTTTTAGTTATGCAGTATTATTGCTTTCTGCTGACCAGTTGGAGAGTAAAAATTTTGTGTTTTAGTTTTTCATAAAATAAATAAATCTGATCTTCACCATTTTGTATTTTTTATCATACTTCAAGTATTTCAAGACTAAAGATGTTTGTTAAAATGTCTTGGTGTACATTTTTTGTATAATTTAGGTGATTTGCTGTGTGCCGATATACAAAACAAATATATATATATTTTTAAAATATGGAGTGCTTCACAAATTTGCATGTCATCCTTGTGCAGGGGACATGCTAATCTTCTCTGTATCGTTCCAATTTTAGTGTATGTGTTGCAGAAGCGAGCACTACAAAACAAATATTTTAAGTGTGCTGGTCTTGTCTTTGGCCTCTTACAGTTCTCTAACACAAGAGACACTTCCTGTGATATTTCTCAATGTGTTCTTTTGAAACTGTGTGCTTGTGAAAAATTCCACCACCATACACAATACTGTTTCCAACAGACTTGGGTCCTAAATATTTGGTAAGGATTGTCAAAAAAGCCTTATAACTTTAGGAATGACTTTTAGTTCTCTTGTAAAACTGAGAATGCCACTTTGAGTGATAAATAGTTAATGGTTTTTAGATATTTGATGTAAATCAAAACAATGGCTTTTACTGATTTTTTTGGGGGGGGGTATTTGATATAAGAAAAGGAGTTTCAACCTGCAGCTTAGACTTAGAATTCTAGTATAATTGACATCTCCAGAAATTGTTCGCATGCAGGTTTGATTGAATAAATGATTTATTGCCATTTTGAATATTTGCCACAGAATTTCTTCTTAAGCTATTCTCCTTTGAAGCCTAAAGCTTTATTATTATTATTTCCTGGAAAAAAAAAACAACATCATTTCAGTGACAGATTTGATTCAAAGTGAGATATCAGCTAGTTGTCACCTAGCTAAAAACTTCCCTCTCTTCATTGTTAGACAAACCCCATGTTTCCTGAAAGTATAGTTTCCATTTATGTATTTTTAAACACTTTTATTTGGTATCATCCATGTTCTGCAATTGCTAATTTACTTCTATTAGTTTTCTTTAATATTGCAATAGAATATTATCCACCAAATATACTGCAGATTGATTATAATTGTCTTAAAAGTTTAAGAGTTAAAAGATTGTGGCAACTTTACCAGAGGGAATGTGACTTTCTGAACATTGAATAGTCATCTTCTGTGTGTTGTCTGTACATTTGTTGAAACCCAGTATTTGTTTAATCAGTTCATTGTACTCACCACTGAAATAGTGGCACAGTGGGGTTAGATTGTAGGCGGTAATCCTTCTTAAATGAGGCTTAAAGAGAGTTGAGGTGGTGGTTTGTAAACTGTATTTGGTGCTTTGCTGGTTTCCACTAAGTGTAATGTTACAAACCCTGGGATTTCATGCTAACCCAATTTATCTCAAAGAAGCAGTCTCTTTTGTTTATTGAGGAAGCCAGTATATGTATTTTTCTTTTTCCTCATTCATCTTTATTACACATATGTGCATGCAACCTTTTTTCTACACAGGAGAATATGTAGCCCATTTAGGGAAATACGCTGTTGACTCTCCACTCCCCTCTGTACTTCTACAAAACTAGTGGTACTTAATTTGAGTCATACAGATTTTTAAAAAGAAATAAATGTCAGCTCAGCGCCTGTGCCTCAAGCATCTAAGATGCCAGTGAACATACACTTGAGCTGGTGGGTTCGAATCCATCTCAGGGCCATGAAACAACAATGATGGCTGCAACGAAAAAATAGCCGGGCGTTGTGGCGGACGCCTATAGTCCCAGCTACTTGGGAGGTGGAGGCAGGAGCGTTGCTTGAGTCCAGGAGTTGGAGGTTGCTGTGAGCTGTGATGCCCCGGCACTCTACCTAGGGCGACAGCTTGAGGCTCTGTCTCAAAAAAAATAAAAATAAAAAAATAAATAAATGTGCCAATATTGTGAACATACTATAATTGTTTTATGGTTGAAAAATAACATTTCACCTTAGTGAGTGTTTTGTTGTGTTACAAAATTGACTTAAAGGTCCGAGCGCCAAAGTACATGTTTGTTTATAGATGTTAGGAATTGTCAGTTTAGAATTTTATAAGGAGGTGTTTAGAAATTTGATATTTTAAAGTTAAATGTCATTCTTGGTAATACCTACTCATTTTACTTTGGTATGTTTTATAATACTATTTTGAACCTTAATTCAGTTTTACAGATTGAAATTACAAATTTGCCTTTTAAAACATAGCTTACCAGTCTGATATTTAAGTATCACTAAACTGAAGAAGTTGCTCATGGGTGGTTTAATTTAAAAATTAGTATACACTGGTTTCTCACCAGATTGCATAAATCTGTTGCCTTTTCACTTAAAAACCATATTAGAATATTTGCTCACAAAATGGATTGCGAAAAACTGAAGAGTTTTTAGTACAAATATAACCTCGAGCGGCTTTAATCATGGTGAATTATTTCCTTGTATTTTAGATCCATCTAAATAGCTGGTATAAACTCGTCAGTTCTGGACTCTTATTGTTTTCACATCTCTCTGATCCCTTTTAAAGTTGGTCGTGTTACATTTAAATCAGCTTGTATCTGAACAAATTTGGTCATTATTTTTAATTTGTAAATTCTTGGAAATACATGCAATAGTACATTTATTTTTTCCTTTGTGTACCAGGCAGTGTGGTTACTAAGACACAGTCTTTAACTCAGACTCCTCAGATTCCTCTAGAATCTCAAGAGGAGAGATAAACCTGTATACCTTTTAAGTGTACTCCACGAAGAGCAGCATGTGATTGTTCACATGATCCAAGTGCTTTGAAAGTGCCTAGCAGGATGAGAGGAGGGTGTCCTTGAACTGTCACCAGGATTTTGGGGTGGGGAGAGTAAATGTGATATATGTTAGAGTCCATTTGTTTACAGATTTTGTTTTTGAGGTCTCTAATCACCTTTCTGCTTTTTTATTTGACTGATGTGATAGAAAATGAGAAATTAACCATATGTGTGTGTGTGGGGGAGGGTAGAATTTCCTAAAGCAGTGCCCTCCTTCAGCCAGCTCTAGGAAATGGGAGAAAGTGCCCAAGTGAGGTGTTTGCTTTAGGTAAGATCAAGGCCATATCATGTGTAGTATAAGAGAGAAGGCAGAGTCTATGGAGTGCAGGGGCATATAGGTAGTAGATGTGGAATGTGGAATTTCTCTTTCAGTGGTTTTTAACTTACTGAAGAAGGAAGCAGGGTATCTGTGGAAAGTGAAGATAGAGGCAGAGGTGTCAGAAGCCTGTGGAGAGTGCATGAGAAAATTGTTATAAGAAGAATGATTAAAAGTGAAGGTACTTAGGAAATATGATTTGATCCTCTTTACAGTATTAAGGACCCACTGAAGGCATAGTTATGCCTTTAGGGAAAGTAAGACCAGTTTGAGTGGGTTTACGTTTTTTGTAGTGACATTTGGGCTGTATAAGTTTAAGCACAGATTAGGTGAGGAGATGGATTTAAGTAGAGTTTGCTAGTGTAAACAACAAAATGAAAGAGGGCGGGAGGGGGTGGGGCGGGGATGAGGGTCTGAGCACAGGAGTGATTATAATTACTGGCAATAAAATTTAAATAAAATTTAAATTTCTTTGGAAGGTGAATGGTGGTTGAGCTTGTGGAGTATGAACTCTTTGAGTTTTCCAGATCCCCACAGTTCATTGTGAAAACGGTAACTCTTAGGCTTAAGTGATTCTCTTGCCTTAGCCTCCCAAGTAGCTTGGGACTACAGGCACCCGCCATAATGCCTGGCTTTTTTGTTGTTGTTGTTTAGCAGGCCCAGGCCGGGTTCGAACCCACCAGCCCCAGTGTATGTGACCTGTGCCCTAATCATTGAGTTATGGGTACCAAGAGTAACTTTGTTTTTTAAAAAAGGAAGATTATTATAAATGGTGCGTACAGATAAGATTTCACTGGGAATATTTCTTGTTTAAGAAAGAACTTTTATTTATTTTTTAAGATAGCAACCTCAAACAAATTTTTGGGCTCAAGCAATCCACCTGCTTCAGCCTCCCAATGTGCTAGGATTACTGGCATGAGCCACTACACCTGGCTTAAGAACTCATTTTAAGGTGATTCTTCAGAAATTTCCTCCATGTATAAACAGTGTCATTATATAGTGTGGAAGAATTACTATAGTTTTGATTCGCCCTTCAGATTTGATTGGTACTTTGGATAGTATAAAATATATATCACACAAACGGATACTTTGGTGAGAAGTGAGAATTGCCTTCAGTAGTTGAGAGAGGGTGGAATCTAGCACATAGGTAGAGGGATTTACTTTAGAGTAGAGCACGGGTAATTCATATGTGCCAGGATTTCTTACTCATGGCATTCCAGGTTGAGTGTGCTTTATCTGAAATGCTGAAGACTAGAAGTGTTTGGGGTTTTGGATTTTTTCAGATTTTGTTCTTTTTGGTTATACACAATGAGATATCTTGGGGATGGAGCCCAAGTCTAACATGAAATTCATTTATGTTTCATGTATACCTTATAGACATAGCTTAAAGATAGTTTTATACTATATTTTTAATAATTTTGTCTATGAAACACATTTTGACCATGACCCGTCAAATAAGGCCAAATGTGGAATTTTTTATTTGTGGCATCATGTCAGTGCTCAAAAAGTTTCAGATTTTCAGATCAGGGATGTTCAACCAGTATTGACATTTGGGCTGGATATTGTTTGTGCAGCTGTCCTGTGCTTTGTAGGATATTTAGCAGCATCTGTGGTCCCTTGGTCCTTTTTGCAAGATGCCATCAGTATAATTCCTCCTCTCCCAAACCTAGATGGTGAAAAGTATCTCCAGAAATTGCAAGTCATACTTGCCCAGATTGACTACAGTGATTTATGGTAATAGAATGGAGACCCAGGTTCTTCTGCCTTCAGAAGTATTAGTAAATACTTTTCTTTCTTTCTTTCTTTTTTTCGAGGCAGAGTCTCACTTTGTCAACCTCGGTAGCGTGCCATGGTGTCACAGCTCACAGCATCCTCCTACTCCTGATTCTCTTGCCTCAGCCTCCCAAGTAGCTGGGACTACCGGCACCTGCCACATTGCCCAGCTATTTTTTGGTTGTAGTTGTCGTTTGGCAGGCCCAGGCTGGATTCGAACCCCCCAGCTCCGTGGCTGGCACCCCAGCTTCTGAACTACAGGCGCCGAGCCAGGAAGTACTTTTCTTGACACTGACTTTTTTCTAAATATAATAATAAACTCTTTTTTTTTTTGTAGAGACAGAGTCTCGCTGTACCGCCCTCGGGTAGAGTGCGTGGCGTCACACGGCTCACAGCAACCTCTAACTCTTGGGTTTATGTGATTCTTCTGCCTCAGCCTCCCAAGCAGCTGGGACTACAGGCGCCCGCCACAACACCTGGCTATTTTTTTTTTTTGTTGTTGCAGTTTGGCCGGGGCTGGGTTTGAACCCGCCACCCTTGGCCTATGGGGCCGGCGCCCTACTCACTGAGCCACCGGCGCCGCCAATAATAAACTCTTTTAATGTATTATTTTTTCTTATAGATTTGTATTTTTGTATGTTTTCAATTACACAATCAGTAACGAAAGAGGCATTTCTTAAAAATAGTAGAAATAGTGTGGCTAGGTACCAGATAATAATATCAATATAAAATACAATTTTCAAATGATGCTAATTATCATTCTACTTAGAATTATATGAAATTTATTTGAGAAACTTTCATGTGAAATGACCGAGATTTAAGGCCAAGTGGTATTTCTAGGTCCACTTAGGGATAACGTGAACAAGCAGAATCTCTTTTGGCATTTCAGCTCACAGCAACCTCAAAGTCTTGGGCTCAAGTGATCCTCTTGCATCATCCTTCCGAGTAGCTGGGACTATAGGAGTATAGGCTCCCGCTACAATGCTTAGCTATTTTTAGAGATGAGATCTTGCTGTTGCTCAGGCTGGTCTTGAACTTATGAGCTCAGCTCAGGTTGGTCTGGAACTTGTGAGCTCAGTCAGTGCACCCGTCTGACCTCCGCTGGTCTTGAGAGTTGTAAGTGGTATCCTTATTTCTTTTGTGTAAAATTTAGACACAGGCAAAATTAATTTATGGGCATAAAAATTGTGATAGTGGATATAAATTTTGGGGAATAAGTACTTGGGAGGGGCTGCAATGGAGGTGAGAAGTAAGAGTTTTAGAAAGCTGATGTTCTGATTTTTGAGCGGTTGTGGTGGTGATGGAGCACTTGTTATACAGGCATGTTCACATTGTGAAAGTTAATTGAGCTGTACCCTTAATGTATGTGTACATTTTTGATATATGTGTTTTTTGATACCTTGATAAAAATTTACCTAATTATAACACTGTGATTTCTGCTTGCTGTTCAGCATGTCTGGTGGAGGGAAAGGTGGAAAGGGCCTAGACAAAGTGCCACTGTAAGGTCTTGCAGGACAATATCACCAAGCCTGCCATTCATTGCCTTGCTCATTGTGGTGGTGTCAAGAGCAAGATGGTTGCAGCTATGGGTGTTTTCTATGTACTCAAGCTTCAAGGGCTCATTCTCTATGGCTTTGGCAGTTAATCTTTCCCCACTCCTGGTCTCCTGTTCTTAAAATAAAGAATTCACCATTCTCTATGGCTTTGGCAGTTAATCTTTCCCCACTCCTTGTCTCCTGTTCTTAAAATAAAGAATTCACCGGGCGGCACCTGTGGCTCAGTGAGTAGGGTGCTGGCCCCATATGCCGAGGGTGGTGGGTTCAAACCCGGCCCCGGCCAAACTGCAACCAAAAAATAGCCGGGCGTTGTGGCGGGCGCCTGTAGTCCCAGCTACTCCGGAGGCTGAGGCAAGAGAATCGCGTAAGCCCAAGAGTTAGAGGTTGCTGTGAGCCGTGTGACGCCACGGCACTCTACCCGAGGGCGGTACAGTGAGACTCTGTCTCTACAAAAATAAATAAATAAATAAATAAATAAATAAAGAATTCACCAAAGGCCCTTTTCAAGGCCATCTTAAAAAAAAAAAAAACAACCTAATTAACAAAAATGTAGTAGGAGCTAATTTAACCAAGTTATTCCAGTACTTAAGGATTTGGGGATGAGAAGGTGTATTACACTCTAGGCACTTTAACAAATGCGCAAGATTTACCCCCCTTATTCTTAGTTTTCAACTCCCTTTTGTACCACAGGTCAGAACCACTGACCCACTTCCTTTGGAGGAGACTTGATCCTTTTTAATGCCACCTGTACGCTTATGACAGGGGTCTGCCTTTTCTCAACTCCTTCATGACTTTGTTTTGTCTGTTTTTGTTTTCCATTTTTTCCTGTCCATTGCCTTCTTTGTCTTGGTCCAAAACCTTTTGGTCCTTCAAATAATTTCTTTGACTTTCCTCCTTGGTGTTCTATCATGTTTTCATTTCATTTTCAAAATTCTTCAAAGCAGCAAGTTTTGATGTTGCCTCTGCTTATCTTTAACATATTGCAATGTCAACTTTCCCCCCAAAGAACCTACTGATACGAACCTAACGAACAGGTATCACTATTACAGAGGATTCAAAGGCCTCATCCTTTAGAGCCACTTCTTACCCTTCATCACATACAGCTTACATACGTTTTTCATATTGTCTTGTTGGTCTCTCTTTTTCTTTGGTACTGTTCTATTTCTCTCTCTTACTGTTTTTTTTTTTTTGCAGTTTTTGGCCGGGGCTGGGTTTAAACCCATCACCTCTGGTATATGGGTCTGGTGCCCTACTCCTTGAGCCATAGGCGCCGCCCTTGTTTTTTTTTTTTTTTAAATAATGGTGGCAACATATTTATTGATTGAGTTTTAGTACTAGTCAGGCACTGTTAATATGGGCTTTTGTTTCTCTGATGTTTATCATGTAGTTATGAGATGACAAAATGATGTGATTCAGAAAACAGTACAAAGAGGAGGGTCTGCTGTCACCCCATTTTACAGATAAAAAATCTGAAGCATAGAAGAAACCTTACAGAACTTGTTCAAGTTCACACAGGTTCAGTGGTGGATCTGAGATTCCTTTCTAGATAGCCTGGTATCAGGAGCTGTCCTCTAAATGTTAATTCTGAGTCCTTAGAATTTGTTCTTATTCCTCTTTCTCCCATCACTCCATTTGGATTTTTCAGTAGTCTGTTCTATTCCTCTGACTTCTCTAGTTGCTTCTCTGTTATTGAGACTTTCGATTATACTTCTGGTTGTATTGTTTTCTTGAGTTCCGTTCTTAGATTTCCAGTTTTCTGTTCCTACAGTTCCAATAATATGTTGAACTTCTCCATATGAATGTTATACCAGCATCACAGATTTGATGCGATTTGGTTAAACATTTGGACCCTTCTCCACTTTCTACTATTACACATAACTATGTTTCCCATCACGGTATTAATGGCATTGTTTGTCAGTTATTTACCCATATTAGAATCCCTGAAGTGAATTTTCTCCCCTTTTGTCTTTTTATCATTCCTAATTATTCACTAATATTCTGCCAATTCTATTTCCTTAGTGTATCCAGTATATTATTCTGTTTTCCTTTCATTTCTGCTTTCCTAAGTCTTCATGTGAAGGCTTCCTCACTCCTTCTCTTGTTTTTAGTTTCTCCTGTCACTAATCTGTATCTTTCTAGTACCCCTGAGAATTATATGAAAAGTTTTGGTCGTAATACTCTTGGGTTCAGAAACTGTATTCCCCATTGTATTTACAAAAAGTATAAACAACTCCTTAGCATGTTATTTAAATTTTTCTCCTGCCCTTATATTCAGATACTCCAGTGTCTTATTTTTTTTGTTTAGCTGTACCTACAATATCTTTCTTTTTGGTCAGCATTAATTTCTTTGAGGTTTTTGGGGTGAGTGATAATGATTTTGTAAACAATTCCAGGCTGAGTGATAATGATTTTGTAAACAATCTCACATAGTAGGAGATTTAAGAGATATTATACTTGTTAGGTTGAATTGAAAAATTTAAAATGGAATTTATTCATGATGCAAATCATGCTTGATATAAGTCTTAACACTTGAGTGTGGTGAGGCTGGTGGTGTTGGTGGCAAGTGTATTAAGTCTTTGGAGTGTTAATGTTCTTTTTTATTTACTGGCACAGGCAGTAGCTAGCATTTTTCTCTGCGAATGTTTTTATGTATTTTCATATGTATTGTAATACAAGTTTTACTTTTTTTCTTGCCTTTTTCCTTGTGTTATAGAGTTTCACATTCACTTTGAAAACTCTAGAAAACACTTGAAAACTCTTAAGTTTGTGATCTGTTCAGACAGGCATTGGCAACTAGTCACATCTATCTCATAGCAATATCCTATAAAGATAAATATATTAACCAAAATCTGAATTGGTGAAATTTGGTCATGGCAGGATTTATCTATTAACATCAAAATCCAATAGTCAATTAATGCTTTTGATCTTAGGTTATTTTCAGTTAAACCATTTTTGTGTTTTTTCTCTTATAAAGAAATAATCGGTTTGTACATGCTTTATTTGTTTTTACATCTTGCTCTGGCTTTAACATGGAAAAGGGACAGCTTTAAGCATTTAAACAGACTGATTATCTCTCCCTATTCTTCCTGTAGTTTGTGTTTTGTCGATAGAATTATCATTCACCCTTGGTTAATTAAGGTGAGTTTAATTTCTTTTAATTTGCTCATCTTAACTATCAGAAAGAAGCCTTGCATCTTATATAATGTGCTGGCCTTTTCTAAAATAATTCGTACACTTGTGGCTGGCACTTTTCTCTGCTTAGCCACTGAGAAACCTTCTTCTCTCTAGGTTATTCTCTTTTTAATTTATAATACTTCTGTTAACTTTTGCCTGCAAAATGAAGTTGTGTTCTCAGATTTAATATATGTGTTTGCACTAGACCTTCCTGGCTGTCTTGGCTTTTCCATTCTGCCTGTTTCTCATTTATAGTGTAAGATGAAAATATTCACTCAGTTGACTCTTTGTATGGATAACGTTTTTCTTCCTGATTCTATTGTAATGAAGGTGTCTTAGGTGATAGGGAGGTGTGATAGTGAATTTTATTAATTTGGAAATGAAAATAGAATGGGTTATATGGATGATATTGAGCCAGTGTATAGAAATATTTACCAATTTTATTGCATCTCTTAACTCCCTCTTTTGTTACCTAACAAATACAAAGTTCTAATGGTTGCGGAAAGGAGTTATAGTATGTTAAGCATCTCAGATTGAAATGTTTTTTACCATTTTGTAAAGTAAGAAGGTAACATGCTTAATTGCAATATAAAACAGGAATGTATAATTATTTTTTATTATAACATTTTTTATTATATCATATTCAGAATGCCATGTTCAAATAAGACAGTCCAACGTCTTACTAAAATAATAAGAAAAACATAGTCCTGTCTGTGTCCTTGCTTTTGTCTCTGGATCACTGCAACATAGTTTCTTGAGTTTGTCTTGATGTATGTGATAGTTGAAGAACACCCCGGTGCCATACCTGGCCAATTTATAGTTAGCCATTGGAGTTTTTATTTTAGGGTCTTATAGTCATTTTTATTTTTTTAAAACATGAGGGAAGAGTTTTTAGTTGAAAAAATTTCACTCTTGAATCTTGACTTGTTTTTTTCCTATGGGTAGCATATTTCTTTTTTTAGGTTGCAGATATAGAATCACCAATTTGGCAAATTCCCCCCCCCACCCCCCCAGTACTCTAGTATGTCATGCCCCTGTATCCAAACACGAGCGAGGTACGTTTTCTCATCTCAGTTATTTCACAGTCTGTAATATCTTCTGTGAAAGTAGTTAGCTCCCAAACTGGGAGTGGTAGCTTTTGTCTGCTGTGGAAACTCAGGGTAACACAGGTTTTTGTGTTATGTGGGTCTGAAAGAAGCATAATTCTGGAATTTAGAAATGGTTTTCTATAAGGAAGGATTGAAACTAATATATATTGAAGACTTTAGCTTTTTAGTCTATGAAGCATTTTCATATATATCTCAGTTATTCACAGTAATCCTATGAGGTGTGCGATTTTTTGAGTCTGCTGATGTTCCAAAAAATTGACAGATTCAAGGACACACAGATGTTAAGTGAAGGCTTACGGTCACCATTCATTTTTTTAAGGTGGTGAAGCTGGAACTCTAGGACTTTTTGACCTCAAAACTTTCCAATACGCCTATAATCCTAGTACTCTGGGAGGCTGAGATGAGCGAATTGCTTCAGCTCAGGAGCTGGAGACCAGACTGAGCCAGAGCAGGGAGATCTCCTTTCTACTAAAAATAAAACAAACCAAAACAAAATGAGCCCGGCGCACATGCCTATGGTCCCAGGTACTCAGGAACCTGAGGCAGGAGGATCACTTAAACCCAGGAATTTGAGGTTGCAGTGAGCTATGATGATGCCACTGTACTCTACGCTGGGTGATGGAGCAAGACTATCTTTAAAAAGGGGGGGAGAAAAAAAGCTTTCTGTATCCTATGTTGCCTCAAAGTGCGGAGGTAATTACTTTCAGCATTCCAGGTGAAGTAGGGGATAGAAAGAGACCTAAATTCTATAAAATGCACTTTTACCTTATGTAACTATTTACAGAAAACAAAAAGCTTCTCATTTCTAGATAGTGAAACCTCAAAGATGCTGTCCTTTCAGATACATCTGGGATGTATGGTCAAAAGAATCTCTGTGGCAGTGACACCACAGCCTACTTGAAATAGTGCAATACCAGTTTACCTGACCTTTCTCAGTATCGATGGGTGGGGTGAAATCACATGCTAACATTGCCATTTTGATTTTTTACTCTGGAAATGTGCGATTCTTTAATTTTAAAAAGGAACTCTTGTTAGCCTGGGTGCAGTGGGTCATGCCTGTAATCTTAGCATGTGAGGAGGCCAAGTCAGGAATATCATTTGAGGCCAAGAGTTTGAACCAGCCTGGACAACATAGCAAGACCCTGTCTTTACAGAAAAAAAAAAAATTAGCTGAGCCTGGTGGTACACATGCCTTTATTCGTAGCTACTCAAGAGACTGAAGTGGGAGGATTGCTTGAGCTCAGGTGTTTGAGGCTACCATGAGCTATCATCACGCTCCTGGGCGCCTACCTGTGTGACAGAGTGAGACCTTGCCTCTTCATTTTATCTTCTTATCTTATCCTATCTTATCTTTTCTAATCTAAGGCAAAGTCTCACTCTCTCGCTCTATGGTAGAGTGCATTGTCATCATAGCTCACAGCGACTTAAAACTCTTGGGCTCAAGCAGTCTCCTTGCATCAGCTTATAAAATCTTCATAACGTTGATGTTTCTTCTCATAAAGCTGTTAGGGACAGCCAGTATCTATGTGGTACACCCAGGTTTCCAAAAGATTATCTTTAGTCTGTGTATATCATCAATTGAATAGGCATAAATATGAAGACCTGCATTGAGGTTTTTAAAAAGTAGATTGGCAGATATTGAACAGAGATGTGTGGTTTGTAATTCTGTGAGTAAAAAAGAGTTGAATGTTTTGGTATGTGACAATGAGTTAATATGATGTCTAGCCTATTTTATAGAAGCATTGTGCCCATATTAGAATAAGGTAATAGTGTAACTGCTCTCTGTCTTCATCAGAGATATCTGGAATGATATGCTTGCTTTAGAAAGCTTTGTTCTAAGAAGGACTTAGAAAACTGGAGGCCTTGCGGAAATGGGGTAGTTGGGAGGGGGCTAAATCTGGGGACCATGTCGTATGGGGAACGGTTTTAACAATTGGATATATTTAGCCTAGAGAAGGGAAAAAGATGTATTGGATTTTTGAGGTCTTATAGTCTCTTCTGTAGGTAGAAATTTATTTTGTGTTATTCAACAAGAAGTAGGTGTTAATTACAGTACCAAGTATTTAACTCCAAGTAAAGATTATTAGAGGTTTCCATAAATCTTTCCAAGTAGGGAGCCCACATCTTTGTATCTGAAAGAAATGTCCAAGATCTAACTATGTGACTGCTCCAGGTGGGGTTTTCCAGTGGACAGGTTTGTTTTTTGTTTTGTTTTGTTTATCACTCCCTGATAAACTTTAGCATAGCAATTTTCAAAGTATAATCTGCAACCAGCAGGGGTTAGGGTTGGTGGGGTGGATCCCCACTGTTAGTGTCCCCATTGTTACCCACGCTGGAGCACAATGGTGAAAAGGGGCCTTGGCCTCCCCAAGTGCTAGGATTACACACATGACTCACTGCACCCAGGCTAACAAGAGTTCCTTTTTAAAATCAAAGAATTACACATTTCCAGAGTAAAAAATTGAGATGACAATGTTAGCATGTGGTTTCACCCCCTTTGGACCTTTGTAGAGGATCCCTGAAGGTCAGAACTATTTTTGTGTAATTTTAAGACATACTTGTCTTTTTCCACTTAGTTGATACTGGTACTGATGGTACCAAAGCAATGGTGGGCAAAACTGCTGGTTCCTTAGCAGGAAGAATCAAGGCAGTGGCACCAAACTACACTGATAATTGTTGTTTTTCTTCAGAAAACACAACCTTAAATTTTACATAAGAATGTCCTTGGTGGAGAGTAAGAATTATTAATTTTATGAAATCTTGACCTTTTAGTACATGTCTGTGAGTGAAAACAGGAAGTATACACAAAGCGTTTCTGCCACATATGGTGATTACCTCAAGGGAGAGCATTTGTGCAATTATCTGAGTTTTGTGTTGAACCATCCACTTTATTGTTGGAACATCATTTGTACTTGAGAGAACCACTGATAAACTATGGTTATTCAGACATAGGAATTAGGTATTTTCTCTAAAATGAACAGTGAGTTTGGCAATGAAAACTGACAGTATTTGTTGCTTATAACATTTGCAGTTGTATTTGAAAATGAGAGTTTTGGAAAAATTGTACCTGATACTCTGTGTTGATAGCATCTCAATACTTAAAGATTTTTTTGCAGAGATTATTGGTAATACATGTCCCAGTAAATGTGATTTTTAAAATACTGAATGGTAAAATGTATCAACATGCAGAAGATCTGCATAGCTCATCGAACCAGAATTTTCCAAATAACTGGTGCATGATATTAAAAATTATGCATAGGTAAAAGATCCTTTAAAAGTATAATATAGACTGTTAGGTTTTATGAAAAGTTCACTGATATAGTTTGTTTGTTTATTAATTTATTTATTGAGACAGAGTCTTACTTGGTTGTCCACTGTTAAAGTGCCCTGGTACCAGTCTAGCTCACAGAAACTTCAAACTCCTGGCTTCAAGTGACCATCCTGCCTTAGCCTCCCAAGGTTTTGGGACAGTGGGTGCCTGCCATGATGCCCTCAGCTAATTAATCACTAAATTTGTTTGTTTTGCAAAATACAATTATATTACCTAAAAATACCTTAGTTATATTGATGAGTAATGGGTTATTGTGTTTAAATGAGTAATAGATATTAAATTGTTTTATTAGGGTGGTACCTGTGGCTTGGTGGGCAGGGTGGTGGCCCCATATACCGAGGGTGGCAGGTTCAAACCCGGCCCTGGCCAAACTGCAACAAAAAAAATAGCCAGGCGTTGTGGCGGGCACCTGTAGTCCCAGGTACTCTGGGGGCTGAGGCAAGGGAATTGCCTAAACCCAGGATTTGGAAGTTGCTGTGAGCTGTGTGAGGCCACGGCACTCTACCGAGGGCCATCAAGTGAGACTCTGTCTCTACCCCCCCCCCAAAAAAAATTGTTTTATTAGTTTTAATTCCCAATGTGGTAAATATTGGTGTTTAGATGAACAAAAACTTTTTGCAGACCTCTGTAATTTTTAGGAGCATAAAGGTGTCTTGGAAACAGGAAGTTTGTAAATAGTTCCGTAGGCTAGCATCTTCAACTTTATAGCCTCAGCAGTTTGACCAGGTTTGATCAGCTCTGGGGACCTGAGCCAATTAATCATCCTCAGAAATAAGTTATTTATAACCCACAATGCTTTCTAGTTAATTGACAGTGTGGAGGGTATACTTTTTTAGTGATTCAAATACTCATCATTGCTCTCTAATACCTCTTTCTTACGGTATCTTGGTATCTGTGATGCTAAGCTAGGAGTCCAGGAGTCAAGAGTTGCTTTCTTGGTGAACACAGGATCAAAGGAATTGGATATATCTCTGTGATGTTTTACTCAGGTTATGAAAAGGCCCATTAGTATATTCCTGCTCTGTGCTGTCTCTTTGGTGTCTAGTGTCTATTCTTGCCATTTTTAGGCTTTTGAACAAATTCCTTTTAAATTCTTTTTAAAAATATGTTAGGCTGGGCACAGAGGCTCAAACCTATAATCTCAGCAATTTGAGAGGCCTAAGTGAGAGAATCACTCGAGGAAGAGTTTGAGACCAGTCAGGGCAACATGTAACGAGTCACTGTCTCTACAAAACAATGTTTTCAAAATGAGTTGGGTTGGGCGGCGCCTGTGGCTCAGTCGGTAAGGCGCCGGCCCCATATACCCAGGGTGGCGGGTTCAAACCCGGCCCCGGCCAAACTGCAACCAAAAAATAGCCGGGCGTTGTGGTGGGCGCTTGTAGTCCCAGCTACTCAGGAGGCTGAGGCAGGAGAATCGCTTAATCCCAGGAGTTGGAGGTTGCTGTGAGCTGTGTGAGGCCACGGCACTCTACCGAGGGCCATAAAGTGAGACTCTGTCTCTACAAAAAAAAAAAAAAAAAAAAAAATGAGTTGGGTGTAATGGTTTGTCCCTTTAGTCTAAGTTACTAGGGAGGCTGAGCTGGGAGCAGAATCTGAGCCCAGGAGATGGAGGCTGCAGTGAGCTGTGAGAGCACCATTGTGCTCCAGCCTGGGTGACAAAGTGACACCTTGCCTCTTAAAATAAAAAAGCAAGCAAGCAAGAAAAAGTCTCCCAGAGTCTTATCTTACATTTGATTCAGTTGTATACAGTACCTGCACTAAAATTTAATTTTTGTTTTTAATTGTTATCGGTACACAACAGTTGTATGTATTTTGGGGGTACAGTTGATATTTTGATACAGGCATACAATGATTAATAAACAAATCAGGGTAATTGAGGTATCCATCATCTTAAACATTTATTACTTCTTTGTGTTAGGAACATTCCACTTTCACTCTTTTAGTTATTTTAAAGTACAGTAACTTATTGTTGACCAACAGTTGTATTTTAGTAATGTTTTCCTATTTTGAGTTGATTCACTGGACATCTTAGTTCTGTCATACTTTGAGAATTCCTTTAGTCTTCAGTTTTAGTTTATACTGCTGTTGGCAGTGTTTTCATTTCAGAAGATGTTTTGTTATTTTTCCCAACCTTGTCTGTAACATCTGAGCGATATTGGATCGTGTTGTTTCTTTTTTGGGGAATATAAATTTATTTATTTTATATTAGAGAAAGGGAAGAGAGTGGGGGGAAGAGATGAGAAAGAGAGAAGAAAACAGGGAGTGAGAGAAGGGAAGATGGGGTGGGGGAGTGAGAGAATGGCATGGCCTCCCAGAGGAAGAATTCCCGCTTGTGTTGTTGCCTCAGATATTTGAGAGCCTGTTGTTGTGTGCCTGGCACTTTTTTTTTTCTTTTTTTCTTTGTCTTATAGTGTTACTGGAATTGTGTAAACAGATGGTTTTATTTTCATGGATGTATAAGAAGATAATTCTTATTTTATTTTGTTATGTTATTTACTTTTTGAGACAGTCTCATTTTGTTGCCCTTGGTAGAGTGCCGTGGCATTGTAACTCACAGCAACCTCAAACTCTTGGGCTCAAGCAATTCTCTTGCTTCACCCTCCCAAGTAGCTGGGAGTATAGGTGCCTGCCACAACACCCAGATATTTCTAGAGACTAGTTCTTGCTCTGGCTTAGGTTGGTCTTGAACCTGTGAGCTGTGGCAATCCACTTGCCTCAACCTCCCAGAGTGTTAGGATTACAGGCATGAGCCAGAGAATTCTTATTTTAGTTTGTATCTTGCCTTGAATCACCCCTGTGCTCCAACTAAAGCCTTAAGAGTTTATAAAAAAGGAATACTTCCAAGATGTATTTGTCAGGTTTAAATTGTGTGCATATAGAATTAGTTGGATCCTTTAGGCTTATAGATCACCTAAATTATAGACAACTTTAGTTTTTTCACCTTCCTTTCTGATTGATGGCTGGGAGTAATCAGGGAAGGAGCCTAATAGCTTCTCTTTAAAAAGATTTGTGCCATTTGTTCTTTCAGTCAGAAAAATGTTTATTTAAGCACAAGACACTATCCTAGGAGACTATCCTAGGAGTATAAAGAGGCATGTTGCTTCCATTTAGTACTCTTATTTGTTCTCATTATTAATTTAATCTTTGTAATATTTAGGATTTTATATTTATAAATAAAAATGCCTTCATTTTGGACCTTGAGAGCTACATTCACATATGTTCTTTGTTTTATACATCTGATAGTAGAGAGCACGAGAAGATTAGATTGGTTCCGCAGGTAGTGGCGATAGAATTGGCATTTGTTGCTTAGATGATCTGTGAAAATAATGTGTTTATGAAAATTGCATGTGGTGAATTATTATAGTGTTAAAGTGATTTTTATAAGTTTTTTTTTTACAAAAGCTAATATTTTATCTTGAATATTTTAAATGTAGCGAAAGTGCTACCTAGAAAATGTCTTCCCTTTGAATAAACATCATTAAATAAACCTGTTAGTCGATTCATATAGATTTTTATAAAATCTAGTCCATCAATGCTAGGCAAGAAAGGCAGTATTATAGCTATTAGCATGATCAATACATGTCAAAAGGAAATGTTAGCAATGAAGCAAGAATGAAAAAGACAGTCATGAAAACAAGAATCTAGGCAAAGAAAGGCCATACTGGAATGTCTACAGTCCTTTTCAGGGTAGCTAAGTTAAAGTGGTTACCATGTGGTATTTATACCTAAGTTGTTTTTTTTTTTTTTTTTTGTTTTTTTTTTTAACAGTAATTGTGTCCTAGAGGAATACAGTACATAGAACATGATGAATTGATCTCTTGACATTTCAGAGTGATCTCTACATAAAAGAAATACATATTATAAGTAATGGCCTTTACTGAAAGCACAAGATTTTTTTTTTTTTTTTTTTTGTAGAGACAGAGTCTCACTTTATGGCCCTCAGTAGAGTGCCATGGCCTCACACAGCTCACAGCAACCTCCAACTCCTGGGCTTAAGCTATTCTCTTGCCTCAGCCTCCCGAGTAGCTGGGACTACAGGCGCCTGCCACAACGCTCGGCTATTTTTTTGGTTGCAGTTCAGCCGGGGCCGGGTTTGAACCTGCCACCCTCGGTATATGGGGCCGGCGCCTTACCGACTGAGCCACAGGCGCCGCCCAAGCACAAGATTTTTTATAAGTATAAATATTATGGGGAAAAGTTAAACCTCCAAATTTTGAGTCAATATGAATGAAAAAATGAGTTTTATCCTTTATCTGCTGGCCTGTTGATTGTGACATTTTTATAATAAAGTATTGCATTCTTAATGGGCTGGCAGCTAATCTCTTGCTCCCCCATTTTTTTTGATCAGTCATTTAGTGTACTTTTATTTGAGGAATGCTTTTCATTTGTAAACATGTAATATTAATCTTTTCTCAACAATTCCATATGTAGTTTCTTCTTATTGTAATAATAAATTAAAATATTTTCTTTTCCATAAAACATTTATTCTCTTTAAGGAGTTTCTTTACTGTCTTTTTCTTTTCAATCCATTTTCCCAATCCTTTTCTTTATCTTTACAAACTCATCTTTAATCTTTTATCTCTTTAAAGCATAGTCTGGCTTTTAAAGATTTAAGCCTAGTATATTGTATTATTTTAGTGACATAAATTCATGGGCTCATGTATGAAGAATTTTATCTTCAAGCTTCAAGTCAAAGGATGAAAAATTTGATCCTTAAAGAGTTCTTTTCACAAATTTTCAATTTAGTGAAAATAAGGAATTGTAGGATTATGAATGAAAGTGTAGTAAATTTTTCTAGTGATTGATGCATATTAATTTCTTAAATGCCCTTCTTTACTTACTCAAGAAATATTTATTAAGTGTGCAGTTTTACCAGTCACTGTAGCACTGGGCAATATAGTGGTAAAACCAAATTAGGTCTATGCAGTCTGACGATTTATGTTATTGGTAGAGTGGAGGCAGACATTAGATATAGTATAGCAGACATAGTAGATAATAGGAGCATTTGACCTAAGAGGAAGTCAGGAAACTGTTTAATCTAAAGAAACACTTGAACTGAGATCAGAAAATAGAATTGACTTGCAGTAGATGAGAGTGACAGTATTTTATGGCAGAAAATATAGCAGTCCTTGGTGGCAGAAGGCATGGTATATTCTGGGAATAAAAGAAAACCAGTATAGTAGAGAGTGCCTGGGAACATGGTATCACATGAGGCTAATCTCCTGATACATGGAGATAGACTAGGTATAGCTAAGCCATGAATGGGCTTCTAGGCCATGGTAAGAATTTGGGTTTTTAACTTAAAAACAAGTAGGATCCATGAGATATAGAAAGTCTGACAATTAAATTGGCAAATTCCTCCTAGAAAAAGTGCTGAATTCCTCATTGGTGAGTATCACTGTAGTTATCTTCAAAGTACTCCCCTTGGGAAGATATGCACAAATGCAGCACCTAGTCCAACCTTTAAAGCAATTTTGGAACTCTTTTTCTTGAATGGCCATCAAAGCTGTTGTTGTGTTACCCTTGTCCTGAATGTCATCAAAATGTCTTCCTTTCACTATTTCCTTTATCTTTGAGTAAAGAAAAATGTCATTGGCACCCACGTCCAGTGAGTAGGGAGGGTGTTCTAATATAGTTGCTTATTTACTGGCTAAAAACTCCCTTACAGACAGTGCTGTGTGAGCTGGTGCATTGTCATGATGCAGGGGCCAGGAGTTATTGGCCAAGAGTTCCAGTTAAGATTTTCCTATTTCTCTATCAATGTTTACTTGGTCTGCTATGCTTCCCACAGTCAGCTGATGATTTTGGAATACAATTTTACAAGTTTTTGCAATGTGTCCATCAGTTCTGCTCATACTAGTTGTCCTGACTTATCTCATAAGTGACTCTTTCTCTCCTCTCCTGGTATACTGCTGTTTTCTTCATGGCATTATCTCCATAAACTTGGACTAACATGTCTCTGATTTCCCTTCCATCCTTTCTAAGTTTACCAGGAAATTTACAAATGTTTGTTTGTTGGTCTAATTCAAGCTTTGACATTTCTCACCCTGTTATACAAAAACACCACCAAAAATAATGAGCACCACTCAGAAAGACACTGCCTCAGGTCGATATGAAGACAACTGTGAAACACAGATTACCAAGGTTATGAAACTGTAAACTGAGTTGTTCGTACAGTCCTGCCAACATAAGTGCAATGGTGGTAAGTTTACAAACTTAAATATCAGACCTCATATTTTAGGAAGGAATTGAAGGTGGAAGTCCAAGGGAAGATGAATGCGTGGGAAGTTTGACAGGAATGGTGTGACTGGCAGTCTGCAGTGTGCATGGTGGGCAGAAGTGGATGTGGCCAAAGTAGACATAGGCATTCTAGTCAGAAAGCTCTTCTAGCAGTCCTAAGATACAATGATGCCCTTTTCATTGCTTTATGTCTTTTCTTTTCAGTTTTGTACAGACCCTCAGAGGGGCCTTCAGTCCTTGGAGAGTCTCTTATGTTTTAGTATCAGGGATCTGAATGTTAGTATTTCCAAAGATTTACTGCAGCACTAGCACAGAATACTGTTGTATTTCTTTGGATGATTAACATTGATAATTCAAAAGCAGATATAGGAAGGCTAATATTCTTAGTTAGGTAATATGATGTGCTTTAGGAAGACTGATTGAAAAAATAAACATGAGGTGGCACCCGTGGCTCACTGGGTAGGGTGCTGGCCACATACACCCAGGCTGGTGGGTTCAAACCCAGCCCAGGCCAGCTAAACAACAATGACAACTGCAACAAAAAATAGCTGGGCGTTGTGGTGGGTGCCTGTAATCCCAGCTACTTGGGAGGCTGAGGCAAGAGAATTGCTCAAGTCCAAGAGTTTGAGGTTACTGTGAGCTGCGACACGATAGCACTCTACTGAGAGTGGCATAGTAAGAATTCTGTCCCCCCTCCAAATAAATAAATAAATAAAATAAATAAATAAATGAAAAACATACATGAGTACAGGGTTATTGATCCTTACTTGGTTTGTACTTCAGTTACACTTTTTCCAAGTTATGTTCAATGTATTCAGTGTTTCCAAGTATTCCAATGAATACTTCTGATGTGAACAAATGACTAAAAGTAAACATAACTTGAAATTTTTATTAGTGTTGAGTAGTCCTTTAATTGTATGTTAGCCGTATCTTATAACAGGTGAGTAAAATTGGTTCTGTACCTGGTTTTTAAATTCTTTGTAACTAGCAGTACTTTCTTTGTAACTAGCAATACTTTTAAAATGTGAATTATGGTAGGCAAAATAACACTACCCTTAGCAGTTGTAGTCACAAATCACCAATCTGTGGTCCTGTGTATAATTGTCAGTGGTTAATCTGTGGTCCTATGTGTAATTGTACTGAAGTTATTATAGAAAACTAGTTATAGCAAATGTATTATATTATATATTTGCTATATATTATAGCAAATGTAGCTGAGTGTGGGAGATAATGCCTGAAACCTTAGCTGAGTAGCCATCTGTTCAGAGTGTCTTTTAAATGTAGCAACTCATGTCACATCAGTCAGAAGAGGCTCCTGCAGCTGCAGTAGCCTCTGTTTTGGTTAAATAAACAGAACGTTCCTTTTCATGTTTTATTGGTCTATTCCTAAGTTTCATTTTCGCAGTTTGGCTTTTTCTTTTGTAGTCATGGGATTTTGGTTGAGAAAGTTGAATTGTTTATGAACAGGTGAAGTTAGCTCATGAGTGAATGATCTGAGATTGTTAAAATACATTTTTATGTCTTGCCTGACATAAGAAAGTGAAACTGTGAGGAGAAACTTGTCTTTTCTTCTTTGATGTGCACTTGTTATGTGTCTTGCACCATGGTGCTGATGGGAAAAGAATGAAATGGATATGATTAAAGATTATGCTTAAGTAGCTACAAGTAAAGCACCTGGGGGATGAGCAAGCACAGAGCATTTGAACCCAGTCATACATAGCTCACGAATCTGTGGATGGACCTGTTCCTTTTTAAATGGTAAAAGGTTCTGGTAAATATTGCATAGGTCTCCTCTTGGCCATTACAGATTAAAATGTTTTCCTTTTCTTCCCAAAGAGAACACTAACATTGTTAGTTTTACTTCTTTTTTTCATGTGATGACTTCACAGAATTAAAAAATATTATTTTATTCTCTTGCTATTTTGGCACTGAAAATATCTCATTTTTGTGAATTTGATTTTCTTACCCCACTAAGACAGCAATTTGAAGGTATTAGTGGAAGGTCAGTTTCTATTATGGAACAGTATATGTTTTTTTTTTTTTTTTTTTTTTTCAGTTTTTGGCCAGGGCTGGATTTGAACCCGCCACCTCTGGTATATGGGGCCAGTGCCCTACCCCTTTGAGCCACAGGTACCACCCCTGGGAATAGTTATGTTTTAAACAAAATAAAAAATGCAGTTCCAATTTCATTTACTTTTATGCAAATAGCGATATACCTCCCAATATGTGTATGGTTTTTCTATTTAGAAGAACGTTACTATGAATTTTTATAAATACCCATCACAACGTATCTTAAAATTAATCACTTTATAAATAATGCAATTATTCATGAATTTTATTATATAGTTAATATCTTGAACTTGATTATATGGTTTTTTAAAATTAATAAAGATGATATAATTAAAGATGATATAATTACATGCTTCTAATGGCTTTTATTAATATAAACCTTTTTAAATTTTGTTTTGTAAGCATAAGAGGCAGTTTTGTTTATATTCTGTAACTTTTTGAGAAGAAATTGTTATGCAAAAATTAACTTGTCTTATTTTCACAAGTCATGAAAAATTCTGAAATACATTTTGTATTAAAAAGGTCTTGCTCTTAATAAGGTTTTAATGATGAGTTAACATGAATTTTTAATTGCAATGTTAAAATACAGTAAAAGGGAGAAATTAAAAGGTCACTTGGCCAAAAAGTATAATTTATAAGGAATTATATGTTAAAATTGATGGTCAGGATAACAAATTGATCAGATTATATTATTTCCCTAATAGAGTTATTTGGAGATATATGAATTTGTTGCTTCTCAAATAATCTTCTAGTTACTTTTATATCTAATATTGACTGTTTTCTCAAAATAGCAATTAAATAATTTCTAGGTTAAGTTGGAGATATGTGACATCACTGAAAAGTTTAAAATATCTTTGGGCCTGAAAGATACTGAGCATACGTAATATACCCTCAATAAGAATTCCTTGGATGGAGTTTATGTAAATAACTATTCAGCCTTAACCATCATAACCTTGCATTAACTTATACCCATATGGATATTCATATACACTTAGACAAAATTAGAACATATTTAGTTATAGATCTAATTGGCTTTTATTCATGGTTTGTAAATGGGACAGCCTTTATTCTACAAAATAAAATGAGAACTCCCTCTGGGCCATGGCAGAATAGTGGTTTTTGTAAGATGAGAATAAGGAAACAGAACAATGGGTAAAAAAGCTGACTGGTTAACATCAGATTACTTCAGGTCACTTTAACATCAGATTACTTCAGGTCACTTTTTTTGTTATGAGTTAAAGCAGAGAGGACTTCCTTACTATGATGACCCATGTAGACTAGAATCTCCGTTTTTCAGGAAAAACTGCACTGTTTTGGGATTTCTGCTTTCACGGAGTTTGTTTGATTATGTGGCATTTAGTGTGAGTGATTCCATTTTGTGATTACCACTTGAAAAGTAATTATTTCTTCTTATATAGATACTTACATGACTATAGCCATGCCAGTTATAATCAGAATAACAGATTGAGGTTAAAATAAGTAAATAAGTAAAGGAGAGATAGAGCATACGAATAAAAAGTGATGAGGCTTGGTGGGGAGAATGAGTAGACTGTGAGGGAATTCACTCAGGGTAGAAAGTCATTTAATATCCAAGCAAAATATATTTGGGTTGTTAGCATAGATGTTATTTTTTCTGGGAAGGCTTTCCTGGCCTTCCATTTTGAGTAAGCTGCCCCTCCTATGTCTTTAAGGAGCATTGTCTGCTTAACTTGCAATAATTTTTACTTGTTTCTGTTTTAGTTGATGGAATCTATCTGCCCTGTAACTTGTAGGCTCTTCCTGAGGGGAGGGGCTTTTTCCTATTGGTTATTAATCCTCAGGATCAGTACCTAGTAGATAGTAAATATTTGTTGAATTCGATTGCTTTTATCTGGTTTCTGGTTAGTATTTTGGGAGCAGCAACATAGGGTCTTTATGTGATTTCAGTCACAGAGAATTAGGGGGTTGGGATTTACTGGAAGGTACTTGAGAGGCACGATATGTATTTTTAAATTCTCAAGTTGTTAAAATTGTGATCCATCAAGGCCAGTGTGCTCCTGGAATTTGTTGTCCATGTTCCCCCACCCCCAACGTGCTTTAGGAGCTGCTACTAGGGGGAGGTCAGTGCAAATCCACTGCTGCAGTTTGAATGTGACCCTAGAGTTTACATGCTAGAAGCTTAATCTTCAATGCAACAGTGTTAGGAGGTGGGGCCTAATAAGGTCATGAGTGCTCTGCTCTCAGAAGTGGATTTATGTATTTATTTCAGGAGTGGTTTACTTATGAGAGTGGGTTTGTTCAGAGTTCAGCCCTTTTTTGCTCTTGTGCCTTCTGTCCTGGAATGATGTAGCATGGAGGCCCTTGCTAGATGCAGGCCCTTTGATCTTGGACTTCCCAGCCCCCAGAACTATAAGAAGTAAATCCCTTTTTTTAATAAATCACCCAGTCTCAGGTATTTTGATATAGCAGCATAAAGTGGACTAAGACATCCACTTTCATCCGTTTTACACTAGAGGGTTTATTGTAACTAGAATTCTGCCTAAGAGTTTGTAAGCTCCGATTCTACTCCAGTCTCTTATAGATGAGAGCCAGGGCCCCAAAGGGCTAAGTGACTAAGTTTCATATAACCAAGTAGCAGTAGAAGAGGCAGTGCTAAGTTACCATTGCTTTGCCCTGTGTTGTCTCCTGCTACGTCATGGTGATTCTAGGGTGGCTATTACAGTGCTCTCCTTTTTTTTTTTTTTTTGAGACAGTCTCTCACTCAATTATCCTGTATTGAGTGCTGTGGCATGATAGCTCATAGCAACCTCAAATTCCTGGGCTCAAGCAATCTTGTCTCAGCCTCCAGAGTAGCTGAGACTTCGGGCGCCCACCACAATGCCTGGCTAGTTTATGTATTTATTTATTTATTTTAAGTAGAGATGGAGGTCTTCCACTTGCTCCGGCTGATCTCGAACTCCTGAGCTCAGACGATCCACTCTCCTCGGCTTCCCAGAGTGCTGGGATTACAGATGTGAGCCACTGCGCCTGGCCCAACCTTTTGAAGAATGAGAGGTGACCACTATCATATGCCTCCTGGCTCACATACATGGTTTTGATCAAGTTTATTTCATTCTGTAAGTGTTAAAATGTGTGTTAAAGGCATCACAGTTAAAAGGTCTTTATGCTTAAAAATTAGTTATTCTTATTTATTAACTATAAAATTAGTGCATACTTATTTAGGACTTCTAAATTTCTTTGTGAAAAGTTTGAAATTTCTTTCTATTTCTGTGTAATGAAATTTGACCTTATGGTATGTTGATGATTTGAATTATAGCAGAATTATTGGAAAATGCAACTATAAACATGGTATAAATTGTTTCTTAGTTTTTGTCATTTTTGTTCCTGTGCAAATTGTGAAGTAATGTTCATGGAGGAGAAATCACAGGCTATGCATAACTGATTCCATATGGTCAGAAGCATGTAGTAAGTCCTTAAGTAGTACAAAAAGATGCAATTTTAATGAAATGTACAGTTATCAGGATATTAGGTCTTTATTACTGTTTCACACTGCTGATTTGAAATAAAGAATAGGATGTGGCACATTTATAATTATTTTCTCTTGAGAATCAGTGTAAAGTTGAAGATCTAATTAAAAAAAAGAGAAGACTATTATGGAATGAAATATATGGAGGCTGCTCATCTGATCTTTAAATAGCTTTATTTACATAGTACCACCTTTCTAATTCTTTCCAGACATTTAAAAATATATGTATTCTTTTTATGTCCTTTAATATTATATCCTTTTAACAAATGTCTCTTTGTAAAACAAGATATCAATATTGGTGGTTTAGGGCTTTTTTTCTTAAAATCTCCAAAAGGAGTAGGATGCTGGCCCCATATGCCCGAGGTGGTGGGGTCAAACTCAGCCTCTGCAAAAAACAAACAGACAAACAATCTCCAAAATTCAATGAAAATGTAGGTGAAAGTTTCTAGGAATATGAACTATAAGTAAAAGTGATAACAAAAGAGAGAAAAATTAAATTACTTACTCACCTTTCTAAATCTAATAATATATAAAAGCAATGAGAGAGGAAATTGTATTGTGGTGTTAATTAGACCTTATTAGATATAAAATGGAGTTCAAATCTTTACGCTTCTTTTTCTGCCCACGTGGTTAAAATATATTCTGACTCTCTGGGCAGACAGCCAGTTCTAAAATCACCACTTTAATTGAAACAGTTTTTGTGATGTCTACATAAGCGTTGAGATTGGGATCTTCATTATTTGGGCATAATAATCTAAGATCCTCTACTTTGACCCTATTATAGTCGGTGGCATAGAATAGAGTTTATTTCATTTTAAAAAGCTTCCAAATAAATACACCATTGATCCTTAACTCCTAATGTTGTTAATGTTGCCCTTCTTTTAGAATTTAGAAAATCTCCATAAAGAAAATTCTTCCTTAGAAAGTTATGGTGGTGTGTTTTTGTTGAAGTAGTTGTTGTTAAAGGAAGGTGGAATTGAATGTGTCAGTTTCCCTAGAGAAGAAGATATTAAGAACTATTGGTTGATGGTCGATATGAGCCATTTGTTTTTAAATTCATGGGTTTGTTATAGAAAAGGAAAATATTTAACTATAAATGAACCACTCCCTAGTCTTGTGACATTAACTTTAGCTTCTTGTGCCCTAGTAGCCTGATCTGTAAATAGGAGATATTAATAGTACTTACTTATAGCACTATAGAAATTATTGATGAGATAATGTATTTAAAGTGACTGATATAATGAATTCCGACAAGTAGTACCATGCTGAAATTGGCTCTGCCTTTAAATAGTGGAATTTCTGAAATGGGATAGATTGTTTATAATACTTTCTGACGAAGTAATCTTTATGTAGAATTCTAATAATTAGTTCATTACTAATAACATTGAAGTAAATTTCAAATATACCATTTGTCCACTCTCTGCTTTGCCACTTTCCCTTCATTTTGAGTTAAGTCATTCAGTCATGGAACAAGTTCTTGCCTTGGTTTACCTTACGGTATATAGAATAATAGATAAGCACAATCTGTTTCCTAGTTTTTTCTTTTGTATTTTGCTGCTTTGAACACATATTCATCAGTTTCCTGCTGGGTTTCTGGATCCCTACGTCGTGCATCAATAAACTACTCATTTGCTAACTACTTGTCTTTTAGTATCAGAATTGATTTTTTACTTGAGACTGTCTTCTAGTCATTAAATGTCAATCAAGAAATATTTTGGTCCTGCCAGCTCTCAGTTCCAGGGCACATATAATATCCATTGCCTCTTCGCTTCTACTTTCCTGGTGCAAGGGACTTGCCTCACACTGACTTTATTATTTCTTTTTTCCCCAATATTTGTGAGAACTTTATATTTGAATCGTACTTTATACTCAGGTATGAAGAGCTCAGTGTTGATGATGTATCTTGCAAAACACAGTGGGAATTTTACCTTTTTATTTGGATGTGAAGTTTGAAGAGAATAATAGGTTATCTTTGTGGGAATTATGGAAATGGTATTTTATTTTATGCTTTGCACCTTACTATTCTGGTTATCAAAATATAGGTGTTTTAGTTATATATCTTTTGTCATTTCATTAAAATGAAAAATATTTGGAACCTAGAATCAGTATCTTTAGGTTTTTGTGATTTGAAGGATAAAATTTCTATGAATAGAAGCAGCAGAGAATACTTAATATAACAGTTTCAAGTTTTTTCTTCCCTGTAAGTCCTGGTTACAGATAAGTATGAACCAGACTCTGTTGTTTAAGACATTGTGCAGCGAAACACTCAATAGTGAAATGAATTCTAGTACTGCCCACAATGCTCATAGGCTTAGATCTAAAGGTCTGTACTATTTTGGTGCTGTGAACATTTACATGAGCAAACCTCAAATGCACATTCTGTGACTGAACTGTGTATGTTTGCTCTATCAAGTGTTGATCTCTTTTCATTAAATTTAATTATTTGAAAAGAGATTTGGAAGTGTTCAGAACTTGAACAGGGTCATTTTTATCCAAAACTATTAATTTTGAAAGTTGAGTACTTATTTTCTGTGGTTGGAATTAAATATCTTTTAATAGATTTTTACAAGTAAAAGTTAAGAATATGTGTCTTACATTTGTATTGTTATTTCATTGAGTTACTAATGTTTCTCTTAAGTTCTATTGGCACAAATTTTCCATTCTTAAGTACAGTAACATTTAATTACCTGGCACCCTCAAAGAATGAGTCATTTTAAACAAAGAGGCTTCTGAATAAGGTGAGTTTGAGCTCCCAGTATTGGAAAAAATAAGTATTTTGTATTTAATTATTTCTAAAAAATAAAGTAGAATTTTCCTTTCTTCAAAGTCATTTGTATTTTTATCAGTTGTTTATTGGGTAGTGGGAAGTTGAATCTATTTGTCACTGTCAATGCTACTAATTGGCCTTGGTAATAATAACGGAGTCCTAGCTCCAGGCATATGTGAGGATCCATTGGAGACAGGCTGTAGTTTCGTAATTAACAGCATGGGCTTTTGGAGTCAGACTTGGGTTGAAATTCTTTCTCTCCTGGGTACTAGTTGTATGACTTTTGCTTTGGCAAACCATTACATTTCATTTTCTTTATTTGCAAAGTGGGGAATTAAGAGTCACAATACTTCATTGAGTGTGAGGATTACATGTGTTAACACATGGCAATCACTTAGCACAGCACTTAGCTCACAGGAAATTCAATAAATGTGAGCTGTTGTTAATGTTATCTCTGCTTAAAGAGCAGTCCTCCAGGCAGCTGTGATTTTTATTGTTGTTATATCTACTATTTAGTAGTTTTCCTTTCACTGACATTGATATGTATATGTGTATTAGGGCTGTTTTTATTTTGTATTTTTAATGAAAAAGTTTTTGTTTCTTATTTTCATGTGAATATTTTCACTTTGGGGATAAGAAAGAATCTGTGAGGCCATGGTGTCAGTAAGCATTTAGTATGCTTATGGAAAAATATATTTAAAGCACAAAAGGAAGAGGTAAGACAAATACACTCTTTGCATTTTGAAGTTAGAAGGGTTTTTTGTTTGCTTATAAATTTCCTGCAGTAAGGGCAGTGGGTTAAAATAGAAGCAGATATGTATATATTTGAGTCTAATCTATTTCTTTCAAGAGGAGAGGGGTAATTGGCTTTCTGTGTTGACGTGCTACTGGAATACTTGCCATTATTTCTTCTAGTAGAGTGAATTTAACTTGCTTTTGACCTTATTTTAAGGCAGTGGTTCTCAACCTTCCTAATGCCGTGACCCTTTAATACAGTTCCTCATGTTGTGGTGACCCCCAACCATAAAATTATTTTCTTTCTTTTTTTTTTTTTTTTTTTGAATTTTTAATTTCAGTGTGCTTGTTCATTCTTCTTTGTTTGAAGTACTCCTTTTTTGTTGATTTTCTTCTTTCTCCTGCGGTGCTGGCTGTTTTTGATGTTGTTGGTAGAGACTGGGTCTTACTCTGGCTGACTGCTGCTCATATGGGTTTTGAACCTCTGAGCTCAGGCAATCCACCCGCCTCGGCCTCCCACAGTGCTGGGACTACAGGCGTGAGCCACCACGCCCGGCCCATAAAATTATTTTGGTTGCTACTTCATAACTGTAATTTTGCTACTGTTATGAATCATAATCTAAATATCTGTTATGCAGGTTGTATTTAGGTGACCCCTGTGAAAGGGTTGTTTGACCCCCAAAGGGTTCGTGACCCACAGGTTGAGAACCGCTGTTTTAACTTCAGTGAAATTCTTCATTGTATGTGGTAACTGTTTTTTGTTGTTAATGACATATATCTGGTTATTGGAAATTGATTGCTTCCTCTTTTCTTCTCTGTAGTTGCTGTAGTGGTGGTAGTGATTTGTGGTAGCTCTTAGAGTGCACTTTGTACATTCTTTTGCTGATGGAGGTGGCACTCGGGCTGCCTTCTTTTGTTCAATTTTGTAGCTTTTGGTGGCCACCATAACCTTTTGACAAACAGTAGATTAGAGAAAGGTGAGCGTTCAATTCTTCCAGTTAATACACCTCCCCCCCCCCCCCCCCCGTAAGTTCTGTATGCAGTGAGAAAGCAATAATCCTTAACTGGGTTATTCTGTCTTCCACTAGGAATGTTACTGTTAACAATAGCTAACGTTCATGATAAACATTACATAGTCACTGTTGTAATTAAGTTACATTCTAATTGAATTCTTGAAGAACTCTTTGAGCCTTGTGTTACTGTCCTTATTTAACAGATGAAGAGCAGGGCTCAAAGAGGTTTAGTAATGCACATAGTTAATGCAGATGTAATAAACATCTACCTGTGACTGGAATTCAGATCTCACATAATTTTTTTCATGCTTTTTACCATTTTTCATGCTTTAAACTTACATTACGAAAAATGTCAAATATATGAAAAATAGATGGAACATCATATGGAATACCCTGCATTTCACCTACATTTAATAGTTAATGTTTTGCCATTTTTGCTCTTTCTTTCTTTCTTTTTTTTTTGAGACAGAGTCTCACTGCGTCGTCCTTGGTGGAGTGCTATGACATCACAGCTCACAGCAATCTTGAACTCTTGGGCAAAAGCAATTCTCTTGCCTCAGCCTCCCAAGTAGCTGGGATTACAGGTGCCCAGCATAATGCCTGGCTAATTTTTTGTTACAGTTAATGTTTAGTTGGCCTGGGTCAGGTTTGAACCCGCCACCCTAGGTGTATGTGGTTGGCGCCGTAACCGCTGTGCTATGGGCACTGAGCCTGTTTACTTTTTCTTGTAAGTTTTAAAGCACGTCCCATAAATTAAACATTTCATATTTCAATATGCATCTTTAAATAGTAAGGCCATTTTCTTAATAACCACACTGCAGTACTTACACATTTTATTTAGTTATTTCTCCTAAATTTGTCCAGGCCCCCACTTCATTTTCCATGACATTGGGTTTTTGAAAAGACTGGATCCTGTGACTCCAAATTTGTCACTTTCGTACTCTTGTTAGCCTTCTAAGTGACTACTGCAGGGAGTAGGGGCGGTGTTGGAAAGCAGAGGGCAAGTGAGTAGGAATACCCCTTTTCTGGACCTCCCCCCATCATAAAGTATACCAAATTTTGGCTTGCTTTCTTTGAGTGGTAAGCATATGCTTAAAGTTAAAGAAACTTTACCTGGAGACAAAATTTGACAATTAACCTATGTCTAAGCAAAGGAAAAAAACAAAACAGTATCTTTTTAATTTTTTTCTATTTATTATTTATTTATTTTTTAAAATAGTATCTTTTATTACTTCTTGAGAGCAGGATATGAACTATTAGTGTTGTTCAAGTTTGTTGAGGAATGGAAATAATAATATAATTATACTATATATAGCATAATTGAGCTGAAAATAACATCAGACTGTAAAAACTACTTTTAATTCTCTTTCATTCAGCAGGCATTTACTGAATGTTTACTCTTTTCTCAGTCCTTTTGGGGCTAAGGAGATTGTGTCCACAGGGAGTTTATAAACTAATAGGGCAGAAAGAACCTGTGTGAAACAGATGTATTTCATACAGGATGGTGCCTGTAACTACTATGAGACAGGGTCAGTGGTGATCATGAACAGAGAATGACCACTGACAGCAAGAGAGGTGATGATATTTGAGTGGTTCAAATAAGTAGGATTTGGCATTCAGAAAATGGCATTTGGGCATCTTGGGCAAACTGAAGAATACAAACAAAAGCATAAAGGCGGCACAGGAAAGAGAGTAGAAGTTGAGTGTTAATGTATTTGAATGCCCTTACACTAGACCTGCTTTACCTTTTCCTCTCTATTTCTGTTCTTTTACTTCTTTGACTTTAACCCTTGGAGGAAATGTAAGGCACAAATTGGTTTGCATGTTTTCTGTAGCCACTATACGCAGTTTCATTTTATTTTCTGACATTGTGGCTAATTCTGATTTTCTAAAATTTGCTGTAGATTTATGCCTGCAGTTTTGTCTGTTGTAATGTGACTTCTTTTTTTTTTGAGACAGAGCCTCAAGCTGTCACCCTGGGTAGAGTGCCATGGCATCACAGCTCACAGCAACCTCCAACTCCTGGGCTCAAGTGATTCTCTTGCCTCTGCCTCCCAAGTAGCTGAGACTACAGGCACCCACCACAATGCCCGGCAATTTTTTGTTGTTGTTGAAGCCATCATTGTTGTTTGGTGGGTCCGGGCTGGATTCGAACCCACCAGCTCAGGTGTATGTGGCTGGCGTCTTAGCCGCTTGAGCCACAGGTGCCGAGCCGTAATGTGACTTCTTGTTGCTCAGTTTCGGCTACTCCATAGGATCCATCATACCCACAGTTTTCTAAGGGCTGTATATAATATAGTTTGCACTGTGTTTTATTCCAAAATCAGTGTAACAAAGGTGTTCCATTATATACATTTATTGTTAAATCTCTGTCCTAACCTCTTATTAATAATTTCTTCATAATACCTTTTACAATAACTTTTTTTATCATTGAGGAAACAATTTAAAGGTAGGAAATGAGAAAATGTTTTCACTTAAAGCATTTAACAGTTCTGACATTTCTGTAGTAACTTAACACATCTTTGATCTGTTAACCAATTATATATGAAAATTGACTTTTTCAAGTCATGTCTTTTCGATAATAGAGTATTATAACTGAATATTTTTCCTCTAACTGATTTTGGTTGCCAGCAAGTCTGGCTAAGATGAAATTTAAATTATGGATTTAGGTTAGTCTTTTGTTTTCTCGTTTTTCACCTTGATCTTCTCTGAAATGTTCTCTTCTTTTTTGTTCTTTAAAAATTTTTTCAGATTTAATATGAGGGTACAAAATCTTCTCTTTTTTTTTTTTTTTTAAATAATAGGATGATGTGATATGTTTGCAGGGTGTGGGGTGGAGGTGGGTTTAAAGTTAAATGATAACAATGGCAGTGATGTGTTAAGTCCCTCCTGTGGGCCTAGTGTAGTATTAGGTGCATTATATACAATAGCTCTGATTCTCAGAACAACTAATAGTAATATATTACAGATTGCATTTACCAAAGAAGAAATTTAGATTGAGAAAATTAAATGGTCTATTTAAGGTCACGTAGCCAGGAAGTGATAGATCTGAGTTTCAAATGTGGACTTAGCTAATTCCAAAGCTATGTCTTTCCATAATTCTAGAGTGTCTATCAATAAAAATAAGTTCTGCTATTTTCCAGCTGAGAGTCCCATAGCAGATAATAGCAAAAGTTAGGAAATGACAAATGTTAGAGTGGTTTGCCTGAATTCTGTGGGTGCTTAGAGAAACAACAGATAATTCCTAGTGTCAGAGGAGCTTGTGTAGGAGCAATCAGTGAAGTCTGGCTGGAGGATAGAGGTGCATTAGAGTAGCAGAAGGAAACTAGACCAGAATGGATACTCAGACCTAGTTGTGGGAGGTTTGGAATGCTAGCCTAGGAGACTAAAGCTTTTGCACTTCATTCATTATAGAAATTTGGTTTACTAAATCATGACAATCATGGTTTACTAATCATGGCAAGATCTAGATGTTAACAGAAAGAGTAAAAATGACTTATTTGAATTTGCTAAGACTTTGCTGAAATAAAATTTGTGTATGTTGATAAGTTGGAGCTACTGTAAGGGAATGTAGGCTCTGGCCTTAGGCAGACACAAGTCAACTAGACACTCAACTAGTTAATGTCCAGTGACACAGCCTGCATGGTCAGCCAGAAAAGAGATTTTGCTTAGGGCCATACTGGTCATCGCAGCAATCTCCATGTCAGCTCTGATTCCAATTAGATCTTTGCAGAGATTCTTTGTAGTTAGAGCCATTCTTTTGACAGCTAAATCTCTCCGTGTGTGCATTTATTAAATGTGTATACAGTAGAACCTCCATAGTTGACCACCTGCCTACACTGACCACCTCCTTAAGTTGACCATTTCTCATAGACCAGACATGTACACATCAGTCCAGTAAGCCTAGTTCCTTACATTGATTATCTCTCTGTGTTGACTAGTTTGTTACATAGTCCCTTGAGTGGTCAACTTATAGAAGGTTCTACTGTACTTGGATTTTATTTTGTATTTGGTCCAGTTCAGGGGAATTCATTTATAATCATTACAAAACAAACACAATTGTGAGATACTTCTCTCTCTCCTTACTTTCTTTCCAACCCCTACCTCTTTTTTTTGAATGTTATTTTATCAGTTTATCAAATATCTTTTGATTGTCAGCAAGCCTTAGACACTATTGGAACGTGTGAAAGGAACCCAACATTTACTCATCTCTAGTCAAACCATTCTTAATACCCAACTCTGTTTTCTCTGTCTTTATTCATGTTATTTCCTCTGCTTGGGTCATCTGTATTTTCTCTTTCTCCGTAATTTTCCCATTTTCTAATTTCAGATACTACCCACCCTTAAAGGCCTGATAGAATATTGCTGGGATATTTGGCATTTATATCATATGTATGAAATATCTACTGCAAATACCAGATAACAGTTATTTGCTTGTTCAGTTACAAACCATTTGCCTTTTTTGATATATAAGGTTGGGCAGTTAAGTTCATGAACTCATCCCAGAAAATGTGTTACATACTTCATTGCTAAATATCACTACAGCCACTTTGGAAGTATTCCCGTTGGAAGGCTGTACACTGATGCCAGTGTGTAGTCTACCCTTCAAAGCACTTTTTCTAGGATGAGTTCTTGAACTTAATTATCAGACATTGGATGAAGACTGCTCTGATGGCCATTTCAGCAAAAGAGTTCCCAAACTGCTTTGAAGGGAGGCCTAGACACTGGCTTTGTTGCAGAGGTTCCCAAGGGGAATACCTTGAAGGTGACCATAGCAATATTCAGCAATGAGGTAGGTAGCACTTCTTCCTAGGATGAGTTCGTGAACTTAATTGTCTGACCTTATAGTCTGGGCTCTTCTTCACAAAGCCAGTCCTCTTTGTTAAATGATACTTCAAAAGCAAAACTGTGAGAGGCATGCTTCACAGATGGGAGATGAGGTGAATCAGTCAAACAAATTTATTGATTATGTAAAACATGCAAAATTCTTTTCTAGAGTTGTTGGGGGGTATATTTAATAATAGGGGATGATTATGGAGCTCTGATAAGCCTATAATCTCGTAGTTTCACTTGTTATTAATATAATATTTGAAAAGTTTGTAACATAACTGTAATCAAGAATGCCTTGAATCAGGGAAGGGGGAAATTAATTCACTTAGGGATATGAAGAGAGTTTTGTGGAAAACGTGGTATAGTAATAAGCAGAGATGGGAGCAGGATAACCTATTTTAGGCACAGGGTACATACAGTGCATGAGCAGGGATATGAATATAGGTATATTCAAAGTATCTAAGATGGTGAGTTGTTAGTAGGAAAAAATCAGAAGAAGCTTATAGAGAAAACTGAACAAATAGGGAAAAAGTACAATTCTAAGATCATTAGACTGTTTTTAGCAGTGAAAATTTTAAAACTTGATCAGACCTGTTTTAACAAGGTAACTTGGGGAAAATGTTGAGAAGAGTGGATTAAAGCAATATTGAGGAGTAAATCTAGTTGAGAAATTGAAGATAAGCCAAAGATTTGACAGAATGGATAGACTGGTTAGATGGACAGTGTATCTAAAACCCCATTTTCTCAAAGCAAGGCCTGCCTTTTCTAGGCAGTGACCTAAATTCTAATTATTTCTCCTTTCTTTTATTCTTTTCTTTCTCAAAATAAGAAAATAAAAAATAAACTACTGGTTTTTAGATTTCAACAGGGTTTTAGTATAGATTGTCACCTTGACACATTTCTACTTTTTTGATTTTATCTTTAGGGGATTACTCTATAAACCACTACTTTGTCATTGACAGAAAAGTGTTTCAAACTTAAGTCCCTCTTTTTCCTTCTTGAGCCATTTGCAGTAGTTCTCCTCATTTTGTAGGAGAGAAATATAATACACATTTATAAATTTTACTGTCAATAGTTATGAAAATAATTTTAATATGTTGTTTTGATAGTTCTATAAAAATGTATTTCATACTTATGTTTTAAAAAACATCATTGTGGGGGAGAGGGTTGAGGGTTATTGGCGTACTAAGTGAGAAATTCAGGGAATACCTGAATTACATTAATCTTCTTTTAAACTTTCTTTTTTTTTTTTTTTGAGACAGAGACTCACTTTATCGCCCGTGGCAGAGTGTTGTGGTGTCACAGCTCATAGCAATCTCCAGCTCTTGAGCTCAGGCGATTCTCCTGCCTCAGCCTCCCAAGTAATTGGGACTATAGGTGCCCGCCACAGCGCCCTGTCATTTTGCCTTGTTGCAGTTTGGCCAGGGCCAAGTTCGAAACTGCCACCCTCAGTATATGGGGCCTGTGCCTTACTCACTGAGCCACAGGCGCCACCCTAAGCTTTCATTTGAATGAATAAATGCATGAGTATGTATAAATATTTGAATAAATAGAAATTAATGATTGGTTGAACAAAATCCATCTTTTAAATAGTATGTTTAATAACATCATGTTATCTAATACTAATATTAATAGGGTACTTTCTTAGAGTAAGGAATTTGTATTTTTATGAATGACAATAGTGACATAATTTGAACAGTACATGAATGAATATTGCAAAAAGGGTAAATACCACACCATTCCTCTTTTAAGATAACAGAATTACAGTTTGATATATTATGGATGGATTCTTACAAAGCCTGTAAAGAAATCTTTAGTATTTATGTCTCATGCTATCAAGATTTCTGTAGCAGAGTTGGCTAATGCAAGATGCCTTCTTATGGTTGTTTATAAGCCAAAAATTGTTGTATTGCATAGAGCCATGTTTATAGGTACTGGACATATTTTACCATGCCTTTTTTTTTTTTTTTTACAAGGGTTGTATTGGTCAAGGAAAATAGTAAAATTTTGTTTTACTTTTTGTTGCCACTGATAAAAATTACTGATGATGGGGAGAATCTGAGTAAGAACTATCTGATTATTTCTCCTGAATTTCAGTCTTAGCAATATAGTCATGCTTAGATCCAATGTGATGTTGCCAAATTCAGACAAGTATAGTGAAGCCAAGTGCTGCTTTTTTTTTTTTTTAAGTATGTGAAATTATAAATGATATTAGGATTTCCCTCCCTTCTTCCCTTCTTTTTTTCCCTTCCTTCCCTTCCTTCAGATAGAGTCTTACTCAGTCACCCTGGGTAGAGTGCTGTAGCATCATAGATCACAGCAACCTCAAACTCCTGGGCTCAGGCAAACCTCCTGCCTTACTTAGTTGGGACTACAGGTAGTTGTCACAACACCTGACTGATCTTTCTGTTTTTAGTAGAGACAGGATATTCCTCTTGCTCAGGCTGGTCTTGAACTCCTATACAATATTTCTTTACAGTCCACCCACCTTGGTCTCCCAGAGTGCTAGGATTACAGGTGTGAGCCACCATACCCAGCCTAATATTAGGATTTCAAAATGTTGCTATCTTTGTCATTTGTAATAGGAAAAGCAAAGAAGTTGTTTTTTTTTTTTTTTGAGACAGAGTCTCCCTCTGTTGTTCCAGCTAGAGTACCATAGTGTCTTAGGTCACAAACTCTTATGCTCAAGTGATCCTCTTATCTCAGCCTCCTGGGTAGCTGGAACTACAGGCATGCCTGCCAAGCAATCCACTTATCTCGGCCTTCCAGAGTGCTACTATTATAGTCGTGTGCCACTGTACCTGGCTCAAAGAAGCTGCTTTTGATAAGTTTTAGATTGACTGGCTTTGTTTAGTTTTTGTTACAGCCTGAGTACAGTGCACTGGATTAGCTACTCTTGTAAGCACAGCATTGGCATAGTAAGTATTTGTTGAATTTTGGTTAAATGAATATATGTCCTCTTAGAGGCAGTAGGCCCAGAGCTATATTTATTATTGTTAAATCTCCAATAATATCTTTCTGTGCATAGTAGACCTACTATGAATATTTATGAGATAATTGTTTTTGTTGTAATATATTTGATACCTTTTTGTCTATATTTAGACTCTTGCCATTCTTCTTTTTTATTTTTTGAGACAGAGTTTCACTGTTGCCTGCTCTTGGGCTTAAGCAATTCTTCTGTCTCAGCCTCTCAAGTAGCTGGGACTGCAGGTGCCCGCCACAGTGCCTGGCTATTTTTTGATTGTAGTTGTCATTGTTGTTACACTCTTGGGCTGGGTTTGAACCTATCAGCTCTGGTGTAAGTGGCTGGTCCCCTAGCTGCCGAGCTACAAGTGTTGAGCTTTCCCATTCTTCTTAAGCTGAGGCTATGTTTAGAAAATTTCATCAATACTTAGGAGTCGTTGTTGTCTTCTTCTTTTTTTTTTTTAAGAGACAGAGTCTCACTTTATTGCCCTTGATATGGTGTCACAGCTCACAGAAACCTTCAACTCCCGGGCTTACGCGATTCCCCTGCCTCAGCTTCCCGAGTAGCTGGGACCACAGGTGTCCACGACAACACCCGGCCATTTTCTTGTTGCAGTTCGGCCGGGGCTGGGTTTGAACCCACCACCCTTGGCATAGGGGGCCAGCGTCCTACCAGCTGAGCCACAGGCGCCGCCCCAAGAGTCCTCTTGCTAGCTAGATTTTAAAACTTTTTGGTAACAAATAGAAAAAGGACTAGATTTTTCTTATTTGTTTGATCTGTTCAGATATTGCAGAAATCCTGGAACATGCTATTAAAACATGTTACTTTATGCGTGTGTGTGTGTTTTGCTTTTAAATCTTAATAAATAGACTTCGACTAAAGAAAGTAGTCAAAGTGTAAGGCCACTAGAAAGCTGACTTGAAACAGCTACTAAGTAACTACTAAACGCCATTGACTTTGACAACCATACAGCAGCAAGAGATGGCGTAGAACCTCAGTACTGGAAGGAACCTTTAAAGAAAAGCTGGGCCACGGTCACAGTTCCAGAAGATCTGTTCTGGTTGTTTTTCAGCCTGGGATGAGGAAATCTTTGTATGCACATCATGGAGTCCTTTTCTTAATGGTATATTGTGATGTGCATGGACTTTATGAGAATGCCTGTCATAGATTTCCACCTGCCATTTAGAATGATCATTGGTTTGGTTGATTTTACCACTGCTGAGTCAAATAGTAGATAGATGTAGACCAACTAAATTCTCTGTGCCCTCCAAAGAGTAATAAGTTTGTCCTCTAAAAGTTTGACTACTCTGTTTGGTATCGGGCATATATTAATTTATTGATATGAAGGAGATGATGTTGCTAAGCCTGTTTTATTTACATGGCCATCGGGAAAAAAATAGGATCATAATATGTGAAAACTGCAATGCTCTTGTTAGAGGCTCAGGTATAAGTAATTACTAAGTGGTGTGGAATGAATTAGTAGAGCAACCATGGGGCAGAAACACTACAGGGATGCCATAAAGTGCAACTTGATGCAGTCTAGCATAGATGTTGATCATTAGAGGTCAGATTATTAAATCCCTTAGATATCTTCATGGACAGCAGTCAGACGTTGCTTCTTGTTGCTTATTGCATAACACATTTAGTGCACAAACTACTTATGCTCAGGAAAAATAAAACCTGCAAACCTTTATGGAACATTTACTCTGCTAGAGACACTGTTTTAACACCTTTACATATTCTAGTTAACCCTTAAAAGTCTCTGCACCAACTAGTTGGAGCTTCAGAGAACATTGTATGAATTCATAGTGAAAAGAATAGTACTGAAGTCAGTATTAGCCAAATAGTGGCTAATTAACATGGAAAATTAATATTAACCATTAACATGGAAAATTAATATTGAGGCTGGTTTGAGCAAAAATTCCATATTGGGGTAGGCTTTCTCTTTAGGGAAATCTTTTTGTGAGGAAATAGATTTGGGATAAAGATCCTCAGACCAAACTTGGTATTGGAATCACCCAGTATTTCAGAAATGGGATCTGAAATCACTTTCATGGTTTGTCAAGAGCTAGGCTCTTTGGGATCATGGAGGACATGATATAGGGGAAATTTCAGTAGTAATTGGGCACCAACTTGACTTTCTTATCCTAAATGAGGGTATGGACTTGGTGATGACTTGAGTTTGATTTAGGAATCAAGAGAATTGATTGTCAAACATCCCTTTAAATGGAATCACATGGATTAGTGGTATGAGTACTCGTGAGTGGTAGAGTAAGCCTTTGGGACAAGACTTTCTCTGCTTAGTCAGGACCCCCCTTCTTTGTGTGCACATGTGGTGGAACCCATGGGCAAAGGAAAAGTCAACCAAAGATAAGTTGCTTATGTGCCTATTCTGTGACTGTGTATAACCACCTGACTTCTATTAAGTTCTGTAGCATTGGTTAAAAAATTGGAGATTTAAAGGAGGAATATGTGTGTGGTCTTTTTAGCCAATCTATAACCTGTTTTTATAAAGGTACATATAGCTATGATTTTGATTTTCTTCTTGTTTGGACATAGTTTTTGCATACCCATTTTACATGGCTTAGGATTTGTAATTTTAATGTCTCATCCATTAAATATGAACAACATGGTAGAATCCAGCCTTCTTTAGAGACATGAGTATTCTCAGTTGTTTTAACTTTCTTGCCTTGCCCTGCAGTTAGCTTGTTTTCATCGTGACATAGCAAGCATGATAGTTATTTATCTAGCTTAGGCCACAAGTCATTTAGTTCAAAATTTTACTGAAACATTTCAGAAGGGAGTCCCAGAAAATAATGGAGGCAAGTCATTTCTGAGAGAAAGTATTAAGGTGATATCAGCTGCTGTGGATAAGCTAGGAAATTCACTTTTGGACTGAACATTGTTCTTATGGGGGAACAAATTTTTGAATTTCAGACTTGTGACTTAAAATGAAATTTGGAACACAGGCATTTATAATTGGTATCTTCTAAGTAGACTTTCAGGAAGTAAGGATATGCTTAAATTTCTGTGGCTCTAGTACTCTATCCTGGTTTTTAAAAAAATTTTGTGGCCAAGAAATATTTTTGTATTGTATTTCATTTGTTGTGTATGTGAAATGTCATGATAATTTTCTTTCTGTGTGGATTGATGTGGCAGAGTAGCACGTGACCTCATTTAGTTTGACACCAAAGGAAGGAGAAAAATGTTCAGCATATGTTAAACTCTTAAAATTTTTTTTCTTGATAACCCCATTTAAAAAAAAAAAGTAAAACCAGGAATCTTTTCTAAGCAATTTGAATAATTTTCTTTGGAGTATGTATATGTAAGTATACTATGAAAAAAAAAATACCCTCGCCACATATTGCTATTAAGAATTGACAATGAGCTGAGGTGGGAGGATTGCTGGAGCCCCGGGAGTTTGAGACCAGCTTTCAAAAAAAGTGACACTGATGGTTTTCTCATATATGTGTTTAGTTTCAATATTTTATAAGTCACTTTATGGAATATTAACTGTGATACTAACTGTCCTGCAAAGGACATGTGAGAATTTTAAAGGCTTATTGTATTTTTGAAGTCCTGTAGTAGTCTGTCTCCTCCCCAGATGTTTATTCTGCAATATGTAAAGAAAATAGACTAAACCTGGGCATTTCATAATCAGTGGTTAGCTACTGTTGTAGTTCAGAATTAAGCAATCAACACTAATTATAGAGTCATTTGCCTGAGAGCAAACCTGTAATTCTTTCTCTTTCTGAAGCCAGCAGAGTCTAAACTTACAAAGCTTGTCAGTAGACGAGATAACATGTAACAAGCAATTTTGAATTCACCTGTTGGATTTGTATATGAGGAGGAGCTTGGATGCTTGCAATTCTAATAGCCAAAGACATTGAGTAATACGAATACTTTTTATTTAAAAAATGTAATTCTAACATATGGTTATTTATAACACATTTGACTTAAAAAGGTATGTATTGTAAAAGTGTCAGTTTATTTTTATACACATGTATATGAATTGTGCATACTTGAACTTAAAAGTAGTAAATCAATAATAAAAAGTCTTGAACTTTTATTGTAGCCTTTTGTCTTGAGCAAGGAATAACTATTGTACTGTTGCCATATACTTAATTTTTATTTATTTTATAATTTTTTTTTTTTTTTTTTGGAGTCTGAACCTCACTCTGTCACCGTGAGTAGAATACCAGGGCATCATAGTTCACGGCAACCTCAAACTCTTGGGTTCAAGTTATCCTCTTGCCTCAGCCTCTCAAGTAGCTGGGACTATAGACACCCGCCACAGTGCCATGAACTTAATTTTATAAGAGGAATCATTTGCTCACAAATATTTGAGTGCATATATTTCCCCGTCACTAAGGATGTGGGAATAAAGCAATGAAGAAAACAGACTGAAATCTTGGTTGTGGATTTTAAGCTCCAGTAAAGAAGATAGTAAAGAAGCAAATGCATGAAATAATAAAGTATGTCATACACTGATTAGTTATGTGGAGAAAAATGAAGCAGTGAAGGAGGATGGTTGCTGTTTTATGTAGGGTGATGAGAGAAAGTATAACTGATTGGGTGGCATTGGAGGTGAGACCTGAACGAAGTTTGGGAATGTATGTTTGTCAGAGGAGCATTTTAGGAAGAGAGAAGCAGATGCAGAGCTCATTCAGGGGAGCTGATTGATCTGATGAAGGACCTGTTAGTATGGAGAGAGTAGTGAGAGTGAAGTGGTGGGGTAGGGTGTTCATGAATGGTGCTGAAGACCGCAGGAGAACTCTTCTCTGATTTGGGAAGCCATGGAAGGGTTCAGAGCAGAGGGATGAGGTGAGCTAAGTAATGATTTCAAGGATCCCTATAGTTACCACATGGAGAATAGACTAGGTTGGGATGGGGTGAAAGGGCCAGTGCAGAACCAGAGAGAGCAGGCAGGAAGCTATTGTGATGAACCAGGTTAATGATGGGTTAATGATAGCTTAATTCTCCATCTACCTCACTGAATCATAAAACTCTAGATTTAGATGGAACCAGTAAAAAGACGCTATGGCTTAGTGATCATTTGAGCTCTGTCTCTGCTGCTCTTGTGTAGAAAAGAGCTTTGAGAGAGAATTCCAGGGACCACCCAAGAGATCTTTGGTTCTTTCACTTTCTTTACAGCTTCCACCAGGGACTATGTGGTGAGGATAGTGAGAAGTTGTCACATTCTAGTTAACATTTTGAAGGCAGAGCTGGCAGCTTGGGCTGTAGGATGTAGGATGTGAGAGAGTAAAGATAAAGCAGGAATTTGAATCACCAACACTTTTTGATATTGCTCAATTATTTTGCTCATAGAAAATAATTTGAAAAATCTGTGTACAAAGGGATAATTTTATTTGTATGTTTAGTTATGGTATTTTCAGTTCCTTTTGTATATTTTATATGTGAGGCTATTTGTGTAACCTCATTTCTAGGTCAGGTTTCTATACATGAAACAAATCAGTTTCAGGATTATAATACAGTGTTCTGCTGCTGCCACCTAATGTTTATAGCCCTTCATTTATATAATTATAATAACTGGTTATGCATAGCTTTAATGTTGGTTTGAATACAGAATGCTAACAGATTAATTGAAGCTTATTTAATTGCCTTTATATTAGGTTCCTAGTATGGTTATTTAATATAAAAACTGAATTGTCTTGAAATTAGGTTGTGGATAGAAGATTAATTTTATTGGCATCTTGATCTCTGTGTTGAATTCAGTTCAACACATACTTATTTGTTGTGCTCAGCCCTGTTGTCTCTCTGCTCTCATGATTATTATGTTCTAATGGCAGGGGACAGATTTGGAAGAAAAAATAACACATAGTAAATAATGAAATAATTGGCAGTTGAGAGAAACAAACCAGACAACAGACATAGCTGCCCCCATAGATAAAGAACTTATAGTCTAACAAAACAGATAAACATTTAAGAATTAATTAGATGAAAATGCAATGAGTGTAACATTTCAGCCACTTTCCTGTGGAATAGGAACAGATCTAATTAGGAATGTCCCTGAAATAACTTCAGTTGTTGCAGGACATAGTGTTAGTAATGTAATAGTTTGTAAGTCAGTGCTGAAATGGTTCCTTGTCGCTGTTCTGGAGAGATTTAACTTTAGTGATGACCAATTTTTATTGAAAGATTTGTTTTAGACCAGTTTTAGTAATTGTTTGCTATTATTTCTGGGTTGTTTTTGCAATTAGGCTTCAATGTGATGGTTGCTGTCTCAAACATGCTTCCTGGTAACTGCTATATTGCACCTCAAAACCAGCACATTTCATGAAGGATGAAATAATTTTTGTTTACATGCATCTACCTATTGTATATATGTGTGTATATATATATGAGAACTGTCTAGAAAGGATCCGGCAGTGCTTGTCTCTACTTTTCATATTATATGGCTGGATATACACTCATTTGTCACTTTACAACTACTGCTGTAAAAAACACTGCTAGAAGAAGCAAAGTAATGAACACTGAAGATGGATTCAACAGACAGTCGTGGAATGTTGGGAGGACTAGGGAAACAAAGCAAGCAAATCTTTGCCTTCATTAAACTTACGTTCTAATGAGGGTAGGGTGAGGAGACAGACGATAAACACAAATATTCAGTGTGTCAGATGGTGGTAAATGCTCTAGAGGAAAATAAGGCAGGAAAATGAGAATAGAGCATGCTAGAAGGGGGGGGGAGTGGGATTTTGCTCATTTTATGGAAATTTTTCTTTTCATGATTGTTTTGTTCCTAGGTGAGTTATAAAAAGAAAGTATACTATATACCTACAATTGTTTTAATGGTCCTTTCTGCCTTTGGAAACTGGAATAGTTCATGTCATCTGTGTATCTAGCAAATATTTGATGCATACTCAGCAAGCATATTAACCTTTTTCTAGGTACCATTATGAAATAAAAGATAAAAGCTGTGTTCTCTACGCTTGAGTTTAAAATTAGACTAGGGACATATTTTTTAGATTAATATTTTATGGGAACTGTGGGACGGTCAATTTATCTTAAAAAATGATAAATATAACAAAACATTTGAGCTTTGATGTTAGGTGACACAATTTTTCATGTATGAACTAGTACCCTTTGGTGAGATTATAATACTGAGCTCTGAAAAGCAACATTTTTAGAGATGGCGATGTCCTTCTTTGAAAAAAGAAGAATCTGCATTATGATGTGTTGTTGCCTGCTGAGTGTAACTGGCAAACCTACCAAGTTTTCATCAATTGTCTTTGAATCGCCTTGATTTATTTTGTAGTTTATGCAATCAGTAAGATACAGGATACTATATAAAGTTTACTTTTTTCAAACTTTGAAATGTTGGCATGATTAAAACTTGAGAAACATGCTCTATGCTAATTCTTGATTGCAGGGGCCTTTGGTTAACAGTGTGAGGGCCTGGCGTGTATCATTGCATTTATGTTTTTCTTATGACAGCTTACTGTCTCATTTATAACCCATTCTTTTTTGGTGCAACTAAGGTGCAGTCATTGTGGATTCAGAGAATCTAGAAATAACATCTCAACTATGTTAGGTTTTGTGGTGTCTCCTTCATTTATCAAATGTGTTAATCACCTTAAATCTCATCAGTTGCTGGTCAAATAGGCATTTAAGGGTGACCTGATTTGAAAACACTTTTCTTCCCTTTGTTTTTAGATACTAAAGAAAATACTTATATTTCTTTTTAGAGACAGAGTCTCATTTTCTCGCCTTCGGTAGAGTAATGTGGCATCACAGCTCACAGCAACCTTCTACTCCTGGGCTTAATTCTCTTGCCTCAGCCTCCCCAGTAGCTGGGACTACAGGTGCCCACCACAATGCCCAGCTATTTTTTTGTTGCAGTTTGGCTGGGGCCGCGTTCAAACCTGCCACCCTCGGTATATGGGGCTGGTGCCCTACCCACTGAGCCACAGGCACCGCCCTAAAGAAAATACCTTAACTCAGAGATTTTTTTTTTTTTTAATCTTAATATACTTTGAACTCCAGGAGTACCTTAGAATCTATTGGATAAAGAAAATAAAGCAAAAAAATGCTGCAGAATACAGCATTCATATGTTTTACTGCCAGCAGCTAACCTTTGCTTGGAATTTTCTGTAGGTCATGCTGTTGGAGATGTTTTTTTGAGGAATTATGAGTTGACTATAATCTCAGAGATGAGTTAATTGAGCTTCCCTGGATTTGTCCTGATGGCCGTAAACAAATGTCCCTGGGAAGAAAGTAGCTTAACTCTCCACTCATCTCACTGAATCATAAAACTCTAGATTTAGATGGAACCAGTAAAAAGATGCTATGGCTTAGTGATCCTTTGAGCTCTATCTCCGTTGTTCTTGTGTAGAAAAGAACTTTGAGAGAGAATTCCTGGGACCACCCCAAGAGGTCTTTGGTTCTTTCATTTTCTTTATAGCTTTCAATGTTATTATCATCCTTCTCTATCTATCCTGTACTCCAGTCTCTGAACCTAACAATAAAAAATCTTGATACTTAAAAATTCCTTGAAAACCATAGAAATTAATAATTTTTAAAATAAGGTAGATAAGTCTAGGTATACCTAAAGAATGGCACTATGTTCTATAAAATTTATTTTGTGGTATAATTAGACTTTTCTAGATTTTTAACAAATACAGAATTTAAATAATGGTTTATTTTTATTTATGTCAGTATAACGGTGTGATACCATCACCCATTGAGCTCTTATTCCTTTGAAAGTACAATAATATGTTATTTAGGCAAGGAAGTGCTGTATAAATTGACCATATTCTCAGAAATACTGTAAATCTGGATGGAAGCAAAAAAGCACTGAGTACAACCTATTTTAATCTTTAGTGAATGTAAAAGTATACTTGTGAGGCTTGTTAATAGATTCTCAATCCCATCTCTCTGTGATATTAATGTAATTTGGGATTCCCAAGAATTTTTATCTAGCTTTAATACCTACTGTAATTCTGAAATCCCCTTGGTTTTAAAGACCCATGCTTTGATTAATAGGAATGTTGTAGAACAGACTACTAGAATGTTACAGTTCTACCTCTTAGTGGACTTGAGAACATTACATAGTTCTGTTACCTCAATTTCCTTATCTATAAAGTGGTGATTATATTTATCTACCTCTTAAAGAGTATTATGGAGAGTGAATTTTGTCACTGGAACATAAATTATTAGTAATTGATACTGCCTTTATCTTTAGCATACCACAATCAACACTTTCATTATCACATCATCATCTGTCTTAGCCACGAAGACACATGCACAAAATAGCTAACAGGGTCAAGCAGCATGTGTAGGAATGTTTGAAGCAGTTTGGGCTGTAGTGGCCTGAGATACTCATATAGGGAAATGGTACTTGAATTAGATTTTGAGGAATGAAAAGGGTTTAGTCAAGTAAAGACAAAATTGGAAGAAGAAACTGTTCCTTAAAACACAGAATTATTTTAAAATAACTTCTGATTTTTAAATTTTTGTTGATGATTCACCTCTGTTGTCTCTATGTTAATATAGATCATATGGGTCAGTTGGGATCTTGTTTATTCAGAAAAATCAGCTATTCATGAATGTGTGCATGAAACATACTATATGATGTTGTGAAGGTCACCAATTTATATTCACTATCATTAATGAAAACATTTTATATTTTGACTTTAGCGAATTGGATACCACTATGCCTATAGCGACTATGTAATTATAAAACTGCGAGTTTTATAGGTTAAATGTAGTCAAAACTATGTAACTGATTAGGATACAGATTAAGAACATAGCATGTCACTTGATGTTTACTTGAATGTAAGTTTGTGCTCATAGCACAAATTTGGTAAGGTCTGCTTGGAAACAGATCTGTTTAATTTAGGCTTGCCTATTCTGTAGATGGTGTGATGACTCAATTCTTCCACCATTTCTTCCTGTTTAAACTGCTAGAAAACTTTCTTTAGCATGGCTTATTGTAACATCATTTGGCCCTCATTTGGTGAGAATGCATCATTTGTGTGTGTGTGCGTGTGTGAGAGTGAAAGTGTCTGTGTTCTTTTCTCATTAGCTTTTGAGCAGGAACACGTAAACACAGGTTTTAAAATTGTGTAGTGGTGTTCAGTTACGAGGAGGTCATTCTGATAAACACAAAATAAGCATTAGTTTCAAAAGATTACTTCATTTTGTGGAAATATCAAATAAATACATTGTACAGAGCATAAGGATTTTCTAGAGCACCACTTGGGAAACACTGATTATTTGCATAGTAGATCTAAGAAACCCATAGCATTTATTTCAGTTTTCTCATTTAGCATCAGAAATACACAACAGCCAAAGGGATCTTTGAAAAACTGCCTTACTTAACTATATTGTTATCTTCATATATTGAACATAATTTCTGAATAACTCATTGAGGTTTGCAGAACTCTGCATTACCTAGCCTTTGTACATCCAATTTAGTTATCTTATACCACCAAGTTCTTTCCTGCTTTACAGAGTTATATTTGCTCTTCTTTTCTGGATAGCTTTTCCCTCACATCCTCATGAACCTGGCTGTTTGATAACATTAGGTCTTAGAACAAATGCTACTTCTTTATAGTGGTCTTTCCTTACCACATTCTCCAGTTATCCATAGCTGTGCAACAAACCACCCCACTTTTGGCCCTATAAAATTACAGCCATTTTATGTTCACAGTTTCTTTAAGTCAAGAATTTGGAAAGGGCATAATAAATACGATTTGTCTCTGAACCATGTCTGAGCTTTTGGATGGGAAAATAGGACAATTGAATGGCTGGGTACTCAAATCTGTGGGCTTTTTTTACTCATGTCAGACTCATTTGAGCTCTGGGATGAGCTAGGATTGTTGAGCCACGGGGGCCTCTGTGCTTCCTTTTAGCACAATGGCCTCCGAGTAGTCATACTTAACTGCAAAAATAACTTTCAGAGCTAGTGTTGCAGTGAATGTGATAAGAGCTGCATAGCCTTTCTAACTAGCCTTAGAGATTATGCAGTATCACTTTCATCCTACTCCTTGGTTGAACAATCAAAATTGCCGTGTTTTCAAGGGAAGGAGATCCAGGCCCCAGCTCTTAATGAGAGGAGTGCCAAGAATTTGGGGTCTTATTTTAAAACTGCTTTATCTAAAGTAGCATACAAATCTTACCTCCATTGACTTTCCTTTATGTTTTAGTGTCTTCATAGCGTTTAATATGGGTTGAAATCATTTTATGTAAATAAAATTGTTATTATCTGACTCAACTAAAATGAAAGTTTTGTGAAAAACCTGTTTTGTTCACTGCTGCATTTTCAGCCACTAGAGTAGTGCCTAACACATCTTAGGCAATCAGTAAATACTTGCTGAATAGATAAATATATGAATTAAAAGCCACATAGCTAGTTTGTGTTAAGAGTTAAGACCATCCTACTGTCCTTTTTTTTTTTTTTTTCAGTTTTTGGCTGGGGCTGGGTTTGAACCCGCCACCTCCAGTATATGGGGCTGGCCACCCTACTCCTTTGAGCCATAGGTACCACCCTGTCCTTTCTATTATATCATAATATTTCTCAAATCTTTAAAATTCATTTTTCTGTCAACATACTATTTCTGCATTAATGATTTGTCACCCAGTGATGGGGATGATCATCTAGATCAGTGGTTCTCAACCTTCCTAATGCTATGACCCTTTAATTATGATTTTGTTGCTACTTCATAACTGTAATTTTGCTCCTGTTATGAATCGTAATGTAAATATCTGATATGTAGGATGTATTTAGGTGACCCCTGTGAAAGGATTGTTCGACCCCCAGTCACGACCCACAGGTTGAGAACCACTGATCTAGATTATGTTATTACAAAAGTACTGTAAAGTACTATAATCATTTTGTTTTTGTGAATGAAAATGTAAATCTACTCTGCCTGAGACAGTGGTTGCACTGGATATGTGTTATCTAATATCAAAATTTTGGCAGCAAAACCAGTTTAGTATGTCTACGCACACTGTGGGTCAGAACTTCAGATGAGACATGACAGGGACATGACAGGGTGCTCCAGGGTGTCTGAGGGGTCCCCTGGAAAGACTCCAAGACTAGAGTGATTTCCGTGCCTGGGGCCTTATCTCCTCTGAAGGTGCCTTATGCTAACTATTGGCTGGGATGTTGCTGAGACACTTGGTCAGAATAACCACATGTGGCCTCTCTATATGGACTAGGTTTCTTTGTAGCATGGTGGTTGGGTTGCAAAAATGAGTCTCTCAAGTTAGGGTGTGGGGACTGTCAGTTTCTTAATCTCTAAACTTGGAGACTCGCATAGTGTCACTTTGGCCATTTTTTGTTTTGTTTTGTTTTTGTTATTAAAAAGCCACTCACATTCAGGGAAAGGGGCATAGACTCCAACCACTTGATGGGAAGAGTTACAGTGTCATGTTGTAAGACAGATAGATGGGATATATTGTGGCAGCTTTCTTTGGAAAATACAGTTTGGCAAACTGAGTGAACTGTGGCCTCAAGGGCTTGTCTATATACCCAGGGGCCTCACATTAGTTACCATGGTCCCAGAGCTAATTAAGTTATTTTTTGAACAGAGCCAGGAGTTGTAGTGCAGCCTGGTCTGTGGTCATACTGGGTCTAGCTCTTCTTTAGGCATAGGTAGTTTCCAGATTGTTAGGAGTTTTTATTTGTACTTTTATTTAGATTGAGCCCTTACCTTAGGAACAGATGAGAGAAGAAAGCTCAATATTGGATTTTCAGGCAATGTCAACCGACAGGGGAAGTGTTGCAGGGTAAAGTACTATGTCTTGTTGTGTATCCTATAAATTTGAAAATAAAGGGTGCTCCTGTGGTAAAAAAGAACCAGAGATGTGGGAAGAAGGAGACAACAAACTGGGAGCCTGCCAGAAATTGGTTCTGGTTTTGTTCAGTAGTGTAAATGGCCTCTGCTAGTTGGGGAAATCGGGCCCCTTCACTTATGCTCCTTCTACCAAAATATGAGGTTTTTTTTTTTTTTTTAAGTGAACATAACCATAAGATTTCAGTGTTTTCATAATTGAAGACGTTTAGAACTAGATCACTTGGACCTTTGTCTTCCTATTACTTCCCACTCAAAACGCTTGCTTCTCTCTTAATAGTCAGCATTCTCTCAGATCTATAGTTGTGTTTGATATACTCATGCTTCAGCACAATCTTCTTTGTAGTTTTAGCCTTTTTCCAGAAAATTGACTTAGTTTGTCCACCATAGCCACTCTACTCAGCTTCCTGTCATAATGCTGCTTTCTCTGGGCATACAGAGAATCCTTGCCCTTCTTGTGGCGTTGGTTGGTGATTGCCTTCTTACAGAAAGTCTGGTGGGTATTAGGAATGTTCATCATGTTTGTGCAAGTGCTGTTGGCAACGAGAGGAATTCTTCTCTTTATGCCTGTATTATCACTAGTAAATCAAACTAACTTTTTTTTTTTTGTCGCCCTTGCTAGAGTTGTCACAGTTCACAGCAACCGCAAACTCTCGGACTTAAGCGATTCTCTTGCCTCAGCCTCCTGAGTAGCTGGGACTACAGGTTCCTGCCACAATGCCCGGCTATTTTTTGGTTACAGTTATCATTGTTGTTTAGCAGGCCCAGGCTGGGCTTGAACCCGCCAGCCTCGGTGTATGTGGCCAGTGCCCTACTCACTGAGCTACGGGTGCCGAGCCCTAACTTACGGTTTTTAAGAACTTGTAATTTTATTTTTTCCCAGCAAAAGAATTTCAACTAAGTAGCAGGTGATGTTGAGTTCATTCCCCCAATTAGTCTATTTTCCTCCTTCTCTGCACCTTGTGTTTTAGGATTGGCAAATAGTGAAATTGCAAAAACAAACACACAAAAAGAAAACACCAAGAAACTACATTTTCAAGTAAAAGTAGCATACTTAGTTTAATTACAGGACATTTACTCCAAACGCTAGTATTGTGTAGTATTCTAAAACAGTGTTTTGAAAGAGATATTGTGTTGCTTTAGGCTTAGAGAATAAGATTACAGTAGAGTTACTACAAAAATGAGAAACCAATGTTCTCCCCAGTAACTTGAGTACATTTGGCAGAATCTTGGGTTGCACTAGTTAAATAACAGCAATATTTAATTTGGTACTGATATTTCTAAAATGTGATTACGTTGGGGTTTTGAATGTATACATGCACACACACATATATGTATATGCATAAATGTGAAGATTCTTTTTTAACCAGAACCTAAAACCTAGAGAAGTTTCATTTCTAACCATCTGTTAAATCTGACAGTTCTGTAAATTGGTACTCAACATAGTGCTGAGTTTATTTGATGAGGATTTATGAAGAAAGTATCATCAGTATCAATTGTACATAATATTGTGGCCGAGCTATGAATTTTTTTCTCTTTGCAAAGAGAGGTGAGCATACAAGAATGTAAGCATTCAAGAAGGTAAACATATGGTAGTTAATAAAGTTGCCTTTCCAATTCCATATATAACTTGGTGAATGATTCACCCAGCAGATCTATGGATAGCTTTTTTTCATTTTGGTAATACATGCTTAGCTGATACATACATTATAGATTATATTTGGTTATTTTGCATATACTTTCTATCAATAAAAATAATTTACTCCGCTTATAATTTACTCCTCTCCGAAATAAATACTAGAAAGAGTAGAACTTCAGACTCTCTTCTCCAGTGGTTTTCAGCCAGCATGATTTTGCCCTATACAGGGGAACATTTGGCAATGTCTGGAGACATTTTTTTGGTTGTTAAAAAAAAGGGAGTGGGCTTGGGGGTGCTGTTGGCATTTATTATAGGTAGAATCCAGGCATGCTGCTAAACACCTTATAGTGAACAAGATTACTCCCTACAACAAAGAATTATTTGATCCTAATTGTTCATGTTGCCTAGATTGTGAAACTTGAAAACCAAGGCCACAATGGGATATACCTTTTCCTATGTACATGTGCTTTCCTAACCTGTCATTGGCTCTTCAATGAGACCTTTGAATAATATGTATTTTTCATGCGTATTTAAGTGAAAAATACCACTTGAATATAAAATATACTTGTTTCTTTTTGTTCTTAGTTTGCTCAGTTTTAAAGTTAAAAGTGGCTTAGAAACTTGCAGGGCTTATATTGTACTATAATCCACATATATTCAACATCAACTGACTGTCAAAGGACTGCATGCAACTACTTATTGAATGCCAGTATCACTTGCATTGTCTGTTGTAGGACTTCTGTAGTCACTAAATTATCAGTCCCCATAGAGTACATCACAGGAAGTTGGCAGATACAATGATCCATCTGTTATCACACCCATCAAGTGCATTGGCTCAGAGGGAAAAGGCTGCAGATTGGAGCACAGTGTGTGAGAGAAGTAGTGAGATTCCAAGATGCTTATCATTCTTTCCAGAAAGTCCTTTCTGGCCTTTTGACAAGCTTGACTTGCTCATTTCTAAAACAGCCTTTCAATTTATGATATCGTTACCTTTTCATTAATATTTTCAGAAAAACTAGACATGTTAATAAAGATATTCATTTTACTGAGAATGAGGTTTCAGGGTATCATTTCCCTCCTTCCCGCTCCTGGGGTGGTGGTGGTGGTAGTAGGGAATTCTTGGTCAGATTGTCATAGAAAATGAGCAGTGGAAAATTGAAACTGCACAATCTGGAGAGTGTTATTTTTAAAATAGTTTTTCTTAACCTGAGCTAAAGTAAAGCAAGTATAAAATGTTTTAATGTTATTCCAGCGTGGCCCAGTTTTTTTTTTTCCTTCTTACATTTATACAAGTATGATCACTTTCAAAGAAGGAGAATGTGATTTTCATAGTTAATAAGAAATGTTTAGGCAGCTTCTTGTGAGTTTAAGAAACCTGTTGGTTTCCTGGAAAGTCATAAAGGTTTATGATACCAAGGGCTCTTACAGAGTCTCTAAGATCTTTGTAGACAAAAGCATTGACGCTGTGCTTAATGGCACTTTGATGTTTTGGTGACTACCCTGGAGGTAAATGGGTATGTGCTGATCATTTCTATCTTGTGAATAGTCTTATTTATACAAGTTTCTCCCTTGGCAGGGCGTAATGTCTGGTTTGGGTAGGCAAAAATCCACTTCCAAATTACTGTCTGTGTATTATGTGTCTTTGATTTAATTTAAGTTCACCTCCAAAAGGGCAAAATGGTTAAAACAAAATTAAACAGGACAGTGTATGACTAATTGAAAATTAAAAGGGCCTTGCTTTTTCTAGACTGAAGGATACAAAATGAATATGAATAGTGAATAGTTGTCTAGTTGATTTAAAAGAACCATTGTATTTCAGTTTCTTCTCTTCACCTTCATTTTTAAGTAGCTCTGCTGAAAATGTGACTTTAGAGGTAGTATAATATTTGGGTTATGTCCAAATAGATACAATAAATCCTTTTAGTATTTTATGTTAAATTAAGAATTTACAAATGAACCACATGTCTATAAGTTATATTTCATTAAAAACAATACATTTATTTTTATAAATTGTTGTGAAAGAATCATAAAAAGTTGGCATAGATGATTAAGCCAGGATATTTGAGAATAATTAATTCAAAACTGACTTTTCAGGAAGAAAAATCATATAAAATTATTAAAAATTCCGTTAAAAGGTTTTTATAGCCCAAATTCTTTTTCAGTCCCCCCAAGAGATAATAAAAGGTTGCCAGACTTTTGTAGTTGTGGTTTATCACAAATACATAGACACTTTTGGGTCACTGTACCTAATAGAATGGAAGAAGTAACATATTCTTGTTGACATGCAGCTACATCAGTATATGTTCCAGATATAAACATGACTGAGAGGACATTGTGAATTTATAGTGATAAAGTAGACCTTACCAGTAGCCTCTATAATAGCCTATAGAGTTGACAATAGAATCAACTGTGCATAGAAAAGAGGATGAAGAGTTAATAATTATGTTTCTAAATGTTTCTTATTGGGAAAGAAGTTTAATAAAGTTGTCTATTTATTATTATTATTATTTGCAATTCTTGGTCGGGGCTGGGTTTGAACCTGTCACCTCCAGCATATAGGGCTGGCGCCCTACCCCTTTGAGCCACAGGCACTGCTCCAATTAAAGTTGTCTAATTTTAACACACTAGACTCTTGGACTCCCTTTATGACAGTAACTGCTTGAAATTTTGATAGTTGTCATTATTGTATTTTAATGTTTCTCCTGCTTAAGAATAATTTATAGTAGTCATTCTAATCTTGTTAGTTATCAAGCGTTTAATAAGATCCTTAAATCATCAGTAGGAGAAAAGCTAAGCCTTTTATGAAAGCGTCTTTTGCTATTTTGCATGGTAAAAAATCCTTAGAATCTTATACTTTGCTGCCATGTAATGTATAATTGCCTTGTCTTAAAAATTGAATAATATGAAATTGTTTTTCGTGGTAGGTTGAATTTTACTCCACCCTGAGCATTTACTCAGGGTCACAGTATTTTTCCTTGTGGAAGATTCTGTGCAGTTATAGTAAATACACAAGGATTGACATTGCCCTTGTTCATGTAGTGCTGATAATGCTTCTGTGTGGGAGAGAAGACAAGCAATAAATAAATGAATAGTTTCATATGGTTGTGTGCTATACAGCAGTTAATAGGAAAGTGAGTGACTGGGAAGGGGCTACTGTGGATAAGGGGGCTAGGTAGGGAAAACCTCTTGGAGGAACCTGAGCTGGGATTGAGCCAGCCGGACACCAGAATGAGAATGGCAGAGGCCCCAAGCTCACTTTGTTAGAGAAACAGACAGAAGGCCAGTGTTGTTGAAACTGAGTGGGAAATGGAAGAAGTAGATAGAGGTGAGATCAGGTATGGTAAAGAGCATTAAATAGATTATTAATGCCATGTAAAGCTGTCAAGGTTTTAAGCAAAGGATGCTACAAAGTGATTTAAGGTTTGAAAAAAATCACGTTGATTCTTATAGAAAATGAGGGAAAGCAGGGAGTCTAGGGTGAAAAGCTTTCCTTTTTGATTACGCTGAATTTTAAAAGAAATGAAGAGCCCATATCTGTACTTTATATAGAGTATCAGTATATCTTCTGTACAAATAACATCTATTTCATGTTTACTACATTTCTTCTTTAGGTTTTTTATTACCTGAATTGCTGTAAGTATTTGTTGTTGTTTTAAGGACTATTTACATGTACTTATATTTAAAATTTGATATAAGAAGTTTGGGAAAAAATTTATAGAATAATAATTGTTTATTATCAATATTCAAACATCATAAAAGTTATGAGCATAGTGTATGTACAACTTAACTTTTAACTTCATATTATTCAGTATGTGTTCTTTGAGGCTGAGTTTGGTGGTTCATGCCTGTAATCCTAACACTTTGGGAGGCCAAGGTGGGAGGACTACTTGAGTACACGAGTTGGAGACTAGCCTGAGCAAGAGTGAGACCTTATCTCCACAAAAAATGGAAAAATTAGCCAGGTGACTCATTTTTGAGTGCCGGTAGTACCAGCTACTGGGGAGGCTAAGACAGGAGGATTGCTTGAGCCCAGTCGTTTGAGGTTGCTGTGAGCTACGCTGACACCATAGTACTCTAGCCTATGACAACAGAGTGAGACTATTTAAAAAATATATACATATATCTATATAGAGAGAGCATATATTTTCTTTGTTTTTGAAATAGTTGAAAAAATTATGAATCTCAAGTTATAATAAACAGAAAATTGCATGTAAATAAATGGATTATTATATAACAAGCATCCAGTGTTTGTTATATATCTCAAGCAATATTCAGGCAACCCCAAAACTTCTTGAGGCCTCCATCAGTATAGAAACACTCTTCTTTCCTGTTAAGTGGTAAATGCTAATTAAAGCAACTTTCAGTTGTTATGTAATACTTTATAATAGCGAGTTTTTAAATTATGGAAAGAAGAAGTAGTATTATAGTCAAGCACTGGTAATTTTAAAGAGAATATTTGAAAAATCCTTTTTTTTCCCTTGAAAAACTTAACTATAGACATTAGATTCCAAGGCTAGCTTATCAAAAGCTGATTTAGTCCATAATGCTTTACTCTAGTGTTGGTTTGGATTCTGAGTTTTGTGATGAAAAGGAGTGGGCTGGCTAAGACTTGACTCCATAAACATTTAAAATCCTCAGAATATATTTTGGAAGGTTTTCCCACATTCTAGTACAACTTGTTAGAATCATTCGATTTGAAAGCTGGAAACAATCTCTCAAAGAAAGTAGAGATAACTACAAAAGAAGCAGCAGAACCAGCGAAGTGTTAGCATTGCTCAGTGGCCCAGACGTTCTGGGTTTTTGGTCCTGTTTATTCGTTTGACATTTCTAGTGGTTTGCAGGTTCTGTCCTCTTTGCAAACTTTGTATTTATTTACCTTTTCAAATGAACTCTTCGTAGAACTTCATAATTTATAATGGATAAAATTCTAACTGGATAAAACTGCAGCTATGCAGGTTGAGATGTGCCAGTGGAAAAAGACCAAAGGAGCTCGATGGGGTTCTTCTACAGGACTGTAGCACTCCACAGACCAGGGAAAAAAACCACTACCCACTGAATGTGTTATTGAAGCTCCTCAGGACTGCCCTCCCCCCGACTGTGCCCAATCCAAAATAACTGGGACACCTAACCCTCCTATACAATGCCGTTCTAGCCAGTTTTAGAAATAACATGGTATTGAACTTATTCACACCACTGTGTAAATAGCTGGTCTTTATTTCCTAAAGTTCTTGGAGTTTTCATATAGAATTGTTAATGCTTAGAATTTTGTAGTTGAAACACCTACATGAAGTAAAATGTTTCCAGTGTTGGATTATTTAGTTCATTATAAATTTTTTGCTTATGAGTTGAAAACTTCATAGCTTACTATGTTTTGGATAAAGATAGCTTTTCCCTAGATATGTTTCAGCTTAAGGTTTTGGGGAAACTTCATTGCTTTCTAACAGGTTGTTTTTGCATTAAAAATCCTAAATTAATTTTGAAGATATGATGGGATAATTATATATTCTGGCTTTTAAAAGTGAAGAGTAATAATTTGTGATTCTGTTAAGAACCAGATTAATGTAATGGAAGTAGTCATCCATTAAAGTAAAAATATTCTGATCACTAAGAGTACATTCAAACTGATTTTTTTAATTAAAAAACTTCTGTGCTTGTGGTGACATGTTTTATATTGATTAATTATGTCTTTTCCAACCGGAAGACTGGCAGGAAAAGTGTGTACAAATAATTTGATCAGTTTGGAAGGAAAAGACTAAAGATGATGTGGGTTGGGCACTTATCACTTATAGAGTGGAAATTATATAGATGCTATCCTTTGTTATAAGACTTAGTTATTTGAATTCACATGATAAAAATTTTAAGCTTGTGTAATTCTAATAAAGTATGGTATACATTAGACTTCTCTTCAAAACACACTATGTTTAAATGTGTATTAGAGTTCAATGGTTTATCTCTAAAACACATAAAAGCAGTGTTTTTCAGCTCTTTATCTCACAGCACACTTGAGCCTATAGTTAAAAATTATGTTGCTCAAAAAAGAATGAAAAATGAATATACTTTCTGTGCTTTGAACACGTTTCTAAAATAATTTAATTATTGGAAATGATTGACAATCACTGCATTAGAGAAAGGCAGCATATTTTCTAGTTTCTAACTTGTCGTGGTAGTATAGGTCATAAAACTTTATAATAACCCAGTATTTAAAATTGCTCAAGAATCTTGCTGTTTTACAAAAATTTGTTCATTCTATATAGTCTTTCTTTCTTTCTTTTTTTTTTTTTTATTATTTTTTTGAGACAGCATCGTGTGTTGCCAGGGCTAAGCCTTGAATACCTGGGCTCAAGGGTTCTTCCTGCCCCAGCCTCTGGTGTTGCTGGGAGTACATGTCATGTGCCACAGCATCAGTCTATGCAACCATTTTTTTAAAAAGCTATTTTAGATTTCATGGTTTTGTAAACAAGACTTAACTTTTTTCATTTTTTGCTTATTTTTGTTTCTTTTCTGTTTTAACAAATTTTCTCATATGCAAATTGTTTTTTTAGTTTTGTGGTACATTCTTACTGTAAAATACAATCATGTTATAGAAAGCCTAAAAAAGAGACTAACCATTCAGTCTCTTAACATTGCTTCATTATACAGAATCTGCTAATCTTGAAAAAATACTTTTCAATATTTTGGCTTAACTATAATCATTGAATTCCTGGCAAATACTTTTCTTTGCTGTCACCTCTTAAACTCTCCATAAACTGCAACCCAACAACACATATACATAAACCAATAGAAGACTGCAATTGTGCAAGCATGTAGGGAGGTAATTCACCTCTTAAAGTTGTATAAGAAAATCGACTTTGCATATTGTCAGTATAATGTGGCTTTATGACTTTTTAAAATTTAAATTAGGGCTTTTATGTTTACAGCGCAAACCTTCACCAGGTGCTGTGATTGATGGACATTGAATGAAATGATAAGACTGACATAATTATTCCACATTCCTGTTTAATCAAAGTTACGTTTTCCAAAACTGCTACAACAGAAAGTAGTTTTTCTGTCTTACAGTTTTATATAAAGGAAAACAAGTTATTTTGTAGTAAGAGTAAGATGAAGGAAAAAGACAAGGGGATTAATACATCTGTTGAATTTTGAAGTGCTGTGATAAAAGACGTAGAAAAGGTCAGTAATAATGTTAAAATAACCAAAAAAATCTGTTATTTTGGCTTCCAAAGAATTGGTTATATGGAATGAATTGGCTTTATAAGGGTCTCTTATTTGCTGTAGACGGTCCAACTGAAATACAAGCCAAGGTACTCCTGAGGTCTCAAGGAGATGGCACTGAACATGTTCTAATGGAACCTTCTTCACAGTGGTTAGTCTCTCTCCTTCCCTCTCCCCTTTCTTTCTCTCCCCTCTCCCCCTCTCTCCTCTCCTTCCCTTTCTTTCTCCCTTTCCCTCCCTCTCTCTCCCTCCCTCTCTTTCTCTCTTACCCTCCTCTCAGCAGATGAGCAGATTTTTGCTACATTTGCTGTTTTAACCTGTCAGTTAAAAAATAATTACTATGTCAGTATGGCTGGCGGCTCATATAGGAAAAATACGCTGTCTCTTAATCAAAGGTGATTACAGTTTTTTCCTGTCTATAAATGTGCTTGTTGTGTAACGAGAATGCATTAGTCTCAGCCTGATGTATGAAATGAAAGGCAGTAAGTAGCAACACCATTGTTATCACTCCAGGCGTGTCTAATGAATCGTGTTTCCATGTTCTCTCGGTCACGCCGCAGAGTGCCCTCAGCCAGGGCTAAGCCTCCTGTAAAATGCTCTTTAAGATTATTGTAGCAAGGACAGAAATGCTGGATGAGTGGGGGTGGGGAGAGAACGCCAACAAGACAGCTGCATTTCAAACAGTTACAGCTGCAAGGATTACTCACAGTAATAGCAGTGACAGACAACTGTTTGTGCTTTAGTGTAAAAGGCAATTTGGGGACTTGCCCTATTAGAATTTTAGTGGCAAGCTGGTGTGTTTGTTTCAAATCAGGTTGTGTTTGAAGAGTGGAAGGAAATATTTAAAATTTTTACTGCTTTCCAATGTTGAAATCAGTAGTTGAGTCATCTTTATGAAAATCATTGTTCTAGAGAAAGTTTATAAAATGTGTTTGTAGCATTGATTGAACTATATATGCTCTAACCGAATCACACTTGTGGTTTTCCTTCTTGAAATTTAATTTTTTCATGTGATGATTCTGGTTTTAAAAATGTCATCATCCTTGTAATTTCTGAACATTGTAGCCTTGTTTTTAGAGAAGTTGCCTTATTTTAAAATTTTCTTGCAAACATGATGTTTGCTTATAAAAGGAGTGCACGTTTACTGAAGAAAGTCTGGAAAAAACACAAAGAGGCAAAGAAGAAAACTTACCCCAGCGATCAAAGATAACGTTAATTTTGATGGTTGTGTTTCTAGACACTTATTTGTTAATGCATTTCAGAGCATGTTAATTAAGAGCATATTAATAGTTTTGGGGGTAAAACAGCAATGCTTATTTAAAAATCTGTGATAAAAGTAGCAAAGGGGGGCAAATTTGGTTTTTAGAAGTTATTAACAGCCATTGTGCAAGATTTCTTTTGCAGTGTGTAGCTATTAAAGTAACATCATAGCCTGTTTTATGTAAAAAGTTGCCTTTTGAAAGACTGATAACAATTTATCTAGAAATTTAGTTTTATGATCTCCTTCAATTTAAAGTTTACTGGCTTTACATGGACTCTCGTGATCCATTGAAATGCTAACTTGGGTCATGTCTCAACTGCTACAATGCTGTGTAGAAGCCATCATTAAAATTCTGGTTATCTTGGAACTGCCAGAGAACCCATGCTGTTAGAGATTCCATAGGAAGACATTATGCTGTTCAAATTTTGAGTTAGAATTGTGCTTCTGTCTGCCAAATATTATCACTATTTGTAATCATTTAAAGCAGTAAATAGGTCAGAACGTGGAGCATTTTGATATAACTCCCCATCCCTTATTCTTTTTTGATTGATGAATTGACATTGGGAAGGTTAAAATCTATTTCCAATATTGATTTGTTAAGTGATACCAAATATTCTACACCCACAAGCAATTAAAGAAATCAGACCTCTATTGATATAAATAATAAATTTGTTTAGTTATTAATGACTTCAAATGTAGATTTTACAAAGCAATTGCAGGCAATGTAACTGTGATCAGTCAGTGGTGTTATATAGGTGCATATAATTGGATTTTGGGGGGGTATAATGCTGTGTTGCAGAGATAATGTTGCATTATGCTACTTTATTATGTAATTTTTTGTAAGTTAATTTTTAAGAAGGCAGATACATTAAAATCTTAACACATTTATCTATTTATATTTAAAGTATTATTTCATTTGATACAATCCATGTAATTAAATTGATAAATGGTTTCTATATAATGTCTGCTTTATTGTAGTTCTTATGAAGTAGATTTAACAATGCAAATATTCTCCCCATATAAAGCTACAGTGTGTTTTATATGTGTTCAAAATAAAGGTTAAAAACAAAGGCATTGGGCAAATTACAAACCCTTGATTCAGAGCCGTGTTATCTTTAGCAGTTTGTCACAGAAATCTAACTGGGAACCTTCTTTTTCGGGTTCCTTGCTTTAATCTGCTTGTATTTCTGGAGTTAGGAGCCAAATCTGATTTTCAGTGATTTTAATGGCTGAATAAGGAGTGCCATCCCTAAAAGTGCCCCTCCTCCCTCCAATATTTGCCCTGGCCAATGTGGTTGCTGAATTCAATGTTCTGGATAATAGGTTTCATTAGTTTTGATGCCTGAGGTAAAAAAGCAGTAGGTGGGAGTAAGAAGTGTTTTTGATGTCTAGATGTTCATTTCAGCTGTTGCTGCAATATCATACATTAAAAGGAAATAAGTATCATAGCTCAGAGGAAATATGTATTCTTTGAAAGTAATTCTACTTTTAAACTGTGTAAGGCAGGGTGACCTGAATTCTAAAAGCATGAGCTTGAATTTCTTCAAGGGTTCATAATCTTTATGCTCCTCCCTACTGTATTTCGTTCTTCCTCCCTCCATTTCTTCCTCTTCAAGTAAAGTATGTCAGTTGTGTTTGTGGAATTGGAAGGGATATCTTTCCAAGATCTCTGCTGGGAAACACGAAATCATTGAAGTGTATGCTGCTTTGATATGTTGCCATATTGACTTTTTCCCTCCTGAACCTTTTATATGGTTTTTCTTTCAAAGAAGCTTATTAATTCTGCAAGGAGCCATGTTTTGCAAAGTTTAAAGAAGTTCTGTTACAATTTGTGAGGACTTTGAAAAATTATTTGGCACTAAGCTTAATTACAGCTATTTAAAGTTTCCTTTAATAAATACTCCCTTTTTCTGTATAAAAATTTATATAGTACTTTTGGAGCTTAAATATTTGATTTTGAGAATTACTATATTAATGTTTAAGAACAACAGTTTAAACACATTCTGATTATAGCTTTTACAACGTAAATGAAATAACTTTAGTGTCAAAATAGATTTTCTTTGCAAATAGGCAGCTATGGTTGTATTTAGTGTAATTTTTCTTCATCTGGCTAGAATATACAAAATAACACCAGGAAAATTAATTAATAAATTGTTTTGGCTGATTCTTGCCACTCATTTACTGTACACACATTTTATATTTCTTCTTTCTCTCCTGAGACTAACAAAATTTTAGAAAAATTACTCCATTATACATAATTAGATTTCTATAGTCTATATAGATAATCTTACTGCTATTTTATATTCTGGAGGAATTAATATTTATTTAAGTTGAAACTTGAAAGAGCAAAAGAATTGAAAAGGATGTCTTTTTTTTTTTGCAATTTTTGGCCAGGGCCGGGTTTGAACCTGCCACCTCCGGTATATGAGGCCAGTGCCCTACTCCTTTGAGCCACAGGCGCCGCCCTCTTTTTTTTTTTTTTAAAGGTGGAAATAGCATACCCTGGAGAGATTGTAGGTTTCATAAAGATAGGGTCCAGTACCTTTAGATCTCTTTAGACATTTTGGCAGTTGCCTTCTCTTCTTAGTCTACCTTGAAAAGTAGAATTAAATGGTAAAGCATCTCATTAATTTTAAAAACCTAAAATGTAGTTTTGTCATGGAGTGTACAGTTAGATTGCTGAAGCAATTTTTTTTTTTTTTTTTTTTTGAGACAGAGTCTCATTTTGTTGCCCTTGGTAGAGTGCTGTGGCGTTACAGCTCACGGCAACCTCTAACTCTTAGCTTAAGCAATTCTCTTGCCTCAGCCTCCCGAGTGTCGCCACAATGCCTAGCTATTTTTCAGTTGTAGTTGTCATTGTTTAGCAGGCCTGGGCTGGGCTCAAACCTGCCTGCATTGGTGTACATCGCTGGTGCCCTACCCACTGAGCTAAGAGGGGCCACCTGCGGAAACAATTTGAATTATGTTTGGCTTTTGAAAAAGTTACTTGCAGCTCTTTTAAAAACAGTAATTTTAAGTGCAAATTTGGAAACCAGAAGGATATTTCACTTCATTGTTGCATGAGTGACTGGGTTTGTGTAACAATAAACTTATGGAGAAGTATGGTATATAGAGGTAGAAAGGACATGGTGTCAGAAAATTTGGACTCGAATCACATCTGTATACTAATTCTCTTAATTGGACATAAGGAGATTTTTATATTGAAGCTAATTTCAATGAAATTTAAAATGTTTGTGTCCACAATCGGATAAACTCAATAAATGTTCCTGAATATCTAAAAAGTTGTCACTTGTAGCTGTGAAAATAAGTTGCTTCCCCTTGAGTGCAATTAATGTAATAATATTTTTTATTTATAAAAGTAGGTAGAAAGTATATTTGATCCTTTTGGACTGTTGACTGTAGCTAAGATTGACTATACATTCTTGGACTTACTAGTTTTGTGACAATGGAGAAGTTTCTTGAGGTTTTTCATGTGTTAATTTTCTTGTTTATAAAATGGAGATTTCGGGTGGCGCCTGTGGCTCAGTTGGTAAGGCGCTGGCCCCATATACTGAGGGTGGCGGGTTCAAACCCGGCCCCGGCCAAAACTGCAACCAAAGAATAGCCGAGCGTTGTGGCGGGCGCCTGTAGTCCCAGCTACTTGGGAGGCTGAGGCAAGAGAATCGCTTAAGCCCAGGATTTGGAGGTTGCTGTGAGCTGTGTGACGCCACGGCACTCTACCGAGGGCCATAAAGTGAGACTCTGTCTCTACAAAAAAAAAAAAAAAAAAAAAAAAAAAATGGAGATTTCTGTCTCTGTTGGTTAGAGTTCTTAGTTACAGACTAAAAAAAGGAGTTGATTAAAAGAATATTGATTATTGACAGAACTATTTGGCAATTTTAGCATTGTCACTGCAGAATTGGTTTAGTGAGAAAACTATTGCCATCTACCACGAAGCACTAGATTAGCATATGGGACCTTTGTGACTTTAGCACCGGAAACTTGATCTTGCAGCCTCTACTTATAGTGCTGACAGAAAGATCTTTCCACCCACTCTCTCCTGTGTTCCTGGATTCAGCATTGAGTGTGTGGGCCTAGAGCATCTAGTGGGGTTTAGTGTATATATCCTTGCCCACATTATAGGAGAGGATGGAAAAGAGAATCATTATTTTTGGTTTCCATTAGGGACACGATGATACAGGCAATAGGCAGTTTCCAAGGATAAGGAGGAAGCCCAGTGCTGCTAGGTGGCTAAAGTAAATGGCAGATTGTCTTGTACTCTGTCTTGTGTGGTGAGTAACCTTATCTCTCCATTTATATAATATAGTGCTTAGATCAAAGCTTAGCACTATTCCGTTTTCCGGATAGAAAGCCATCCTTGTCTATAAATTATTTTATTGTTATTTTAAAATATAAGACATTTTATGCTTAGTAGCAGTTCAGCAAAGTATTCAAAATAGTTTTTGCCCTTCAGTGGTCTTCAAATGTGTTTCCATTACCTTTAAAGAGAGCATTCCTAGTTTCTAGCCTGGTCCTTGAGATATAACACAGTAAAGAAATATTGGCCAGGTAGTGTTGACCAAATATCTGTTATTATATTTCAAATGTGCCTTTGTAAATTTAACCTATTTTGGAATTTTAGAGATTCTTCGAAATATACATTGCTCTTGCATTTCTGGAAATTCTGAAGATGGAGTAAAAGAAAGGATGGTTTGGTTTATGTTCTTTTTGACAAATATATTTGCTATTTATAGTAAATTAAAAAGGTTAGCAAATTAATTTGTAGCTTTTGAGTGGCTAATCCTTCATCACAGTTGTTGATTTCTAACTTTTTTTTTTCATGGTAAGTTATTAACTGCTCTGAATTTTTTAGTACAGTTAAGTAAGACTTAGAAAATTTAAATTCATATGAAATCCAAACACTCTATACTTTTACAGTTACCTCTACTGACTTATAGTTAAAATTTTGCTTAACATATAAGATAATTTACACTTTTCTGTTTTTTTGTAAGTTTTAGTTTATCTTCCTTGCACAAGACCTTAAAGTAGTATGATTTGTTTTTGCTTTACTACTCCCCTGTTTTCTATTAATTTGTTACAAACTTTATATTAATTTATGTCTTTGTGAAGGAAGATAGGAAAATTATCATAAAAATTAATACTAATTTGGGTAGTTTTGTAAAAATAATTTTTAGCATTTACATTCATAATAATGTAGCCCTAAAATGTTTGGTTGCGTTACTTACAGTATTCAATGTGAAGTACATCCAAATATGACTTTCAGAAGATGCCAAGAAATATGTAATCCTGACACTCTTGATTTTTCCTCCACAAACACATAGCCTAACCTTGGTATTAACTTATGGCATTATAGACCTTTAACAAAATTAGCTTTTGTGACAATATTAGAAAGATTAAATTATTTTAAACTTTGAAAAAGCAGACTGGAAAGACCTGTATGGGAGGAGTGCTGGGTTATGCCTCATAGTTCAAAGACTTTAAAAGCAAAGCACATCACATAACTTCCTTTTGTACACAAGTATTTTATAACTTTGGGCAAGTATTTAGTTTCCATTCTATGTCTCAGTGTGAGATTAAGTTATTTAAATTAACTCATTAACTTTGCTTTAGAACAATGTTTTAAAAGTTTCTTTATTTTTATTTGGATGTCCTTTTTACTGGTTCTTTTTTTTTCTTTTTTCTTATTTTTTTTCAGTTGTGGAAGAAGGACTCTGGGAAAATGGCCTTTCCTATGAATGTAGGACGCTGCTCTTCAAAGCGATCCACAATCTGTTAGAAAGGTAAGAGAAGGAACAGCATGGCAGTAGTTTTGAGGCACACAAGTACGTTGCTAGATACTCAGAGAACGTCCTGTAATTTTCAGAAACTTTCCACATAAAAGGGTTACTGTTAGCATGAAAATTAAATTGCATAAATCTTGTTCTTTAATTGATACGTGTGTAATTTCAAATTTAGAGAAATTTTGAGAATAGTGATCCCACATCCCCATGCCTTTCATGTGTGTTCTTTTTTTTTTTTTTTTTAAATTTATTCCCTGACCCATTTGTAGGGTCATGATTGATGCTCCTTTTCACCCCTGAGAATTTAGGTATATATTTCCTAAGGATAAGGATATGTTCTCATATAAGCACAGTACCATCATGAAAATTAGGAAATTTAATGTTGATAAAATGCTATTGTCTAATCTGTAGTTCAGTTCACATGTTGTCACTTGTTCTAATTGTACATCCATTATAGCTTAACCTTTTAAGATCTAATCCATGATTATATATTATATTTAGTTTTCATGTCTCTTCAAATCCAGGGTGGTTCCTGAGCTTTTCATTTTCTTTCTTGCCACTGACATTTTGATGAGTTCAAGCCATATGTTGGTCCTTAAATTTGAAGTAGTTTCCCCATGCTTAAGTTAGGTTATGTTTTAAGTAGGAATACCATAGAAGTGCTCTTGTTCCCCAGTGTATCATAGCAGGAGGCACTTGATGCCAGTGTCTCATTATTAATGATGTTAATGTTTTTGATCACTTGATTGAGGTGATATTTGTCAGGTTTCTCCATTTTAATACATATTTTGTTGATTGTGATCTTTGTCAGTTCTTTCGTTGTAATTAGTATGTATGTAATTTTTGGCCTAGATACAATGATACTGTGCCGTTACCCCATTTTTCATCAAGTTTTCACTTAGTTTTAACTTCTTTTGGTAGTCCTTGCTTAAGTCAGTTATTATGACTGTAATGGTAATTTTCAAATGCCACCATTCCTTTTGCTTTCATTAGTTGCATATTATTGTAAGGAAGAGCTTTTCATTTTCTCCCATTTTATTTCCTTATTTCATTGCTGTGTAAGTTTGGACTCAAAATTCCTATTTTATTCAGTAGATTATAATTAATTGCTATTGTTGTCTATTTTGGTGCTTATATTCTTTCACATTTGGCCAGGGCAAGCCCCTTCATGATGGTTTCTGCATCTTTTTGACATGATCTCATCATCATGTTGGAGTACCTCCTTACTTTTTGGCACCACAGTATGTTCTAGGCTTTACACGGTATTTTGAGGGAAGAAATAGATGAGAAAGAATGGGTTAGTTAAGAACTTCCTGACTCTGTATAGAGTGCTTTTAGGTAATAAAAGCCGAAAGGACATTCTAGTACTATTAAGTATCTTATCCAATCTATTGAATAAAGTGATACTACAACAATATCACCTCTTAAGATACTTGAGCTACAGTTGATAAGTTGTCATCATTTAAATTATTCAGAAAGACCGTTTCCACCCAATTTCTCCATTTCGCATTCTGAACTTTAGTTTCTAACCCTGTAGTTTGGAGTAGATCTAGAGGTCATCTGTTAAGGTGTAGCATACATGGAGAAGTATTGATTTATCTGGGTTGAGTGCTCTTAATATTCTAAATGTTTGTCAAGTCTCTCTCTGCAAAGTACACATAGGAACTCCCTTCAGGAAAATATGGAAAATTAACTGCTTGTATAATTCTGTGCTACAATAAAGCTCTTATATCTATACAGTAATTAATGTATGTTAAAACACAATTATTTTTGTCTAAACTTTTAAAGTCTGTATCTTTCGAAATAGTAGCTTATTGTGTTTTTTATATCATATTTTATAACTTTAAGAAAAATATTAATGATGAATTTTTATTTTGGTCTTATTTTTGAAATGATGACATTCTTTTTATTGGGAGAAAATGAGAAAAGCAGATAAACTAGGAGAAAAGAGAAAAACAGATAATTTATTCTGGGCTCATGAATTCAGAATTTGTGATGAGAACTGAAGTCCTGATCAAGGTGAATTATTATTTGTAGGAAAATTAGTTGTGACATATTTAATAAAGTTTGGGATAGTTTTAAAGAGCTTTAGATTATACCTTGGTTATATTTCAGGGCCTGTTATTTGGACAGGTATCCTGATCTTACTAAGCTGTAGTTAATGTTGGGTTAATCAGTGTAGGATAGTATGCATCTGGAGTTTTTGTTACATTTAAAAAATATATATATATTTATATAAAATAAAACATTAATATGTATATATATAAAATAAAATGTGTGTTGCATGATGCCTGACATATTGTTAATGTCAGGAGTTTGTTTCCAGAAATGTCTATTTGAACCTTTCTTTTGGTGTTAATTTTTTTTTTTTTGGAGATAGAGTCTCACTTTGTTGCCCTTGGTAGAGTGCCATGGTGTCACAGCTCATAGCAACCTCAAATTCTTGGGCTTAAGCGATTATCTTGTCACAGCCTCCCAGGAGCTGGGACTACAGTCGCCTGCCACAATGGCTGGCTCTTTTTTTAGAGATGAGGTCTTGCTGTGGCTCAGGCTGGTCTTGAACTCAGGAGTTCAGGTAATCCACTCACCTCGGCCTCCCAGAGTGCTAGGATTACAGGTGTGAGCTGCTGCGCCCGGCCTTTGGAATTACTTTCGAGATAAATAAAACAGCTTTTCTTTTAGAAAATAACTAATGATCAAACAGCCTTTGTACAGTTTATATTGTTGATTTGAGATTCTTATGAAAAATTATACTAATTCTCTTGTCCTTTAACATAATAATTTTCTATTTTCATCAGGCTTTAAGTAACTATATTCTGTGAATGAAAATTACCTTGCTCAGGAGGCAGGAAAGCACTTAAAATGGTGGTTGTTGGCCTCCTTTATTCATTGCCAATGGAGACTGGAAGGGCTAATACATAGTGATTTTTGCTCTTACAGTAAAGTTTCTTTTACCTGTTTATAACCTACATTTACTGAGGTATAGTAGTTTACTATCTTATCCTAGGAAATTTTCTGTTATGCCTTTCCCTTTCTATTCAGATAAGATCAACTTGATTTTCTACTTTAGGTGTTGTGAGTTTTTGGCATGAAAGCCAGAATTTAGGTTATTAAAATAGATCATCAAGGACTGTATCACTTACAGGGTACTTGTTCTTCTTAAACTACTTTTTCCTTAGTTTGGGTATTAATAAAGCTTATACAGTGATTTATTATTTCTGTTTTTTTATATTTAAGGATAAGGATGTGTTTAATCAAAAGGGAATTCCATTTACTACCTTGAGAAGCTTTCACTTACAGCTAAGCAGAAGTCAATTGACCTTCTTTCCAAAAGGCTGCAGTTGGCCGGGTGGGGTGGTGGAGGTAGTGGTGGTGGTGGTGAGCTCACGCCTGTAATTCTAGCACTCTGGGAGGCTGAGGCAGGTGGAGTGACTGAGATCACAGGTTTGAGACCAGCCTGAGTCAGAGCGAGACCTTGTCTGTAAAAATAGCCGGGCACCTTGTAGTCCCAGCTAATGGGGAGGCTGAGGCAAGAGAATTGCTTGAGCCTAAGAGTTTGAGATTGCTGTGAGCTGTGATGCCGTGGCACTCTACCAAGGGTGACAAAGCGAGACTCTGTCTCCAAAAAGGAAATTAAACGGCTGCAGTTGCTGATATATACAGAATGATGTCACTGCAGTGGTTTATTAAAAATAATTTGCTATAGAAATTAAGTAACACTGTAAATTTCACACAATAACATTTCATTTCTTGTTGCTATTGATTGGTGCTCATGTAATATAGAAATTGATATTGTGTAGAATATTTTACACTCTAGGTACTATGACGTTGTGTGGTTTTCATCTTTCATTTACTGATTTCTCCTGTAGCTTTTCAATATTTGCCTATGCTATATTGTATATATCTTGCCAGGGTCATCTGTCCATTTAAAAAACAACAATAATGAAAAATCACTGCTTACCTACTCAAGAACATTTTTCATAGAGGTAACAGAAGATAATACCATTGGCTTTAATTTTATTTATCGAAGTCTTTTTCTTTGCTGACTTTAGAAACTAGAGATATTTATGGTCTTTAGCCCTGCCAGTTAACTCCTTAAGTGACATGTGCCAGTAACTTAACTTGGTGAGCCCCTGTGAAGGAACATAGTGAAGGGTTCTTTGGGTCAATACAGTATCTTTCTCCCCTCCCCTCCTCCCTTCCACTCCCTTAGGCAGAGACTCACTCACTCTGTTGCCATAGCTCACAGCAACCTCAAACTCTTGGGCTTGAGCAATCCTCTTCCCTCAGCCTCCTAAGTAGCTGGGACTACAGGTGCCCACCACAATGCCCAACTAAGTTTTGCATTTTATTTAGTAGAGATGGGGTCTAACTATTGCTCAGGCTGGTCTCAAACTCCTGAGCTCAAGCAATGTATCCACTTTGGCCTCCCAGAGTGCTAGGATTATAGGCGTGAGCCACTAAGCTTGGCCCACAGTACCTTTTTCTTTTTTTTTTTTTTTTTGCAGAGACAGAGTCTCACTGTACCGCCCTCGGGTAGAGTGCCGTGGCGTCACACGGCTCACAGCAACCTCCAACTCTTTGGGCTTACGCGATTCTCTTGCCTCAGACTCCCGAGCAGCTGGGACTACAGGCGCCCGCCACAACGCCCGGCTATTTTCTTGTTGCAGTTTGGCCGGGGCTGGGTTTGAACCCGCCACCCTCGGCATATGGGGCCGGCGCCCTACTCACTGAGCCACAGGCGCCGCCCCCACAGTACCTTTTTCAATATAAGAGGCCAATAAGTGGTTAACATCTGTTAATATTAGCAAAAAAGAAGTATTGATATTATTATTTTCAGAGGGGAGATCACATTAAAAGTCTATTTTACCAGCCGATTCTGGAATCCATTCTATAATTTTTTTTTATGTGGTCATCTATTTTCTCTTTGAATACTTCTGGTTATGTGAGCACAGATTCCCAGAAAAGAAAGAGTACTCACTGCCTTATAGTGAGCAGAAATCTATCTTCCAATAACTTTCATTTCTTTTTGTTATTTCTGTTTATGGGATCATATATAATTCATCTAATCTTAACTTCCATGTGTTAGCCTATGCGATATTTTGGCCCTCCTGAGTTTTTTCTTTCCTTGTCTGTGCTCTTAACTTATACATTGAATTCCTCACCTTTCCCGTGCCAGCCTTCCAGATATCCCTCTAGTCCAGGGGTCCTCAAACTTTTTAAACAGGGGGCCAGTTCACTGTCCCTCAGACCGTTGGAGGGCCGGACTATAATTTAAAAAAAAAAAACAACTATGAACAAATTCCTATGCACACTGCACATACCTTATTTTGAAGTAAAAAAACAAAATGGGAACAAATACAATCACACTGCCGCATGTGGCCCGTGGGCCGTAGTTTGAGGACCCCTGCAGTCAGTCCTGTTCTCTTCATCTTGATTGCCTCTGGCCTCCTTAAGATGTCACATTTGTTTCATGAAGTATTGCAGAGGCCTTATTTACCAATCAGGTTAGCCTTCTGCACTAACAGAAGGCTTGGAAGATTGTACCAGTTCACAGTGATGGAGATTTATTTTTTGCTCATATTATGAGTCATTGACTGCAATACTATATATCTTCTTCCTTCCATGACTCATGTTAGCAGGTGACTGTCTGTCTAAGACTTGCTGGGCTCCTAGTAGAATTCAAAGAACAATGGTAGAACACTTGGTAGCCCCTTGACACTCAGTTCAGAAGTGGTAATACCATTTCTGGCCACATTTCACTGGATAAGACATTCACCACAGCTTGAAGTCAAATGTATGACGGAGTATCATCTTTGAGGAGGGAGATACCATAGTCAGTAGCCAAGCTTGATGTCAGTGGGAGAGGGAGAGGTGGAATATATTTGGGAAAAGAATACATCTTCTTTGCCTGGGCCTCTTAAGTGTTTTCCCCTGCTAACGCTTTGTCCTTCAAATAGCCGCCAGTTATGTTACTGAAGGTCTCTGTTAGGTCTCTTGAGCCTAAGAGTTTGACTTTGCAGTGAGCTATGACGTCATCACACCCTAGCTCAGAAGACCCTGCCTCAAAAGAGGAGAAGAGTTTCATTATCCGAGAGTGTTTAGTCATCTGAATTTTATAGTTTTAGTTTATGAAATAATGTTTATTTTTCTCTCTTTTGAAAGTGTAAATGTGTTTTCTATTTTCTTTCTTTCTTTTTCTTTTTTTGAGACAGAGTCTCACTATGTCGCCCTGGTAGAAGTGATGTGGTGTCACAGCTCACAGCAACCTCAAACTCTTGGGCTTAAGTGATTCTCTTGCCTCAGCCTCCCAAATAGCTGGGTCTACAGGTGCCCGCCATAATGCCTAGCTATTTGGCCGGGGTTGGGTTTGAACCTGCCACCCTTGGTGTATGTGGCCTGTGCCCTGCGGACTGAGCTGTGGGTGCTGCTGTGTTTTCTGTTTTCCTAATGATGGATTATGTATGTGTGTATTTATTTTTGGCAAAATGCCAGAAGGATAAAATATCATTAATTTAGCTTCTATTTTAGCTACACAGAATCTCTGCTATTCCCTGCTTCCCCCCCTTCTCCAGCTCTCGCCCTCAGTAGAGTGCTGTGGCGTCACAGTTCACAGCAACCTCCAACTCCTGGGCTTAAGCGATTCTCTAGCCTCAGCCTCCCAAGTAGCTGGGACTACAGGCGCCTGCCACAACACCCAGCTATTTTTTGGTTGTAGTTGTCGTTGTTTGGCAGGCTCGGGCTGGATTCGAACCCTCTAACTCTAGTGTATGTGGCTGGCGCCCTAGCCGCTGAGCTACAGGCGCTGAGCCTCCGTATGTGCTTCTTAATAATGCAACAGGTCAGATTGTTCTTCATCAGTGTTTTTACTTTAGGGAAATTTTGTTATGTATTTAAAATGAACTCAAAAGTTACACTTTATGTTTTACGTTTAGATCATCTCACATTGCTCATTAATGGAAGAATACTTTGGCTGTTAACAGATTATGAAAAGCAAAAACCTGCAATCAGTTTTTGGAACTTTTTTCCTACCTGGTATTTTTAATATTCTAGACTTAGTGATTACTTAGTGACTATTGCTCTTATGTTACTATAGTTGGTATATGAGTTTTCATAACATACTGTATCTTTTTCACCTAATTCTATCAAAATGAAATAAAATAATGGGATTAAAAACCTTTCGAAAAAAGCCAGGAAATGTGTGCTATTCAAAACCGTGAAGTTTTTATTACTGCGTCATTGATTTTCATCACATATGGGCCTTATGAAAATCCTGCTTTTATAGTTTTGTAATAATACTTAAAATGTCTGACGTAACACTGTCAGATTGAGAGTATGTATGGTAGTATATACATTGATTTTAATTCTTAAGTTTTTAGAATGAAAGTTAATTTTGATGGGAAGTTAATTTTTCTCTAAAATGCAAATCATTGCCTTGTGAACAATAGAAGATTACATGGATCTTTTGAAGCTGTGATGCTTTATCATGCCCACACTTAGGGAGACTTTAATCTGTGGTCATTTGACATTTGTAAAGCATAATAGCTCTTCAGAGTAGTCCACTGATGCTGGTCTGCTAACGGGTTGTCAGCACAGTCACCCTGTGGTAGTTTTAACATAGCTTTTAACATAGCTCCATTGCCTTTGGCCTGGAGCTGCTTGGTTTGCCAATAGTTGGTTTTTAAAGTTAAAGATATTTTATTTGGAAAAGTACAGGGGAAATAATATGGAGAAAACTAGAAATATAATTATGATAACAGCAACATTGTATTGGTCTCTTTCTAGTTTGCAGTGTGTTATGGAAGTATGACCCAATAGAGGTGATTAACAAAGGGCAAATGAACAGAGTTCTTGGATGTAGTGATTAAGGGATTTCAGATTAATAAATACACTCACTAGCCGGGCGTTGTGGCGGGCGCCTGTAGTCCCAGCTACTCGGAAGGCTGAGGCATGAGAATCGCTTGGGCCCAGGAATTGGAGGTTGCTGTGAGCTATGTGAGGCCACGGCACTCTACCGAGGGTAATAAAGTGAGACTCTGTCTCTACCAAAAAAAAAAAAATAAATAAAAAATAAATAAATACACTCACTAGAGTAAGGTGGTAGGTACAGCCCTAGCTGAAAAAATGTTGATACAGTATTGCAGCATTGAGAGACAGAGACCTTTGGTATGTGGCATCAGGAGCAAGAAATGAGTAATCAATTAATTCCCATTTTATTAAATGCCACCGTGTGCAGTTCACTAAAGAGGGTGGAGAATGAGTTTTTATACCTAAGGAGCATGCATGTCAATGGGAGAGAGAGTGTAAACATTATAGACACGGGACTGAAAGCACATATCTAAAATACATGTTCACAGAAAGACTAATCTGTGTAATATTTTTATGACAGAAAGGGATTAAGACTTTAAACTTAAAAAACAAGCAACTTTAGAAAATGGGATTTGATATTAAAAGTTTGAAAGTTTAGAGGAGAGATATGGTTCTTTGGCATTACATTAGAATGGACATTTTCAGGTGAGCTAGGAAAGGATAGGAGTAATAGGGCTTGCCTGGCTTCAGGCGACTGCGTGCCCTAGAGCACAATAGGAACAATTGAAAAATTTTCTTTAGGACCCACCTGCCCCCCAATTTTATAGGTTTATTTTATTTGGGAATTGGGAGCCTGGCAGTTTCTAGGAAGGAGACTTCTTTTCATGTATTTTTGATCTCAATTGGAGTTGTAAGGCAAAGACTTTGATGCTGGTAAGGAGGTTCTAGTATGAAGTTACATAAAATTTAGTCTATGTGAGTGCCTCTGTAACTCTACATAATGCAAAGTCTGCATGAGAATATGGTAGAGAAACACTATTCTTAGAGATTTTAATCTATGAAAACTGTCATACCTCTATAATTTGAGAGTCAAAGAAGGATACAGAGGCATTGGTAGGCTCCCTTTTGTATCTCCCAAGTGTCTCATCTGGGAAATGCCTGTTGAGTTAGGTTGTGGTTGCTGCTACAGCATTTGTTACCTTACATTAGGTCTGCCCATGGCTTTGGGATTAGAGTTTTAGATTGCCAATTTTAGAATTAGGTTGTATTTTTTTATAGTTGATTATTCAAATTCATATGATATAACATGGAAACATTAGCCTGTTTTTTACCCCATTTTTCATTAGCCATTTCTTTTCTTTTTTTCTTTGTTTTTTTTAATCTCCTTGAAGGTGTGTTATTTGGGAGGTGGTGGGGCTGGGAAAAGAAAGAATTTCCTAGTGCTGTTATGGAAGAACATTCTGTAAATCTAGCATCACAGTGATCTTGGAAGAGAATCTATAATTTACTACTTTACAGATTTATGCCATATCTTAATTATGCCCCAATAATTTCAGTAATCTCAATGATAATGACTGAGGTTACTGAATGGACAGTCAAGGATAACTGATACTCTTAACACTATGATGATGTTGATTGGAAACAGTTTTTGGCAGATGTAGTGTATTGTCTAAGTTAGTTTATTTATGAAGTTCAATATAAGTTTTATCCCTCAAAAATAATAAAGTAAAGGTTGATGAAGTGTGAAAAAGGGGAGATTATTTCTGATATGTATTCTTTTCTTTCTCTTTTTTTGGAGACAGTGTCTGACTTTGTCACCTTCAGTAGAGTGCTATGGCATCAGCCACTGTACCCCACCCTCTGATATAATTTTTATAGTTTAGAATTCTTTCTTTAAAAGATTTGTAGGGTGCATTTTCTCAGGACCTCTTCAGTCTGTGTCCTCTGGGCCATTGATTACAATATACATTCAACTCAGAATAAACTTTAAATTAAAAAAAAAAAAAGATTTAGTGGCTGGGCATGGTGGCTCATGCCTGTAATCCTAGCACTCTGCGAGTTGAGACAGGTGGGTAGCTTGAGCTTGGAAGTTCAAGACCAGCCTGAGCAAGAGCAAGACCTGTCTCTACTAAAAATAGAAAAACTGAGGCAGTAGGATAGCTTGAGACCAAGAGTTGGAGGTTGCTATAAGCTATGATGCCATGGCACTTTACCCAGGGTGACAGCTTAAGACTCTGTCTCAAAAAAAAAATTTTTTTTGGTTAATTATGTTTCTCAACTATAATTAAACCATTTGGGCAGCAGTGCTATTCTTACTAAACATTTTTTTTTTTTAACTTTTCATTTTTTTGTAACTGTATTTTGATTTAATTTCAAACTTACTGAAAACTTGGAAAAAACAAAAATAAAACAAGGTGTAAATTACTCAGATTTACCAACTGTTTACATTTTGTTCCATTTTTTTCTCTTTATATATATACATGCACATTTTTTTTTTTTTTTTATTGTTGGGGATTCATTGAGGGTACCATAAGCCAGGTTACACTGATTGCAATTGTTCGGTAAAGTCCCTCTTGCAATCATGTCTTGCCCCCATAAAGTGTGACACACACCAAGGCCCCACCCACCTCCCTCCTTCCCTCTTTCTGTCCCCCCCCAATAACCATAATTGTCATTAATTGTCCTCATATCAAAATTGAGTACATAGGATTCATGCTTCTCCATTCTTGTGATGATTTACTAAGAATAATGTCTTCCACATCCATCCAGGTTAATACGAAGGATGTAAAGTCTCCATTTTTTTTAATGGCTGAATAGTATTCCATGGTATACATATACCACAGCTTGTTAATCCATTCCTGGGTTGGTGGGCATTTAGGCTGTTTCCACATTTTGGCGATTGTAAATTGAGCTGCAGTAAACAGTCTAGTACAAGTGTCCTTATGATAAAAGAATTTCTTTCCTTCTGGGTAGATGCCCAGTAATGGGATTGCAGGATCAAATGGGAGGTCTAACTTGAGTGCTTTGAGGTTTCTCCATACTTCCTTCCAGAAAGGTTGTACTAGTTTGGAGTCCCACCAGCAGTGTAAAAGTGTTCTCTTCTCTCCACATCCACGCCAGCATCTGCAGTTTTGAGATTTTGTGATGTGGGCCATTCTTACTGGGGTTAGATGATATCTCAGGGTTGTTTTGATTTGCATTTCTCTAATATATAGAGATGATGAACATTTTTTCATGTGTTTGTTAGCCATTCGTCTGTCGTCTTTAGAGAAAGTTCTATTCATGTCTCTTGCCCATTGATATATGGGATTGTTGGCTTTTTTCATGTGGATTAATTTGAGTTCTCTATAGATCCTAGTTATCAAGCTTTCGTCTGATTGAAAATATGCAAATATCCTTTCCCATTGTGTAGGTTGTCTCTTTGCTTTGGTTATTGTCTCCTTAGCTGTACAGAAGCTTTTCAGTTTAATGAAGTCCCATTTGTTTATTTTTGTTGTTGCAATTGCCATGGCAATCTTCTTCATGAAGTCTTTCCCCAGGCCAATATCTTCCAGTGTTTTTCCTATGCTTTCTTTGAGGATTTTTATTGTTTCATGCCTTAAGTTTAAGTCCTTTATCCATCTTGAATCAATTTTTGTGAGTGGGGAAAGGTGTGGGTCCAGTTTCAGTCTTTTACATGTAGACATCCAGTTCTCCCAACACCATTTATTGAATAGGGAGTCTTTCCCCCAAGGTATGTTCTTGTTTGGTTTATCAAAGATTAGGTGGTTGTAAAACGTTAGTTTCATTTCTTGGTTTTCAATTCGATTCCAAGTGTCTATGTCTCTGTTTTTGTGCCAGTACCATGCTGTCTTGAGCACTATGGCTTTGTAGTACAGACTAAAATCTGGTATGCTGATGCCCCCAGCTTTATTTTTGTTACAGAGAACTGCCTTAGCTACACGGGGTTTTTTCTGGTTCCATACAAAATGCAGAATCATTTTTTCCAAATCTCGAAAGTACGATGTAGGTACTTTGATAGGAATGGCATTGAATAGGTAGATTGCTTTGGGAAGTATAGACATTTTAACAACGTTGATTCTTCCCATCCATGAGCATGGTATGTTCTTCCATTTGTTAATATCCTCTGCTATTTCCTTTCTGAGGATTTCATAGTTTTCTTTATAGAGGTCCTTCACCTCCTTCGTTAGGTATATTCCTAGGTATTTCATTTTCTTTGAGACTATGGTGAAGGGAGTTGTGTCCTTAATTAGCTTCTCATCTTGACTCTTATTGGTGTACACAAAGGCTACTGACTTGTGGACATTGATTTTATATCCTGAAACATTACTGTATTTTTTTTTGACTTCTAGGAGTCTTGTGGTTGAGTCTTTGGGGTTCTCTAAGTATAAGATCATGTCATCAGCAAAGAGGGAGAGTTTGACCTCCTCTGCTTCCATTTGAATTCCCTTTATTTCCTTGTCTTCCCTAATTGTATTGGCTAGAACTTCCAGCACTACGTTGAATAGTAAAGGTGACAGAGGACAACCTTGTCTGGTTCCAGTTCTAAGAGGAAAAGCTTTCAGTTTTACTCCATTCAGTAAAATATTGGCTGTGGGTTTGTCATAGATAGCTTCAATCAGTTTTAGAAATGTGCCACCTATGCCTATACTCTTCAGTGTTCTAATTAGAAAAGGATGCTGGATTTTATCAAATGCTTTTTCTGCATCTATTGAGAGGATCATGTGATCTTTATTTTTGCCTCTGTTAATATGGTGGATAACGTTTATAGACTTGCGTATGTTAAACCAGCCTTGCATCCCTGGGATAAAGCCTACTTGATCATGATGAATGACTTTTGATGATAAGCTGTAATCTATTGGCTAGTATTTTGTTGAGAATTTTTGCGTCTATGTTCATGAGTGAGATTGGTCTGAAATTCTCCCTTTTGTTTGGGTCTTTTCCTGGTTTTGGTATCAGGGTGATGTTTGCTTCATAGAATGTGTTGGGGAAGATTCCTCCTTCCTCGATTTTTTTGGAATAATTTCTGCAGTACAGGAATAAGCTCTTCCTTGAAGGTTTGATAGAATTCTGGAGTGAAGCCATCTGGACCAGGGCATTTTTTGGTTGGAAGATTTTTTATTGTTTCTTTGATCTCAGTGCTTGAAATTGGTCTGTTCAGGAGCTCTATTTCTTCCTGGCTGAGTCCAGTTAGAGGGTGTGATTCCAAATATTGATCCATTTCTTTCACATTGTCAAATTTCTGGGCATAGAGTTTCTGGTAGTATTCAGAGATGATCTCTTGTATCTCTGTGGGATCAGTTGTTATTTCCCCTTTATCATTTCTGATTGAGGTTACTAGAGATTTTACTTTTCTATTTCTCGTTAGTCTGGCCAATGGTTTATCTATTTTATTTATTTTTTCAAAAAACCAACTCCTTGTTTCATTAATTTTCTGAATGATTCTTTTGTTTTCAATTACATTGATCTCTGATCTGATTTTGGATATTTCTTTTTTTCTACTGAGTTTAGGCTTAGATTGTTCTTCTTTTTCCAAGTCCATAAGATCTCTTGTGAGATTGTTGATGTGCTCTCTTTCTGTTTTTGGAATGTAGGCATCTAAAGTGATGAATTTTCCTCTCAAAACTGCTTTTGCAGTATCCCACAGGTTTTGGTAGCTTGTGTCTTCATTGTTGTTATGCTCAAGGAAGTTAATGATTTCCTGTTTTATTTCTTCCTGCACCCATCTGTTATTCAACAGAAGATTGTTCAGTTTACATGCCTTTGGGTGGGGTTGAGCATTTTTGTTAGAATTGAGTTCCACCTTTAGTGCCTTATGGTCTGAGAAGATACAAGGTAAAATTTCAATTCTTTTGATTCTGTTGATATTTGTTTTGTGTCCCAGGATATGATCAATTTTGGAGAATATTCCATGGGGTGATGAGAAGAATGTATATTCTTTATCTTTGGGATGGAGTGTTCTATATGCGTCTATCAAGCACAGTTGTTCTAGGGTCTCATTTAAGTCTCTTATATCCTTGTTTAATTTCTGTTTAGAGGATCTGTCCAGCTCTGTAAGAGGAGTGTTAAAGTCCCTTGTTATGATGGTATTATCAGATATCATATTGCTCAGACTGAGTAAGGTCTGTTTCAAGAATCTGGGAGCATTTAAATTGGGTGCATAGATATTTAGAATTGAAATGTCTTCTTGTTGTAGTTTTCCCTTGACCAATATAAAGTGACCAACTTTGTCTTTTTTGACTTTAGTTGCGTTAAATCCACATGTATCTGAAAATAAGATTGCAACTCCTCTTTTCTTCTGAATTCCATTTGCCTGAAAAATTGTCTTCCAACCCTTGACTCGGAGCTTTAATTTGTCTTTTGAAGCCAGGTGTGTTTCTTGCAGACAGCAAATGGATGGCTTGTGTTTTTTAATCCAGTCAACCAATCTATGTCTCTTCAGTGGGGAATTCAAGCCATTAACTTTTATTGAGATAATTGATAAGTGTTGTAGTATTCTATTCGTCTTATTTTGTGAGAGTCCATTGCTTAGTTTTATCTTTTGCATCAGTGTGGAGGTTTGGTTCTGTCCTTTGATTTCTGAGTTCTTACTTTGCTGCTGATCCATTGTGGTGGTCAGTGTGCAGAACAGGTTGAAGTATTTCCTGTAGAGCTGGTCTTGTTGTGGCGAATTTCTTCAATGTTTGTATATCCGTAAATGATTTGATTTCTCTGTCAATTTTGAAGCTTAGCTTAGCAGGGTACAGAATTCTGGGCTGAAAATTGTTCTGTTTAAGTAGATAAAAGGTAGATGACCATTGTCTTCTTGCTTGGAAAGTTTCATTAGAGAAGTCTGTGGTCAATCTGATGGATTTGCCCCTGTAGGTCAACTGGCGTTTACTCCTGGCAGCTTGCAGAATCTTTTGTTTTGTCTTGACTTTGGACAGGTTCATCACAATGTGTCTTGGAGAAGCTCGGTTAGAGTTGAGGCGACCTGGGGTCCGATATCCCTCTGAAAGCAGTGTGTCAGAATCTTTGGTGATATTTGGGAAATTTTCTTTTATAATATTCTCTAGTATGGCTTCCATTCCTCTGGGGCATTCTTCTTCCCCTCTGGAATTCCTATAACTCGTATGTTGGAACGCTTCATAAAGTCCCATAATTCTGACAGTGAACGTTCTGCTTTCTCTCTCTTCTTTTCTGCCTCTTTTACTATCTGAGTTATCTCAAAAACTTTGTGTTCTACCTCTGAAGTTCTTTCTTCTGCATGGTCTAACCTGTTGCTGATACTTTCCATTGCATCTTTAAGTTCCCTGATTGACTGTTTCAGTTCCTTCAGGTCTGCTATATCCTTTTTATATTCTTCATATCGTTCATCTCTTATTTGATTCTGTTTTTGGATTTCCTTGTGGTTATTTTCCACTTTATTAGCAGTTTCCTTCATTGTTTCCATCATTTCTTTCATTGTTTGCAACATGTGTATTCTAAATTCCCTTTCTGTCATTCCTAACATTTCTGTACAGGTGGAATCCTCTGCAGTAGCTACCTCATGGTCCCTTGGCAGGGTTGTTCTGGACTGGTTCTTCATGTTGCCTGGAGTTTTCTGCTGATTCTTCCTCATGGGTGATTTCTTTTATCTGTTTCCTTGCCCTAATTTTCCTTTCTCTTCCTCTTGCTCTTTAAGTTCTCGTGCCTGTGGACTAAGGGTTACAGGACCAGAAGGGTGAGAAGGTTTAAGAGCAAAAAAGGGATGAAAGAAAGGAGGACCAAGTGATGAGAAAAACAAAAAGAAAAATAGAGAAAGGAGAGGGCGTGGGTAAAAGGAATATTGACAAAAAGAAGAGAGGCACAGAAAGAGGGAGACAGAGCAATATAGGTGTACAGTAGGGTACTTTGATACAAGCTTAAAAAAAAAAAAACACCTTCTGGGGGTGCCCAGTGGGGTGGTTCCCTTGAGGTCAGCAGCTCTTTGCTAACCTGATCAGACATAGTACCCCACCTCCACCAAGTAGAGAGGAAAGACAAAAATGCTGTAAATCAAACCAAAACAAGCAAACAGAAAACTTTACGGGATAAAATTGGCTGGAAAAACCAAATAATAGCGGTAGAAACACTAACAAAAATGAAGTTCTAATTATTGAAATAGGCAGCAATGGGAAATTATAATTAAACTAGAAAAATTGAGAAAGAAAAAGGATCTGTATGGAAAAGGTTGAACTTAAAAAACAAAGCAACAATGCACAACATCAAAATAAACAAAAAAAAACCAACCAAACCCAAAAAAAAAAAAAACACAACCAAAAACAAAGCAGTATGTATATGTTATTGAATATTGTCTGGGCAACACGTGGTCTTCTGGGGTATGAGATGTTAATCACAGTTCTGATACGACTGGAGGCTGCTAGTTTCTCAAACCCCAGCAGGTAGACACCCTAAATCTCTCTTCAGCCCACTTAAAAGGCACTTTGAACTTGTTCACTTACTGAGCAGAAGCTTTCTCAGGGAAGTGCTTGTCGCTGGAATCACTGCTGAAGTGGCTATCCACTTACCCAGTGTGTCAAAACTGGTCTCCCTCTGCCCCTGAGGGTTAGGGCTGCAAGGCGGCTCAGACCCTGCCCTTAGGCTACTTGGTCGCTGGGTTACCAGCTCCCACCCAATTCCAGCTCTGCGACCCTGAGGGCGGAGCTTGCCGGGGAGGGGGGGGGGGGAGATTGCTCACAATGGCTGCCTGTGACCCAGAGCCAAACACTATTAGCTCCGTCTGTCTCAGCGGCTCAGACTGGGGCCCTAGACAAAGGCCAAAGTTCTCTGCACTCCCGCTCAGGCTCTCCCCAAGGCAGTTCAGCTGAGTGCCAAGTCCAAAGACACCAAAACAGTTCACAGGTAAGGCCTTTCTTGTTTGCAGTCTCGCTGCTACTGAACTTACAGTTGCGGGCGGGTTTAGACGGATTGAACACACGCGACCACTTGCCGGTTTTCCACTGTTTTAGTCCTCCTCTTGGGGTCCAGAAGTCTCTTGCTGACTCCCTGTATCCTCTCAGGGGTGATGATAGGCAGATCCCACCAGCCAGAGATGCCTGGAGTCCTATATCCCCAGACTCATGGTGCCCAGATGCAAGGAAGCTGTTACTCGGCTGCCATCTTGCTCCGCCTTCAGTCCATGCACCCTTACTAAACATTTTTTAACATCCATGTGCTTCTCTGTATGTTGAGTATCTACTGTGATTTTAGTCTATAGGGGGATGATCTGTAAAGAATTGAAATATGTAGATTTATTTTTCCACTTAAAATACTGAGTATCCGGCGGTGCCCCTGGCTTAAAGGAGTAGGGCGCCAGTTCCGTATGCTGGAGGTGGTGGGTTCAAACCCAGCCCTGGCCAAAAAAGGAAAAAACAACTACAAAAAAAAAATATATTGAGTATCTCACTGGTAAGAATACATACACAGCAGAAAATTCAAATAACAGTTATTAGAACTGGTAGGGTGAGATTGAATTGGGGTTCCCAGGTAGTACAGATAGCCCCTTACCAAAGTGCTATGCTTTGTAATTGTGACTTATCTTCTACAAACTTACAAAGACCCCTTTCAGAGTTTTAGCCGGAGACTCTGAGGACCTACTTGTTGAGATAGCACAAGCTAGCTCTGTTTTAATATCAGCCAACCTCTACCGTATCCTAAGAAACCACAGTATTAGGTTTAAATCTCCACTGTGAAGACATATGAATAGCTGCGGCGCCCAGCCCCTACCCTTCAGTTCTTTTCCACTACAGAACTTTGAAGGTCAACTGAAGAATGTCCCTGAGTGGACAGCCCCAGACATGGGTTCCAACCAAATTGTCTCAAGGCAGCGCAAACCTTGTCCAACAGAGAGGGATTCAAGGGTCTCCAACAGCACAATTGGAGCCAGGGATCCACACACTCTCCAGGCAGACTCAGTCCACACTGTTGTCTGCTTCTCTGCTCACAGGCCTAGCTGGAGCCAGGGGCCACACCCCCACCCACCGGTCTCAGTCCACATCCAGCTAGCCTCTGCTTGCCAGACCAGTTGGAGTCAGGGGACCACGCCCCCGCCTGCCAGTCTCAGTCCATTGCCTGGCCTCTGTTCGCAGGCTCTGTTAGAGTCGGGGTACTGCACTCCACCCGCAGGTCTCAGTCCTCACCTGATAAGCCTCTGTCTCTGTAGAGACAGTGGGCCATGCCTCAGGTCCTGATTCACACCCAGTGAGCCACTGCTTGAGGGTTCTGTTGGAATCAGGGGGCCACGTCCTTGCTCTCAGGTCATAGTCCACACCTATCAAGCCTCTGCTCGCAGACCAAGCAGGGGTTGGGGACTAGCCATGTCTGCCAAACTCAGTCCACATGGGGCATCCACTTTCCTGCTGTGAGTGTCATCAGAGCCGGGGGTTCTACACCCCATCCCGCCAGACACAGCCCAAACTGAGGGTCAACACTACCACTGGCCGGGCATAGTCATAATCAGGGGACTCCTCCTCCTCCCACCGAGTGTCCCTTTCTTTTTGCATCCTCTTTCTTCCCTGTTATTAGTCACAGATTCTGTCCAGATGTTTGGTGGTCCACACTATGCCCAGTTCTCTCAGGATAAGACCAAACAATCTGTGCTCTGCAAGGGGCAGAATTTCAGACTGCCATGCGAGGTGGGAAAGAGTGGACTGGGAGTTTGGACTTGTGGGGGAAAATATCTGTTCAATTTTATGCTGGGGGCGGGAGGAGGGTGATGTCTAGGTTCATAAGTGGAACCTCCCTGGAGAAAGAGACCTGAAGTTTAGTGGCTCTTTCCAGGGAGGTAAAATGAGAGGTCTTTTGTTCCCTGCTCATTCGCAGATAGCCTGTGGCAGGCCCCCTGCTTGGGGGAGGGGTCTCCCATCCGCTAGTCCATAGGCTTTGTACCTGTAGTTTGTTTTGGATGCTCTTCCCTGGAGTTACAGCTTGCTGAACTTGAACTTCTTCCTTGGCTCAGCTCCCAGTCTTTGGCTTCATAGAGTCCAATTCCATCCAATTTTTCTTCTTCTTCTCAGGAGCCTCTGCTGAGGGTTGCTACCAGTTGGCCATCTTCCTAGAATTCCCCCTCATATAGTCTTTAATTCTAAGTGTCGTAGGGTATATTTTTTTGAGGGGAGGAATTTCTAAGTTTAGGGACTGGGTTACTTTAAAAATGATTTTCTTCCTTGAAAGGAAGTTATATTGTAGCTAGGAGAAACTTGCCATTTACTAACCCATCTAACCTATAAGGAATTGGGAGAAGGCTTGAATTATTTCTATTCCTCCTTGATGGTGTGGAATTTGTAAGATAAAAGCCAAATTGCCTGAATGTTGAACAAGGAATTGCTATATAGCTCTTTTACTGTTAGGTGGGACTTTGTATAGAATTATATCCAGTGTTCTGATAGCTTTTCTTGTAAAATATGTATCATTTTGTTGAATAATGTTAGAGATTACTGTACTTCATCAATTCTAAAATACATTCCCTCCCCACATTTTTGTTTTGAAAATCAAGGATACTTCTTACAATCCATGGCATCTTGCAATTTGGCCCGATGGTAGTTGAGATATAGTGGCCATTTCTCTGCACCTGTGTTTTATATATATATATATGTAGCTTGCTTATAAGTGTCTGTATTGTCGTCATTTTAATTGAATTGTGTGCATTATTGGTATTTTTAAATACATGAGTTGGGTTCAGTTGCCATTTATTTTATCTTTAAAAAGTGTGTCCTGTAATTTGACATTGAAACACACCATTCACAAATGGCATGGAAACAGAAGTGGGGCACGGCTTAGAAATGAATAAAACAAATACTTGTCATTGAAGTCTTGACTGCAATTTCTGTGTCCTTGCAAAGCCACAGCCTAGTGCTTTACTATGCTTACACAAGGAAAATACCTAAGTGGCTGAAGCTGTGTTATGCTTTTGTTACTGAAATCCTCGCTGAAGGATTGTGCAGTCTATCACATGCCAAAGAAAAAAGCCAGCATTAAAACTGGTAAGATAGGCATTAATGGCTTGGAAAAGTATCTCTAAAGTACTGCTAAAAAGTGCCGTATTCCTAACACTATTGATGGTGCAAGAATTGAAGTTACACATAAGTGTGATTTGATTTGAAATAATTCCAAAGTATAAGAAATTTTACTAATACATCAACCAATTTATTATTATTATTTATTTTTTGAAATTTTTTATGTGGGCATAAAAATGTATGCCCAAAGTCAGAAAGTTATTTTGATAAGTATAACGTAAAATTTTTCAGTGATAAAACCAAGGTCTCACTCTGTTGTCCAGGCTAGAGTGCTGTGGTGTCAGGCTAACTCACTGCAGCTCTTGAGTGCAAGTGATCCTTCTGCCTCAGCCTCCCGAGTAGCTGGTACCACAGGTGCCCGCCACCATCCCTGGCTAATTTTTCTGTTTTTAATGGAGACAGGGTCTTGCTCTTGCTCAGCCTGGTCTTTAACTCCTGAGTTGAAGTGATCCTCCTGCCTCAGCCTCCCAGACAGCTAGAATTATAGATATGAACCACTGTGTCCTGCCAGTGATAAAACATTTTTATGGTTTATTTGTTGATGCTTTTATTTTCAGTGGTGTATCTCATCTAGGATTATTGATTCAGTGACTTGCTACTTTGTTACCAAAGCTATAAAAGTAATTCTTGTTGTAATTATTGTAGGTGCCTAATGGATAAGAACTTCGTTAGGATTGGGAAATGGTTTGTCCGGCCCTATGAAAAGGATGAAAAGCCAGTCAACAAAAGGTGAGTCTTGTGGATACACTTGGTTCTTTGGTTTCTCTTGTCTTGTGAGTGGGGGAAACAGCATATTTATTTATTTCTTAAAAAATTTATTTTTATTTTTATTTTTTGAATTCATTGAGGGTACAAAGAATTAGTTTACACTGATTGCATTTGTTAAAGTCCCTCTTACAATTGTGTTTAGCCCCCAAGAGATGTGCCATACACCGTGACTCCCCATTCCCTTTCCTCTCCCCTTCTCTCTACTTGTTCATTCCCCTACTCCCTGCCCCCCCTTTTCCCCATATTAGCTCATTTACTGCCTTCCTATTAGAATAGAGTACCTTGGCTTCTTGCTTCTCCATTCTTGTGATGTTTTACTAAGAAGATACCTCCATCCAGGTTAATACAAGAGATGTAGAGTCTCCATCATTTTTAGTGGCTGATTAGTATTCCATGGTATATATATACCACAGGTTGTTAATGCATTCCTGGGTTCATGGGCATTTATTTAGGCTGTTTCCACATTTTGATGATTATAAATTAAACTGTGATAAACAGTCTAGTGCAAATGTCCTTTTGATAAAAGGATTTTTTTTCCCCTTCTGGGTAGATGCCTAGTAATGGGATTGTGGGATCAAATGGGAGGTCTAATTTGAGTTTTTTGAGGATTCTCTATACTTCCTTCCAAAAGGGTTATATAAGTTTGTAGTCTCACCAGCAGTGTAAAAGTGTTCCCTTCTGTCCACATCCACACCAGCATGTGCAGCTCTGAGACTTTGTGATGTGGGCCATTCTCACTGGGGTTAGGTGATACCTCAGGGTAGTTTAGATTTTCATTTCTCTGATGATTAGGGACGATGAACATTTTTTCATGTTTATTAGCCATTCATCTGTCTTCCTTAGAGCAAGTTCTATTTATCTCTCTTGCCCAGTGACATATAAGGTTGTTGTGTCTTTTTTGTTGATTAATTTGAGTTCTCTATAGATCCTAGTTGTCAAGCTTTGTCCAATTCATAATATGCAAATATCTTTTCTCATGTTGAAGTGTGTCTGTTTGCTTTGGTTGTTGTTTCCTTAGTTGTACAGAAGCTTTTCAGTTTAATTAAGCCCCATTTGTTTATTTTTGTTGTTACAATTACCAAGGAAATTTTATTTATTTTCTAATAATGTTAGTAGATTAGATATATTAAAATAGATTCCTGGATCACAGCGTAATTAAATACTTAATACATTTATGTTGAATTTTACAAATTATAAAGGTGATTTTCAGTATACTCATGTCCAAACCACTTTTACTGCAGTATTCAAATTTAGATATTCTATTTTGTTTTTTTCATTATCCTTCCTCATTTTTCTTCCTTAAAGTGTTAAGTGGCATAACCATAAAAATAGCCAAGTGAATTAAAATGGTGACAATTTTTATGCAATATATTAATGCCCCTTAAAGTAGGTTAATACATCTGTGGGCTGTTATAAACTACTCTTGTGAATTAGTTCTCTAAACATTTCTAAACTTTTAGCCTTCAGTTTAAATGTAGTCCTTGATAGTAGACAAGCATGGAATTTTAGTCCAAACCAGGATCACAAAACAAATCCCTCGTAATCTAATATTTACCTTACCTGATTCTGAACAGAACATAGACTTAGGTGTAGTCATAAACTGATAGTGATTATTTTATTTTTGAAGACCAAACTACACAATCTTGATTCTGTTTTACCATACTATAGATTAGCGCTTTTGAACCTATATATAGTAGTTTTGGACCATACCTCTTGTTTGTTAGAATTTCATTTGGCAGCTTCTGCCCCTTTTTGGAATCTTTACTTTCTTAAATTTTAGTACCTACCGGAGATTTAATTAGTAGTCTTCTTCCAACTTGTCTGCCTTAAAACTTAAATTAAGTGGTTGTGGAAACGCCTTATTAATTAACCAAACCTAATTTATGAAAATTTGTATTTTTATTTCAGATCAGATGAATTAGGAACTTGTTGTTTTCTTTTCTACATAACCATGGTCTTCATTGAAATATTTTCCTTTTTAGTACATTTGAAATCCTTTAAGATTCATAAAAGCTTGGGTGGCACCTTATGGCTCAGTGAGTAGGGTGCCGGCCCCACATACGAGGTTGGTGGGTTTGAACCTGGCCTCGGCCAAATTGCAAAAAAAAAATAGCCGGGTGTTGTGGCGGGCGCCTGTAGTCCCAGCCACTCGGGAGGCTGAGGCAAGAGAATCACCTAGGCCCATGAGTTGGAGGTTGCTGTGAGCTGTGACGTCACAGCACTCTATCGACAAAGTGAGACTCTGTCTTGAAAAAAGAAAAAAAAGATTCATAAAAACTTACATAGAACTTACATTTTACCTGAAAAGAATAATAATGCCTTTAGAAAGTTAGCTTATGTGTGGGTGTATAAATGTGTGATTCTGTTTACGGATACTTTGAATGATGGAGCAGATTCTTTTTTCTTTTATGTATATTGACTTGGCCTAGCCAATGTGTTCCATGGATTTTTATTTTATTTTTATAGAGTCAGGGAGTACAAGTATAATTTTGTTACATGAATATATTGAATAACAGTGAAGTTTGGGCTTTTAGTGGAACCATCATCTGAGTTGTGTTCATTATACCCGTTAGTAACTTTTGTTCAACATCTGTCTCCTATCCCCCTACCTTCTCATCCTTTTGAGTTTACTATGTCTGTTACTCCAGGGTTTTGATTTTTAATCTTAGCATTTTCCTTAAATTGCTACAGTACTTGGATTTTCTGAGTGCTTGAAGTTTTGGCTTTTGTGTTTATGAGCCTACATGGTTAAATATGGAGTGCTTTAGTACAGTGATCTTCTTTCCTATTCCTAGTATGGATGGTCAGTCACAGCTGTCCTCTAGTTTATTGACTGAGCTAGTGATGAAATTTTGATCATCAGGTATAGGTGATTGTGTGATGCTTTGAAAGGTACTTGGTGATGTAGAAGAAAATGATGTGAAAGAAAATAGGGTTTGAAGGAGTAGTATGTTAATGGTAAAAAGAACACTGAAAAGTTAATTGTAACTATCAATCTGTTTATATATATAGAGTTTGGCTAACTTTATACTCTGTTAAGGTTCCAAAGGTCTTTATAGCTTTAGTAAGCCAGATGTAAATAAAACAAATGCAGTGTGTTTGAATATTTGATTTGATGTAAAAGACAGGCTTCTGATCTCTGAGCAATGTAAGTGAATTAATTTTAAACTTTATATTCATGATTGAAGGTGAAACTTTGTTTTCTTTTGGTGAAGAAATGTTAAGGATTCTGAAACAGTATTTCGGAAGAGGTTGTTAATAATTAGAAACATTTAAACCAAAGGTGAATTAAAAAATCGGCATTTACACTAATACCTTTATTAGGTGTGACGACTGTGCCCCCTGTTATTCTCTGATGGGAATAACAAAACATGCATTTGTGTGATGAGGTGTTACCTCATCCATAGTTGGATGTTGAAGGCGGATCTCACTCAGCAACGTCTGAGATGGACAGTTCTAGACAGAGTGCTGCTGTGGAGGAGAGCATTTAGAATCAGAAGACATTTTGGGTTCACATTCCTTGTCTCTCCTTGCTTGTTTGATTTTGGACAAGTTGGAGGTTGCTGTGAGCAGTGTGATGCCACAGCACTCTACCAAGGGCAACAAAGTGAGACTCTGTCTCTACAAAAAAAAAAAAAAAAGAAAAAGAAATGCTTTTGTTTTGATGCCAGTGGATACACATAAGAAATATAAAGAATGTAATACTACCACATAGATACTTCTGTTCAATAGTTAAAAAATACAACTTACCCCACTGCATATTTTAGATACCGAAAATAATTCTAATAGTTGTGACAAAAATATTGATGAACAGTTTCTACCTGTTAAGTTCATAGTGTATGCTTTTTTGTGCTATAATTTCTTTCTCTATTGATAGCAAATGAAACCAGTTGTTCTGTTACAAGAGTTTTTAATGTTTAATATGAGATGATCAGGATAATTGTAAAAGATTATATGCCTATTAGGTAACATATTAAATTTTATAAATTTATAAATGAAAATTTATAAATGAATTTTATAAATGAATTAGAAAACAAAAACTTCCCAATAGAGAAGACTTCCACAATCAGAATAATTTCTAAGTTTATTTTATTTATTGTTATGTTATGTTATTTTTTTAAGACAGAGTCTCACGTTGTCACCCCCAGTAGAGTGCTCTCATATCATAGCTCAAAACAACCTCTAACTTGGGCTCCTCTCTCTTGCCTGAGCCTCCAGAATAGCTAGGTTCATAGTGTTCAGAATAGCCTCCAGATAGGTTAAAAAAGGTAATAGCAATTTATTTAATATTATTTTTTCCCCTCTATTTTGACCTTTTTTGTTATTTGTATCCTCGGGATGATAATAAGTAGAAAAAAGAACTTTGTCCTCAAGAGTTGTGACAAGTAAAATAAAATATACAAAATTTCTTGCTTCCGAGGTCTATGTTCAACTTCAAAAAGCCCTTGCATCCAGAATATGCTTTAAAACAAACTCATAAAAAATAAATTCTTTAAAATCACTTAGAGCCGTGTGCAGTGGCTCACGCCTATAATCCCAGCATTTTGGGAGGTCGAGGTGGGTGGATTGCCTGAGCTCATGAGTTCCAGACCAGCCTGAGCTAGAAGGAGACCCCATCTGCAGAAGTAGCCAGGGGTTGTGGTGAGTGCTTGTAGTCCTAGCTATTCTGGAGGCTCAGGCAAGAGAGAGGAGCCCAAGTTAGAGGTTACTTTGAGCTATGATATGAGGGCACTCTACTGGGGGTGACAACGTGAGACTCTGTCTTAAAAAAATAACATAACAATAAATAAAATAAACTTAGAAATTATTCTGATTGTGGAAGTCTTCTCTATTGGGAAGTTTTTGTTTTCTAATTCATCTTCATTTTAGTCCACATTTTGTTACTGCAGAATTTAAAATCTGAACACGTTAGTTTTTGAATGCCAGTTTGAGCAAAATAGTAGTTGTCCCCAATTACAGTTTGGGTTTCTGATCTTTTCTTGTTATCAGGTATACAGAAGCCAACTTCACACAAATAACAACTTGCCAGTCTATTTTCTGAATTAATTCGTTATCACTCACAGGCTCCTGCTCTTGGATGATACGCTAGAGAACTTCATTTGTTTTCAAATATTCTAATTACTTTTGTGTATGAACACATACACACACATACTTTTTTAAGTATTTTATTTTGACTGTGCTTTGTGTTGCTTCATCTGGATATTTTCTCTCTTAACTTTGGAATTGATTTCTTCTTTTTTGTTCTTACACTACCTAACGTTTTCAAGAAACGATGTGCTTTTTAGCTTTAATAGCAAAACATGCATTTGTGTAATGAGGTATTACCTCATACCAGAAATGTTTGATATAGGAGAATATTTTTAAGCATTTTAAAACTTCCCTTTACCTTTCCACATACTCCCCTTTCACTCCGCCCTTCACCTTCTCCCCATGGTCCTCTTTCTTCTCAAACTCTGTTACAGCCCAGTCATCTGTATTACTTCCATTCTGCAGATGCCCAGATGAGAAGGCAGGGAAGGGATCACTACTCTAGAGCATGAGCAGACACTTTCAGTGTGAAAGGAAAAAGGAATCTCTTCCTAGTAATAAGATCAGTAGGTAATTTTTTTTTCAGTTTTTGTCATAAATTGACTTTGCACGTAAAGTGGTTAATTTAGAACCTGATGTGGTTAGTGTTTAATGTTGGTTGTTTGCCTTTACTAGTGAAATGGTAGTAATAATTTTTAGAAAAAATTTAGGATAAAGACATTTTTATGCTTGTTGTGATTTCTTATACTAGAAGAAGCTTGCTTTTCAAATATTTGAGTCAGTTTTTATATCTTCACTACATAAAATATTGAAATGGGCTATATTCTAGTTTTGATGAACCTTTATTTCCTAAATATTTGAAATCTCTTCTGGTGTGAATTTTGAAATATGATGTTTACTAGCATTGTGGTTTTGTTGCCAATCTTTTATGGAGTCAAAGTTTGAGAGTGCGTAATGTATTACCACAATTAGAACCCTTATTTAGTGCATTTAGAGTATTAAAGGATTTTATACAAGAAAAGCTTTTGGAAGTATTGTCCTTAGACGTTAGTAGATTTAGCTCTAAGAACCCACCAATAGAACGTGGCTAACATACTTCATTTACGATTTTATTATTAGTTGCGTAAGGTTGAAGTCTAATAGTTTGATATTTAGGGCTAAAGAATATTGTGGAAAGCTGTGAATGCTAAGATGAAATGTTAACTTTTTATGTTGAGATGCCTCCCTGTTAGAATGTTCACATCTAGTCTGTTACTGCAGTCTGCTAGTCTGTGTCTTCTGATACCTAATCATTCTGCCTTTCTGGTACCTAATCATTATGTACCTATTTTTGTTAGATTTCTTTTGGTGAAGCACTTTCTGACTTAAGAATATAATGTGGTATCAGGTATGTTCAGGATGCTGTCTGAACTTCACCTGGCATTTCTGCCTTTTGTCCAGTCAGGGTTGGCCTACACTGTTCCTAGCATACCCTTAACTCTCCCTTTGTTTGTCATAGCTCACAGCAACCTCCAACACCTGGGCTTAGGCGATTCTCTTGTCTCAGCCTCCTGAGTAGCTGGGAGTACAGGCACCCACCACAAGGCCTGGCTCTTTTTTTTGTTGCAGTTTGGCCGAGGCTGGTTTCGAACCTGCCACCTTCGGTACATGGGGCTGGCACCCTATCCACTGAGCACAGGTGACGCCCAATTCTTAAATTGAGTCTTGAAAGCAGAATCATTTATTATGGTGTCCAGTGTACATCATAATTTTACCTTTATTCTTCTCAGCACCTGTAATTTCTAGCAGGAAGAGTATTACATGTAGGGTTGAACTTATTTTTTTCTCTGTAAATCTAGTTAGATGGAAAATGAGGTCTAAAAAGTCATCTAACATAAAACAAATATAAGTATGTCATTAAAAGAAAAACATTCTCAGACTGCGCGCAGTGGCTCATGCCTATCATCCTAGCACTTTGGGAGACCAAGACGGGTGGATTGCTTGAGCTCTAGAATTGGAGACCAGCCTAAGCAAGAGCAAGAACCTGTTTCTACTAAATGTAGAAGAACTAGCCAGTGTTATGGCAGTGTGTGTAGTTCCAGCTATTTGGGAGGCTGACTTAGGAGAATCACTTGAGCCCAGGAGTTTGAGGTTGCTGTGAGCTGTGACACCATGGCATGACACTCTAAGGGCGTCATGTCTAAGAGTGAGACGCTGCCTCAAAAAACAAAACAAAACAAAAACCCAAAACAAAAATCATTCTTTCATCATTCTTATCTTGATGTTCACTGATGATCTTCTAAAATATTTACATTTTATAAATGGGTTAAAATTTTTGATTCTTATAGTTACTGATTTTGCAGATTTTAAAATTAGCATTATTTATTTTATTATTGAGTGGTTTGTTGAAGTTTGAGCAGTTGGACTGTATTATAATGCTTACTTTAGTTCAAGTGTTCTTTCTAAAAAGCCTGTGTTACCCTACTGGATTTTGTCCCTTGTGTTGCTGGGCCATGAATTGCAATCCTTGTAGTAGAAACAGCCTCAACATTTTGAGTTTTTAAACATACCTCATGTAAAGTAGGAGGCCTTTCCAATTGATTGCGCACAGAAGAGCCTAGAGGGAACATTGTTGGGCTATGTTTGAAGGATAATTGTGTACTCCTGAAATTGAGTGGTATTGTTTGCATAATTTTAACTGGTATTGAGAATGTGAGAAAACAAAGGGATATCTCAGTGTATATAATTGAAGACAGTTGGCTAAAGTATTTTTATTATGTGAGCTGAGATTTAAAAAATGACTGCATATAGGAGGTACTTTTCACTAAATAGACAATTATGCTGTTGACTGGAGGATTTGTGGTTTTGTCTTGGTGATTTAAAATATTACGTCATTTTCAGTATAGCATACCATCTCTCCACCTTTATTTCTTATTCATAATTTAAAAATCTAGAATTTAAACTTTGTTAGAGAATGGTTTGTGTCTTTCAAATAACTTTCATCTGCACTATTTCTTGTCTTTGACTTTCCCGTATAAAAGAAACATGATACTAAAGTTCCATAGTGAAAGAACAATATTGTAATATCTTTTAAACTGTATTGCATGAAAATATAGAAATAGTGGGAGTGCATAATTTTTTCTTTTCTACTATCTGTAGCCCTCCATTTACCCATTCTCTAAAAAGCCTGTAGTACTGGCTTCAACACAAGTATGATTAATATTATTAATAAATGGAATATATGCTGTCTTACATTATTCCTTGATCATTTGAGGCATATTTTGTGGGTTCAAAAAGATAAATTACCAAAGGACACAACTTTATTTAATACTGGCAAGGCTTCTTCCTCCACCTTTAGAAACACATAATGGTAAAAAAAAATCAGGAAAATCTTGATAAAATAGTTAAGTATATTTCAAACTAGGGATCTTACCTAGTATGTTTGAACATGGCTCAGTGTTTGAGGTACAATACAGGGTATGCTTTGATTTGCTATATACTCAAACATTCCAAGTTTCAGCGTGCTTTGAATTCTTCAGAGGTATATAATTGAATGGCTCTGTACCTCTGAAGGTACATTCACCTGGGATCTTAGCATCTATACATTTGCTGTCTTGGTTTAACCAAGGAGGAATGTTAGTACCACTTGTAACTCATTTGAACAAGTCAGATATTTTTCAGAAACAGCTGAAGTTACAGAGAGGCCAAATTGGAGCTGAGGCTAGGGTGACACCAGATACATGGGAGGTGGAGAGGCAGAAGATCAGGGCCAGTTATCCTGCCCTATACTGTAAATTCAGGATTATAAGTCTTGATGTTAGGAATTAGGACCTTTTATACAGGCAACTTTTTAAGGAAAGTTATGCATATATGAATTATTGTGAGTTTTACTGATAGACCTGAATTTACCAGCAGACTGTTCCTTTGTAAATGAAAGATGATCAGAACTTCATTATGACTGTCCTTTCAACTGTGCTCTTTGTGTGCTTATCAAACTGTTACACTCACCATATTCTATGTTTTTGCTCCTGTGCTTGCTTTTTTCTTTTCTAAACCCTGTGTAGGAATGATGATAAAGGTAATAATGATGATATCTACTTTGTACAGGTTGTTTTCAAGATTAAGTGTGAGATAATGTAAATGACTAGACAAATCTTTCAAAGCCCGTTTTATCAGTTTTTCCTAGATCTGATAGCATGTTATATACTATTTTATGAATCAGACCTATCAGCTTTTCAAAATTAAGCGATGATAATTCAGCCATAACATCATGTGTTTTTTTTTTTCTCCTAAATCATTTCATATTATTTATGTACACTCAAGTCCTGTGAGCAGATGAGAGAACTGATAAAAACAGATAAATTTCACTCCCTTGAACCAAGGCATTTCCATAGGTTTGATTTTGGTTATAAAGAGGCCTTTTGACTATTAAGCACTTATTACAAGTGTCTCTTTTCAATATTTCACAAGTAAGAGGAAATTCAAACTAAGGAGGAACCTAGTGTAAGTAGTAAGATGAGAATTCTACCCTGGGTGATTAACACATTGAGTGCTCTGGTGTTTTTTTTTCCTTGGGGCTCTGTTGTTTTTTTTTTTTTTTTTTTAGGTTTTATTAGGTTGAGATAGGTCAGGAGTCATGTGAGTTACATATGCTTGATGAGGCTCCAGGCTCAGAACTAGCATAAATTAAATATAACTCACATGGCTGTTAATATGTTAAAGGAGACGGTATAGATAGAAGGTAACCCAGACAAACCTAGATCCAGCAGTCAGAGTTATCAGATGAGGAAATAAAAGTGTTCTTACAAATCACTAATACTTCAAAATTTCTTCTTTTGGTGGGTATCATTCAGCACATCTAGGAACATACTTACTCATTTGCTTTTTACATTGCTTTTTTCCTTCTCTCTATTCATTGTAAAGTTACCAAGAGAAGATGAAAGCCCCCCTTTCCCCCTTTTTGTTCTCAGGCACATTTGTCACTGCTGTAGCTGGAAGTGACAAGAAATGATCTAGATAAGAATGTTTGACATGGAGTGAAAAATATTAGGAAAAATAAGCGAGAGATTGAGTAAAACAAATTATCTATATTTGTAGCTGACTGGCATAGTCTGGTATTAAAAGGTACTGATTATAAAGACATAGCCATTTATTCGTCTGCCCTTAATCCTCTGTTTAATGAATAGTACTAAGTATCCTTTGGACGATAGTCAATTCTGTGTCACTCATTCATGTTTTTTTTTTTATTTTTATTTTATTTTTTTGTTTTTTTTTTCACTCATTCATGTTTTAAAGATTTTATTAATAGTGCTTTTTAAGAAAGAATGTTCATAAATCATCCCAAACATTAAAAAGAATCTTCTATTTTCCCAGCTATTTGGGAGGCTGAGGAAGTTACATCACTTGAGCTTGATGCCATTGCATTCTAGCCTTGGTGACATAGTGAGACCCCCAACTCAATCAGTCCATAAAATTTGGCTTTTAAAATGAGAGTTATTTTTAGATAAACTGGTAAAGGACAATGTCAGCAAACTTTTATTTACAAAAAAGTTACATCAGGATTCTGTGTAAATATAAAACAAATAATTGCTATTTTTTTTTCCCCCCAGTTTTTGGCTGGGGCTGAGTTTGAACCCGCTACCTCCGGCATATGGGGCTGTCTCCCTACCCCATTGAGCCAAAGGCACCACCAAGTGCTAAACATTTTAATAACTCAGTAGTTAGAGAATAGGTATGATGTTAAAAGCAGTTCAGAGCTGGGTCTGGTGTCTCACACCTGTAATCCTAGTATTCTGGGAGGCCAAGGCAGGTAGATTGCCTGAGATCAGGAGTTCGAGACCAGCCTGAGCAAAAATGAGACCCTGTCTCTAAGAATAGCTGGGCATTGTGGCGGTACCTATGGTCCCAGCTACTTGGGAGGCTGAAGCAAGAGGATTGCTTGAGCCCAGGAGTCTGAGGTTGCTGTGAGCTGTGATTTATGGCACTCTACTGAGGGAGACAAAGTGAGACTGTTATCTCCAAAAAGAACGAAAACAAACAAACAGTTCAAAGAATAATTTATAAAAGGATATTAAGGTAAAATTGCTGAGTTAGATATAAAACTGTTTCATGTTTGTTTGAACAAATAATTCACAATACTATATTGAAACAATAAAATATATTTTATTCTTAAATAAATGCAATTGTTTGTTTCTTTTTTTTTTTCAATCAGTATAGATTTTAATGATCTTCCATATGAAATGACAATATTATCCAGGAATGAAAAATAAATATGAAACAATAATTCCCTATCAGAACTTCTAAGACAAAGAAGATTCCCAATAAGTCTGGGGCCTAGATCACTTCTTGTCTTAGAAGCAACTGAGTGGTTTTCTTGACTATAAGACATTTCAAAGTTTTTCTGAATTCCCCCCCCCCCCATTTTTTTTTTATTGTTGGGGATTCATTGAGGGTACAATAAGCCAGGTCACACTAATTGCATTTGTTAGGTAAAGTCCCTCTTGCAATCAGGTCTTGCCCCAGAAGGTGTGGCACACACCAAGGCCCCACCCCTCTCCCTCCTTCCCCCTCTCTGCTTTTCCTTCCCCACCATGACCTTAATTGTCATTAATTATCCTCATATCAAAATTGAGTACTTAGGATTCATGCTTCTCCATTCTTGTGATGCTTTACTAAGAATAATGTCTTCCACTTCCATCCAGGTTAATAAGAAGGATGTAAAGTCTCCTTAAAATAGCTGAATAGTATTCCATGGTATACATATACCACAGCTTGTTAATCCATTCCTGGGTTGGTGGGCATTTAGGCTGTTTCCACATTTTGGCGATTGTAAATTGAGCTGCAATAAACAGTCTAGAACAAGTGTCCTTATGATAAAAGAATTTCTTTCCTTCTGGGTAGATGCCCAGTAATGGGATTGCAGGATCAAATGGGAGGTCTAGCTTGAGTGCTTTGAGGTTTCTCCATACTTCCTTCCAGAAAGGTTGTACTAGTTTGCAGTCCCACCAGCAGTGTAAAAGTGTTCCCTTCTCTCCACATCCATGCCAGCATCTGCAGTTTTGAGATTTTGTGATGTGGGCCATTCTCACTGGGGTTAGATGGTATCTCAGGGTGGTTTTGATTTGCATTTCTCTAACATATAGGGATGATGAACATTTTTTCATATGTTTGTTAGCCATTTGTCTGTCTTGTTTGGAAAAGGTTCTATTCATGTCTCTTGTCCATTGACATATGGGGTTGTTGGCTTTTTTCATGTGGATTAAGTTGAGTTCTCTATAGATCCTAGTTATCAAGCTTTTGTCTGATTGAAAATATGCAAATATCCTTTCCCATTGTGTAGGTTGTCTCTTTGCTTTGTTTGTTGTCTCCTTAGCTGTACAGAAGCTTTTCAGTTTAATGAAGTCCCATTTGTTTATTTTTTTTGTTGTTGCAATTGCCATGGCAGTCTTCTTCATGAAGTCTTTCCCCAGGCCAATATCTTCCAGTGTTTTTCCTATGCTTTCTTTGAGGATTTTTATTGTTTCATGCCTTAAATTTAAGTCCTTTATCCATTTTGAATCAACTTTTGTGAGTGGGGAAAGGTGTGTGTCCAGTTTCAGTCTTTTACATATGGGTATCCAGTTCTCCCAGCACCATTTATTGAATAGGGAGTCTTTCCCCCAAGGTATGTTCTTGTTTGGTTTATTGACGATTAGGTGGTCGTAAGATGTTTGTTTCATTTCTTGGTTTTCTATTCGATTCTAAGTGTCCATGTCTCTCTTTTTTTTTGCCAGTACCATGCTCTCTTGACCACTATAGCTTTGTAGTACAGACTAAAATCTGGTATGCTGATGCCCCCAGCTTTGTTTTTATTACTAAGAACTGCCTTAGCTATATGGGGTTTTTTCTGGTTCCATACAAAACGCAGAATCATTTTTTTCCAAATCTTGAAAGTATGATGTTGGTATTTTGATAGGAATGGCATTGAATAGGTAGATTGCTTTGGGAAGTATAGACATTTTAACAATGTTGATTATTCCCATGCATGAGCATGGTGTGTTTTTCCATTTGTTAATATCCTCTGCTATTTCCTTTCTGAGGGTTTCATAGTTTTCTTTATAGAGGTCCTTCACCTCCTTCGTTAGGTATATTCCTAGGTATTTCATTTTCTTTGAGACTATGGTGAAGGGAGTTGTGTCCTTAATTAGCTTCTCACCTTGACTGTTATTGGTGTATACAAAGGCTACTGACTTGTGGACATTGATTTTATATCCTGAAACATTACTGTATTTTTTAATGACTTCTAGGAGTCTTGTGGTTGAGTCTTTTGAGAGGAAAATTTATCGCTTTAGATGTCTACACTCGAAAAACAGAAAGAGAGCGCATCAACAAACTCACAAGCCATCTTATGGAGTTGGAAAAAGAAGAATAATCTAAGCCTAATGTCAGTAGAAGAAAAGAAATCTCCAAAATCAAATCAGAGATCAGTGAAATTGGAAACAAAAGAATCATTCAGAAAATTAATGAAGCAAGGAGTTGGTTTTTTGAAAAAATTAATAAAATAGATAAACCATTGGCCAGACTAACGAAAAATAGAAAAGTAAAATCTCTAGTAACCTCAACCAGAAATGATAAAGGGGAAATAACAACTGATCCCACAGACATACAAGAGATCATCTCTGAATACTACCAGAAACTCTATGCAATTGTTTCTTAATAGGATGTTTTTGCCTGTTGAACACTACACAGCCTCTCAAACTGTAGAATCAGATTGGACATTACTACTCTCATTGTCCACATTTATTTCACTTTGTATCCCCATGACCACTGAAAAACCAGTTTCACAAGGATTTGACTTTATTGAAGGAAATGTAGTGCAGCCTAATATTGAAACTGTGAACCACCTTGAGCTGGTAGTTTGCATGTTCTCTAACAGATGTTGCTTTGTTTCCCTCAAAAGTTTAACATATCCCACAACATCTCTGTGAATTTGCTACAGTGTTTTGGGGTATTTAGTGCATAATTGGGAACCTCAGGTCTAGATAATCTTCAGGTTGATATTTCTCCATGTATGATATTGAAAGGACAAACTGTCCTCCTTTTGCCTTATTTCCAAACCTTTTTTTTTGAGATCGAGTCTCATTATGTCGCCCTTGGTAGAGTGCTGTAGTGTCACAGCTCATAGCAACCTCAAATTCTTGGGTTTAAGCAATTCTCTTGCCTCAGCCTCCCAAGTAACTGGGACTATAGGCGCCCGCCACAATACCCAGCTATTTTTTTGGTTGTAGTTGTCATTGTTGTTTGGCAGGCCTGGGCCGGGTTCGAACCTGCCAACTCCGGTGTATGTGGCGGTTCCCCAGCCTCTCAGCTATAGGCGCCAAGCCCTTATTTCAAACTTTTGAATAAAATTTCTAATGAGAACTCTGGGTAAGTGCTAATTATTAGCAGAATTATTGTATTTCTTTGCCTAAACTGCTTGCTTGGGTTGTAGGTAGTCACGCCAGTGATTGTCCTTGCATAGTCTGTAGTCTGTTTATCCAAACTTTCCCACATATACAGAGAAGGTCAGCCTCTTGTGCACCAGTTATGCCGGCCAGTTGTTTGTTCATGCCACTGCGATGCTCTAAGTTCTAATATAGTATATTCTTGACACACCTATAAATGTCGAGGACTGCAGGGTGCTTTTGTTTATGTGGGTTATATTTGTAAATATTTATTATGAAAAACTGAGAAAATTTAAATTGTCTGGCTTTAAAAATAGTAAAACCACTTTGGTAATGTAACTACCTTTTTTAAAAAATAACTGAAATAGCTATTTTCTAAAAAAAAATATTTTGGAAGAAGAGTGGCACTGATTTTATAAGACTCTTTAATATCTGGTTGTGTTGTAGTTTATTGTGATATCACAAGTTACATAGCCTCTGGAAAAGTCCATTGTACACTTGCGAGAAGAGTAAAAAAGATACATAATGTCTTAATATTACTCTGGAGTAGTTTTGACTTGCTGCTGCCTCCTTTGAGTGGAGCTTTATATTCTTCTCCCCCCCCCCCTTTTTTTTTTATTGTTGGGGATTCATTGAGGGTACAGCAAGCCAGTTACACTGATTGCAATTGTTAGGTAAAGTCCCTCTTGCACTCATGTCTTGCCCCCATAAAGTGTGACATACACCAAGGCCCCACCCCCCTCCCTCCATTCCTCTTTCTGCCCCCCCCCCATAACCTTAATTGTCATTAATCGTCCTCATATCAAGATTGAGTACATAGGATTCATGCTTCTCCATTCTTGTGATGCTTTACTAAGAATAATGTCTTCCACTTCCATCCAGGTTAATACGAAGGATGTAAAGTCTCCATTTTTTTTTAATGGCTGAATAGTATTCCATGGTATACATATACCACAGCTTGTTAATCCATTCCTGGGTTGGTGGGCATTTAGGCTGTTTCCACATTTTGGCGATTGTAAATTGAGCTGCAATAAACAGTCTGGTACAAGTGTCCTTATGATAAAAGGACTTTTTTCCTTCTGGGTAGATGCCCAGTAATGGGATTGCAGGATCAAATGGGAGGTCTAGCTTGAGTGCTTTGAGGTTTCTCCATACTTCCTTCCAGAAAGGTTGTACTAGTTTGCAGTCCCACCAGCAGTGTAAAAGTGTTCCCTTCTCTCCACATCCATGCCAGCATCTGCAGTTTTGAGATTTTGTGATGTGGGCCATTCTCACTGGGGTTAGATGATATCTCAGGGTGGTTTTGATTTGCATTTCTCTAATATATAGAAATGATGAACATTTTTTCATGTGTTTGTTAGCCATTCATCTGTTGTCTTTAGAAAAAATTCTATTCATGTCTCTTGCCCATTGATATATGGGATTGTTGGCTTTTTTCATGCGGATTAATTTGAGTTCTCTATAGATCCTAGTTATCAAGCTTTTGTCTGATTGAAAATATGCAAATATCCTTTCCCATTGTGTAGGTTGTCTCTTTGCTTTGGTTATTGTCTCCTTAGCTATACAGAAGCTTTTCAGTTTAATGAAGTCCCATTTGTTTATTTTTGTTGTTGTTGCAATTGCCATGGCAGTCTTCTTCATGAAGTCTTTCCCCAGGCCAATATCTTCCAGTGTTTTTCCTATGCTTTCTTTGAGGATTTTTATTGTTTCATGCCTTAAATTTAAGTCCTTTATCCATTTTGAATCAATTTTTGTGAGTGGGGAAAGGTGTGTGTCCAGTTTCAGTCTTTTACATGTAGACATCCAGTTCTCCCAACACCATTTATTGAATAGGGAGTCTTTTCCCCAAGGTATGTTCTTGTTTGGTTTATCGAAGATTAGGTGGTCGTAAGATGTTAGTTTCATTTCTTGGTTTTCAATTCGATTCCAAGTGTCTATGTCTCTGTTTTTGTGCCAGTACCATGCTGTCTTGACCACTATGGCTTTGTAGTACAGACTAAAATCTGGTATGCTGATGCCCCCAGCTTTATTTTTATTACTAACAACTGCCTTAGCTATACGGGTTTTTTTCCGGTTCCATACAAAACGCAGAATCATTTTTTCCAAATCTCGAAAGTACGATGTAGGTACTTTGATAGGAATGGCATTGAATAGGTAGATTGCTTTGGGAAGTATAGACATTTTAACAATGTTGATTCTTCCCATCCATGAGCATGGTATGTTCTTCCATTTGTTAATATCCTCTGCTATTTCCTTTCTGAGGATTTCATAGTTTTCTTTATAGAGGTCCTTCACCTCCTTCGTTAGGTATATTCCTAGGTATTTCATTTTCTTTGAGACTATGGTGAAGGGAGTTGTGTCCTTAATTAGCTTCTCATCTTGACTGTTATTGGTGTATACAAAGGCTACTGACTTGTGGACATTGATTTTATATCCTGAAACATTACTGTATTTTTTGATGACTTCTAGGAGTCTTGTGGTTGAGTCTTTGGGGTTCTCTAAGTATAAGATCATGTCGTCAGCAAAGAGGGAGAGTTTGACCTCCTCTGCTCCCATTTGGATTCCCTTTATTACCTTGTCTTGCCTAATTGTATTGGCTAGAACTTCCAGCACTAAGTTGAATAGTAAAGGTGACAGAGGACAACCTTGTCTGGTTCCAGTTCTAAGAGGAAAAGCTTTCAGTTTTACTCCATTCAGTAAAATATTGGCTGTGGGTTTGTCATAGATAGCTTCAATCAGTTTTAGAAATGTGCCACCTATGCCTATACTCTTCAGTGTTCTAATTAGAAAAGGATGCTGGATTTTATCAAATGCTTTTTCTGCATCTATTGAGAGGATCATGTGATCTTTATTTTTGCCTCTGTTAATATGGTGGATAACGTTTATGGACTTGTGTATGTTAAACCAGTCTTGCATCCCTGGGATGAAGCCTACTTGATCATGATGAATGACTTTTTTGATGATAAGCTGTAATCTATTGGCTAGGATTTTGTTGAGAATTCTTCCGTCTATGTTCATGAGTGAGATTGGTCTGAAATTCTCCTTTTTGTTTGGGTCTTTTCCTGGTTTTGGTATCAGGGTGATGTTTGCTTTATAGAATGTGTTGGGGAAGATTCCTTCTTCCTCAGTTTTTTGGAATAATTTCTGCAGTACAGGAATAAGCTCTTCCTTGAAGATTGGATAGAATTCTGGAGTGAAGCCTATCTGGACCAGGGCATTTTTTGGTTGGAAGCTTTTTTATTGTTTCTTTGATCTCAGTGCTTGAAATTGGTCTGTTCAGGAGGTCTATTTCTTCTTGGCTGAGTCTAGGGAGAGGGTGTGATTCCAAATATTGATCCATTTCCTTCACATTGTCAAATTTCTGGGCATAGAGTTTCTGGTAGTATTCAGAGATGATCTCTTGTGTCTCTGTGGGATCAGTTGTTATTTCCCCTTTATCGTTTCTGATTGAGGTAACTAGAGATTTTACTTTTCTATTTCTAGTTAGTCTAGCCAATGGTTTATCTATTTTATTTATTTTTTCAAAAAACTAACTCCTTGTTTCATTAATTTTCTGAATGATTCTTTTGTTTTCAATTTCATTGATCTCTGATTTGATTTTGGATATTTCTTTGCTTCTACTGAGTTTAGGCTTAGATTGTTCTTCTTTTTCCAATTCCATAAGATCTCTTGTGAGATTGTTGATGTGCTCTCTTTCTGTTTTTCGAATGTAGGCATCTAAAGCGATGAATTTTCCTCTCAAAACTGCTTTTGCAGTATCCCACAGGTTTTGGTAGCTTGTGTCTTCATTGTTGTTATGCTCAAGGAAGTTAATGATTTCTTGTTTTATTTCTTCCTGCACCCATCTGTTATTCAACAGAAGATTGTTTAATTTCCATGCCTTTGGGTGGGGTCGAGCATTTTTGTTAGAGTTGAGTTCCACCTTTAGTGCCTTATGGTCTGAGAAGATACAAGGTAAAATTTCAATTCTTTTGATTCTGTTGATATTTGTTTTGTGTCCCAGGATATGATCAATTTTGGAGAATGTTCCATGGGGTGATGAGAAGAATGTATATTCTTTATCTTTGGGGTGGAGTGTTCTATATGCATCTATCAAGCACAGTTGTTCTAGGGTCTCATTTAAATCTCTTATATCTTTGTTTAATTTCTGTTTAGAGGATCTGTCCAGCTCTGTAAGAGGAGTGTTAAAGTCCCCTGTTATGATGGTATTATCAGATATCATATTGCTCAGACTGAGTAAGTTCTGTTTCAAGAATCTGGGAGCATTTAAATTGGGTGCATAAATATTTAGAATTGAAATGTCTTCTTGTTGTAGTTTTCCCTTGACCAATATAAAGTGACCATCTTTGTCTTTTTTGACTTTAGTTGCTTTAAATCCACATGTATCTGAAAATAAGATTGCAACTCCTCTTTTCTTCTGAATTCCATTTTCCTGAAAAATTGTCTTCTAACCCTTGACTCGGAGCTTTAATTTGTCTTTTGAAGCCAGGTGTGTTTCTTGCAGACAGCAAATGGATGGCTTGTGTTTTTTAATCCAGTCAACCAATCTATGTCTCTTCAGTGGGGAATTCAAGCCATTAACATTTATGGAGATAATTGATAAGTGTAGTAGTATTCTATTCGTCTTATTTTGTGAGAGTCCATTGCTTAGTTTTATCTTTTGCATCAGTGTGGAGGTTAGGTTCTGTCCTTTGATTTCTGAGTTCTTACTTTGCTGCTGATCCATTGTGGTGGTCAGTGTGCAGAACAAGTTGAAGTATTTCCTGTAGAGCTGGTCTTGTTGTGGCGAATTTCCTCAATGTTTGTATTTCCGTAAATGATTTGATTTCTCCGTCAATTTTTAAGCTTAGCTTAGCGGGGTACAGAATTCTGGGCTGAAAATTGTTCTGTTTAAGTAGATTAAAGGTAGATGACCATTGTCTTCTTGCTTGGAAAGTTTCATTAGAGAAGTCTGCGGTCACTCTGATGGATTTGCCCCTGTAGGTCAACTGGCGCTTACTCCTGGCAGCTTGCAGAATCTTTTGTTTTGTCTTTACTTTGGACAGGTTCATCACAATGTGTCTTGGAGAATCTCCGTTAGAGTTGAGGCGACCTGGGGTCCGATATCCCTCTGAAAGCAATGTGTCAGAATCTTTGGTGATGTTTGGGAAATTTTCTTTTATAATATTCTCTAGTATGGCTTCCATTCCTCTGGGGCATTCTTCTTCCCCTTCTGGAATTCCTATAACTCGTATGTTGGAACGCTTCATAAAGTCCCATAATTCTGACAGTGAACGTTCTGCTTTCTCTCTCTTCTTTTCTGCCTCTTTTACTGTCTGCGTTATCTCAAGAACTTTGTGTTCTACCTCTGAAATTCTTTCTTCTGCATGGTCTAACCTGTTGCTGATACTTTCCATTGCATTTTTAAGTTCCCTAATTGACTGTTTCAGTTCCTTCAGGTCTGCTATATCCTTTTTGTATTCTTCATATCGTTCATCTCTTATTTGATTCTGTTTTTGGATTTCCTTGTGGTTATTTTCCACTTTATTAGCAATTTCCTTCATTGTTTCCATCTTTTCTTTCATTGTTTTCAAAATGTGTATTCTGAATTCCCTTTCTGTCATTCCTAACATTTCTTTACAGGTGGAATCCTCTGCAGTAGCTACCTCATGGTCCCTTGGTGGGGTTGTTCTAGACTGGTTCTTCATGTTGCCTGGAGTTTTCTGCTGATTCTTCCTCATGAGTGATTTCTTTTATCTGTTTCCTTGCCCTAATTTTCCTTTCACTTCCCCTTGCTCTTTAAGTTCTTGTGCCTGTGGATTGAGGGTTACTGGACCAGAAGGGTGAGAAGGTTGAAGAGCAAAAAAGGGATGAAAGAAAGGAGTACTGAGTGATAAGAAAAAAAAGAAAGATAGAGAAAGGAGAGGGGGTGGGTATAAGGAATATTGACAAAAAGAAGAGAGGCACAGAAAGAGGGAGACAGGGCAATATAGGTGTACAGTAGTGTACTTTGACACAACCTTAAAAAACCCCACCTTCTGGGGGTGCCCAGTTGGGTGGTTCCCTTGAGGTCAGCAGCTCTTTGCTAACCTGATCAGAGACAGTACCCCACCTCCACCAAGTAGAGAGGAAAGACAAAAATGCTATAAATCAAACCAAAACAAGCAAACAGAAAACTTTACGGGGATATAATTGAGTGAAAAACCAAATGATAGCGGTAGAAACACTAGCAAAAATGAAGTTCTAGTTATTAAAAAAGGCAGCAATGGGAAATTATAATTAAACTAGAAAAATTGAGAAAGAAAAAGGGATCTGTATGGAAAAGATTGAAATTAAAAAACAAAAGATCATCAACAACGTCGTCAAAATAAACAAAAAAAAACAACCAAACAAAAAAAAAAGAAAAAAAAATACACAACCAAAAACAAAGCAGTTTGTATATGTTATTGAATATTGTCTGGGCAACACGTGGTCTTCTGGGGTATGAGATGTTAATCACAGTTCTGATACAACTGGAGGCTGCTGATTTCTCAAACCCCAGCAGGTAGACACCCTAAATCTCTCTTCAGCCCACTTAAAAGGCGCTTTGAACTTGTAAACTTGCTGATCAGAAGCTTCCCCAGCTTTCTCGCTGGAATCACTGCTGAAGTGGCTATCCACTTACCCAGTGTGCCAAAACGGGTCTCACTCTGCCCCTGAGGGTTAGGGCTGCAAGGCGGCTCAGACCCCACCCTTAGGCTACTTGGTTGCTGGGTTACCAGTTCCCACCCGTTTCTAGCTCTGCGACCCTGTGGGCGGAGCTTGCCGGGGCAGATCACTGACAATGGTGACCCACCGCCAAACACTATTAGCTCCGTCTGGCTCAGCGGCTCAGACTGGGGCCCTAGACAATGGACAAAGTTTTCCGCACTCCTGCTCAGGCCCTCCCCAAGGCAGTTCAACTCAGTGCCAAGTCCAAGGACACTGAAACAGTTCACAGGTAAGGCCTTTCTGGTTTGTAGTCTCGCTGCTACTGAACTTACAGTTGTGGGCGGGTTTAGACGGATTGAACACACGCGACCACTTGCCGGTTTTCCACTGTTTTAGTCCTCCTCTTGGGGTCCAGAAGTCTCTCGCTGACTCCCTGTGTCCTCATAGGAGTGATGATAGGCAGATCCCACCAGCCAGAGATGCCTGGAGTCCTATCTCCCCAGACTCACGGTGCCCAGATGCAAGGAAGCTGTTACTCGGCCGCCATCATGCTCCGCCTCCGCTTTATATTCTTATATGTACAAAATTTCAATGTAGATGTTTTTGTGTGCATTTTACTCTTAAGCGATGGGCAGATAACCTGTAAAGGGCCAGATGATAAGTATTTTTGGCTTTGTGGGACACATGATCTTTATTAAAACTAGTCAGGTCTCAGGTGGCGCCTGTGGCTCAAATGAGTAGGTATACTGCAGGTGGTAGGTTCAAACCCAGCCCCGGCCAAAAACTGCAAAATAACCCACAAACAAAAAAAAAGTCAGGTCTCGTTGTGCTGTGAAAGTAGCCATAGCTGATATGGTAAAAAAAAAAAAAAAAAAATGGACATAGGTTGTTAAGTAAAGTTTTATTGATAAGAAATAGCAGAATGGAATTGACCTTAGAGCCATAGCTTGTTGACCTTTGCTTTTAAGGAGGAAAATGATGTTTAGATAGGTTAGGTGATCAGCTGAGAGCCACACATCTGTAGAGTGGAAGATTCTGGATTCAAATCTAGGCCTTTCTAGTTTTACAACTACTGTTTTTCTTAGTTCTTCATGATGCCTTCACTATTAGGTTCCTGAGTATAAATCAAATGTAGATGTGATTATTGATTATAAATAAATAATTTATCTCTTTACAAAGTTGTGTAGGGGCTAGTATTTAGAATCTCCCTGGTTGTCCAAGAAATGATTGGGTGAATGTTTGAGTCTTTATCATAGTAAATCTTGTGTCTGAATAGAATAACTTCACAAAGTCCTGCCAAGGAACACAGCATTATTAGGAGGATAAAACATAAACACTTAAGGCAATTAGAGATAGGACACTACATATAATTACTATCTTGGTCTATGGTATAGATAATAAGAGGTAAAGATGAAAATAGGGAGATATTGGTGTGAGCCCTAATGAAGAGGAAAGATTAATAAAGTGTATTTTGATAAACCTGTAAGATTTGGGTAGTTTGGGATTGAATCATGAAGAGGAAAACAGCCATTCATAAAGACACATGTCTGTGGTATCTAAAGGAAAAACTAGGCTGACTAGAGATAAAAGTGCATGAGGAGTAAACAAGGAAGATGTGAAGAGGTTCTTCTAATGTTAGGACTCCTTTCGTGATTTAGAGAGTAGCACAAACATTTCTGCCCACCCCCCCCACCCCCACCGGGCACAAGATATATGTATAAAAGATGGTGAATTGCTTTCCAGGGTTGGTTTTTTGACTGAAGTCAAGGCCCTTGTACTAAGAAATCCTACAGACTGTCTAGATGTACATTTATAGTGCATAGTTGAGCTCCTAGTGGATTTTGTCTAGATGTACATTTATAGTGCATAGTTGAGCTCCTAGTGGATTTTGTCTAGATGTACATTTATAGTGCATAGTTGAGCTCCTAGTGGATTTTGCTCATAGGTACTATTACATTATGTCGCAATGAGGTTTTTGTTTAGATAGTATAGTGAATGAATATGGAATATGTTCTTTGGGAATTCAAAGCATTCAGTATCAGTACAAGAAGTTAGAACCACGGTAAAGTTCTAAAAAAGTGGAGCTTAGATAAATTATGATAATAAATAAGAATTGAGAGTAATACTGTTACAGTAATGACTGAAAAATTAGTATCGTTGCTTGTTAGAATTTGAGAATTGCATTAACCCAGAGACACAAATAAACATTGTCTTAAGACTTAAAGATAACAAAAACAGCCTTTAAAAAACCTTCAAAAAACCAAGACTTCTTTTGAGGACCCAGTTCAAATGTGGTAGTGCATGATGGTAACTCATGTGTAATTTTTCCCATTCTGTTGATTCCTTGCTTCTGCAGAATTTATTAATACACTTTTGCTCTGTTTTCAGTATATTATCTTATTTTGTCAGGGATTCTAGTACTTAGAATCTGTATGCTTCCAAGTCTTACGTTAACTTTTTGTGACTAGAGCATATCCTATATTGCAGTTGAGAAGCACCTAAATCCTATTGTACCACATTTCTTTATGGTGCTTTTTGCTGCCATCATAGTTTCGCTCAGGATGAGTCTAATCAGTTGACATCTGCTTCAAACTTTAAGGGAAGGCACTTGCAGAAAGGAATTCTGGTACCAGAAAGTTCACAGTACAGGTTTGAATGTGTACTGAAAAATGAATTGAAATGTTAGTACAAAGAGCAACAAAGTTAGAGATGTTCAATATTTGTAAGCTAGTGCCAGAATTTATTTTGAGATACTGTGTGTAATACTTCACATAAATTACTTTCAGTCTTCATTGCCCACTGGTTTTACAGCTGAGAACTGTAGTTGAAGAGAATTATATTATTATACAGATCTAGAAAGTATAAGAACTAAGAGCACATTTTAGAGGAGGAAGGCAGGATGTTTATGCAAACTACTTGTACAGTAGTCTGTGTGTTATCCCTCACAACAGCCCTGTGAGATTAAGTGGTAGTAGTGGTGATGATATTCCCTATTTTAGTTAAATTGAGATACAGATGGAAAAGTAACTTGACCTAGGTCACACTGCTGAGGGGCAGCAAGAACAATCTGATTCCAATGCTCTTGGACTTAATCTTAGGAAAGAAATAATATAGACAATGTTGTCCAAAAAAATGAAAAAGAAAAAGATAAAATGTAGAAGCTTAATGAAATAATTAAGGAAGAAATAAAAAAAAAAAACAGTGATGGTTCACCTTTTACCTTCTGGGCTAGAAAGTTTAACTGCAAACAGTGGAAAAAACTATTTGTGGCGATCAGACACAAAGAGAAGACTGCAGAGATAACAGCCTGCTTGTCTTTAGGAGATTCCTAATCATGTTTTTCTTTTATGCACCCTGCTTTCACCATAAGGCTCCAAGCAGGGTATTTAAATGCATATTTAGGAGGAAGAAAGGTTCCTATCCTTGCACATTCTCTCTATTAATGGGCTGTAGTCTGAGCACTTGCCCTAAGGGGCTAAGCTGGATCTGCTCTGTCAAGAGCTCCCTTGTGGTAGTCACATGGTCTGTCTCTTTCTCTAGAGCTGTCAAACTGAAATCTTTAGTGTAGTCAAGTATCTCCAATCAGTTTTGAGTCAATTTGAGTCTTTGGGTCACAGGAACTGAGAATAGGGGTATGGAGTGGTGAGGCTTTCTGTTTGCCTCTTGAAGGTTTACCAGTATTCAGTGACTGGTACTTAGTGAATTAAAAGGTGCGATTTGCTTTGGAGGACAGATAAATTTTTCATTTAGCCAGACATAGAGTGATGGAGGAAAAATATTATTTTTCTTCTTATATTCATTTTGTCTCATTTATTTGAGTTGTAAGAAAGATTATTCCCTTAAAACCAAAAAAATTTAATAAATTTTTAAGTGCTAAAGAAGACTTCAAGTTTTAATATTTAACTATATATTTTATTTAAGGGATGTGGATTGAGGAGGAAACTACAATAGAGGTACATATTAATAATAAATTATCTGAAAGCTGCTTTGATAACGACATGACCCTGTTATTAGTCACATAAAGATGGGAAGAAAATGCTATAATGTACCTTATTTTTCTCTGATATAAGATGAACATTAAGCTGAAAAGAGTAATTTTATGGCTTCAGATCCATCATTAGGAAGATCCAATAATTGAATTAGTATTTAGAGAAAGAAAATACGATCTATCAATCAATTAGGAAACAGAGGACAGTATCCTAGCCTGCAGAGGTGTAGGTATAATTTCTGTGATTAAGATTTTTAAAATTTAATTATGTGTTTGGAAAATGTTCAGGTTAAGAGCTGAATGTATTTGCCTTTATCAGCAGTAGATTTGGGGTTTTTACCAAGATTATCTTTAATCTCTTAACCCGTTTTCTCTGGCAAATTAAACATTTCCAGAAGTCTCAGATTTTTTTTTTTTGGCTATTAATTAAATTATTTTTATTATAGGGAAATTAACTTTCATTCTCTTACATTTTTTTTAGTTCCTGCTGTTCCTTCACTGTTTGATGAATGCACTGAGTGATTGAATGAGAGACTAGTAACTGAAGACCAGTTCATATAAAATTGAGTCCAGTGGGATGGTCACGCAGCAAGCAATCTCATTTTCATAAGAGTACCAGAATGCTGGGACTCAAGTAGACTTTCCCAGGTCACAGAGCCAGATAGAGCCAGACTAGGAATTCTTTCCTTTCCTAGCAGTGTGCTTTTTGCTTTATTACCTTGCCCTCCATGGTTTAAATAACTTTTTTAAAAGTTAGGATTAAAAAAATTATATAACACATGCCCATTAGAGCATAAGGCAGTTTCGAAGGCTTCAAGGTTAAGAGTCCACCTCTTTACCTCTGTTCCCCCCAGAGATGCTCACAGTGAATGGTCTTTAATTTAACCTTTAAGAAGATTTTAATATTATATCTGTACTTAAGTAATTTTATCATCTACCATAAAATTAAGAACCAAAATCAAATGTCATTTTAATCCAGGTTTCTAGTCTCCAAGTGTGGACTTTCAAACTATTCAGCGCCACTTTTTGAAGAATGAATTTGTTACTAGAGTTGGAAAGCCCCTTTGATGTAAGACTACCAGTCCCTTCACATTATAAATAAAAGGTTAAGTGATTTGCATAAAGCTCCCCAGTATTTAATTCTGCTAAGTAGTTCTAGTGCTCAGATTTCTGTTCTTTGCACTAGCCTCTACTGCCTCTCAGTTCATTCAGGGGCTTACAAGTGAACTGTATATTATAAAGAGACATGTTTCATGTCTATACTCAAGAAGTTTCTTTACAAGGCTGGTTTTTTGATCTAATACTCAGTATATATCAGCTACTTGAATGTTAGGATTGAGATTGTTGGAAGTAATTCTTGACCATAGTTCATCAGGGAAACTAGGGAAGGAATTGGACTATAAATCATGTTTAAGGATCTTTCCCATAACAAATGTCAAGGATTTCAGTTTCATGCATGCATCAGAGAATGTGAGAATTAAGCTTTGTCTTTAAATTCAAAAAGCAGTCGTGCTCAGCAGCTTCGTCTTGGCTATATTTCCTAGCAAGTATGAGTCCACTGTGTACTGCTTTGTTTGCTGCTCTCTAGTGTCAGGTTTCCCATAAATTCTTTCCTCCAGTTGCTTATTCCCAATTAAAGAAAAATTTTACAAATGTGGAAAGTTGCAAAGTGCAGCCAGGGTTGCTTAGGCAACATCCAGTGTGAATAAAACCCCACCATCACATATTTCAGATCAGATCATAATTCCTGTTCTGTGTATTTCAGTGAGCTAATTTATAAGCTCATAGCCCCTCTCTAACCTGGGTGGCATGGCTAAAAATGGTTGTATAGAGCAGAAAGGGAATTCAAGTAGTAGTGCAGATGGTGTTACAGTATGGGGATAGAGCATGGCTTACGTGAAATAATGTTTACTTGTTAGGCTGGATGTGAGTCTGCCCATCACTGTAACATGAAATACATTGCAGTGTGCTAAACAGTTATGGGTGTACGGACATAATAAGTTTATGGAAATACAAGATTCATAAAATTCGTCTAAGGAATTCTTCTGTTGTTTCATTATTGTGTATATAATATGATGAAAGTAATCCTTAGGGTTGAACTGTAGTGTCCTTAACATGAGTGTCTGCAAAATGAAAGCCTGCTTGTTCTTCAAATAGCAAATCAAGAAAGGTGCTTCGAAAGCCATTTAAGTATATGATAATAACCAGTCCTAGTTTGATTAATGTCAAATCAAATAAGGTGTAGAATCTGAAAATGTTTACAGATTAAATTGCCTGAGGTGTAAAGGAGCCATTTCCTCAAACTGATTCTAAAAACAAGGTATTGGAGTTCTTTTACTAATCTGATTGATTTGAGCTCACTGATTTATGGATTCAAATGACAGTAAAAGATATTTAAGAAGGTCATTTAAATAATAAACATGGTTACGAATTTTAGAACATTGAAAGGTACAGAAATAGTATAATATATCTGCCTTTAGATTTGATGGTAAAAAACTAGAAACATTCTATAACACTGTGAGAGGCCAAAGATCAAAAATAAAAGATTGTTCAGAAACCGGTCTAAGTTCTGTATCGGCAGTGGCAGCCTTTATTCCCACCTGGGTGCAGGTGAGCTGAATTTGAGAAGGAAGTCAGCACATGGGTTAAGGTGGATGGGGATTTTAAAAAGGCCAGAGTGTAGGGATTGGCACATTCCCTTTTTCCTCATAATACGCATTTATTTTTTCGTGGACAGGTCAGTTCTGTTTGGGTGGATCCCGCCATTTGACTCTATCACATTGTCAGTATTTGCTAATTAAACAAGGTAGAAGAAGAGGAAAGAAGGGGCAGTTTACTTTACCACTTGTGTCACTACATTATTTTCCTTGCCCTTTATTGGCAAATAAAAGGCTTAGATTTTTGAGATTTGTCTTTAGTGGGCCAATTTGTTAATATACTATACTGAAAGCGTAGATACCTTTTGAATAGGTATTTCACTAAATAGTATTGGTTCTGCCCGAAAGTGGATTTTCATAAGAGGACCCCTATATTTAGAAGAACAAAGTGACTTTTATGTTCCAATTTGTTAGCAAATCTGGAACCAAGCTCAAACATGTTATGCTTGGGTGATGCCTACTGAATAATCTGGCTTTATCTGTAGAAAAGAATAAATTTTAATTCTAAGGTTTTCTTTAATTAGTAATTACTCTCTAAACATATGACTATCATTTTATAGATTTGTTTAAAGTGTTTTAAAAATCATTTTAGTTGAATTTAATTATTCATGTTTTCTGACTGAACTTAGTTTATGTTAAGCATGTGAAGTGGAGAGAAGTGTTCATTATTTTAAAATAATTTGAAGTGGAGTTAATTTGAAGCACATTTCTTTCTTGAAGTACTTTGACAATAATTATTTTGGTTCATGAAATTTCATCTGTTTCCAAAATTGAAAGAAAAAGGTATTATTGTCTGAAAATGTGTGTTTCACACTACATTGTAAAATAAAGATGATATTGAATTGTGATTTTTTTGTCTTCTCTAGTCCCTGGTGTTTTTTGTTTTTTTGTAATCAACATGTATTACTTTATTAATTAGAAAAAGTAGTACTGATTTTTTTTAAAAAAGGAAGTAAAGACAAAATAGTAAATTTAATTCTCAATCTTTCTGTACCACCACATAAATTTATTCTAGATACATTGGTGTGTTTTGTATGTCATCTCAAGCAACAAAGTGTCCAGACCATCTTTGAGGGTCTCTAGGCTGCGGCATGATTATATACTAGGCTGGGCATTGTGTGGTTTGTTGTAATAGTCCCCACCGCCCCCCACCCCTTCCCCTCCCCTCCCTCGTCCCTCCCCCTTCCCTTCCCCCGCAAATCAGGCAAGTGCTTTGGATATTTTGGGAGGCACTTTAAAGATGCCGTTTAGTACTTGGGGAAATAGAAGTTATTTCATGTTTCTATTTTAGTTTATATAAAAAGGATTTATTGTCCATATTTTATTGGATATGAAATGAGTTAATACTAAAATGTGCCTGGAAGAGTTACTTGACCTATTTTGTGTCTGCTAATTAATCAAGTAAACATCTCATTTAATCCTCATAACCTTAAGGAATAGATGATAACATTCCTGTTTTATAGATGTTAAAAGTGAAGCCCAGAGAGATTATGTAACTTGCTTTAGGTAACACAGCTAGTAATTCGAATCTGGGGCTTTAAATTCTGTGTTATCATATTCAAACGTGTGCCTTGCCTGTCTCATAACAGCTCGTATATTTGGTTATGCCCCCTGGCAGTTATTTTACATATTTTGGACTTTATTGCATCATGTCAAGAGTGAGTGATACTTAACACTTTATAAAACTTGACAAAATTATAGTCAAGTATATGTGGAAAAATAGCAAGACATATTTCTAATGGGAAAAAAGGTGTATGTGGGAATGCTTTGTCTGTTTCTAAGATGTTAAAAAGTGAAAGTTGTCTGAAATTTGTGATATTTAAAACTAGCCAACCAACCACAAAAACCAGTTAAATAAAATACATACTTTGATAGCTGGGAGTTGTGGTGGGCGCCTTAGCCCACAAAAGTATTTGCTTTCCTATAGTCTTAGCTACTTGGGAGGCTGAGGCAAGAGAATCACTTAAGCCCAAAAGTTTGAGATTGCTGTGAGCTGTGACACTACAGCACTCTACCAAGGGTAACAAAGTGAGACTCTGTCTCAATTAAAAAAAAAAAAAAAACACAGTTTAGAATACAGTCTGCTATGTGTGCATATAGCATGTACCTGTTTAGGTAATAACAGAGTTTGGAAAGGAATCGTTACTACAAATGTTTGTGAAAAGTATCTTTTAATAGGGGAAAAGTCTAAAACTGATTAATTCAGAATAGTGTACTAAAATCACAAGAAAGCAACATCATTAAAAATGCATACACAGAAAGTATATATTAATATCTATCCTGACAGTGTTTTGAAGAGGCTTTAAGGAAATCTCTTGAAATAGTAATTTAGCTGCATTTTGATGGTTTCATTAACATTTTTTAAAAAGTACTTGAAAATCAGGAAGTTGAATATCCCTTATCCAAAAATGCTTGTGACCAGAGTTGTTTTTTTGGACTATTTGCCTTTATTTGTGATGAAATATCCTGTGAAGGGCATGCAAGTCTAAACATGAAATTCATTTTTGTTTCATGTATGCCTTATACCCATAACTTGAAGGTAATTTTATGCAATATTTTTAGTAATTTGTACATGAAACAAAGTTTGACTGTTTCAACTAGCCCATCACTTGTCACACTATGGAGACCTTCAGAAAGTTTCAGATTTGGGAGCAATTTGGATTGAATAGAATATTCAGAAAATGCTAAAAATTTACATATTAATTAGACAGTTCTGTGAGAGTGGCTGATGGATAAAAACAGCCAATATTTATGAAACAAGCCTGGGTTTTATTCAGTCTTTGCAAGAAAAATATTTGCTTTCCTAATACGTAAGTATCAAAGGAAACAAATGGAAAGCACAGATTCACATTTATTAAAGAAGCAAAAATAAATGAGAAAATCAAAGGTTGGTGATATTTAAGGGTAACCTATACACTTATCTATTGTTAATGTATAAATAAATTTCGTTTTCCTAAGTAGTATTATGGTATCACAAAGTGAGAACTATAAAATTGATGTTATTTTTTCATCTATAATACAATTTTTGACAAGATATTGTGGGAAAAGATTATTTCTTCCAAACGTGTTTCTAGTTGTATTATTTATAATTAGCCAATAACTGGGAAACCCCTTAATTTTCAATAGCTAAGCAAAATATTTGTTCAAATATAGATTTACATCTTTATTCACAGTTTTAAATTTCAGATTAATATGAGAGTACAAATGTTTAGATTACATTGTTTCCATTTCTGTGTGTGTGTGTGTGTGTGTGTGTGTGTGTGTGTGTGTGTGTATGTATCTCTGTGTGTTTTTAATTCATTGTTTCCATTTCTAAGGTAAAGTTCAAGTTGTAGTTGAGCCCTTCATCCTGGGGCATGCTGAACACCCTCTATGTACATTAGTTGAGATCCTGCTAATTCCCCTCCCTCTTCCTCCATCCTCTCCCTTCCCCCTTGATAGACTATACTTGTGTTTTTTCTTTTGTGTGGATGTGTATTATTCACATTACTTAAATAATAATATCTAAAGTATGCTTCTGAGTGATGAAGAATTCCAAATGTATATGATGTTTATATTAATATAAAGTTCATTAACAATAATAACTTTTTTTTTTTTTTTTTTTTGGTTTGTTTGTTTGTTTTGAGACAGAGTCTTACTTTGTTGCCCTGGGTAGAGTGTGGTGACATCATAGATCATAGTAACCTCATACTCTTGGGCTTGCAGGATCTTGTTGCCTCAGCTTCCTGAGTAGCTAGGGCTACAGGCATGTGCCACTGTGGCTACCATGCCTGGCCAATAATAGAGTTCTTTACAAATCTTTCAGAACATTAGTTTCTTTATGACACTATAAGTCTGTGACATCTGTGAACCAAAGACTATAAGAGGTGATGAATTCTTGTAATTATTTTTTGTTTCCAAGAAGCTTTACTGAATCCCGGCACATACTCAACTGGTGACTAATGTGTCAAGCACAGTGCCCAGTCTTTTGTGTGGCCTCTAAATTAGTCAGTGAAATGTAGGTACATTGATAAACTACTGTCTGGTACTGTGATATTTTTTGTTTCTTTTGCGAAGCTGGTTAAATAAAGAACAAATTGTATTCTTATAGTATTTCTTTTCCAATAAGCCTCCTGTTTTTCAAAAACTATATTAATAGTTAACATTTATTGAGCGCTATGTACCACTTTTCTAAGTATTTTTCATCAATTAAATTATTCAGTCTTATTAGCAATCCTATTAGGTAATAATAAGCCTCACTTTATGGATACAAAATCTAAGATACCAAGAGGTTAAATAACTTACCCAAAGTTAAACATTTATTAAGTGTCAGGGACTAGCCTTTGAGTCAGGCAGTGTGACTCTTATTTACCATCCTGTAACAGCTGAACCTTAGTGCCCTGGATTTGGGTGTGGTATGATAGGTACATTTTGAGAGCGGATGGTCTCAGGAAGAATGTGGACCAGGCCCGGTTTTGTCACTAGATGAGGCAGCTCTAGTTGGTTGGAATAGGAAACCCAAGCCATTGAGAAAATCTGTTGGAACTTGAAGAGTGAATGGTTGGCTGGGCAGCATCTTCTAAGGAAAAGGACAAAAATTGGAATTTTTTTTTTTTTTTTTTTTTTAAAGAGACAGAATCTCACTTTGTCACCCTTGGTAGAGTGCTGTGGTGCCACATCTCACAGCAACCTCCAGCTCTTGGACTTAGTTGATTCTCTTGCCTCAGCCTTCTGAGAAGCTGGGACTATAGTTGCCTGCCAGAACACCTGGCAATTTTTTTGTTGCAGTTTGGCTGGGGTGGGTTTGAACCCACTACCCTCAGCTGCCCAAAACTGGAATTATTTCTAAGGGGGAATGAGTTCAGGCAACAAGTTTTTGTTCCAAGTATTACTTTTAAAGAGCTGTCATGATTCTTTCAGTGTTTTCTTTCATTTCTACTCCCGTTTCTGGCTTTTATAGTATCTGGTTTTATGGACTGTTGTAGGGAGATGTCCACATCAAATGAAATGGAGCTTCTGTATTCCTTGGGCCTTGAAGTTTTTCTCAGCTACGTTTGCGGAGGTGGTGCCCTAATTGTTCTCATAGTCTAGGTCGTGGTATTAGTGCTGGGTTCTCTTGAGTACCTTGTCTCTCATATCTAGTTAATTTCCTAGGGTACAACCAGAGTTCTCAAGTTGTCAATATCTTTTATTGTGATTCTTGATGAGAAGTGATGCCAATGGTAGCATATAGTTGTATACAACAATAATAGGCAACTATTATTTTAGGTTAGAATCTCAACACTTTCCAGGAGAGTATAAGACTTGAGTCCTTAAAATAAAATTTAAGAGTTCAAATGACATTCAAAACTGACATTCAAAAAAGTCAATTCAACATGGTAGCAAATGACATTTAAAAAAGTCAATTCAAGATGGTAGACAAAAGGCCCAGTGTAGTGGTTCCTGCTTGTAATCCTAGCACTTTGGGGGGCCTAAAAGTGATTACTTGAGGCTGGGAGTTGGAGACCAGCCTGAGCAACATAGTGAGAGACTCTACCTCTGATAAAAATTAGCCCGACATAGTGGCATCTGTCTAAAGTCTCTGCTACTTTAGAGGCTAAAGCAGGAAGCAGGAGATTCCCCTGGGCCCAGGAATTTGAGGTTGCAGTAAGCTGTGATGATGCTACTGCATTCTATCAGGGGCAGCAGAGTGAGACACTGTCTCAAGGAAAATAAAAGAAAGTAGATATAAATCAGATTTCCTATTCTGAGAATAGCTGTTGCCAATCCTGGGGCAAAAAACAGAAGCAGCAGGGCTCAGATAACAAATTTATAGGCCAGTGATTCTACTGTCCGGTTTACCATAGGCATTGTCAAGATTCATGCTTGGGTTTATGCCAAGGTACAGTTTGTTACTTGATCATTTTGGAATTCCTAAATGATATATTAGAAGTGTTTGTGATTGAGAAAAATTAGTGCTTCATAAATGACAGTTAGCAAATGTAGTCTTACCGATCAAATTATCGAAAAATTCTTTTTTAAACTGACACTTGTTTTAGAAGTACTTGTTAAAAAAAAAAAACAACTGTCCTGTTAAAATGAACATTGCTGTTTTAGCGATTCTGTGGCTTTGTATTGTTGATATCTCAGTATATTTTCAGCTATTAGACACCTTTGAGGCCAATCATGGCAGACAAAAAGAACTTTCTTTTTTTTTAACATAAAAAACTCTTTTTATTTTTTATTTATTTATTTATTTATTTTATTATTAAATCATAGCTGTGTACACTAATGCGATCATGGGGCACCATACACTGGCTTTATAGACCATTTGACACATTTTCATCACACTGGTTAACATAGCCTTCCTGGCATTTTCTTAGTTATTGTGTTAAGACATTTATAATCTACATTTACTAAATTTCACATATACCCTTGTAAGATGTACTGCAGGTGTAATCCCACCAATCACCCTCTCTCTGCCCACTTCCCCCCTCCCTCCGTTCCCTTCCCCCTTCCCCCTATTCTTGGGTTACAACTGGGTTATAGCTTTCATGTGAAAGCCATAAATTAGTTTCATAGTAGGGCTGAGTACATTGGATACTTTTTCTTCCATTCTTGAGATACTTTACTAAGAAGAATATGTTCCAGCTCCATCCATGTAAACATGAAAGAGATAAAGTCTCCATCTTTCTTTAAGGCTGCATAGTATTCCATGGTGTACATATACCACAATTTATTAATCCATTCGTGGATCGATGGGCACTTGGGCTTTTTTCATGACTTAGCAATTATGAATTGGGCTGCAATAAACATTCTGGTACAAATACCTTGGTTATAATATGATTTTTCGTCTTCTGGGTATATGCCTAGTAGAGGAATTATAGGATTAAATGGCAGGTCTATTTTTAGATCTCTAAGTATTCTCCAAACATCTTTCCAAAAGGAATTATTAATTTGCTTTCCCACCAGCAGTGTAGAAGTGTTCCCTTTTCTCCACATCCACGCCAACATCTCTGGTCTTGGGATTTTGTGATATAGGCTAATCTTACTGGAGTTAGATGATATCTCAAAGTAGTTTTGATTTGCATTTCTCTGATGATTAAAGATGATGAGCATTTTTTCCTATGTCTGTAGGCCGTGTGCCTGTCTTCTTCAGAGAAGTTTCTCTTCAAGTCTCTTGCCCAAGCTGCGATGGGATCACTTGTTCTTTTCTTGCTTATACGTTTGAGTTCTCTGTGGATTCTGGTTATTAAACCTTTGTCGGAGACATAACCTGCAAATATCTTCTCCCATTCTGAGGGCTGTCTGCTTGCTTTACTTACTGTGTTCTTGGCTGTGCAGAAGCTTTTTAGTTGATCAGGTCCCAATAGTGTATTTTTGAAGCTGCTTCAATTGCCCGGGGGATCCTCCTCATAAAATACTCGGCCAGACCGATTTCTTCAAGGGTTTTCCCTGCACTCTCTTCTAGTATTTTTTATAGTTTCATATCTTAAGTTTAAATCTTTAATCCAGTGAGAGTCTATCTTAGTTAATGGTGAAAGGTCTGGGTCCAGTTTCAGTCTTCTACACGTTGCCAGCCAGTTCACCCAGCACCATTTGTTAAATAGGGAATCTTTTCCCCACTGAATGTTTTTAATTGGCTTGTCAAAGATCAAATAACGGTAAGTAGCTGGATTTATCTCTTGGTTCTCTATTCTGTTCCAGATAGCTACTTCTCTGTTTTTGTGCCAGTACCATGCTGTTTTGATCACGATCAATTTGTAGTATAGTCTGAGGTGTGGTAGCGTGATTCCTCCTGCTTTGTTTTTATTTCTGAGTAATGTCTTGGCTATTCGAGGTTTTTTTCTGATTCCATATAAAACGAAGTATTGTTTTTTCAAGATTGTTAAAGTATGACAGTGGAGCTTTAATAGGGATTGCATTAAAATTGTATATTGCTTTGGGTAGTATGGACGTTTTAACAATATTGATTCTTCTCAGCCATGAACATGGTATGTTTTTCCATTTGTTAACATTTTCAGCTATTTCTTTTCTTAGAGTTTAATAGTTCTTTTTATAGAGATCTTTCATGCACTTTGTTGGATAAACTCCCAAATATTTCATCTTCTTTGGCACTACTGTGAATGGAATAGAGTCCTTAACTGTTTTTTCAGCTTGACTATTGTTGGTATATATAAAGGCTACCGATTTATGAATGTTGATTTTGTAACCTGAGATGCTGCTGTATTCCTTGATCACTTCTAAGAATTTTGTAGTAGAATCCCTGGTGACAATCATGTCATCTGCGAAGAGTGAAAGTTTGATCTCTTTCTGCTTTTTCTTTTTTGCCTTTTCTTCCCTAATTGTGGTGGCTAAAACTTCCATTACAATGTTAAAGAGCAGTGGAGACAATGGGCAGCCTTGTCTGGTTCCTGATCTGAGTGGAAATGATTTCAGTTTAACTCCATTCAATACGATATTGGCTGTGGGTTTGCTGTAGGTAGCCTCTATCAGTTTAAGAAATGTTCCTTCTATACCAATTTTCTTAAGTGTTCTGATCATGAAGGGATGCTGGATATTATCAAAAGCTTTTTCTGCATTAATTGAGAGAATCATATGGTCTTTGTTTTTTAATTTGTTTATGTGCTGAATTATACTTATAGATTTACGTATATTGAACCAGCCTTGAGACTCTGGGATAAAACCGACTTGATCATAATGTATAATTTGTTTGATGTGTTGCTGGATTCTGTTTGTTAGGATCTTGTTGAATATTTTTGCATCTACATTTATTAGTGATATTGGTCTATAATTTTCATTTCTTGTTGGGTCTTTTCCTGGTTTGGGGATCAGGGTGATGTTTGCTTCATAGAATGTATTGGGTAGTCTTCCGTCTTTTCTACATTTTGGAACAGGTTGAGTAATATAGGTACTAATTCCTCTTTAAAGGTTTCGTAGAATTCTGACGAGAAGCCATCTGGTCCCAGGCTTTTCTTTTTAGGGAGGTTTTGTATGGTTGATGCTATTTCAGAACTTGATTCGCGCCTGTTCAACATTTCCACTTGATTCTGGCTAAGTCTTGGAAGATCACGTGTTTCCAAGTATTGGTCAATTTCCTTCAGATTTTCATATTTCTGAGAGTAGTGTTTCTTGTAATATTCATTAAGGATTTTTTGAATTTCTGAGGAGTCTGTTGTTATTTTGTCTTTGTCGTTTCTGATTGATGAGATTAGAGATTTTTACTCTTTTTTTTTCCTAGTTAGGTTAGCCAAAGGTTTATCTATTTTATTGACCTTTTCAAAAAACCAACTTTTTGATTTATTGATCTGTTGTATTATTCTTTTGTTTTCAATTTTATTTAATTCTGCTCTAATGTTGGTTCTTTGTTTTCTTCTACTGGGTTTGGGGTTGGAATGTTCTTCCTTTTCCAGTTGCTTGAGATGTCCCATTAAGTTGTTAACTTCCTCTCTTTCCATTCTCTTGAGGAAGGCTTGCAGTGCTATAAATTTCCTTCTTAGGACTGCCTTTGCAGTATCCCAGAGGTTCTGATAATTCGTGTCTTCATTGTTGTTTTGTTCCAAAAATTTGGCAATTTCCTTCTTAATCTCATCTCTGACCCTGCTATCATTCAGCATAAGGTTATTTAACTTTTATGTTTTTGTATGAGTATGCAGATTCCTGTTGTTACTGAGCTCAACTTTTATTCCATGGTGGTCCGAGAAGATGCAGGGAATAATTTCTATTCCTTTAAATTTACTGAGGTTAGACTTGTGACCTAAGATGTGATTTATTTTGGAGTATGTTCCGTGGGCTGATGAGAAGTATGTGTATTCAATTTTAAATCCCAATGTTGGATGTTTAGGTTTAAATCTAAAATTTCTTTGCTCAGCTTCTTCTTCTTTTTTTTTTATTGTTGGGGATTCATTGAGGGTACAATAAGCCAGGTTAGACTGATTGCATTTGTTAGGTAAAGTCCCTCTTGCAATCACGTCTTCGCTCAGCTCCTTATTGGAGGATCTATCCAATACTGCCAAAAGAGTGCTGAAATCTCCGACTATTATGGAGCTCGAGGAAATCAAGTTGCTCATATCTGTTAGAGTTTCTCTTATAAATTGAGGTGCATTCTGGTTGGGTGCATAAATATTAATAATTGAAATCTCATCATATTGAGTATTACCCTTAACAAATATGAAGTGATCATTCTTTTCCTTCCTTACTTTTGTTGGTTTAAAGCCTGTTGTGTGTACAAATAGAATTGCAACACCTACTTTTTTCTGATTACCATTTGCCTGAAATATGGACGACCATCCCTTTACCCTGAGTGTGTGTTTATCTTTTAAGGTAAGATGTCACTCTTGTTTGCAGCAAATATTTGGCCTGAGTTTTTGTATCCAGTCAGCTAACCTGTGCCTCTTTAGAGTACAGTTTAAGCCGTTCACATTAATGGAGAATATTAATATGTCTGATATAATTTTGGGTAGCGAGTTTTTCGAAAGTCCAGTGGACATTTTTAATCTTTTTGCCACTGTGGAAGTTGGAGTTTGATCAAAAGTTTCTGAGTGAGTTTACTTTTGTGGTAGAGGATTGGGCTGGTCATTATGGTGGATAGGTCTGAGAATATCCTGAAGAGCTGGTTTGGTTATGGCAAATTTCTTCAACATATGAATGTCATTAAAGTATTTAATTTCTGTGTCATAAATGAAACTGAGTTTAGCTGGGTACAGGATCCAGGGTTGAAAGTTATTTTGCTTTAGGAAATTAAAAGTCGATGACCACCCTCTTGTGGCTTGAAAAGTTTCAGCAGAGAGATCCGCAGTCATTCTAATATTCTTCCCTTTGTAGGTAATGGATTTTTTACATCTGGCTACTTTCAGAATTTTCTCCTTCATATTAACTTTAGTGAAGTTAATTAGGATATGCCTGAAAGATGTCGTATTCAGATTGAGTCTTGCTGGGGTTCTGAAACTGTCTGCTATCTGAATTTCAGAATCTCTTGGCATGTCTGGAAAATTCTCTTTCATAATTTCATGGAGAAGGGCTTCTGTGCCTTTCGAGGCCACTTCATCACTTTCAGGGATTCCAATGAGGTGGATATTAGCCTTCTTCAAATTATCCTAGAGCTCTCTGAGAGAATGATCTGTTTTTGCTCTCCATTTCTCTTCCTCTTTGAGAGTTTGGGAGCGTTCAAAGTCTTTGTCTGCAATGTCAGAAATCCTTTCTTCTGCTTGTTCCACTCTGTTACTGAGGGATTCTACTGTATTTTTCAGACCTTTGAGGGCTGCAGATTCTTGCTTCAGTGCGCAAAGTCTTTGGTGGTTTATCCTTAAATTCCTTAAAATTCTTGAGACAACTTTTGAATTTCTCCTCAAATTTCTAATTCTGACTTTTTAATTGCTCCCTGAATTTCTAATTCCAAATTTTCTTCCATTCTATTAATCTTGTTTGCAATCCAAATTCTGAATTCAATTTATGACATCTCAGCCAGCTGTTTATGAATGGGATCTTCAGTTACATCTGTCATATCTTTCCTTGGGAGTGTTGATCTATTCTGGTTATTCATGTTACTAGTGTTTTTCCGCTGATTCCACCCCATGATTATTTTACACCATTTGATTTTTCCCTTGGCACTTTGTTGAGGACCCATACAGTGCTGTGGCCTGAGAAACTGGGGACCTGTTTGGTGTGGTGGGATAAGTGGCTCTGTCTTGTTTTCAGCTGGTCTCTGTCTGACCTTAGTTATTCTGGGTTGAATTCTCAGCTATGGAGAAATACCAGCAATTAAGTCATCCTGCCCCCTTCCCTCCCCCCCCCCCAGGCAACAATTCGTAAAGGAAACTCAAACCTTCCTACAACCACACACCCAGGGCACCACTTGAATAATCCTCGGGCGGTTGATCCAGTTCAAAAGGTCCAATTCAATTGTCTCAGTCAGCGCCTGTCTCAGGTGGGAGAGTTTAAAACATCTTTGGCAACTAGATGGCAGGGGTGTCTGGTGCAACTGAGATATGACTTGCTCCTGTGCTGTGTGAAGTCAGGAGGACCGACCCAGCAAATAGATCCTTCTGGGAAGGTTGATGCCTTCTTTCCCACCTTGTACCTCTGTCACACTCAGTCACTGATAGTACGGCAGGGCTGTGACCCAGTTGCCTCTAGTGAACAGATTCTCCAGGGGTTTGCACCTGCCTGAATCACAAGGAAATCTATATCTGCTTAGTCAAGCCACTGCACTCTGCCTCTATGCAGCAGGGGCAGGTGAGGCCTGACAACCTCGGGTGCTTGATGGAGGCTGGGGTGATGTTCACTCAGTTCCAGCCCCGCCCCTGATTGATGTTACTGAGAGAACAGAACAGAACAACTTTGCAGGAATTTGTTTCTGTTCCTGCTAAATTCCCCTGCAGAAGAGAAGGTGTTTTGAGTTCCCAGAGCCTGCGCCTCAGGCCCTGTCTTTGATCCTGCAGGGTTGTATTCGGTTAGCTGTAAGTTTTAGCCTCCTGCCTGCCTTTGCCTATAGGCTGACGATTCCTTGAGGGTTGGGTGCGTCTTAGGCTCAGTAAAGCGGTTCTCTGGGTCAGTCCTGCCCTGGGAATTTTCTAGTCTGGTCTCTGGTCTCGGCACGTGCGTTTTCTAGTCCCGGTTCTCCACCCAGGCCGGTACCACCCAGGCAAACCCTTTACTCACGGGGCCTGTGTTTCTGTCCCAGATCTGTTCTGTGGTGGTTGCCACCTGAGAAGATGCCCGACCTCCTTTGGTTGTCCAGGGAGACAGGGGGTGTGGCTTTGGAATATCTGGGAGTGAGCCCTATTGTTGCCAAAAACGGCTGCTGCTCTGCGCCTCGGGGCACCGCTGCTCCCTCTCAGCCGACCGTCGTCTCCTCACTCCCATGCTGCAGAGTCAGCACTGACCAGCTGCAGTTTAGGCCCCTGTCCACACACCTTGAGAAATCACCCTAGAATCTGGACTCCTGGAGGACAGGCCTCCAGACCTCAGAGTGAGAGTGGAGGGGAGTACTTGGAGCTCAGAGTTTCAGGTAGAGAATATATACAGTTTTATGCCTGGCAGGAGAATGCCATGGCACTCTAGTAGGGGAGGTAGGTCCAGTTTTTAGAGGGTCTCTCCCGTGGAGTGTAGTGGGAGGACCTCTGAACTCTGCTTGTTTGTGGGGCACTTCAAGCCGTTCTCATGGTGGAGGGGACTCCCGTCCACTTGGTGATGGATTTTGTTCCTTTTGTTTGTATCCTTGGGGTCGCAGCTCGCCTCAGTGGGGGTGACGTGCGTTCTTCAACCTTCTCTCTTAGTGTAGCTCTAATCCATCAGATTACTTGCTAAATTTCTGTCCTTTAACTCTTCTTCTGGATGGGAACCTCTGTGGAAGCAAGCTCGTCACCTCTTTTCATTCCTAATTCTTTATAAATTTCTCTCTCGGGATAAACACAGATTTCATGGGAATAACCAGTCAATTTGCAAAAAGGCTCAGTGTGATGGTAGGATGACTGTCCAATCAGTATAAGGGTGACATTTGCTTGTTGTAAGAAACTCTTAGGGATTTTGGCCAGATCTTCCACGTATTCTTTGCAGGTATAACACAGGAAATACCGTATGAAGACCACGATGGCCTGGCGCTCTTGGAACAGTGTGCCGAATGGCACTCGCTTGCCCGAGGTGTCCTGAGCTGCTTGCGCCCAGCGCCACTCAGGGCTGGGCCCAGAGCCGGGGCCGCACAGCTGCTGACCTGCTGAGTCACAAAGAACTTTCTAGTGCTAGATTAACAAAGTCCCCCACCATCCTGGACTCCGTGTTAAATAAAGAGGCTGGTATGTTAATTGTTGATGCATTTCCTGTATTTATCTTCACTGATAACTCTAGGCAAAAAAGGACTTTGCTATGAGGGTTTACACCGTACATAATATTTGTATGTAATTGTGGCATCTAAAAGTGGTTTGAGTGAATAAGACCGTTTTAAGTCATATAGTTTCTCATACCATCTTTTTGTGTAATACTTAGGATAATCTAATGTAATTTAACATTTAAAATAAATTTCCATGAATGATCTCTTTGTTACCCTTTATTGAGTCTTGCTGTTGTTTTGTTCTGTTTTGCCTTGTTTTCTAAAGAGACTGGATCCTGCTTGCTGTTGGGATGCAGTGGTACAGTCATGGCTCGCTGAAGCCTTGAACTATTGGGTTCCATGGATTCTTCTGCCTTAGCATCCTGAGTAGCTGGGACAATATGTGCAAGCCACTACTCCTGGCTTATTTTTTCATTCATTTGGAGGCAGGAGCTCTTTATGTTTCGCAGGCTAGTTTCAAACTCCTGGCCTCCTCTCTGCCTCAGCTTCCCAAGTTGCTGAGATTTCTGGTATGGGCTACCGTGTCCAGTTCTGCCTTGCTGTGTTCTAAACATTGGCTACAAGCTTTACATTTACTCACTACATTTCCCAATTTAATTCTGGTAGGTAAGAGTTATTATTTTCATTTTATAGATGAGAATATTGAAATGTCCGGTGTCTTAATAATGACATAGATAGCCAGTTGGTCTGACTCTAAAATCTGTGCCCGTTATCCCTACAGCAATATTACTCTAGTGAATAACTTCCGGGAAAGTACTCTGTGAGAATTACTTATTTCCTGCTTTTTTACTTGTCAGGTTCATTGCAGATCACAATATATACTACGTAATAAATATAGTAGAGGAGATAAAGCATCTACTTGTTGTTTATTCAGTAGGCTTTATCCTATTCAGTAGGATTTATTGAGACCTGACATTTCTACCATTTTCTTTTATCTCCCCCTTCTGATTGAGGAACTTCAAACTGTCATGCAGAAGATCTGGTAAAGTGCAAAGAAAAGACTATTACAAGCTGTTTCTCTTTTTTTCACTCTTCCTTTAAAAACTCCAACTTTGTGTAAGTTTTGTAACATAATTCATTAGTACAGAGGGTACCAAAAAATGTATACGCATTTTAACAAAGGAAAAACCTTTATTAAAATTGAAATACTTGTCATGTTTGACTTCTGCAATTATAAGAGATATAAAACATAATATAAAAAATAACAACATTACCACTATTGACTATCACAATTTTAATGCAGTTTTTTTTCTTTCTTAAAATGTGTATACTTTTTTTGTCACCTCTTGTATTAATCAAGTACCACACTTTGTTGGCTCTTAAGATGTACTTGCCTCTCCACATTTAACATCTCAAATTGTGGTGACATTTCTTATAAAGAATTATTGTTAGTATTTTATTTCTTCCTAGTGATTAATAAAAATGACAGTATGTCTACAACTGATGATTTCTTACATGCAAAGAAATATAGAGGTAGATGTAAAAAACTAGAAAAATAATACAAATATTGTGGATGTGTGCGGTATTTATTTTTTAACTGATAGGGGTATGTAATCAAAACGGTTTATGCTAATTTTGTCTCCTTTGGTTAGATCATGAGAGATCAAAGAATCCTGTGTTGTGAACCTTTGTGTTGCTGATGTGAGTGCAGTCAAGGAAGGGTCTTTTGCCAAGGGGTGCCCCTCGCCTCCTCTCTTCCTTCCTCTCCGTTGTTCTTGAACTTCTGGCAACAGTCCTCCCCATACCTCTCATTACAGGTATGAGCTGCTGTGCCTGGCCCTTAGTTATTCATTTTGATATTGTGAAAATTTCATTTGGCCTTCAACTCATTGATTGAATTCTTTGTTGTTTGGGGGTCAGAATCATCCTCTGTGATATTTTGATCCTGTCTAAAGTCTCCTGAATTAATATTATTAGACCTGTCTAAATTCTCCTGAATATTATTAGACTAGTAAGCATTTAACACTGATTGATGTTGATCCTCACACTCTTAATGTTTTCCCATATTATAACTTTTTCTCAGCTCTTGTTGATTATTTTTGATTGATTTTTATCAGTATGTTTTTATTCTTGCAGGGCTCACTTTATCTTTCATAGTTATTTCCACTAACAAAACATTTACCCTTTTCTTATTATCTTCAGCTGTTAAAATGATCTCTAATTTTATTTCTGTTGGTTGTGCATTTCTTTTTTTTTTTTTTTTTTGTAGAGAGAGAGTCTCACTGTATTGCCCTCAATAGAGTGCCGTGGCCTCACACAGCTCACAGCAACCTCCAATTCCTGGGCTTAGGTGATTATCTTGCCTCAGCCTCCCAAGTAGCTGGGACTACAGGTGGTTGTGTATTTCTTATTTGTACTGCTTTGTGTTTGTTAAACATGATAGCATCAGTCATCTTACAAATATTCCATAAAACTAAGCATAAACCTGGCAAACTGTAGAGGATGGGATAGCAGGTAATATTAATACTTGAGTGGCTGCATGTGATCACTTATGCCATCTCTTGGTAGCTTGTAGAGTTGATGGGATTTTGCTCTGGGGATTTTTCTAATTATAAAATTTTGAAAGTGAAAATTCATTAGTAGGGGTTTTCTCTATTTTGTTACAGATAAAAACTCTTTATGTGATTTTTAAGAAGATTCTGTATTTAGTTAAAAGCAGAGTTCTTATTTTGTTTATAATCATAGTGGTTTATGACTCTTTTACTTTTTTTTTTGTCCGAGACAGAGGTTTTGTCAGCCTGCGTAAAGTGCAGTGTTGTTATTGTAGCTACCATACATAAGTGTACGATGTATATCATAAAATTCTTATGTAATACTTTTATGATAATGAAGTTACAATAAAGCAAAATTAGCTTTATTACCCAAGCATGATAATTAAGTTACAATAAAGTCTCTGGATGAAAATATAACATTTAGCACTGTTCTTCAAGAAAGGTTAATGATGTGAATTCAGGTTTTTTTTTTTTTTTTCCTGGAATTAAATCACTCTTGTTTGCTGTTTACCTGTATAAGGCATGGCATAAATAAGTTTTCTTTGTAAGTTGTTTTCTTAGATCATAGGCCATATTCAAGAAATATCATTTTTAGACCAGGAGGGCTAGCTCATTCCTGGCTAGCACTTTGGGAGGTTGAGGTAGGATATCACTTGAGTTCAAGGAGTTCATGACCAGCCTGGATATTATAGTGAGATTCTTGCGTCTATCAAAATAAAAAATAAAAGGAAATAAAAGAAACACACCCCTCCTCCCCACCAAATTAGCTGGGCATGTTGGGGCAAACCTTTAGTCCCAAGTACTTAGGAGACTGAGGTAGGAAAATCATTTAAGCACAGGCATTTGAGTTTAGACGTAAGCTATGATCCTATGATCATGCCAGTGCACTCTAGCCTGGGCAGCAGACTGAGACCTCATCTCTTAAAAAAAGAATAAAATTTAATTTTTATTTTTGTCTTAGCATCTTTATTGAAAAATTTTAATGTTCATCACAATAAAAATGATTTACCTTTTCTCTTTCTGTGTTTCCAAAGGAACATGCTTTCCACTGTAGCTCCCCTTATTCCTGTGTTGAAGAGGATGGAATTGTTTGTGTGTGTGATTGGGGCTGACTTAATGTAGCTTTTATGAATGTGTTTACCTTCTCTCTTCAATCATGTTTTTCCTACTTTTACATATACACATGGATTCCACAGTCTTAAGTGCTTGTATAGATCCTTCTCACACTTGGGAGAGTGCACCAGTTGAGCAGAGAAGCTACAGCTGACGTACTGTTTTCTTTGCTGAATTTGTCCAGGGTAGCATTAGACCAGCTGTCATTGTTTTGCACAGTACTGTTTTTCCTCCAAAACTGCCTGTGGAAATTTGTATTTATTCTTTATTACCCAAGGGATTTGCAAGCAATAAAATAATGTATCTGACTACTTAATGGCCTAATGTGATTCCCTTTTCAGAGAAGCAGCAAAGTAGAAGACTTCTTTTACTTTTCCTCTTCACTGACCAGGCAATATCAGGTCTGTTGGGACATGTTTTTTCATGTGCTCTAGAAGGAGATTCTGCTGTATTGCAATTATATTTTCTTCAGATTTTTATACACTGTTTATAAGTAAAGCTCATGCCTGGTCAGAAAGAATATTAAATGCTCTACATCTTGCTTTGGAGGAAAATTTATTAATGTGATATCCTGTGTTTAACATAATTTAAAAACTGTATCTTCAAGTCATATTGTAAGAAATCAATATGACATTGTGCTGGTGAAAGCGAAATGGTAAATTCTTCAATTTTGCCATCTATTTATTATATTTGGCATGTGTCTACGTATATGTAAAGGGAATACTATATATTTTAAGAGCCTAATACACAAACACCCAAATATTGATGGTCTGCATGTGATGTTTTGGTCAACTGTAGACAGCAGATGTGATGGTGGCTTCATAAGATTATAATGGAGGATATATAGAAACCTGATATGGCATTTAATATTAGCATTGCAGATCAATTATGATAAATGATTGATATTCAGTAATGGCACTGGGACATTGGTTTTGCATATGAAAAAAATTATGTAGGTAAAAGAATGTGTATCATTTAGGTTTGTGTAACTATAATCTATGATGTTTGCATAGTGATGAAATTGCCTAATGATGTTTGTATCCACATCTTTAAGTGACACGTGACCGACTGTGTGTGTGTATGCACATACACTTTTTAAAAATTAAAGAGCCTTATATGCCCATATTACTCTAGTCACAACTTCTATTTTTCTCTGATGCAATAGTTGCCTTGGGCCACACATTAAATACAAGAACTGCTAACTAAAGTCTAGTAGCAAAAAAAAAAAAAAAAGTTCTGTGTGTACTTTTTGTGATATTCAACACCACAGATAAGCAAAAAATGTCCTCACAATTAGCATGTGGCCCACAGGCCCTAATTTGGACACCGCTGCTGTGGATGTAATAGTGTACAAAATCTATGTGGCCTCTTATTCCTAGTTGAGTATTACTTTACGGTGTGGAGATAAGCCACATAACTGGTGTGACGAGTCCCAGTGCTATACAGGTGTCAGATGAAATAGCTATAAGGGAATGAAACTATTCTTCTGGTGATTTAGGACCGTAGAAGGCTTTGTTGCGTGTTGAGGTAGTCTTCCTTGTCTGCCTTTGCCAAAGCAGCCCTGTTAGACATGCTGAGTATTAATGAGACTGTGGGAATGGCCTTCTGAGACATCAACTAAGCCTTTTGCTTTTCTGGTCATGCTTTCTTTCTCAGGCATCTGGGGTACCAGATTCCAAATTTTTAGAGACAGGGTTTTGCTGTGTTTCCTGGGCTAGAGTGTGGTGGTGTCATCACAGCTTACTGCAACCTCTAACTCTTCGGCTCAGTAGCTGGGACTACAAGAGTGGGTCAGTATGCCTGGCTAAGTTTTTTCTATTTTTTGTAGAGTTGGGGGTCTTGCTATGATTGTTGTTCAGGCTGGTGCGAACTTCTGTTTCAGGCGATCCTCCTGCCATGGCCTCCCAGTGTGTTACAATTATAGGTGTAAGTCACTGTGTCTGGCCAAGATTCTAAATTTTTTAGGAACAGAGAATTTTTATTAAATTAATCTCATAAGAAAAAAGTACAATCATCCCTCTATCTGTGTGGGTTCTGCATTTGTGGATTTAACCAATGCTGGGTAGAAAATATTAAAAACACAGCATCTGTACTGATCATATGTTGACTATTTTTTCCCTTGTCATTATTCCCTAAACAATACAATGTCACAACTATTTACATAGCATTTACATTGTTTTTGGTATTATCAGTAATTGTGAGATGATTGCAGGAGGATGTATATAGGCTATATGTAAATTCTAGACCATTTTATATAAGGAACTTTGAGTATCTCTGGAATTTGGTATTCACAGGAGGGTCCTAGACCAGTCCCCAGTCCCTCATGGATACCAAGGGATGACTGTACCATTGTTTATATATATAAATAAATATATATAAATTATATAAATAAATAAATAAATAAATTTATTTATTTATTTGGCTGGGGCTGGGTTTGAACCTGCCACCTCTGGCATATGGGGCCAGCGCCCTACCCCTTTGAGCCACAGGCGCCACCCTATATATATATATATATTTTTATTAGTATCACAGCAGCACTGTAGTTAATACTAAGCATATAGTGAAATTTTAAAGCCATATAGTTTGAAAAATATTTTCTTTTCCTTGGGAATGGTGGTAGTTTACAAAGGCTTTTAGGCCCTATAATGGCCATTTATCTAGGTCAGTAAGAGTTAGTTTTGGAGGTACATGAAACTAAGTTATTAATACCAGATGGAATAAGTGGCTTAGACAATCTACAACATTATTTAATTAAAATGACTCTTCTCCTTTTTTTTGGTTTCTTCTTGCTTCTTCAAGCCACAGGTATATACTCAATACTCTTAACAGAAAATTATAGTCTTCTGGGCTCTCTTCGTGGATGCCTATAAGCTAACACAGAACTTGCTGTGGTTGTGGATGAGACTAGGTGGGGAGAGAAAATGCTCAAAATTAAATAATATCAAATAGCCAGATGCTATGCTAAGGGGATCAGTGAGTGACACAGAAAAGCGCTCCAAGTTCAAAGAGAGGTGAGATTGTTTTGGGCTGCAACCTGTGGAGCCTCCAGAACAATTTTGAACATATTTTGAGGAATAAAATAGGCAATATGAAGGGAGAGCCAGTATTTTTGAAGAGGGCAGCAAAGGTACAGGAATATTTCCTCTTTTGTACGGGACATTTTGGACACAGATTTGATTGGCATGGAGAAAGCAGCTTTCAGGCAGGAAGGAGCCTGAAGAACACTGGGACCTCAGGTAGTGTGCAGTTCCAGAAGCCATCTGAGTGTTGTCCTTTCTGGAACACTATAAAATTTCCTATGAAGGGAAGGAAATAATTTGAAAACCAATGGAAGAGAATTAATTTAAGGTATTAGTGTTTGGATGTGTAATTTGTAATACTTTGAAATCCTCACCCCCCCACCCCCCCCCGCTTTTTTTTTTAACAGAATCTGACTATGTCCCCCTTGGTAGAGTGCTGTGGCGTCATAGCTTACAGCAATCTCAAACTCTTGGGCTAAAACGATTCTCTTGCCTCAGCCTCTCGAGTATCTGGGACTACAGGTGTCCGCCGCAACGCCTGGCTGTTTTTTTGTTGCAGTTGTTTTTGTTTAGCTGGCTCGGGCTGGGTTTGAAACTGCCACTGCTGGCCCTGTAACCACTGTGCTATGGGCACTGAGCCAGACTTTTTTCTTTCTAATTTTTTTTTTTTTTTTTAGTACGCTTATTTGAATTGTAAGATTTAACACCTGTTCCCAAACTCACATGAGGTAATTTGGGAAGTATGCTGATGAGTAGATGATTTCATTCTGATCTATGTCTGAGACTGTAATTTTAGTAATTATTATGTCCTGAGCATGATCACTTGTTTTATCTTGTTTAATGTTATATGTCTAGGAGGTCGACATTATTTTCTTTATTTTATAGCATTTAAAACTAAATACAGAGAGGTTCATTGACATCAGGCAGCTAGCTACTAGTAAGATGTGAACTCATTTCTGCCTAATTACATGACCTTCTGACATTGCCTTTCTTAGTGCCGAACAACTGAACGTTTGTTGGATACTATAATATGAAAATAGGCATGTTATTTGCAACTGCTGTTTATTTGAGAATAAATTAAAAATGCACCTGGATTTAAAATGGTTATGTGGACAATTTTATAAGATGGAATTTGAAAAAAATAGTTAAAGTTAGCTTTGAAAATCGGTATCTTGTGACTTGAAAAAAAAATGTTAAGTGTTTATCCCCCTGAATTGCTTTAAAATTATTTAGAGTGTTGTAGTCTTACCAAATTAGTTTCCTGAGATCTTATATAGAAGGCTTTGGAGAATTGTTTAGCTTGCTTGTTGGTATGATAGAGAATAAAAGGAGATAATACTGTCTCTAGCTTCTAACTTCCCTTTTTAAAGATGAAACCATGGTTTCGTGTCAGAAATTTCTTTGTATCTCCTTACCTTCATTTCTGTTTATCCTTGGTAAATTAATAATTCTTCAAAAGTCAAAGCTCCATAAAACAAGTACCGTGTGTGTACATTTAAGATATGATTGAGGGTGGCTCCCATAGCTCAGTGGGTAGGGTGCTGACCACATACACCGAGGCTGGCAGGTTTGAACTTGGCCTGGGCCAGCTAAACAATGACAACTGCAGCAAAAAAATAGGCAGGCTTTGTGGTGAACGCCTCTAGTCCCAGCTACTTGGGAGGCTAGGGCAAGAGAATTGCTTAAGCCCAAGAGTTTGAGGTTGCTGTGAGCTATGACACTATGGCATTCTACTGAGGGTGACATAGTGAAAAAAAATTTTAAATTTGAAGTTTATTAGAAATTTGCCTAGTTGGATTAGAGTTGGCAACCACTTCATATACTTTCAGTGATCCAGAGGATGCTTTCAGTTCAGAGAAGGGTGAGACTGCCCTTGGCAGTGTTCTGCTGAGCCTCCAGGAACAATCTTGCACTTAGTTTATATTCTTTTGCCAGTAGAAACAGTTCATCTGTGAGAAGTGCAAACTGTAACTTTAGCATTGGAAGGTTTTTTGTCCTGCATTGAGAAAAGACAAAGACTTTCCAAGCATTATGTTAAAGGGGTAATGTATGGCAATGATTTATATTTTGTTTCTTCTATGTTTAAATTTATGCTATGTGAAAGGTGATAGTGGATAAATTTATTTAAAGTTTTTCTTGGTGCCTCCTTTATATTTTATACTCTCTAAGCTTTTGTTGTTTTTTCTATTATTCTTCTAGTAGTAATCAATTGAATTTAATATATATCTTCCCCCCCGTTTTTTTTTTTTTTATAAGCAGCATCTTACTCTGTCACCCTGGTGCCTTGGTATCATCGTAATTCACAGCAACATCAAATTCTTGAGCTCAAGCAGTCCTCTTTCCTCAGCCTCTTAAGTAGCTGGGACTACAGGTGTCTACCACTATGCCTATCTAATTTTTCTATTTTTAGTAGAGATGGGGTTTCACTCTTGCTTGAACTGATCTCGACTCCTGAGCTCAAGTAATCCACCCACCTCAGCTTCCCAGAGTGCTAGGATTACAGACGTGACCCACCATGCCTGGCCTAAATTTAATATATCTTATACTATAAAAATACTTTCATGGGCTCATAAAAGTATTGTGGCTCATGCTTGTAATCTTAGCACTTTGGGAGGCTGAGGCACGGAGATGGAAAGATTTGGGAGGCTAGAGGATTGGTTGAAGCCAGGAGTTCAAGACTACCTTGAGCAACATAGTAAGACCCCTGTCTCTAGAAAAAATGGAAAAATTATTTACATGGGGTGGCACATACCTATAGTCCCAGCTATTTGGGAGGTTTACTTGAGCCCAGGAGTTTGGGGTTGCAGTGAGCTGTGATGATGCCACTGTACTCTAGCCCCAGCAAGAGAGCAAGACCCTGTCTGGAAAACCCCCAGAAAACCTTTTGCAGTATAAAATAATTCTGTGGAGTATGTTTGTTTGGAGGCAGGGTCATTGCCAGTGGAATAAAGTTTTTTTACACAGACTGGATGAGCTGGTTGTGAACGTCTGTTAAATCTTTAGTATAAATCTATAAATGAGAAGCATTATTTCATTTGTCTTTCATAACACCTTGTTAATAAAGTATACATGTATATGTATTTGCACTATATTATCTCTAATGTATTTATATTTTATATTTGTGCTCATGGGTCAATATGCTAAAAGGTATGAAACACTACTTTTAGAATATCAGTTGAGTGGGTAGTAGAGGTATATGATAATGTGATAATATTCAAGAATATGTAAATGCTAAATATGGACATTCATAAACCACTATTGTGATGTTATTACTTTATAGTTAGACTGTTTTTAATTCAACTTCCCTATTGACTAGTATTCTCTTTCTAGGAACATTGATTAAGGTTAGCAACTTATCTTTTTTTTTTTTTTTTTTTGTGGTTTCTGGCCGGGGCTGGGTTTGAACCTGCTACCTCTGGCATATGGGACCGGCACCCTACTCCTTGAGCCACAGGCGCCGCCCAGCAACTTACCTTTGAAAGAAAGGTTTCCCATTACATCTTTTGATGATCTTCAAAAAAGTTTTTTTTCAGGGGGATATACATGGTTAAGAAGGTAGTAGATTGATGTTTGATCTGTTTCTTTTTCATTATGGAAGAAAGTGAAAGGTCTTATTGCCAGTTTATGCTATAGTGTAAACTTCATTTTTACTTTTAATAATCACAATATTTATTTTAATTTTTATATGTATACAGAAATTAAAATAATCTAAATTTATTGTAATTTATCCATACAGACTTTTCTCTGTAAATTTATCAGTGCAACAGTTGTACAGACTTTATCTACAGAATATGTATGTGTGTGTATATATATACACTTTTTTAATACACACACCATATATAGGTAAAATAGTATTTTGCTATTTTAGAAGTCTAACATTGCTAAGAATTGAAATGAAAAAATGGGAGCATGTTTTTTTGTCTCCGTGTTTACTACTTTAAGTAGAAAATAAGTTTGTGTGTGGTGGCCCAGCCCTATAATTCTAGCACTTTGGGAGGCCAAGGCAGGAGGATTGTTTGAGCTCAGGAGTTTGAGACCTCAAGCCTGAACAAGAGTGAGACCATATCTCTACCAAAAATAGAAAATATTAGCCAGACATTGATTGTAGTGGGCTCCTGTAGTCCCAGCTACTTCAGAGGGTAAGGCAGGAGGATCCCTCGAGCCCAGGAGTTGGAGGTTGCAGTGAGCTATGATGATGTTACTGCACTCTACTCTACCTGGGGCCACACAGCAAGACTTTATCTCAAACAAACAAACAAAGAACTGCAGATAAGCTATGAAGGATGTAGAAGGATGTGTGCCTCTAATGGCATGGAAAGTCTTAATATCCCAATTTTCAGTCTGATGCATTTCATTTGGAACTTGTTTTAAATAGGAAATAATTTTTAATTTATGTTTACTAGTAGATTTTTTTGATCAGGAAGAAATGTTTTATATCTTTTGATTGACTGTATAGTTAGATCTCTCTAGTAATTTGAAAGATTTAAAGCTTCTTTCTTATTTTGGCAGAAATAAGAAAAATAAATGAAATTTTTTTTGATACAGTTCTTTTCTTTCCTTCCTTCCTCCCTCCCTCCCTCCCTCCTCCTCCCTCCCTTTCTTCCTTTTTTTTTTTTTTTTTTTTTTGAGTCAGTTGCCCTGGGGTTGAGTAGCATGGCATCATAGCTCACAGCAACCTCGAACTCTTGGGCTCATGTGGTTCTCTTGCCTCAGCATCCCACATTGCTGGGACTATAGGTGCCTGCTACAATGCCCAGCTATTTTTTTTTTTTTTGAAGATAAGGTTCTCACTCTTGCTCACACTGGTCTTGAACTCCTGATCTCAAGCAATCCACCTGTCTGGGTCTCCTAGAGTGCTAGGATCACAGGTGTGAGCCACTGTGCCTGGCCCTTGAATCCTTGATTAAATGATAAAGCTATTTCAGTGCATAAAATATTTTACCCCCAAATTTTAAATTAAATGATATATTTTCAAGAACTGAATTCAGTTTATAAATGGACTAGATGGTCAATGATTTAAAATTGGACTGTAATATTTTCTTTGGTAACCACCAGAACATAAAGAAAATCCCAAGTCTCACTGCTAAATTTAGATGCACATTTTTGAAATCCAAGTACATTTTGGCTTTTGAGAATCAATGTTAATATTTGAGAGAAATGATCATATATTGCCAGATGGACATAAAGGTATGGAAATTGACTTTAGAGCTGTCTATGTCCATGTGCAAACGTTTCAGAAACTACAATAAAAACCATTAATTTGAGTTTGGGTTACATTCGGGAATATCCAGTAGAAGAGTCACAGCAAAATGCTATGTATTTGTTTATTCTGTCTAGGAAGTTCTCTGCATACCTAAGTACTAATGACAGAGTACTCGGGCATCAGTTAGTTAGGTGGTACCCAACTGCGTATGTCATGTGGGTATTGACCCACCTATAATGCAGCTAACTACTTCTACCCATAAATAAAGTAAGCGAGATGTTATACAGAGCTTTGGTGTTTGGATGCTGGAGATCAGTCAGGTTTACCACTACTATCTTTGTCATCCTTTTTGTACCTTTCATGTGAAATTGCCACTGCTATTTCAGGATTATTGATTGCAATCTCTTTGGGACTCCTGTCTTCCTCATAGGACTTTATTTTATGGGCTGTGTTGGGGAGACTTGGAATAATCTTCTACAATTATGCCTTTAGAGGTTAGCTGACTTCATCTTCTGTTAACTGACTTTTACCAACTTTTTCAGGGGTTCTGCTGCTGGTGGTCACATTTGCTTCTTTGTTTCACACAGTTATATATTTATATCTGAGGATGGAACAAGGCAACTTTTATTCCTTTCCCAGAGGACTGTGGATCTAATTGTTGAGGAAATACAGTAACCAATTATATGTTAAATAATTGCAATAAATTTCAGATTTTAGAAAATCTGCTGTGTTAAACAAATTAAAGAGGTGTATTAAGTTTTAAGGAAGGAAATAAGATCACAAACTAAAGCAGAATTTATCTTTTATCTATAGTAATTCATTTCTTTTTCTTTCTTTCTTTCGTTTTTTTTTTTTGGAGACAGATTCTTAGGGATGGAAAGATTTGGGAGAGTTGCCCTCGGTAGAGTGAAGTGGCATCACAGCTCACAGCAACTTCAAACTCCTGGGCTTAAGTGATTCTCTTGCCTCAGCCTACCAAGTAGCTGGGACGATAAGTAATTCATTTCTTTAGTATCACTAAGAGCAATTTGCATTAGTGCCCGAGATAGTAATTTCTGTTCTATAATTGTGTGATCACTTAAGATTAAATAAAAAGTTTTTTCTTAAAGAATCTTGGAGAATCTTATCTGATGATGATTCTCATATTCATCTTACTGCTACATGGAAAAATTAAAAGAAAACAAATGTAGTTAGGTTATGAGTTTGTTCATCACTAGCAATAGTTGGAACTGATATTTAGTCATAGACTATAATCACAGTTCACCCATTATGACAAATGGTATCATAACCAAGGTCTTACAAGGCATTAAATTTTATTTGGAATACAGTTAGGAAATGCCTATACTTAGGTCAAAAATTTATTTAGTCACCATAGTGTACTATAGCCAGTTGAAATCATTATGTATTTAAGTATCTAGTTTTTAATGTTTACATGAAAACTATTCTTTTCTGATTATGCGTTCAAGTGAGGATATTACAAAGCTTGTACAAAAGTCCTTAACATGCCTAGAAGGACCATACTCATGAAGTTCTGAATAGCATCCACTCTAAGGGGGTATAGAGGCATAGGGCTTGGAGATCTTGGACTCTCTATTATTATGAATATGATTTGGTTTTATTGGCGTATTATAAATGTTAAACCAAGAGAAAACATCACTTATTTTGTCCCAAAGTCTTGTTTGGGACATAATATTTTCTAGACTGGGGTTTAGATACTGATACCAGAGTCTAGCAGGGGCCCTCAAACTACAGCCCGCGGGCAACATGCGGCGGTGTGATTGTATTTGTTCCCGTTTTGTTTCTTTACTTCAAAATAAAGATTATGTGCAGTGTGCATAGGAATTTGTTCATAGTTTTTTTTTAAACTATAGTCTGGCCCTCCAACGGTCTGAGGGACAGTGAACTGGCCCCCTGTTTAAAAAGTTTGAGGACCGCTGGTTCTAGAGTATGAGAAAATGTAGCAGGAAATGAGGATAAAGTAACTAGACCCAAGACTATATGTATGTTATGTAAAATGGTTGCCAAATTTGTTTTAGTAGTAGAACCGTTTATCAAATGAGATCCCTAGCAGAATCCCATTTGTGTTGAAGTGAAGCAGGGGACTGTGGGTGGGGAACTTCCCTGTGGTAGACTGAGAGGCATCATCTGCCTGCCTACTTTTGGGCCTCATAGCACACACTTGGTTATTGTGAAACTCTTCCTTTGCTGCTGGGACACTGGGGAAGTCCTTTTAACTCCTTCATCTTGTGTTATCCTCAAAAGTGGTGGTCGTAATTTTTATCCCTATTGAGCTTTGTAGAGATAAGAGGAGCTATAATGAGCTGATGTAAGGCAAAAGCTGTTTACCAACAGTTACTGAAATATAACTAGTTTTTTCCCCCAGATGTAGATGTTCTTTTATTTATTTCTTTAAAAAGTGAATAATTCTTCCATATTTATTTCCAGACCAGCTCTCCACCTTTTTTTTTTTTTTTTTTTTTTAATTTCAGGTTAATTTGAGGGTACAAGGAAATAGGTTCCAGCGTTTTTTAGGTAGTGTCCCTTTTATAGTTGTGTCCTCCCTCAAGAGGTGTGCCATACACCTTAACATTGTGTCCATTAAGTGGGAGCACACCCATCCCCACCCCACCTTCCTCCCTCACCTTGAATTGATTTGAATTTTTCTGTTGTGTGTGTGTGTATTAGATCCTTTACTGGCTTTGTATTAATATCGAATACATTGGATACTTGTTTTTCCATTCTTGGGATACTTAACTAAGAAGAATGTGTTTCAGCTCCATCTAGGTTAATACAAAAAATGCAATGCAGTTCAATTTACATTTGCCAAAATGTGGAAACGATGCCCACCAACTCAGGAATGGATTAGCAAACTGTGGTGTATATATACCATGGAATACTATTCAGCCATTAAAAAGGTGAAATATAACTGGTGTTTTTTATGCCAGTTCATTTGAGATCTGGATTGAAATATGACTTTGCCCCTCCCAAGCTATGTGACCCTGGGCAAGTTACATCAGTCCCTCCTACGCTGCTTCAAAGAGGATAATGTTATGATGCCTACCTCAGAGTTATTGTGAGAATTTGAGGATACAATATATTCAAAACAGTTAGACTAGTGCTTGGCAAAATAAACACTCGATAAATGTTAATTACTATTATTATTTCCCTCCCTAGCTAGCCTTCTTCCTAAACTTTCAGTCTTAAATTATCTGAAACCTCAAAATCCTTCAGGTCCGAGTTTAGTCCTAATTCCTCCTCAGAGCCTCTTGATTCTCACAGCCAGAATAATCTCTTCCTGAATTTTATAGAAACCTAAACATGCCTAGTATACATATATCTGGCCAAATTTTATATTTTCTCCTGAGGAAAAGGATTGTGTTTTATTCATGTTTTAAAATCTCTATTCACATGCATCTTTCCAAGAATTTAGAAATCACTCAGTAAAAATGGATTTTTACTTTTTAATACGAAACTCTGTAATTAGTGCTGTTATTTTCTTGATTTCTTACATAGTGCATGACACATGGAGAAAATATTTTCTGTAAATCTTTGAGAAAGACAGTGCATAATAAATGGAATAACAGATTACATAATTTATTTCCTAAAACATGTCTTAGACTTATATAGTGCTTTTGTAAGATATTAATGATGAAGCTTGCCTTACATTACATTGCCTATCGTTTTATGGAAATTTATTTGACTTTTTCATTTAATCAAAATACATTAAATATTCATTATTCATGTGTGAATTATTCTCATAAATTCTTATTAATTATTTTGTACCTGGTTAGAGTCTCCTGTGTACCTAATACCCTCTCTGTTTCACTGCTTCCCTGTTCCAGTCTCTAGTTCTATCTGAGACTGAGTACGTAAGCAGGTTGTGAAATTAGCTTAAGGAAAACAAGATTCAAATGGTGGAATGCAAAGCAGAGTCTAACAGGATCAGTGATTTTTGTTCTTAACTGGCTGACATTTAAGAGTCAATGTACTTTCCAAATTTTTTTCCTGTGAAGATCATAATGGATTTGACATCCTTTTGAAGTGACATCAAGACAGTTTTCTCAATGGATTATGAAGAATTAATTTCTACAGCCTCACTTAGTAAAAAATATTGGAGCTATTCTCCCATTAGTTAATGTCTTTAGGTTCTATCTGCTGCAGAACCAAACAGATTCTATAAGCAAATGTAGTTTTAGCCCTACTATAAAAGACCCACTTCCAGTAATATAGAACCCAATGGCATTCCCTCTCATCCTTTGTATTTTTTAATGACTTTCTTCATCTTTTTATCTGACCTTTTTGTTTTTCTTCCTGGGGTGTATCAGGTTATCTCTTTGAGCTGACAAAGAAAGGATCACTTCTGGCTTTGAATTCTGATCCTTGCCATTTAGTGACTCCTTTCCACTGTGCAGTGTAACCCCAAGAAACCGTCTTTCTGCTTCTCAGCCTTATACAATGTTTTTTGTAGTGTGTGTCTAGTTTTGCATATAATAAACATTAGACTTCAAAAACAGAAAACCAGTTGGCTAACGGTGCTACTGTTAAAAAAGAGGAGCATCCTAGAATTTGATTGTGGGTTTTTGGCACATGATTTCTTAATATACACATCTCTTTAAATGCTAGAAATTCAACCCTATCATCTTATTCCTTGCCTTTACATTGATGAGCTTGGCTTCTCAATGGCTGTCCTTTTTCCATCTGGAATCTGAAATGATGCAAAATCTGAAACTTTGTGAGTACTGACAGACATGATGCCATTAGTGGAAAGTTTCATACCTGACCTCATGTAACAGATCACAGTCAAAACTTTTTCATGAACAAAATCATTAAAAATACTATACAGATTACCTTTAGGTTATGTGCATGAGGTATATACGAAGTATAAATGAATATCTCCAGGATACCTTATTAAGTATATGCAAATATTCCAAAATCCATATAAATCCAAAACTTTCCTAGTCCTAAGCATTTTGGATAGTGGATACTATACTCACCCTGTACTTGGTGGCCATTTATCATTGCTGTTTGCATATGATCTGTAGCCAACTTTTACTCCTCAGAGTTAATATCTGGGCTAATTAGAATTCTTGAGTTATGAGTTTGAAAGAGATTGCACTGGCTATTTACTTTCCTAGTAGAGAGAGTAAAACTATATTTCTAGTTTTAAAAATCTATTGTAAGTCAATACTAGTTAATTGAATTCTATTATTTTATTTAGCAAAATAAATCTATTACAGTGTTACATAATTTTTAAATTTTAATTCTGTGTGATTTGCTTATAATATAGAACTTAAAAATAACCACTTCTTTAGAAATTGACTATAAAATTTTTGCTTATTTTGTATTTTACACATACATTTGTACAATTCACATTTTAAAAGTATACTGTTAAATATTTGAAAATGAACATTTCTGTTGGTTGAAGAATGTACATTTCTTGAAATATAACCTTACATAAATGACCCTTGATATCTGTAAATGGGGTTTGTATAATCATTTAATAAAATGAATTACTGTCTTCTCTGTAGAGTTTGCTTTTAATTCAGGGGGAGGAGTCTTTAGTTAATTTTACAGTTTTTTATTAGTCAAGCTTGGTTTCCTGCCACTGGTTATTAGAATGTCTCAGTGGTGCTCATTCTTAATTTCACATTCAGTAGATGTATTTAATTTATAGAAAGTTTTAGTGTTGAGGGCACCTATTCCATATGTACACAGAGAAATTTTATAGCATTCAGATGTGTCCAAGTAAAGTTTTTGTGAAACTGTTATTTCAACTTTCAGATTTTGTATGCTGTCCCATTTATTTTCTAAATATATAAACTGTCCTGACCTGCTAGGGTGCCATTATTGCAAAAGCTCCTTATTACACAGAGGAGTTAATTCAACTTTTAAGAGTCATAATTTTAACTTCCATAGAGTTGTACTGTGGCAGAATCTAGTTACAAATTATAGTTTCAGGTTTTAAAGGACCATTTTTAAAGGCCAGTATAATGAAAAATCCTCATGTTATTGTGTTACTTAGTTGAGGTTTACCACAATGTTTGATCTTTCAAAGAACTTTCAAATTTTTCTTGACTACATTTAGTGAGTGGGTTACATTGGAACCCAGTACATATGTGTTTGTGTATCACTGTCTCTTTCTAAAATAAGTTTGGAATTCTATTTGTTGTTTTGATTCTATTCATTTTAAAAATAATGATCGAAATCCATTAAATTGATTTAATGACTCCTGCCATTCAAAAAAAAAAAATCCTGACTTTGAATTTTAGTTCTCAGGTATTTTTATAATAAATGTTTATTTCAGTTTCTTAAATAATAGTGGTATGTGGGGATAAGTTTTTAGTTGGCCAGCTTCTCTAAATTGTTTGAATTTTTGAGCAAAATAATATATCCAAGCATGTTATATTTTCATATTTGGTATCAGTCATGTTAGAATTGTCTGGTTTGAATGTTTGTAAATCTTTAACAAAAAGCATTTCTTTAGTAGTGTAAATTAGAGATATTGCCAGTGATTAAAAAACAAAACGCCTCTTCATACTTCATTTATTTTTTCCCCCTAACTCTGCAGATGATTTGTATATCGCTTTTTCATTTGCTGTGCCAAATTTTAAAATAAATGAAAAAGGGTTAGTTATAAAGGTATGAGATATGTGCTAAATATTATGGAAATTACATGATGTATTCAAGAAGATTTATGCTTATTTGTCATTGGGGTTTTTACTAATAAAAATCTGTAAAATTGTTTTTATTTAAATCATTTCAATTTCAAGCCTTTTGGTCATGGGAAGTATGTTCATCCATAATGGTTTATGAGCAATTATCTCCACTTATGCTTTAACAAGAATAACTTCAAAGCTGAGCCTCTTCCAAAAGAGGCAGTTGCTAATGCCTAAAAATAAAGGTGATTTCAGTGACTTTGTTTTAATCTAGAATAGAATGCCCTGAAAATAGTAACATTCTGTACTTGAGTATGTATAACCTGTTCTCATCATCGTATATCTGATAGAAAGTGCTGGTCGTTATATGAAGATCAGAGACTTTTGTTTGATTTTAAGGCAAAATATAAAGTGGTAGTTTTCATTCTGCTAAAGTAAAAGTATCTCACTATAGCATACTATTCTTTCTCAGTTAGTAATTATGCAGGGTCTGATATTGAGATGCTGGCTGTTTCCTTGGGAACAAGGTTTAGGTAGAGACAATCCAGGAATAATAAAATATCATTGCCTCACCCCAGTTTTAAAGTAATAATAAAAATACTGATTTTAAAAATAGAAATCAATAATGGTAATGGCTGTATGTAACTTAGGCAATGCCTTACTTCCCAATTAAATGGCATAAGAAAAAATGGCAATTAAAATGTGCATAGCTTAGTCCATTTTTCTGTGATTATCAAAAAAAGCTTCTCTGAATATTTTAAAAAACAAAACTTCATTCTAATTTATAGGTAAGTTTATTTCTTAAACATTATGTCAACTGAAGAATTTATCTATATACATCTTGTTTTGTCTACTTGTAAAATGTACTCCCTGTGGGGTCTGCCTCCATTTTCACTGTTGTGTTCTGAGTTTTTATTACTTTATCTCCTCATTGTCAGCTATTGCAGTAGCCTTCTAACATTCTGACTCCGTACTCCTTGCTGCGCAGTGTATCTCAACTCATCCCCTTACTTTGCTTTCTCCCTGACGTAACACGCAGGGTTACCAGTTCTAATAGATGTGGTCTGCTGGAGAGGCTAGGCTGCCTCTTCTTCTTCTTCTTCTTCTTTATTTTTTTTTTTTTTTCATCTTAAACTTCAGTTTCAAGCACTGATTGTCTCCTAGAAGTGGAGGTTCCTCTGCCTGGCTCAGCCTACTGTGATCTATGGTGTCTTCTGAGGCTTTGCCCTGATGATTCTGTCCCCGTTTTCAGTTCCTAGAGTGGGGGCTACTACCTACTTCTTTCCATTTGTCAGTAGTGATAGTCATGGACTTATTTAGTCTTTTCTAAGTTTTAGTTCCCAGGTTGTTTAGAGGGAAATCAATGGCTTTTAATGGAACAATTAAAAGTAACCTGCATCTTCTCAGGTACAGCTCTTAAGGTTTTTCTCAAGATGAGATAAAAACTAGTATGAATAAAAACACATTTGCTAAATGTTGTTGTGAAACTTCTCTTACCTTTTTCTTAATTCCATTTAGCATTTCCATACTGTTGAAGGAGAAAGCAGGAGGGGAGACTGTATTGGAAACCTGCCTTAGCTTCTAGGTGTCTCAACTGGAATGTACAGGTTATGTGGCAGAAAGGCAATGGCAACAATTCTAGTAGTGAGTGAGGACTAGGGTTTGGCAGGAGGGCAAGAAGGAGTGAGATAGGAACTGTTAGTAAGATATCCTAAATCTGTCCTGGAGAATTTTCTTTTCTTGGGAGTTGTCTCCTGATAGCATTATCATCAGCTTCTATTTTTATTGCCATAATCTATTTTTAAAAATCTCATGTTTTTAAGTACCAACATTATTTTAGTTTAAATGATATTGACTATCAAGAACATGTCATTTGTACCCTGTAGCTGACCTGTGTGTATTGGGTAAAGAAAATGACTTATGAAATTAAAGCAATAGTGTTTTACAGCTTTCATCAATGTTCTTGTATAAATATGTAAAACAACTAGCTTAATGTTTAATTTGGGTGCGTGGCCTACTTGGGCATTAAGTAAAGGAAGGCTTTTTTTTTGAACATTTTTCGTTTTTTGCGGGGCGGGTAATGAATGTTGTTTAATGGCAGAGTAATCTGTTATCTCTAATTCTAAGAAAACTCCTTTAATCCATCTTGCGGTGACACTTGAAACAAGTTCGCTAATAATGACAAATAACATCCTTTTATTGTTATTTGTGTCTATTTTATGTTGCATCTATTCCTGTGCCATAAGTTTGCGTTTCCTCTGGGATATCCTTTTCTTCTGTGCACTGTCCTCATCTGGTTTTGGAACAATTTGTTCCTTTACAGTAAGGATCATCTTGAGGTGGTAGGGGTAGCCTTTGATGGGTTAATGTGACCATGAGCTCTGTTAAGTTCTGCTACACATCTCAGGTGCTTTGTTCACCTGAGATGTGCTCCATGACCCTTACTTACATCTACATCTCAACCCTTAAGTTCAGCATTTCTTTCTACATTTTTAAGCATATGCAGCAAAAATTCAGCAGTCTTTTTGGGCCAGTGACCCTGTTGCCAGCACCACTGTTTGGCCTGGGCATACCTACCAGTTGCACCACTGTAATGCTAGAATGGTACACACTGCTTCTTTAAAGTGACATCTTTCAGATACATGGTGGCTTTTTGTATATGCATATCCTTGATGGCGTGGGCAATTTCAGGAGTGTTCTTAAAGTGAACATGAAGATTTGAACCTTTGCATGACTTTATAGGGTTTTCTGGGTTAAGTGAGTAGCAAAAGATTCTTACAAATCACCTCAGGCTGGTACAAAGATGGAGATGAAAAAGAAATATTGTACCCATTTCTCCTGCTTTGAAAATTCCTCTAAAGAAATTTCCCTCATGAAGTGTAGCAGATCTGTTTGATTATATTTTTACGTTTTACTACATATATTATTTGTTAAAATTTTTTTAACATAAACTACTATTGAATTTGATGAGTGTTGAATTAGTTTCATTTAACAAAGAAGCTAATGAAATAAAAGACAAAGGCATTAGATATCCAAAGTTTCTTTTAAATGACCATTCTTCTTGTTATTTGGGGTTGTAGAATTACACTCATTTGGCATCTTTGTGTTTAGTTTTGTTTTTTAACTAATTCAAGTTTTGAAATTAAAAGACAAATCATTCTTTCATTAATATTTCGTGTAACTGTAAATCAGCCTACCATATTTTGAATTAGACAAGAAATGGTATGTTAAAGAATGTATAGAGAATGATAGGACTGCATTTTAATATTAGCTTTACAAATAAGATGCTTTGTAAGCTCATGTCTCTATTTAGAGTAGGTTTTATACACTGACTTAGAAATGTCACTATTCATATATGTAATTTTTATTGATTACCTAGTATATACTTCTTGTTATTGGTGATTTCAAAAGACTGGTTAAAATTTTTTGTACATTAGTAATTTTTAGTGTACTAATATTCTTTTTTCCCCCTTTTACATGTAACCTTTCCAACAATGGCTGCTATTATGTATTGGATCATTGGTAATCACAATGCTTATTATGTTATTTATTAGAAAATTTTGTACCTTGATGTTATTCAAATTATGTTAAATGTGAAATTTATAGCAAAACATTTCTCCCCTCATATATGCCATTCTGAAAAATGCTGTGACTCATATTTTCTGTCTTATCAGTTTTCAGTACTGTCTATCCATAGGTACAAGAAGGATTAGTCATCAGTCCTCAGGGACTAGAAGAGAACCTACCAAATCAGGGGCTGCTCAGAAGTACAAGGTACCGCCATCCAGAGTCTTAAGTGCAACTTCTGCTGGCAGGATGACTGGAAGGGCTTATTCAGAGCATCTAAGCTGGAGAGAAGGGTAGTTTGTTTTTGTGCTGAGACCTTCATTCGTTGTCTTGGAGCCGGGTGCTCGGTGCTGTCTGGGCCCAGAATTGGGTAGATTAGATTAAAAGCAAGGGGAAAAAAAAGAAACACTAGTGTTCAAAAGGACTGTTAGGCGTCTTATGATATTGTTTTGAATGTTATCCTACACTGAATCTAGAAAGAAAGTAATAGCATTTTCTCTCTTGGGATTCACCATCTGAGAAATAAAGTCATTGAAATGTGAGAATGAATTTCAGCCAAATAAATAGATATAGACGGAAGAGTTCCCAGACCCCCCTCCTTGCATTTACTGCCTAAATTTATGTGTGTTTTGTAGTGATCTGTAGGGTCTCTTACCATCTCTGTGTTTACCTGTGGTTACATACCACTTGACGCATATGAAGGAGAAAACAGGAGAGGTATGAATGAAACCATATTAACTTTCTCTAACTACCGTGAAAATGATACAAGCTTCATCCTGCTGATGGTAGCTTGTTGTGACTTCATATTCTAGGGATGAGATGATAATTTCTGATGGTGAACTTTGGTTCACTTGTTTAATTTTTATTAGTAATGGTTCTCTAATATTCTGAGGTTTAAAAAAGACAAAAGATTCGGTTCTTTCCAAATGTTTCTTTGATGTGACTCTTCTGGGGGACTCATGAGGAATGACACTTAATATTTTTCTACCTGATGATTATTTTGTTGGTTATAGTTGTCTATCAGATTCACAACCATCACAGTTCACATGATGCCTGCCCAGAGAAATATTCCATCAATGTGGTAGTTAATCTAGTCAGACTTTTGAATCTCAGTCTTTAGATACTGTGTGTTCTTAAGATTTAAGATTACCACCTATAGCATGGCCTCTTTTTTTCACTCTCTTCCCACTAGTATCACAGAGCTGGTCGTAATCTTAGACCATTTGATTTCTCTGTGTTGCTGTGAAATGAACACAGCTTACATTCACTGTGTGCCTTCTTTCCTTTGGAATCGTTTGAACTGGAAGAGCTCCTGAGTCAGCAGTACATTTGGGTTATGCCAAGATACAGACTTTACTTTTTCAGTGCTGAATCTACATAGAAACTTAATTGGTTAATTTTTTTTTAAAGCACTTACTTATGGACCATTCGAAAAGTGCTTATGTTTGCTTTGAAAATTCTGAAGCTAAATCATGCATTTGTAATTCATGGTGTGGCCACTGGAATACAAAGTTGATTTATTCTTGTGATTATGCTCCAAGAGTGAAAAAGAGGACCTCTTTTTCTTGCTATTGGTCAAAGTAAGAAGTAATATATAGTACAGTGTTGTCATTCTTAGTCACACGAACTCTTAATGCCTTCTGGACACATTTGTTTAGAGAAAATATTCTTAAAACATGGACATCTGCTTTACATGCAGTGGTAATAATCTTTAGACTACACATGAATATTGCATTGTATTAACCCTATTAATTAGGCTTCAGAGTTGTTCAAGGAAAAGAACACAGCTTTGTGGCAAGGTTCCAAACACATGCCAGTTTGAATAAAATACATGCCTTTCTGTTACTTTTACCCTTTCTCACTGTTTGAACATCATCAAGCCATTCTGCTTGATGAGGAATCTGCAGATAGAGTGGTTTTATTCCTAGTTATATGTTTTTATATATAATCAAATAAATGATACATGCATGCATATACTATGAAAAGCCAGATGAAGGGTACTCTTGGCTCCCGGTTTAACTTGCATGTTTTAATTAAGAAAATGATGACACATACACTGATTATGCTAACATGTTTTAGAGCACATTTTACTTTTTGTATTAGATTTCTATGATAATGCGTTTCTTTTTTTATTACTAAATATGATTAATGTGCTACATAGTGTTAACTGTGCTCTTTCCCCAAGTACATCAAATGGGAGGCAGGATGTAGAAGCTAAATTATTCGGAGAGGAGTCAGTGATTGATTTAAGTATAAAAGGATTAATTGGTCCCTGAACCAGACTATTAAACTGTACTGTGATCTTGACTGAAAGCGGAAGAATTAGAAATGCATTGCGTAGAATAAATTAGTACATTTTTCATGGCTTTAATCCTTTTTTCTGTGTTGCTTATTGTGGTTTTATGTACTGTACTCTATTGTATGCTTAATTGATGCAGAAGGGATTCATTGTGTAATGATTAAATGGGATATAGAAGTAGAACTGTTCATCCATCAAGTTCTAAAGTGGTTCAGTTCTTCTAGGGTAGCTGAAAGTATTTTTATGGAAGGAATATTTCTAGGAACTGTTACCAATTATGACCCGTATGGAAGGTAAGTGCTACTGAATAAGAAACTGAAAAATTTCCATTGTTTGAGGATATTGTTCAAGATGAACATCAGCTAATAATGGGTAAATATGTATCTCTTTAATCCTTAGAAAAATTGAATTCAGACTTTAGCTCTTGATGGTAAACAGTTTAATGGTATCATACCCCCCCCCAAAATCTTCTTTTTATAATTATTTCTGTTCAAATAATATTGATTTTTCTCATTCTAACTCATAGGCTTGACACTTCATTGAGACAGGATGTGCTTTTTAATATCAGCCTCATCTGTCCTTTCCAGGGAGAAGAAAATTTATAGTTTATTCACTTCTACTCTATCACTGATTTTATAAATAAGATGTAAATCATGTAAGTTCTATTTTCAAGTAGTAATCCTGGTAATAAACAAGAGCAGAAAAGTTTGATTGAGAATAGTCGTATCAGAATTCGTGTATCCGTGGCTTTACTACCAATATAAATTTTAAGTTTCACAATGGTATCTTCAAGATATTTCTCTTTACCCTGTCTCACCACATATTTCCCTTATAATTTGATATGCCTTGCCTCATTATTATCTCAGCTTCTGAGTAATCAGTACATATGGGATATTTTAAAACAGGCATAGGTTCACTGAGAATTGAGATAGAGAATCATTAGAATCTTAGGATTGAAGGCACCTTTAAAGGCCATCGTACCCTTGAACCTTTTCAGTACTCTTGAGTTTCCTCCACCACACCTTCAAGAATAGCAAGTAATGGTACTTTTCTTGTAAGCCTGTTTTTTTTTCTTTAAGCATCCCAGTTGGAAAGTTATTCTTTATATTGAATTGAAATCTGTTTTTCTGTAGTGTCTACATTTGAGGTACTTAGCTGGTGTGCCTGGGCCCTCAGGTGTTCCATGATATATTGACCAGTGTTTTGCCACATTTCAATTAATATCTAAAATTTATATTTGCCACAATTGGGGGAGATTACATACTAGTCCAAAAATGATTGTGGAAATATAATGCTGAGTAAAATAGGTTTTATGGCATTGTGCACTTGAATATAACATGTGAACTAAACATTGTTTTTATCTCTTTCTTGAGTTGTCTCATCTCGTCCCCTTCTGTCAATTGTTGGCATATTGGGTGGTTTTGAGTTCTTTTAGTTATTCTCCTTTGAATATGTTCCATGTTATTCAATATCCTTTTTAACTGTGGCATCCAGAATTAAACTCAATATTACAAGCATGGTTCAACTAGAATAGAGTTGAAGCAGAGCAGTTCATTACTTCCTTTGCCCTTAATTGATAATTTTTAACATTTTTCACCCAAACCTATTTGATACATGATGGCACATACTCATTAGTAACATTTGCTTTCTAGGTCTATAGTTTTGGGGGGAGATGGGCTTGAAAATTAGTCTCCCATGGGGATTCTAATTACCCTCCACACCCAGTGCTAATGCTAGATCCTTTACATCTAGGTCAACTGATGCATCTTATGAGGGCCTTTGCTCTTTTTGGCAATCACAATTAATTGCCTCCTGTTATTGGTTGAAACTCCCTCTAGTTGGTCGTTGGGGAGTCCTAAACTAACAGAAGCTATAGATGATTTACAGGCTAACTCTGAATGCTAGGTAGTATTCCATTGTGTGAATATGCCCAAATTTATATATCTATGGTAGAATGGGAGTTTGGGTAGTTTCCAGTCCTGATACATGTTTAAAATCAGTAAATAAGTCCATCAAGAGTTATTTGGTGAGAAATTGGTAGATTTGATAGAGTTTCTTATTGTTTGAGTAAATGACCTGGCTGATCCAGAGAAGAGTGATGCCTACCACATTTCTACCCCACTTTTATTATCATTATAAAAGGAGAAATTTATTTTAAGTGGAAATCTCTAAATTTAATGTAAAATAGGTTGTGCGATTATTTCATTTATTGTTACTTACTATTCAGGTTGTGATAGTAATCGGATTTTCTAGTTCAAGTTTTTAAATTTGTGAATGTGATTACTAATTAGAAAAACTGTATTTACTCAAATGATAATTTGATTCAAATTGTACCCTATAACTTCATTATTTGTTTTCAGTGAATTTTGTTACTAAACTTAGGGAATTCTACTTTTCTAAAAAGAGAAAATATGAATGGATTATTTTGATTCAGCTAAATACATTAAACTTCTAGTGATACTGTGTGTATGTGTAGGGGAGGAGGCGAAGCATCTGTCATTAGAACAAACTCAAAGTAAGGGAAAAACATCCTCCTCTTTACCAACCCACCATTACCTCCTCTTTAATGTGTCCTCTCTTTGCCCTTGTTTTTCTCTGCTGCCACTCTTGAACTTGTCTTATTTTCTTCATAGCTTTTTTTCCTGAAAGTATGTTGTAAAGAACTCTGAAACAGCCTTACTGCCCCAGCAGAGTATAAGCTCTGCAAGAGTTGGGACTCTGTGGGTCTTCACTATGGTACATTTGGCATTTAGGGCAGGGCTTGCACATTTGCTGCATGAACAAATGAACTAATAGTTACCTAAGCTACTGATTCTTTATAATCAAGGAAATTGTCAGAATCTTTTATCTCTGAACTTTTTGACAATTGGTGCTCTCAAGAAAAACTAAGCATCTATAATTTTATGCATTCATATTTTTTTGTAGTGACCAGATAACTGATCATACGTGATTGTCATTAAGTAAATGTTAACATAACTACTGTACATATCAGGCTAGTTTGAAGAGTGGGTATTCAGTGAGTATCCCTGGGGTATACACCAACTTTATAGGTGCTACATCATTTGAAGGTTCATAAATTTCTGTTTGTTTTTTTACTTAGATGTTAATGTCATTATTAATTCTAACATACCCCTTTTATATCCTTTCAGTTGAATTTTACTTCACTTAGAGAAATTGCTTTTAACCTTTAAGAATCAGAGTTAGTTCTATTTAGAATTTATTAAACATATTGCAAAATCTGTAGCTATGTTTGCATCATAATTTTATACAGACTATTGGAAAAGTAGAGCATCTTATGCTTATTTTTCTATTGTTTTTAGCCGTCAGATTTTCGTAAGGTTTAGAGGAGTTAGGATCATGAGCAGTGCTGATGATTGAAGACTGCCCTGTGTTTTTATTAAAGAAAAAGAAAACCTACCTTCTGGTATAGGCCTGTGGCATGGGAAGAGTACGGAAGATAAATAACTTGCTGATAATAACATTCTACCAAATAAGTGTCAGCTCCAATTTAATTTTTCTCTGCCTGGGAATACCATGACCTCCTGTGAGTACTGGTGAGTGAGACATCTTGTAGTAGTGCTGAATATAAAAGGCCTTGCTCTTTGGTAGGCTAATGTCAAACTTTGGAAAGCCTTTAAGGAACTTGCCAAGCCACAGGAGCGTCAGCTGCTAGCCTTGAAGCAGCTATCTCAGAAGGTAGATTTCTTTCATGCTTCATTTGTTGTAGGCATTGTCTTTAAAAATATAACTAGAACCATTACTGTGAATAGGGACAGAAAATAATTCCATGATGTGAGGTAGTTTCATCTATATGTCAGCTTCCATTAAATAAATGCTATAACATATGAGTACAGTGCTCAGACATAAAAAATAATAAATTCTGTAACAATACTATCAGGTTCTTAGAATTGGGGTGGGAAGGAAGGAGGTCGGAGGGAGGGTCTGAACATGGATCCTTCCCTTCAGTTTTTCCTGCCTTTACTTCATTCTAGAAGTATTTAACGTAGCTTACATACAGTAAATTTAATGAGGTAGGAAAAAATAGATGAGAAAATACGGATAGAGGGTGACATATGTGGTGGAAAGTACAATAGTGGATTATGGAGCAATAATCCTGTATGAAAGCCAAACAGCTACATAGCAGCTACTAGTACTTGTTAGCAGATTTTCTTTTTTCGCTGCGTTTGTTTGACCATGTAAGTGAAGTCCTACTTGCTGCTATTCACCTGATGAACGGCAGCATATTGGAACTCCCATCTACTTAATGGTTTTTTGCCAGGTCATTGCTTCTACTGTGAGCCGCGTATGGGAATCTAGGCAGATGTCAGAGGTCCGTCCCTACATTTTCTTTCGAGCTGGCAAGAATTCCACCATGACTGCCACTTAGGCTCTTCCTTAGGTGTCAGAATCCGTTATAATGGTTGTATGTTTTCATAAAACATAAGCAAACATTTATGATTTTAAGATGTACTATAAAAATATATTTTGTAGTTTGGGATAGTATACATTCCAGTTCAGTAACAGGGAGTTGTGAAGATAGGCTAGTTGGTGCTCTTTGGTGGAGTCAGAAGGATCTATAAAATCTTAGTGTTTTAGTGCCAGTTGATCCTTTATTGTCCTTAGTAATATATAACACCTTAGTATTTAATGCGAAAAATAATAGAATTTTATGTATTTCCCCTCATCCTTCATTTTCTACCCCCCTACTTTGTTCCTGTCTTTTAAAATAACAAACAAAAAAGTATGAAATGTGTTGTTCTATACTTTACAACAAAGAAAATCAAGTGTGTCTTAAAGGGAGCAATAAAAGTACTTTAGTGGTTATGGGTTACCTAAAATAAACGTTTCTTTAATCTGTATGTTTTACCAGGCATACTCCCCTTGAATTTTTAAAGATATGTCCAGAGAATGTGTGACTAGATAATTTGGCCTCATTTAGCTAACGTGTGTTAGCTTCTGACTTTTCAAGCACACATCACCGACTTTAGCAGTTCTTACATCTATTTTGGCATCTTGGAAATTCTCTTATATTAGTTTTTACTGCCAGGGTTATATATTGGCTCCAATTTTTCTAGAATAGAAGGACACCTGAATCACAGCCTCTTCACTGTCACTTGCATCTAGTAAGTGAAATACCCAGGGAGGAACATTAAGGCCTACAGGCTGCAAAGTCACCATTTTTGCATTAGCACAAGGTGTGCTGCTACCCTGTTACCATTATAGTACTGGGATCGGAACCCTGTGATCTGGAAGGGTTAATCACCACCAAATGCTGAATTTACTGCCAGAGACCACCTGAGCATTGAGGATAGAGGGCTAGAAAAGAACAGTCATAGGACTTGCTAATTTTACTCATATACAAGTTGAGTATCCTGTACCTGAAATGCTGGGGACCAGAATTCAGATTTTGGAATATTTGCATATACAGAATGAGATTAATCTTAGAGTTGGGATGCAAGTTCAAACAAAATTCATTTGTGCTTCATGCACCTCTTGTACACATAGTCTGAAGGTAATTTTATACTCTGTGTGTGTGTGTACAGATGTGCGTGTGTGTAAAGACAGTGTCTTGCTCTGTTTTCTGGGCTAGAGTGTAGTGTCATCATCATAGTTCACTGCAGCTTTAAGTTCCGGGGTTCAAGTGATCCTTCCACCTCAGTCTCATAAGTATCTGGGACTATCTGTGCATACCACCAAACCCAGCTAATTTTTCTGATTTTTTTCTTTTCTTTTTTTAAGAGATGGTGTCTACTCAGTATATTGCTGAGGCTGGTCTCAAACTTGTGGCAACAAGTGATCCTCCCACCTTAGCCTCCCAAAGTGCTAGGATTACAAGCACAAACCATGCTTGGCTCAATATGCAATATTTCTAGTAATTTACTAGAAACAGAATTTTGACTGACTCATCGCATGAAATTTTTCACTTTGCATTGTATCATGTCAGTGCTCAAAAAGTATTGGATCTTTCACTTAGGGTTGCTCAACCTGTGAGTGTATTTTTGTGAAGGTAAAGAGTTCATTGAGGCAAATTTTGTATTTGTATTGTCCATAATGTAATTGGTAACTTTTTCTTAGAAGGATGGTGATTCTTAGAACTATAATGATAATTTCGTAGTTGTAAGTACTGTCTCTCATTTTTTAAAAATTATATGCAATTAACTCTCCTGGACATTTTCATTGCCTTGTAATCAGATATAACTTATAATTTAAAGGGAAGATACATAAAATAGTAAAAGCTCCTCAGTGTCACACATAATAGTTTAATCAAGACTGTGATAATGCCACCCTTTTAAAAAAAAGGAGATAAAAGTTGAAGCCTGTCCAGTAATAGAAAGTTCAGTATACTAATGAGCAAAGAACATTAACACAGTTTTTGTGAGGGTTGCCAGAATAAACTGTATTTTTAAGGAAATGATAAAGTAATGTTAGCAGAATATTCCCCACTGAGGATCTATATAGTGAGGCAAATTACTTCTGGCAAGAGGTTTAGTTAATGACAACTTGAAAAATTTTCAGATGATAAGTTCATAACACAGAAAGCATTTAGATAAAATTATCTAAATGCATTTTGCATTGTGAATCTGTTATCAAAGAGTTTATTAATATTCATAATACATTTTGAAAGCACATGTAATAGTTGTATTCTGAAAACTCTATGTGTGAAGTAAGTTGAAGATTTAGAATATTTTAAGAGAATAGAATGATCTGGAGCACTAGTCCTTCTTCTTTTGTATTTTTTATAAGTCCCTTCCCAGTTACCCTAGTTACCACTCACACCAACCCCTTGTGTTTCTTAGGTAAACAGTCTTAAAAGGTGCCTTTTTTCTTTAACTGGAAATTACATATTGCCTCCTACTATGATAAATTTCTTCTCACTTTTAAAATATTCACAGTGCACATTAACCATTCTTATTTACCTCATGGTGGAACTTCCTAAAGAAAAGTTGTTTAATCTTTGGCTGTGACTAAAACTGCCTTCATCTTTTGGTGACTATTGAGTGCCGTGTGCCAGGTGCTGGGATACACAGGGCAGTGAGACAGACATTCTTCCTCTTCTCGAGGAAGACACAGTAGGATAGTGGAGGCCACCAAAATTAATAAATGCAAATTATGACAAGCCCTGTGAAGGAAACAAATTAGATAACGGAAGTATGGGGCATATGAACTGAAATATGTATAGTAGACCCTCTGTAAGTTGACCACTCAAGGGATTGTAATGAACTGGTCAACATACGGGAGTGGTCAACATAAACAACTAGGCTTACTATACTGCTATGTACATGTGGTACACGGTCAATCTATGAAAATTAGGTCAATTTAAGGAGGTTGTCAATGTAGGGAGGTGGTCAGCTGTAGAGGTTGTACTGTATTTTAGGTCCATGGAGCCTTTGAGCATTGTGGTTGGTGTATCAGGGAGATGAGTGCCGTGGGGGAAAAAACGGAAGGTAGCTGTGTGGGGAAACTGAGGTGGTGACATATAAGAAAAACTTGGAAGAAGTGAGGGAGAGAATCATGTTGATACCTAGGAGGAAGAGAGTTTCAGGCAGAGGGAACAGTAAATTCAAATTGTGATTCCTTTGTTTGAAGAATAGCAGGAAAGTTTACTGGGCTGGAATGAAGTGAGGAAAGGGGAGGAACAATAGGCAATTTGGTCAGACAGGTAATCCTGGGGGAGGATTGGGGGCTGTCTGGGTTTTTGACTTTACACTTTAATGGGGGACTATTGGAGGGTTGGTTTTTCAGTTTGCTGTTCTGTTCTATTAATCTCTTTGTCCTTAAGTTAACTACTACACAGTTACAATTACTTTGGTTTAATAATAAATGGGGATATTGGTAGGTTGTCTCTTACTTTTTTTCTTCAAAATTGCATTGGCTATTCTTGGCCCTTTGTTCTGTATAAATTTTAGGATCAGCTTGTCAAATATTTACTGGGATTTTAGTTTGCATCGAATTTATAGATTGATTTGGGGGAGAATTGCAGTCTTTATGATAATATATCTAGAATTTGATACATTTTTTAATGGATTTATGTTTTATTTTATATTCTTAAAGCACACTTTTCTGTACATTTCTCCATAGAAACCCAAAACATCTTTTATTGGTTTATTTTCTAGATACCTTGGAGTTTTTATTGCTGTTGCTAATGGGATAAATTTTTCCATTATATTTTCTACACAGTGTGTAAGAACACATCCGTTGTTGATCATGTGCCTACCAACCTCATGAACGTTCCTGTTTTGTTAGTTATATTATTTGCAAATAAAGATGGTATTACCTCTTCCTTTTCAATTTTTATACCACTTTTTTCTTTTCTTGTCTTACTGCATTGACTTGGGTATCTAAGATAGTGTTATATACCCTTATCCTGCTTCATTTTTTGAAAGCAGATCCTTCTAAATTTTAGTATTAAGCTTTATCTGTTAAATTAATTCCTTTGAACTCTGTTTCCTTTCGAGTTTTAAAATTCATTATTACTGGAATTTTTTTGAAGTTTAATATATGCTTGTTCTCTGTGAATTGAGTTAGATCCTTCCATTTTTCTCCTTTGTTAATATTTTGTATTACATTCTTAGATTTACTGATGTTAATCTATCACATTCCTTGCTGAAATAATTTGAATAATAGAGACTGAAAGTTTAGTAAAACCTTCTAAGATAGTGTTGATATGAATGGTTGGGTGAATTTTTTAGTTCTTATTTACAGAATGTTTTCTACTTTGATTTTTATGGAAAAGTATCATGTTTCAGATTGACATAAAGTTGCAATAAATATAGCTGTTTCATCATTAAAAGCTTCTTCGCTTTATTTGTTATTCCCTGTATGGTTTATTGGTGCCCTTCCCTACTTGCAGGGACATCTCCCTTCCTCAAATCAGTCTTAACTAGTATTTTGTTGTCTTTTAACCTGCTCAAAAAACAAGTTTTATTTTGTTAGTCCTTTCTATTCCTTTTATTCTATGTTCTCTTTTCATCCTTCTGTTTTGTTGTATTTAGTCTTTGTTTTTTTTTCCAGTTTTATTTATTATCTAATTTCTAGGCATATAAGTATATAAATTACCCTTTAAGTACTGTTTCTCTTAAATTTTGACATGCATTACTTTTGTGGTCACTCAAGTTGAAATATTTTGTGATTGACATTACTATTTTTTTCTATAGTCCATGATTTGTTTGTATGTATTCAAGTTTTCAAACAGATGATTTTATTTTTACCTTTAAAAAAAACCTGATTTCTAACTAAATTGCACTGTTGTTAATGAATTTGTAGTCTGTATATCATCAGTTCCTAAGACTTGCCTGTGTGTCCTTTTTACTGTTTGCTATGTGTTCTTAGAAAGAGAGTAGGTTATCTGTTTATGAAAAGCCAACTTATATACTGTAACTTATATATTTTTGTCAATTCTGCTTTTTGTATTCTTAATAATTCCCTAATTCTGTTAAATAATGAGACAGGTATATCAAAATATTTATTAATTTTAGATTTATCAGTTTCTTATTGTATTCTAATTTATATATATTTATATTCATATTCTGTACTGTATGCCACGTGACTATGGACACACATGCTCATGCCTGTTTAAATTTCTCGTTGAATTCCTCTATGTTGTTAAGGAATAAGGAACTTAAGTTTAAAATGTTTTAATAAGTATTATTATTGTTATTTCTATACCAGTTTTATTTTTGTTTGAATTCATGTGGCATATGAATTTCTACCTTTTATTTTCATTGTTTTGGTAAGACTTTGCATGTGTTTGGTGAGCAGTGTGTGGGTGGATTTATTTTAATTTTTCAGCTACTCTGATAATCTTTGCCTTTTCACTGTTTTTTTTTTCATACTCTGCCTATCTTTTCACCTTCATCTTTCACTGGTCTTCCTTATTCTCACAAAGATGCAGCAACATTGCCTTCTAAATATGTCCTTTAAAAGGGCAAATTCCCTTTAATTCCATACTTTTGCAAATGTAATTTTATCTCCTTTGGAATTATTTGTTGCCACTTTCATCTTTCATGATTCAAACTTCAGTTTAGATGCTTTGCTCCCCTCCACCCTCTTTCCTTTTCATCCCCCTCTTTTTTAATTTTTAATGCTGCTCCCTTTTCAGAGTTTTTCTTTGACTAATTCCTTTCTAAAATAGACCCTCCTCCGATTATTTTCTTAGTACTTTCTTTTTTTTTTACTTTATTTCTTTAATGAAACTAAAGTTATTTTATCTACATAAGAATTATTTAGTGATATTCATATTGATATTACTGTTATTTTAACCATTTATGTGCTGATGGCTTGACATTAGCCGTTAGAGAGAGACAGAAGGGAGGGTATCATGGTAAAGAAGTATTTCAAGGGTGGTTTACCTGAGGAAAATAATGGAGGAAATAAAGATTATTCATGAGTGGATGAGGTAAGTAAGGGTAAGATACTTCTGTGGGAGTATCTTTCCAGAGAAAAAGGAATATCAAGGACTCTAGGAAAGGGTGAGATAAGTTTGACTGTAGAGGTGTTTTTATGTAAAGAATTACCTAAATCACATCTAATTTACGAAGAAAAGAGTGGAGAATTGACATAGTTGAGAAGGCCTGGAATACTTGTCAAGTGGAGTGCCCTAAGAGAAGAGGGGTGAGGCTCCAGTTTTAGTCTGAGTGAACTTGCAGTGGTTTTTGTTCTGTGTATTGTGTATTCATATGATAGTAACTTCTGACCTATAGCAGTAGGGGAGATAGTAGAAGTAACATTTGGACCGGTTTGTGTTATGTAGTTATGGTTTCATGTTGTTGTATATGGGATCTAAGGCAGAAACAACTGATCTAGTCTCCTTAATTAGAGCCTCTAGGCTGCCCAGCAATCTATGCTAGTGCTTGCTGGTACATGTTAGGAAACTGTTATCAGAGAGATAAGGTAACTTGGCCTCTGTTACATTTCTACCATAATTTAGTATTTTTCTTGTTGTTTTTTTTTTTTTTAGAGACAGAATTTTACTTTGTCGCCCTGGGTAGAGTGCTGTGGCGTTATAACTCACAGCAACCTCAAACTCCTGGGCTCAAGTGATCTCCTTGCCTCAGCATCCTGAGTACCTGGGATTATAGGCCGCTGCTAATACGCTTGGCTATTTTTAGAGATGGCATCTTGCTCTTACCTTGTTTTAATTGTTTCTTGAAAAATCATTTTGTTTTTAAAGTTATCAATATAAAAGAGGGGTCATTGATTCAGTTTTTACCCTTCTCATTTGTGTCTCAAATCTTTGAAATGAATAATATTTTGAAATTTTCATAATAAAGCTTTAGATTCAACTCACTTTTTTGGTCTTTTTCTTTTTTTCCAACTCACTTTTGTAAACCAAACTTTAAATTGCCTTTCTGTTCTTTTGTACATACACATCTTTTTGTTGTCTCAAGGGATGGCCTCTGACTTCTTTTTCAGACTCCTTCCCTTCATGTACTGCCATTCCTCTGATTGGATTTTCAATTTCCAAAAATTACATCTTGCTCTTGCCTATATCTGCTCTTTATTTCATATTCTCTTACATTTTCTTTTCTTTCTCTTGAAACCTGTTTTTCTTTTTTAAAAGTTTGATTTTATTTTAAATTGACCCATATTAAAGTAGGCATGACTAGGGGTGAGTCAGCTCAAATCTCTTATATGAAATTTACAGCTGAAAAATTATCCGATCCACAGTCAGTGAAACGATACTTTGGTCCTGTCATGTGCCAGGCGTAATGTATGTTAAGGTTAATGATTCCACTGTCATGTTCATAGATAAAGGACAGCATGTTTTTTTGACATGGTTTCATACCTGCATACATTTCAATTAATGTGCATTTGTCTTCTTTGTGAACTTGAAAATTTGAAGTATGATGCCAAGGGTTTTCTTCAAATTTTCAAAATATTCATAAAATTTTAGTCACTATCTTGCATTTACTCCTTCATGCTAAATACCCAAATACCAAGTTTCATCCTGCCAGTGAAACCTCACATTCTAGTAAAAAAAACACAAGATGTTAGGCTAACTCAACATACTTGTTAAAAAAAGAATATCTATGCTTCACTATGTAATAGAGGAACATTTTTATTTTTTTTCCCCTATAATAATATAATTTTGTATTTGAAGCCAAAATTAATTTTTTGGGTAGTACTCAAAATGCACTTTATAATATTTTTAGAGAAGTTTTGAAAAGAAGCAGCATTTTAGAGATGATTTTTTAATTGGTGGTTGCCTGGCCTTGTTTAGTATAAATGTTTTGGGTTCATCAGGCAAATGTTCTTTTGAGCTGTTTTGAGAAATGTATTATGGCTAGCTTACGGCCAAATTAGCAGCGTGGAAAGAATTTACCACTGTGGTAATGTTGAAATTATTTTTCTCCACAATACTTCATTTTTATTAATTTTTAGCTAGTTATATGTAAAATGGAAAGGTAGAATCTTTCAAAAAAATGTTTTGATCAAAAGTAAGTTATAAAAGTTAAATATAATAGATTACCAGTCCATTTGGGGATTTTTATTACATTAACTGTTGGGAATATATATACAAAAAAGTACTTCATTATTATTTTTTAGATAAAGAACTTTAACCATTTTGTATTGTTGTAAACTTATAAATTGGATGGCATATTACACTAAACATAAGCAAAACTACTTTGTCTTTGTTCTAGAATCAGTTACAAGCCAATTCACAATCCATTCAGGAGTTGTCTTTTGAGCTTGTTCATAAGCTACTTATTCTGTTTTCTCATTTATTTGACATAATACATTTTTGAGTACTTGCCATGAGAAGGTAGGAAAATGTTAGAATTCTCTTTCTGTTCTTAGGTGTTTATACTTGGCATAGGATATAGATGTTATGCAAATAAAACTGGAAGCTTTCTACACAATAACTTTTCAGAAGTTCAGAATATAACATTATCTGTTTTTCAGATTTATCTGCCAGCTTTAATTTACATTTTGAATAATGATCTAGAAATTTATGTTTTGTTCACTGAGGTCAATCTCAGTGGATGGTTGATAAAGCAGAGCTGTATCTCATCTGTAGTTCCAATTTCTAGCACCTGTTTCTAACCAAATGTAAAATTGAATTTCTCCTTCTTTCTTTTTTAGTGAGCATTTGTCCTGTGCTTTCACATTCTTTCTTCATGGAGAAAGTAATGTATGTACAAGTGTGGAGATTGCCCAACACCAGCCAATTTATTTGATTAATGAGGAGCATATACACATGGCTCAGTCTTCACCGGCACCATTTCAAGGTAAGTAAGTAGTATATTCCTGCTCTCCATCCATTCACAACCATCACTGAGAGGATATTTACCTTGCCCAGTAATGTTTTGCAGCATGAGACCTTATATTAAATGGCCTTAAAAAAAAAAAAAAAAAGGTGGCGTCTCCTCACTGTTGCCTGGGCCAGAGTGCATGCAGTGGTGTAATCATAGCTCATTGCAACCTCAAACTCCTGGGCTCTTGTGATCTTCCTGTCTCAATCTGCCAAGTACCTGGGGCTACAGGCGTACATCACCATGCCCAGGTAATTTTTCCATTTTGTCTCTCTGTGTTGCCCAGGCTGGTCTCAGACTCCTGGCTTCAAGCATTCCTCTACCTTGGCCTGCCAAAGTGCAGGGATTACAGGTGTGAGCCATTGCCCCCTTAAATGGACATTTTAAAGCTAACCATAAGGGTCAATTTTTGAAGAAGAAAGGAAAGGCTGCCTCCTCACCATGAAGTAGTTCATAGGCTTGTTAGTTTTTGCTAAAGCTTTGTAATGTATATGGCATGGTCTTATGTGTAGTTGTATTGAAGAACAAAATACAGAGAATTTCTTTCAGAATGAAAGATTTGTAAGTGTTTGAAAAATATAATCCAGTGAATAATTGCCAAATATTATAAATTAAAGGTTTTTGTTATGTTTGTTAATAAGGCTTCAAAAAGGTGATGGCTTACAGAACGTTATTATACAGTTACTATTTTGAATTTCAACGAAAATCTTAAAATTAAATTTCTAGAATTTTATAGTGCCTAGTTTCTTCAGTGATATTAGTATCTTTATTATTTTTTTACCCAGTTTTTTTTTTTTTGTGTGTGTGTGTTTTGGCCAGGGCTGGGTTTGAACCCACCACCTCCAGCATACGGGACTGGCGCCCTGCTCCTTGAGCCACAGGCGCCACCCCCTTTATTATTTTTTTAAATACAGAGTGAATTGACAGTAGGTATTTAATTGTGGTTTAACTTAGTACCTCCATGTTTTCATTATCAGTTCTACCACTAGATATTACCAGAATAACTTCATGTTCTTTTAATCTCAGCATTCTAAATCTTTTGCCTTAAGAATTCAGAATTTTCTGTGAATAACAGTTCTCTTTCTGTTCTTAGGTGTTTATAGTTGGCATAGGATACAGATGTTATGCAAATAAAACTGGAAGCTTTCTACACAATAACTTTTCAGAAGTTCAGAATATAACATTATCTGTTTTTCAGACTTATCTGCCAGTGAATATTATTTTTGAAAACACTAATTTTAACAACCTGGACTAAAATATTTTACTCATATAACAGCTTGTTATATGAGTAGTTAGCTTCCATTTTATTTATGATTGTTTTTGGTTTTCTACAAACTATTCTGATTTAATTTGATGAAAGCATCTGTTTCTTGCCCTGAAGATAATTAAGCTTTCTTTTTCCTTTCTGAGGTTAAAAAAAAAAAAGAAGATTGAATCATCATTTTACTGTGTCCTACTTACTACCTTGAAGTTCCTTCACCTACCCCCAACCCCCTTCCTTGCAATACATTTTAAGCTATGCACTGTAAATTTGGGTATTTTATGTATGAGTTACTATGAAATCCAAAACAACTTAATTCTCACACAGCACACTTATGAGTTGTACAGATTATATGTACTGTAGATTGTAAGAATTATGTAAATACTGTTTCCTTGAGTGTTAAAGCACTAAGGACTATTTGATTTTATCCTGGATTTTATCACTCAAAGTAAAAACATTTATTTGTGGGTAACAATAAAAGGAATCACTAGTCACGAGGGAAGAGAACTAACTTTCTAACCTTAAAATTTGAGAAAGATAATACTAAGAATACCAGGTCCTTATAGACCACTTATTTTAAATCTTATTGATTTGCCACTAATACCTCAAGTCATAGAAGACTTTTGTGGGACATTATTCAGCTTATTTTTGTGATAAGTTTGGAGGAGGTAGCTACTTACGGCAAGTGCTGGCCTATAGGAAATTATCGTGCATATAATTATCCAAATTAATGTGGGAATTTCCTAGAAGTATTAATGCAAAAAAAATTTATGTTTGATTTATTATATTGGTAGAATATATTTTTATCCCATTTGACCATTGAAGAATAGCAGAAAGACTCCAAGGAATATGTGCTGTCTGTGCTCTCTCTGTATCTTGATTGATGTGACATATCATCTAGCTTTAGCTGTTTAAAAAAAATCAAAAGGACATCCATTTAATGACTTAATGACTATGCTGAGTTGTTTTTTTTTTTTTTTTTTAATTAAGGTTGAGGAAAGTGGTCTTTACCCCCATAATGGTATTATTTGGAACGTTGAAATACCTGAAGGCTAAGAACTAGTTGGGTTCTAAGTATTACATTACCTATATTTTTGTGTCTTACTCAGTGAAAACGATATCAAGGTCAAATACTGAAAGAAGATAAGAAGACATTGAGACCTTTACTTTGAGTTAAATACCATTTTACTTAGTGTTGTTTCATTATCAGACCTTGAAAATAATTATAACTGAGATTAAAACTAAGCATTATGCATCAAGCTTTTTTTTTTTATGCTTCAAGGTTTGTACATTAAGACTTTTCTGCTATTGGATATTTTATTTATATATTACTCTTTGATTACCACAGATATTCAGGTATCTCAGGAACCATAAGAAGAGGTTGTTTTTTTTTAACCTTTTGTGTTGGTAGAGTCTTGCTGTATGCCAAGTATGGTCTTGAACTCCTAGTCTAAAGCAATCCTTCTGCCTTGGCCTCTCAAAATGCTGGGATTATAAGCATGAGCCAACAAGCTAGGCCAGGAATCTTCAAGTTCTAAGCAGCTTCTGGGGTGTATGTAATGAATAGTTTTCTTCTGTTATGTTTACATTGTGCAATAATTATTAAACAGGATGCTTTAATGTATGGATAGATTATGTATTGTGTGTTGATATAATTGTCTGACTGTGTAATATTATCCCTATTTGATTTCCTTCAAGAATTGATGTGACTTGAGAGGCATATAAATACTCTAATAAAAAAACTTTTAAAATCAGACTTTAAAAGGAGGTAAGAAATAAAGAACAATATACATTAAGTGATGCTATGTTTTAATGTAAAATCACCATATCTATAGTGCTGCAATTAAGTAGGAATTATTTCTCTAATGTGTAGCATATGCTTTTCCTCCTCTCTGTAGTACTGGTAAGTCCTTATGGCTTAAATGGCACGCTAACAGGCCAGGCATACAAGATGTCAGATCCAGCCACTCGTAAGTTGATTGAGGAATGGCAGTATTTTTATCCGATGGTGCTAAAAAAGAAAGAAGAATTGAAAGAGGAAGAGGAGTTGGGATATGATGATGATTTCCCTGTAGCAGTTGAAGTAATTGTTGGTAAGAGAAAGTATTTTGCCTGAAGAGCTTTTATTTTATCTTCTTCAGCTTACCTAGTTAAAAAAATATAATCATGCAGATTCATCAGAAATGATCTCCATAATTTTTTACATCTTTTTAAAAATTCTGTTCACACAGTGGTATGATACTGAGTAGTTATCTTGCCTAAAGCACCAGTGGTCCTAGTGTTCCAAATGCTGTTATCATCAAGTTAGAACACATGTTTAAATAACTGTTAATTTATGAAAGAATGAAATGTATAATTTTTGGCAGTATTTCACAATCATGTCATTTTCACCTTTGATCTTTAACTTGGATCACTAGAATAATAAAGTTGGAAGCCTTCTATGATCTCTCCCTCAGGCCTGTTCTCCCATTGCTCTCTTTCCTTACAGGTGGTGTTCGGATGGTTTACCCTTCAGCATTTGTTTTGATCTCTCAGAATGACATCCCAGTTCCTCAAAGTGTTGCCAGTGCTGGAGGCCACATTACAGTTGGTCAGCAGGGGCTTGGTAGTGTGAAGGACCCCAGCAACTGTGGGATGCCTCTGACCCCTCCCACCTCTCCAGAACAGGCAGTCATAGGTGAGTATGATCCTGGAATGTCCAGGGTGGAAGACATCCCCCAAAATCATATAGTCCCTATGCCATGGAACAGGTTAAGAAAACATTTGAGAAATTCCTGGTAGAAGAGATGGAGGTATTAGAATAACTTGGGAATTTTATTAAATAGAGAATGAAAACTTTAAAGAAAAAGAATTTTTGTAATTCAACATTTTAATTGTGCCCATATTGGTCTTTCTTCTAATTGAATAATTCAGTTGTTTTTCTTAAGTTCTTTCCCCACATTTGCCCCTTCACATATGAGGCAGTAGACAAAATGTAGGTTGCTTTTCCCAAAATTTTAAACAAACAGAGAATAATAAATCAGAGAATGATTAAAACCTTTGCCCAAATGGCCATTGCCAGCTAGGGATGAGTCTTGGATAACTTTTCCTGTATTATATTATAAAATTAGACTAGCACCTGGTCTGAATAAATACTTTGTCCTGTCAGTAATTTGTCTGTACTAACATGAAAAAATTTTGATAGTTTGAATAGTCTTTCTTCATGGAAAAATTCAGCAATTGTTTAAATTGGGAGCATTTTCGCCTTCTTTGTTGAGTAGTATGTTTCCCATATTGACTATTTTGTTGTTGTAGTTGACCTCATTTTAATTGGAAATCTGGCCAATAAAGAGTGGATACTTACCATACTTGAGTTGAAATGAAATTATTTATAGGCATTTAATGTGGGCCAGGTTGGCAGTAAATTAGAGTAAATAAAGTCTTAAATGTTTAACTTTGAAAACTAACTATCAAGCATGATACGTACTTACATGGTAATTTTCATGCAGATTATTTAAGATGGTATTTTGAAGTTTTTAGCATGGTGCTTGGCCCACATTGGGCATTCAGTAAAATGTTCATGGTTAAGGAACATACATACTGGGGAAAATCATAAACTTTGTGGTTGAACACACCTAATGACCTTGCTAAATTCTCATACTTTTTCTGAATCTAACTTTCCTTTCCTGTTAAATATATACTATAGAGTTGTCATACATGTACATATTATTAGGCAATATACTTGAAATATATTGTATATAATAATATATATACAATATATTATTAGCAATATACATGCTTTGTAAGTATACAAATGCAAGTAATACTCAAAACTCCAATTTGAGTGAACATTATTGTTAGCTGGAGGGAATTACTCAAGATAGTGTTTGGGAGACATAGAAATGGACAACACAGTCTTTGTTTTTAAGAGCCATTTAGTGCTAAGATGGTGAAAAATACGTATCTATCTCTGATACAGTAATATCTATCCTGTTAAAGGATATGTCATCAACCAATAAAAAGTACTTTTGTAGTCTATTATAATAATTATCATAGAGAAAACAGATATGTCATTGTTAAGACTAGAATTATCAGGATTTTGAAAAGTTTTAATTTCATATCACATTTTGGATTCTTAACAATTTTTAACAATTTCACCACATTCGTAAGTTAACAGTTTTTGTTTATCTTTTTTTTGTTTTTCTTAGTAGTTAGTGAAATTTCTGTTCAACTTAAAATTGAAGGCCCGCTGGCTACATGATTTCTCAGCCTCTGATTAGTTTAGAACTCTAAATTTCATAATAGGAAAACAAGAGATTTTGTTTATTGTGGGTTTCAATGTGGACTTCTTAATTATAGCATAGGTCTTAGATGTATGGTATTGTCCTAGGCCTTGGTTAAATAAATTCCCTGATGCTGCCTCATTTCCTAAAACAAACTAAGTACAAGCTGCTGTATTCTTAGAGTAAAACCAACTTGCCCAAATTTTCACATCATAGGATGTTAGATTACAGATTAGAACTCTTATTACTGCATCAGAAGAGAATCCTGGTCAGATTTGAGACTCTGTAGCTGTCTGATGTTGACCGTTGCTGTTTTACTAGATATTGGACAAACTGCCTCCTAAAAATGGCCAAGCTTCTCTAAGATGAGCAGGAGGCCTGGGAGGATTGATGGTTTTAGTTGAAATCACTCATGCCTTATCTAGCTAGGTACATCCACTTGCTCTTCTGTTTGATATATAGGTATAATTGGAGGTAACCACATTTAACATGCATTTAATAGCTTGGAGTAATAAGCCTTATTTAATTCCATGTAAGATATTACCCACATTGTAGACCAGTCATTAAGTGCTTCTGAAAAGCACCAACCTAATTTAAATCAAAAAAGTCCTTGTAGTTTGTTTTTTCCTATCCTTCCTTTTGTGCTTATAAATTATTTCCTTATACCATGGGCATATGATCTCTTTGGCCCTAATGTAGCTTGTTTGGGGGAGAAGACTATGTTACCTACTTCTGCTTGTTTCTTTAGTTTGCTTAGTTCTATAATAGGCGTTTGAAAACCTTTTGTAAAATGGAAATGAATTCATTTGTACCGTGAACCAAGTTAGGGAACTTTGAAAATAAAAGGTAGCAATGAAAGACAAATTTCTTATCTCCTTTCAGTTATTTGATTTGTAAAATTATAGTACTTTTCTGAGAGACAAGAAAGCTTTAGTTCCTTAGAATGTAAGCATTTGGCTTTCTTTTTTTGAAAAATTAAGGTAAGCCTAACCGTTTAGCCTATATAGTGATTATGTTTGCTTTGGTACAAAGAGTATCAAGTTTGTGTTGTAAGATTGCTTCTTTCTTTTCTAGATAGGAGTGGAGATTTTCCTGATTGTCTAAATTGACCTTCCCTCCCTCCCATTCCTTTTCTTTTCTTTTTCTTTCTTTCTTCCTCTCTTTTCTTTTCTTTCTTTTCTTTCTCTCTCACTCTCTCACCCTGTGTAGAATGCTGGTGGTGTCATTGTGGTTCACAGCAACCTCAAACTCTTCGGCTTCAAGTGAGATCCTCTTGCCTCACCCTCCTAAGTAGCTGGGGTTGCAAGTACCTGCCACAAGGCTGGGCTAGTTTTTCTATTTTTAATACAGATAGGGGTCTCACTCTTGCTCAGCTTGGTCTTGAACTCCTGAGCTTCCACCCCCCTCAGCCTCCCAGAATGCTAGATTACAGGCCTGAGCCATTCCACCTGGCCTAGATTGAATGTTTTGGTTAAGATGTTTTATATCACAGTTCTATGGAGAATAAAACCCACAATATATTTATTAGCTAGATCAAAGTAATTAAATCAGAATTTAATATTGGTTATTGATGTTATTTGTCTTGTATGAAATAGAAATAGTAAAAACTCATAAACAACAGCCAGTATCATCAACATATGTCCACAAAAGTAGACATAGTTGAAAGAATTGGATTACATATCAACTATATTTGGAAGAAAACCAAGTGGATTTTTTAAAGAGAAAGCTGTGCAGTTTTATTCCTCTGATTGAAAATGTTGAGACAACCTCATAGTGTTTCAGTACTAAGTTTTCATAAATAGTGTCAGGTATAAGGACAAACAGTTCTACACAGAAATTTGAAATTCGACCTTGTTAAAATCTTTGTGTCATTAAGTTTCTTCTCTTACCCAGAGCCCTGTGTGCTGTTTTACAGCCGTTTAGCTAAATGATCATAAAGTTCCCTCTACTGTTTATTTTGCCTTGAAATTTATTTATTGTGTTGGGATTTAAAAATTTAAAACCATCAGTGTGTATTTGCATCTTTAATAATATGTATAAATTGTATCTAATGCCTCTGTATTAGAAAGAGAGAGAGAGATAATTGGATTAACTGCTTTAGGAAGAACACAAAGAATCATATAAAATGCTGGGGGTGGGAGGGAAGGCATCCTGACACAAATTTTACTTAGAGCTATAGATAGTGTTATTGCCAGGGAGTAGGTGCAAAGTTATATGAATGTGAGTTTGATCAAAATGCATATTTACTTTAAATAAGATAGTAATCTATGTAGTAGGAAATCTTTTCAGAAAATTCTAATATTCCAAATTGTCTTTTCTAGGTGAGAGTGGAGGTATTCAGAGTGCTGCCAGTCACCTAGGTTCCCAAGACGGGGGCATGATAACTATGCACAGTCCAAAGAGATCGGGGAAGATTCCTCCAAAACTCCACAATCACATGGTCCATCGAGTCTGGAAGGAATGCATCCTCAACAGAACCCAGTCAAAGTATGTTTTCTGGACCTGTCTGGGTGATAGTTTAATAACTGTTTTCTTGTTTGCTATGTGAAGAGGGTCAGTCACTTTGCACTATAGTGTGAACAAACTTGAAAGATCATTGATTGGTATTTCATCTTTTTGATCATACTAGAGTCAAATTCAAAACAAAGATGTTAAATTTGAAATATCTACTTTACTTGATTTGATTGTCCAGGCCTTGACATTCCTGATCATCTAAAAATTGGCATGGTGTTTATCTGATACATATTTTTTTGTGGTTTTATAACTTTTATTTGATGTATCTGACAATTACCAGTTAGTTCTCATCCACATTGACTGTCTGTAGATTTTTGAAAATGGTAATGGGAGTGGTGCCTGTGGCTCAAAGGAGTAGGGCGCTTGCCCCATATATTGGAGGTGGTAGGTTGGAACCCGGCCCCGGCCAAAAACCACAAAAAAAAAAAAAAAACCAAATCAAAAATGGTAATAAGTACATAGGTAACCAAAGTATAGAGCTTGTTCCATGAATCTTCATGACGTTTTCCGGACAACCTCACATGGATACAGTATGGGACATTCCTTATGCCTTCGGCCTACATAGCTTTGTTGAACCTGGTATCAGTGCACACATCTGGAGTCCCCATCTCTTTCATTGCAAATTTTCAGATCTCTTAGAGTACCTCTTGAAGCCTACTCCGTGGATGCACTTGTGAATGTTGATGGTGTATTCTTAAGTCACCACCTCATTCATGGCAGAACAGCCCTTCTTCTCGCCACCCTTTCTGTGGGAGCCATTCTGCCAGGCCCAAGTTGGAAAGCTGATCTGATACTTTTGAAAACAGGTTGCTCAGATATTTACCCTGGATGTCAGGACAGTAATCAATGGGTTTGGGTTTTATTTGTAATACCAATCTATGAATCCTTCCCAATTACAAAGGGAAACAACTTTCTTTGCTGATTTACTATTATATACTAGCCTTAGATTTTCACTGATAATACATTTCTGAACTGAACTAAAGTGATGACAATCAGAGGGATGTCTTGTATTTGTTATTCTTCTGTTTGTTGATTTTGGAGAATGATGTTCTTTTCTTCCTGTACCTGACTGTTTTTTCTGTCTTTTTCTTCCCTCCCTTCCTTCTTGCTTAACATATTTTTGTGAACCCATTGTTCAGTATCTTAACACATTTTTGGAAAAAAAGGGAGAATTGTTTCTAAGAGACTGCTGGTGATTATTTTAATTGCCTAAATGATAATAACAGACAGTAGTCAATAAGTACTATTCCACTTATCAAAATTTATATAAACATAATCAGCCCTGTTTTATATCTGTTTTTATAGGAGTGAGATGTCTGCTTTCTTGACTGACACAAGTAGGCAAATGAGTCTTGATTCTCTGGAACAGAATGAATATAGACATTCTTGTCAATAACTGCTAATAACTCCACTCATTTAGAAGTCAATTAAATGTTCTGAAGGGTTGCCTATTCAGAGTTTTATATACAGATTTAAAACCTGTCCTTTGGACCTAGCTTGTAGCAAATTCATACCAAATATTTAGCCCAAATGAATTGGTTTTAGAATAGGCCACTGATGATGTAGTGGATACATTTTAAAATAATTGCAGTGGAAAATCATGTGACATTCTAGAATTAAAAAGGTATCTCTAGTTGCTTTAAAATAATCCTTTCATTCTAACTTTAATTCCTAGATAATTTTCAAGTTAACATTTTCTTTGTCTTTTCCTTTCTTTGATTTTTATCACTATTACCCTTATATCTCCATAACTCTTAACATAAGACTGCAGCCCCTTTCTCGTAGCACAGAACAGGGAGGTGACACATCCAGGAGAAAAGGGGAGAGTGGACATCAAGAAATATTTTGCAGTAAAGCCATTATTGAAACACTGCAATGTCCAATGTAGAAAATCAGCAATCTAAAAATACTGCCCCACATTTTTATTTTCATTATATAATAATAGTGGTCTCCTTTTTGCTACATTGAGTGACATGGAGGATATATTTTTGTTTTCTGATTTTTAGTTCACATTGGAAGTGGTAGAGCGCTGCCTTTAAATGGTAGTAAATATTATACAGGTTGAGCATCCCTTGTCTGAAATGCTTGGGACCAGGGTATTTGGGATTTCAACATTGTAAGTGGAAACTGAATACTTTTTGGAATATCTACATATACATTTTGAAATATCTTGGGGATGGGACTCAGGTCTAAACACAAAACTCATTTATGTTTCATGTGTACATAGCCTGAAGGTAATTTCATTAATCTTATACATTATTTAAAATAATTTTGTGCTCAAAGTTTGTGTACATCGAATCATCAGAAGGCAGAGGTATCACTATCTCAGCCATCCCTGAGGATAATCTGTGGTTATTTGACATTACCATGTTCTGAGTCTGAATTTACAAGCAATCATTTTTTACACTTAGTCACACATGAGTAGTTAATAGTAAAAAATGTTTCATACCATTAATGCAGTGAAAAAATGTGTTCAAGGTAACTAAGCACTTGCAGTAGCCTTACCAGAATCTATGCCTTAAATATTAAATAGCAAGAAACAAAATCAGGCTTTCAGTTTCCACCTACAGTGTTGTACGGTAACTCCCTTGGGGACACTGAATAAAATGTGTATTATGTGGCCGGGCATGGTGGCTCATACCTATAATCCCAGCACTCTGTGAGGCCCAGACTGGTGGATTGCCTGAACTCAAGAGTTTGAGACCAGCCTGAGCTAGAGCAAGACCTTGTCTCTAAAAAGTAGCCAGGCATTGTGGTGGGTGCCTGTAGTCCCAGCTACTTGGGAAGCTGAGACAAGAGAATTAAGCCCAAGAGTTTGAGGTTGCTGTGAGCTGTGACACCACAGCACTCTACCAAAGGTGACAAAGTGAGACTCTGTCTCAGAAAAAAAAAAGTGCATTATACACTTGTGTTTTGCCTGTGATTGTCACATGAGGTCAGGTGTAGAATTTTCCACTTGTGGCATCATTTGGCTCAAAAAATTTTAGATTTGGGGGCATTTTGTATGTTAAATTAGGAGTGCTCACCTTGTAGGAGTTTTTTTGTTTGTTTGTTTTTGTAGAGACAGAGTCTCACTGTACCGCCCTCGGGTAGAGTGTCGTGGCGTCACACGGCTCACAGCAACCTCTAACTCTTGGGCTTACGTGATTCTCTTGCCTCAGCCTCCCGAGCAGCTGGGACTACAGGTGCCCACCACAACACCTGGCTATTTTTTTTGTTGTTGTTGCAGTTTGGCTGGGGCTGGGTTTGAACCCACCACCCTCGGCATATGGGGCCGGCGCCCTACTCACTGAGCTACAGGCGCCGCCCCACCTTGTAGGAGTTTTAAGAATGATTTAAACAATCTATATCAGAGGGTATATAATTTACCGAGGCTATGGAAGGCCTTTTAAAAGCTTATGTCTATATAACTTTCTCAATATAAGTAACAACTAATGTTAGATATTGTTTAACTGCTATATATACCACCTATGTTAAAGTGTACATTCAATTTAATTAGAAATACTTTGAATCTTGCATCTAGTACCTAGAACAAGTAGTATTTTTCCTTTGGTTGCTTAGAGCTATAGTATCAACCAGATACCATTACTAGTGTTTTCAACTGTTTTAAACATTTTTCTTCTAGGGACATGAGTATTATGGCATATTTACACATAATCACATTATTAACCTTTTTAGGAGGAGCCAAATGTCAACTCCAACTCTTGAGGAAGAGCCTGCTAACAATCCTGCTACTTGGGATTTTGTGGATCCAACCCAAAGAGTCAGCTGTTCTTGTTCCAGGTAGGTAAAGCTGGAAAAGCACAATAACACAGACAAATAGAAGGATGGTACATTTTGTTGGCTTATCTCCTGGTCCCACAGAGCAGTTCTTCCCTGTGTTTTTGTTTTGTTTTATATCTCCTTTCTCCTCCAATAGAGAAGAGAAAGATTAATCTTTTCTCATATGCAGTTGGTACAATTTTATTATCAGGACTCAAAGCTTATTATCCAACTGGCTATATTGACAAATTACTCCCACAATTCTTTTTTGGTTAACTACTTTAGAACTAAAGGCATCAGTCTGACAAGACAATCCCTAGCCCTTTAAAGAACTTTATCTACTCTTAACTTTAAAGTAGAAATGCATATTGAATACAAAATACAAATTAGCTTGTGTTAATAGAATTTTGTTTAAATAGATTTTCTATAGATAATTTAAATTTGTTGTTGATATTGGTGATGTTTTATGATGACTAAGACAGGCATTTGGTCACGGCTGCTAAAAGCTAAAATGTTTTAGATTTGGTACCTTAATTACCCATTTAAGTCTTTGGATAGGGTCCCAAATTATTTTCTATTGAAAATTTTTTTTGTCCTCATGGATATCCCCTTGACTTACTCCTGTTGATAGTAAAGGATCTTATTGTCATGGATTTTCATTAGTATTCTTATCTTTTTTTGAGGCAGAGTCTTGCCTTTCTCCCGGCTAGATTTCAGTGGCTTTGTCATAGCTCCTTTTAATCTCGAACTCCTGGGCTCAAGCAATGCTCTTGCATCCTCCTCTCAGATAAGTAGGACTACAGGTTCACGCCACCATACTTGACTAATTTTTCTATTTTTTGTGGAGACTGTGTCTCACTGTGTTGCACAGGCTGGTCTTAAAATCCAGGCCTCAAATGATCCTCCTGTCTTGGCCTCTCAAAATGCTGTGATTACAGGGATGAGTCACTGTGTGGGGCCTAGGATTCTTATATTTTTTAAGTGGATGTAAGTTTTATCCCCCAGCTTATTTGATTTTTAGTTAGAGCACATGGTGATAATTTTCACTGAGCAATTTTGAGTAGCTCTGCTTCTGAAGTGTATATTTTCTTTTTTTTTTTTATTGTTGGGGATTCATTGAGGGTACAATAAGCCAGGTTACACTGATTGCAATTGTTAGGTAAAGTCGAAGTGTATATTTTCTAATTTGATACTCTCAATATACATAAAAAGTTGAGTTGAGATAAGCATATTTAGAAGATGGCCATTCATTTCTCTAGTTTAGATCAAGGGTTCTTAATGTGGTGTAAGAACTTAGCTTTAGGATAGGAGCTGGTCCATATGCCCTCTGAGATATATGCAAACTTTTGTATGTGTGCATTTATGGAACAATTTTAACACCTTCTTCCTATTCATCTCTACTCTGCGTTGATTCTCTTTCTTCAGGCTCTGCCTTGGTAAAAGGCTCTCGTTGAGAGATGTTGTAAGAATCAACCTAATGAAACTTATGATTGATTTTTTCAGGAGTTGGTTTTTGAAGAAGTTCTCTCATTAAGGGTCCTCTCTCTTTCTGGTTAGGATAGTTGTGTGGTACTGCAGCCAAATGCCTGCTTTACTTTGGCACTAAGCTGTTGTGAATTGTGTGAAGTATTTCCCCATTATCATTGATCTATATTGTAATAGCCCACAGCCAACTTACAGCTAGCACATACATAGGATATAAATTGTAGTGCATTTAACTTGTGCCTTTATCTTATTTTTTCCTACTCTTTTCTTTAACCCAGATTTTTTCACTTTTAAAAAAATAATACTTTTACTGATTTATATGACATTTTTTCTTAGCTGGAATTATTTTTATAGCACTTTAGATGCAAGTAAATAATGCTTTTTCTTTTGTTTCTGGAATTATTGGTACCTTCCGGTCTTTTTTTTTGCAGTTCTTGGCTGGGGCTGGGTTTGAACCCGCCACCTCTGGCATATGGGGCCAGTGCCCCACTCCTTTGAGCCACAGGTGCTGCCCAGGTCTTTTTAATAGTGATGTTCATACCAGGGCACCACTCATTTGGCTTCCAGATTTTTTTGCCTAAACCTACCTTTCATGTAATCTTACATTTTGGGGTGCCTTTAAGAAATACCTTTAGTATTGCCATATGTTTCCCCACAAATCAGGTCATTTTTATCACAACTTTCCCTTCTCAGCCTAGAAACTTGATTTTTCTTCATTTTCTAGATCTAATCTGTCGGTGAATTTCACAGTGATTTTTTTTTTTTGAAATGTCTATTATGATGCTTCTTTTCTTTTCTTGAAATTTTAGCCACTGTATATTTCTGCACTCTTTTATGCTACCTTAGGTTTCTTTCTATCACCAATCACCCATGTAGTGAACCTGAGCTTCCTGTTCCCTGCTCCAGTCAGGTTCTTTTTCATGATTAGGAATTTGCCGTGATGGTCTCTTAAGCTACTGATACATTCAAATTCTAACCATTTTTCAAGGTAGCTGTGCCTGCCAGTAATATTACATACATACAGTTGAAAACAACTTAACTTTATGATATTATCCACTTTCAAAAAATCCTTGCTTTGAAGATGATACCGTAAAATACCTATCAAAGGGTCAGTATGGTTAAATAAATGCTCTGTGAAAAATCCAAATTAGAAAGTTTTATAAAACAAGCCTCTTTTGGAGGCTAGTTTTTAAAAAACATCTTTACAAGATATAATTTAGATGTTTTCTAATTGGACATTGACATATTACTGAGGTACTATGCCTTTTGGGCTTCAGAAAAGAAGTCAGGAATTTTCATTTTATTTTGTTAGAGTAGCAAAGACGTTGTAAAGAGTGTTTTCAGATTATCTGCTGCATGATTACCAAACCTGTCATGGAACAGGCCACTCTTCTCACTATTTAATGGCCTTATGGAGCAGAGCAGGGCAGCTATCCTGCTGTCCCAGTAAACCATCCAATTATGCCACACAAATTCATTTTACTGCCCACTAGGGCATCATTTAGTGCAATGCAGCAGTAATTTAATGCCACCCTAGTGGCTTTAGAGAGTTACTACTACACCGGCGAGAGAGCTCACATTTTTCCCTGGGAATGATTTATATATTGGGAGGAACTGGCTGACCTGCTATATAACTTTGTTGTACAGATTAAACCTTGGCATCATCTAGTGGGCCCTTGTTGAGCCTTTTCTCACAGCCTTTTCTCATACTTGCCAAGAAGTGTGTTAGGAAGTGAGCAGAGGTGGTGTTCCTGCTTAGCTGGTGCAGGTGTGTCTGTGTGTGGTTTTAATGTTCACTCACAACCTTGTCACTTCTATCTCATTTTAAGGGAGGTCTGTAAGATCCAAAATTGTCTTCATCTATTCTTTCATAGGTATAGTAGCATATAAGGTGTCTAGTATAGTTATCCTATTAAATGTTCTTAGGATTGACCTTCATTATCTTAGTTTCCCATTTTGAGGGAGAGTTGCATAGTTATTTTATTCCCAATTTATAATACAGGTACAACAAGTCATAAATCATCCTATTTTAGAGTATGTAGAGTGTTGTAAAATAGAAATTAGAAACTTGCTGTTTTTTCTTGGCAGATGATCTCATGGTTTTAAGATGCAGTATGAGTAGCTTTTCTGAGGCCCTCATCAAATTTTAAAGATTTAGAGTTTTTTCAAATTGGTAATATAGGAGTTTGCAGTTTATTTTTTTTAAGTCCATTTCTTATCTGTTTAACCTGTATGTGATTAATTCTTTATTTTTCTTTCTTTTTGGGGGGATTCATTGAGGGCACAAAGAATCAAGTTACACAGGTGGCATTTGTTAGGTAAATTCCCTCTTATAATCGCGTCTAACCCCCCACCATGTACTGGGTCATCAATTGTCCTCATATCAGAATCAGAATTGAGTACATTGGATTCTTGCTTCTCCATTCTTGTGATGCTTTAGTAAGAAGAATGTGTTCTACCTCCATCCAGGTTAATTCAAAAGATAAAAAGACTCCATCTCTTTTAATGGCTGAATGGTATTCCATGGTATACCACTGCTTGTTAAGCCATTTTTGGATTGGTGGGCGTTTAGATTGTTTCCACAATTTGGCAGTTGAAAATTGAGCTGCGATAAATAGTCTAGGGTAAATGTCCTTATGATAAAATGATTTTTTTAACTGTTATTTGCATTTATTTTATGTTGCATCTATTCCCATGCCATAAGTTTTTGTTTCCTCAGTTTCTTCTGGGATATCTTTTTCTTCTGTGCTACCTCTTCTTCTGGTTTGGGAACAATCTGTTCCTTTTCAGTAAGGATCATCTCAGTGTGGCAGGGGGAACTCATGTATGGATTAATGAAACCATGAGCTCTATAAGTTCGGCAACACATCTTGGGTGCTTTGTTCACCTGAATATGCTCAGTGACCAGAGAATCTACATCTAAGACCTTAAGTTCAGTATTACTCTCTGCATTTTTAAGCATATGCAGCAAAAATTCAGCATTTTGGGGGGGCCACTGACGCTGTATCCAGCCCCACTGCTTGGCCTGGGCACACCTACCAACTCTACCATTGTAACATTGGAATGGTACACATTGTTTCTTTAAAGTGACATCCTTCAGATGCTTGGTGGTTTTTCATATATGCATACCCTTGATGGCCTGGGCAGTTTCACGTGTGTTCTTAAAGTGAACACACAGATTTGAGCCTCTTGACTTGCATGACTTTGTGGGGTTTTCTGGGTCAAGTGAATAGTAAACCATTTTCACAGATCACCTCAGTCCGCTTAGGGGAAGAGAGAATGATTTTTTTTTTCTTCTGGGAAGTTGCCCAGTAATAGGATTGCAGGATCAAATGAGAGGTCTAATTTTGAGTTCTTTGAGGATTCTCTGTAAGTACTTCCAAAAAGGTTGGAAGTTTGCAGTCCCACCAGCAGTGTAAAAGTGTTCCCCCTCTCTCCACATCCACTCCAACATCTGCAGCTTTGAGATTTTGTGATGTGGGCCATTCTCACTGAGGTTAAGTGATATCTCAGGGTGGTTTTGCTCTGCATTTCTCTGATAATTAGGGACAATGAGCATTTTGTATATGTTTGTTAGCCATTCATCTGTCTTCTTCAGAGAAGGTTCTATTCATCTCTCTTGCCCAGTGTTATAAGGGATTGTCGGGTCTTTTTTTATTGATTAATTTGAGTTCACTGTAGATCCTAGTTATCAAGCTTTTGTCTGATTCATAATATGAAAGTATCTTTTCCCATTCTGATGGTTGTCTATTTGCTTTGGTTGTTTTCTCCTTAGCTATGCAGAAGCTATTCAGTTTAATTATGTCCCATTTGTTTATTTTTGCTGTTGCAATTGCCACAGAAATCATCTTCATAAAGTCTTTCCCCAAGCCAATGACTTCAAGTATTTTCCCCACACTTTCTTCAAGGATTTTTATTGTTTCATGCCTTAGATTTAGACCTTTTATCCATCTTAGATCAGTTTTTTTGTTTGTTTGTTTGTTTGTTTGAGACAGAGCCTCACTTTGTCACCCCTGGTAGAGTGTCGTGGCATCGTAGCTCACAGCAACCTCAGACTCTTGGGCTCAAGCAGTTCTCTTGCCTCAGCCTCCTGAGTAGCTGGGACTACAGGCGCCTGCCACAACACTCAGCTATTTTTTTTTTTTTTAGAGGCGGAGTCTTGGCTCTAGCTCAGGCTGGTCTCGAACCTGTGAGCTCCAGGTGATCCACCCACCTCAGCCTCCCAGACTGCTAGGATTACAGGTGTGAACCACCATGCTCAGTCCATCTTGAATCAGTTTTTGTTAGTGGAGAAAGGTGTGGGTAATTCTTCATTTTTCATTAGGGTACATTGCATTTTTTAATCATTATAAGTATAATTAAAACCTAGAGCCCTTTTAGATATATTGATTCACCTGATATATGCTTTAAAAGACATTTCTTGTCAAAGATACCTCTTTTGTAATTTTGTAATGATGTGGTTTTTTTTTTTATTTGTATATTTGTTGACTTGATTTAAACTCTCATTTTAGGCATAAACTTTTAAAACGTTGTGCAGTAGGACCCAGTCGACCTCCCACAATATCTCAACCAGGGTTCAGTGCAGGACCATCATCGTCTTCATCTTTACCACCTCCTGCTTCTAAGCACAAAGCAACAGAAAGACAGGAGAAAGGAGACAAATTGCAAAAGAGACCCTTGATACCATTTCACCATAGGCCCTCTGTGGCTGAAGAGTTATGCATGGAACAAGATACACCGGGACAGAAGCTAGGGTTGGCAGGGATAGACTCCTCTTTAGAGGTGTCCAGCAGTAGGAAGTATGATAAGCAAATGGCCGTGCCTTCCAGAAATACAAGCAAGCAAATGAATCTGAATCCTATGGATTCACCTCATTCCCCTATTTCCCCTTTGCCTCCAACACTCAGCCCTCAACCACGAGGTCAGGAAACAGAGAGTTTGGATCCACCATCTGTCCCTGTGAATCCAGCCCTCTATGGAAATGGGCTAGAACTCCAGCAGTTGTCTACTCTGGATGACAGAACTGTTCTCGTAGGCCAAAGACTGCCTCTGATGGCAGAGGTCAGCGAGACAGCCTTATATTGTGGGATTAGGCCGTCGAACCCAGAGTCATCAGGTAAATGGTGGCATAGTTATCGTCTCCCACCCAGTGACGATGCTGAGTTCAGGCCTCCAGAGCTCCAGGGTGAGAGATGTGATGGCAAAATGGAGGTAAACTCAGAGAGCACTGCATTGCAAAGGTAAGGTGACTCTCTGCACCATCCCACCTACCACCCACCAAAAAGCCTTAGGCTCCCTCCCCATCTCTCCCTAATAAACCTTTGGATCTAAAATGGAAACAGGCTTTTCTTTACCATTTTAGACTTTGTATACAGAAAATGTTTGAAGGTCAAATCCTTTGTCCTACACAAGGTTTAGTACACATGTAGTTTAAACATGCTAGCCTATAAAGGTCTCATTATAGCACTTTAGTGCACTCAGTATATATTAATTTGGTTTTGGCTTACTGTTCGTTAATGAAAAAGAGTGTGGCTTTATTAGACTTGTCATCTTGCTGTCAGTGCTTTTTTTGTATGTTGACAACTTTTGAGAAAGGCTTTGCATGCGTTCAGGTATGTATCACGTGTCTAGTAACAATGATATTTGTAGTGCTTTCAAGCCACCCATTATTCTGAACACCTTACACACATTATCTCATTTAATCTTTACTACAACCATATTATTATATTAATTTTATAACTGAGAAACTAAGGTCATACAATTAGTAAGTGGCACAGCTGGAATTTGAACATAGTCTGTCCTAAGAACCCAGGCTTTTAAGTGGAATCCATGGAATCAGAGACAAAGACATACATTATTGACAAAGCCTACTAAGTTTTATTTAATCATGAATATAGTCTCTAAAAGCAAATTATTTTACAGGAGAACTTTTAGTTTTATTTTAAAATTTGGTTTAAGCTTTATAATGCATTAAGTCATAAATGCTACCTTTAAAAAAAAAACCTCATTTTATTTTTAAATTATCATTTTCTCTTTTAGACTCTTAGCACAACCTTACAAACGGTTTAAAATCTGGCAAGACAAGCAGCCTCATATGCAGCCAGTCCACTTTCTTGACCCATTGCCTCTATCACAACAACCTGGAGACAGTTTGGGAGAAGTCAATGACCCATACACCTTTGAGGATGGTGACATAAAATACATCTTTGCAGCCAACAAGAAATGCAAACAAGGGACGGAAAAAGATTCCCTGAAAAAGATTAAGGTACCTTTATCATAGAGAGTGTCCAGCACAGTGTGGGTTTCTATTTATGTCGATAAAACACGTATGGGAAGATTTTGGAGGCAAAATGTTTGAGATAGGCTTGCCTGATTGCTCTGTCCCCATATTCATGCTCTTGGTACTATTGTATCAAACAGCATATTGTTCTTTTTTTATGTCATGGCTCACCTTTGTTTAAAGTCAGCTGAACATAAATGAAGCCTCATATTTTCCAGGCTATAGCTTGTACAGTGCATGTCTCCTCTCATATGCTGATTCTTGTTGGCCTATGCTCCCTGCTTCTTTCTTTTTGAATATTATTCCAAGATATCCAAAATGTAAAGAGAAAATGTTGGTAACACTATCTCCTACTTATTGAGCACTTACTATTGCTTAACTGTGCTGAGTGCTGTATTTATATATTCTCTGGATTAATATCACCACTACCGCATAAACTGTCAGTATTCATTTTACAGGTTTGTTGTCCTAAAAATGAGTACTGGGTGCTGTCTTTAACCTTAAATTTTAAGGCATTCTAAATACAGTGCCATCTAAAGAGGTATTCTTTAGAATTTAAGAGGCCAGTATAGTTCAGGGGAATGGTTTTTCAGATTCCTTTACAGAGATTTGTCTAGAAAATTTGATTTATAATTCAGCATCTAAAATGTTATTAAAGGCAGCTTTTAACACCATGGCAAGTCTGGAATCAAATGCCACCAGTACCATTTAAGTTTAAAACATGGATTCACTGAGAATACCCCATAGGGTTGAGGGCAGAGTGGGGAATTCTTCGTTCCATTTAAATTCCAGAGAAAGGACCTATCTTTTATTTCCTTTGGTTGCATAGACCATGGTTTATCATACTTGTGCTCATAGCAAGTTCCATTCTACCCTATAATTCTTTGTGTTCTCCCTCATATTCCACACTTTGGGTTGGTGTTCATGTGTTTTGTTTGGCTGAATTTATTATACAGCCAGAGGATGGATTTGGTACCAAGGATGTCACTACACCAGGTCATTCCACGCCGGTGCCTGATGGGAAAAATGCCATGTCTATTTTCAGTTCTGCTACTAAAACAGGTGTGTACAATGATTATTTGCCTCACTTGGATTGTTGCTAAAATGAAATGCAAGGGAGATGCTTCTTTATTTGAAACTATATTCTTTCTTTCATAGCAATAATTTGATCTCATCTTTAACATATTAGTATTTTTTAAAATTTGTTTTTCAGTTTCTTTCAAAACTGATAACTATATTTGGAAATAATTGTCTCTAAATTTTAATAAAACCATAGGGAAAAAAGTCACAGGCAGATCTTGTTCATTGAGACTCGTGTCCTTTTCTCATTGCTTTTTGGTTGATGAAGTTGCTCATTCTGTTTCTTTTGCCTTCTTTCCTGCAGATGTCCGGCAGGATAATGCTGCTGGCAGAGCTGGCTCCAGTAGCCTTACGCAGGTGACAGATTTGGCACCTTCCCTGCATGACTTAGACAACATCTTTGATAATTCTGATGACGACGAACTGGGGGTGAGTCTGCCATGACTACACATTTAAATGTGATAACTTGGTTCAGTGTCTCAGTATTTCTTTATGGCTTGTTTTACTAAATTTGGGGGCTCTTATTTTAGGTTCTTTAGAAGTGTTCCACATACTTTGAAAAGGTTCTAAAAGTTAATAGTGTAGTATCAACACCTCTTGCATCTTATTTATTGAAGCTGTTTTCATTAGTGTTATTCCAGTTGTAAAGATTAAAATCCTCCTTTCACATTTATTTTGATAAATTCTTCTACATGTCATGGGACTATGTATAGTCATAGTAGAAATGTATTATATAATCCTTTTAGATGAGATTTTAAAAATAAGGCCCCCATAACTTTTTTTTTTTTTGTAGAGACAGAGTCTCACTTTATGGCCCTTGGTAGAGTGCCGTGGCCTCACACAGCTCACAGCAACCTCCAACTCCTGGGCTTAAGCAATTCTCTTGCCTCAGCCTCCCAAGTAGCTGGGACTACAGGCGCCCGCCACAACGCCCGGCTATTTTTTGGTTGCAGTTTGGCTGGGGCCGGGTTTGAACCCGCCACCCTCGGCATATGGGGCCTGCGCCTTACCGACTGAGCCACAGGCGCCGCCCGGCCCACATAACTTTTTATTCATCTAATAATAAGGTAGAGCAGGTTTTTTAACCTTTTTATCTCATGGCACACTTTGAACCTACAGTTAAACTTCCATGGCACACTTAAGTTATGTTGATCAAAAAAGGACTAAAAAAAAAGAATATACTTACTGTGCTCTGAACTGCTTTTGAAAATGATTAACGACCTTTAAAAATTTTCGAGGCACACCTAAAATCCTCTCACGGAGCACTGGTTGAAGATCACTGAGTTAAGAGGTTAGTGTACATTTTGAGAGATACACAAGCATGATACTTTTTAGGTTCATGGCATCATGGTAGTAAAATAATATTTATATTCATATAAGTTAAATAAATATAAGGCATCTCATGATTAAAGGGATACTTAAGAAAAATAATAATTCTTTAGAGATCAGCTTGAGCCAAGAGGAAATTTGTGTTCTTATTCCCCTAACCAACTCATACATTTGCCTGTTACTTCTGGGAGACTTAGAGATGAGTAAGATAGGCTTTATTTTCAAAGAAGTCAATATATTAGTTTATTTTCTTGCAGTTATTCCTTTATCTACTTCCCTATCCATGTATTTTACATACATTTATTAATCATTTGATGATTAATTCCTTCATGTCAAGTATTAAGGCTAATAATTGAGGTTACAAATATGATTAAGTTACTGCCCTTACACTTGAGACACTCACAGACCTAAGCCAAAATAGCATATAAAGTTTCATATACTTAACTGCTGTTAGTGCAGTAACAGACCTGAATCAAAAGATGCTGGACATGCAAATACAAAGCGACAGGGGAACAGTGTTTAAGTTAAGACTTGAAGGTTAAGTAGGGATCAAATTTCTAAAGCCCATTCTAACTTAAAATAAAATGCATCTAATTAATAGATATTGTATTCCTTTAGTGATAATAAGTACTTAATGAGATCATAATGACCTTGAAGAGTGAATTTGACTTGATGGTGTGGAAAGACTGGGATCAGTGAGAGGTATAGAGGGACATCAGTTTGATTGTGGAAGGAGCCTTAAGTCAGTAACAGGAATGAACTATATTGGCATTTGAGATATTGAATAAACCATTGGTCTGCTTTTGCTGGTGGTTAGAGACTGATAGGGCTAGGAAGGTTTTGGCCAAGTATAGGGCTTCTGCTGATGAAATGTTTCTCTGAGGGCTGCTGAGTGAACTGGTAGAGGTGAGTACTATTTCTTATAAATCTGATATGCAGAAAGCGAGAGTCCTATATTTGATAGTTTTTGTTGGATTGGAATGGAATGTTAGGCTTTGGATTCACACAATGGCTACCTGAAGGAAAAGGACATGACGATGTGAAAAACTCTAGTAGAAAACTCTATTGTTGTTCCATGCTTTGGAAGTCCTTTTTGAACTTGACTATCTTCTGAAAGCCAAGAACTGTCTGGGGTTGGTTTCAATGATTCTGGCAGTTAGGTTAGGTGGTTTAGTGATAATGATGGAAATAAATTGTGAAAAGAAAACCAAAGAAGTAAAAAGAAAAGAACAGAATCCAATAGTCTGCAATGGCCAAGTATATTTATGACTGCTACACCCAATGATTGTGGTCTGTCCTCTGGGCCATTGAACTTACTCTGTATGAATAATGTGTTACTGTTGGACTTACTGAAGAAATGTTTACATTTTTGGAATGTATTTTTAGTAATGTTAATATGCAAAGGATGGTTGGAAATTTTTAATAGAATTTTCATTTCTTTGAAATGAGTAATTCTCCTTTGTTCTGAGTTTTAGTCTAGCATTTATCTTACTGGTCCATGGAGTTGGGAAGCTGTTTGCTGAATTTTTATTTCATGTGTCTTTGAATTTAATTTTATATTTCAACTCCCATATTGCATAAGTATAAATAAATAAAAGCTCTTCTACTTGTTAAGAATCCCCTTTTTAGCTTATTTTATTTCATTTTAATGTCACAAATTCATTTGATCTTAAAGGTAAACTTGACTAGTAAGACACGTGATTTGTTTTGAATAACAGATCTGAGAAAAACCTGTATTTCAATAATTTTATGAAATAAGGTAGTTTTTTTGTGAAGATGAATAGTAACTGTCAAAGTAGGTGCAGAAGATAACAGTTTGTCGTGGTGAAAAATATAAAGAAATAATCACCACAAAGGGCTTGATGACCTCTCTTTTAGTTACCTGCTTCCAAACAGAAAGAAAACCAGACCAATTGCCAATTACTGCTGGAAGCACTATGCTGATGTATACCACCATATCCAAAACTACTCTTCTAATGACCTGGGAAGGAAGAACTGCATGTGGTTGGCAAACTCTGCTTTGATGGCACAATCTGCTGTCACAATACCCATGAAAAAGAGATGCAGTCACTTTTTTCCTCATATTTGTAACCATCTCCTTTGTTTCATTGTCTTGTTTTTTCTAGAAGTTCACCTGGTGAATGCTGTATAAGGAAGCACTTACAGAATAGGCATATATTAGGAAATATTTGATTGCTGCCATACTTAGTATATGTAATACAGATGTATTACTCTGTTTTAATAATAATCATCTGTTCTTAGGCTGTATCACCTGCACTACGCTCATCAAAAATGCCTGCAGTAGGGACAGAAGACCGGCCTCTTGGGAAGGATGGAAGAGCTGCTGTTCCTTACCCACCAAGTAAGTAGAGGAACTTGACTGAGCTTTTTTTTGGCCCACTACCTATAACTTTTGTATGATATTCTCAAACTCAGTGGTGCTTTAATCTAAATTTCCCTCCTTTATTTTTTTCTGTTGACAGACTGTAATTCTGAATTAAAGCTTATATAAATTGCTAGTCCTGAGATGGCATACAGTAAATCATATATAGAAACCATCTTAATTTGAATTTATTTTCCTTTGGTTTCAAATAAGAATTAACTTTTGTTATTTAAAATGTGGGAAAACATGTTTGATGTTTGGTTTTCTAATAGTCCTTTCCTAGCAGTATAAATGCTGCACAAGTGATTTTCAGAGTGATAATTCTTCTGTAAGACTTTGTGTAAAATGTTTCAATTTTCATGAACTTAATCCGCTCAAGAATATTAAATATTTATTTTCAGGAGTCTTTTTTTTTCAAGATTCATATTGAAGTTTTTGTGTTCCTTTTGAGATCAACTCCATTTATTATGTGTGCTGGCAAAGAGAAATCTTTTTTTCTGGTATATTCTTTACCCTAAGAAACCGCATTATTCTATATGAGAAAAGAAAGTCAGGATAGCGTATGTGGATACTCTGAAACAGAAACATAATTCAATTGCAAATCATTCTTTAAGACCTTCTCATTAACTTCAGATAGTAATGAGAACAAATTGAGGGGAAAAACCACCATGTCATAGGGATGAGTCAAAAAGTTTTATGAACCTATAAATGTAGTGCTGATTTACTCGAATGTGGAAATAGTAAGTATACAGAGATTGGATTTTGACAGCTTTAGTGGATCCATAGTTTTTTAAAATATGCAAAGCTTTCTCAAGCATGGCATGGATGAAAATGAATAATGATAGCCAGTTGCTGTGTTTTTTTTTAATTAAACATTTTTCTTTTTTTATTACTCTGCACTGTATAATTGTACAAACATGGAACTTTACAGATTAAAAGAAACAGTATTAAAATAGATATATATATGGAATAGGTTAGATGAGTGGCTTTCCCCCCCATGTGTTGAACCTTTGCCCATTTTTACACATAGTAATACAGTGATGTAAATGCTAAAATATCTGATAGCTCACTCAAGGTTATTTACTCACCAATATTCTGCCAGTTAATGTTATTGCCCAATAAAATATATCATGTGCTCTGTCCTTTTTCTTATTTTTATCTGAAAAGAATTTGTTTTAAAAAGAAGCTACTTGGGCAGCGCCTGTGCCTCTGTTGGTGGGGCACTGACTCCATATACCGAGGGTGGCAGGTTCGAACCCAGCCCTGGCCAAACTGCAACAACAACAACAACAACAAAAATACCAAGTGCAATAAAGTGAGACTCTGTCTCTAAAAAAAAAAAAAGAAAAGAAAAAGAAGCTACTCAAAATTGCATGATAAAATACAGGTCTTAAAAACTAATGAATTTGAACTATATCTCAGAAATATTAGCACCAAGAATATTCAGATACACAAGAGTCGAAAGGATTTTTTTAATGTATACAAGTATGACTGTAAATGTGTATTTGTGTGTGAGACCGAGAGAGAGAGAGAGTGTGTGTGTGTGTGTGTGTGTGTCAGTCAGGGTGTAGGTATCCATACAGTGTTTCCTCCCAATGAAGACAGTGAAAATAGCCTGGCAAGATGTCTTCATCTTCACAGTAGTTTTTTTGGGAGTTGAGATGGAAGACAGATGTATTATAAATTTAATATCTAAATAGCACTAAGAGAAATATAAGGTGAGCTACATACATAATTTTGAATTTTCTAATAGGTGTGTTAAAATAAGAGAAACATGAAACTAATTTGAATAATATACAGTATTAATTTAATGTATCTAAAACTTTACAAATTTTACATGTAATCAGTATAAAAGTTACCAAGATATTTTCTTTTCTTTTTTTTTTAAATGAAGCTCTGGAATCCACTCTATATTTACACATGTAGCCCACCTCCATTTGGTCAAGTTCCATGTTGAGTAGTCGTCACATGGAGCTAGTGCATACGGTGTTGGAAAGCACAGTTTCATAATTGTTCTGTGTATATAATAATGAAAGCAGTAAACAGTAACAACTAGGTTTATTTTAGCATCAAGTTTATGTTAAGGTAGTATTGTGTTACAATAAAGTAATAAAAACAGAAGAATTTTTCTTAGGTTTTATTATTTACCAGTTATGAATTTCTGTCTTTGAAAGCATGTCAATTTGAACTATGATGTCTTTGAAGAGGCAAAAAGAAAGGATTGGAGGTTTGAGGTGGCTTCCCTTGTTTATTCTCCTAGAGCACTTACTAATGGAAAGGGACTCTGCTAGGTGCTCTAGAATGGGAAAAATAGTGAAAAATCAGTTATGCTGCCTCTGTGGGAGAGCTTCATGCCTGTACATGGATACTGGCACTACAGGATAGGGGTGGTTTGTGTCCTTAATGGGTTACAGTGAAGTGCTGTAGATCTTAACAAGTGGGGCAGAAGTAAGTAGAGCCAGACTGCTCACCTTTGTCTAGGGGTAGGGACTTTTCATGTTGGAAGCCTGTATCAATTTAGCTGTAATCAGGGTGGCGCCTATGGTGCCAGCCCCATATACTGAGGGTGGTGGGTTTGAACCCAGCCCCGGCCAAACTGCAACAAAAAATAGCCGGGCGTTCTGGCGGGCCCCTGTAGTCCCAGCTACTCAGGAGGCTGAGGCAAGAGATTTGCATAAGCCCAGGAGTTGGAGGTTGCTGTGAGCTGTGACATCAGGGCACTCTACCACGGGTGATAAAGTGAGACTCTGTCTCTAAAAAAACAAAAAAATTAGCTGTAATCAGATAAGGCCACGTTTAAGAAATTTCAATTAGATATACTTAAAATGTACATTATTTTTGTAAAAATGTAACTTGCACTTAATAATTTCAAAAAATGAAACTATTTGTTAATTTTTAAGTTAACCTCTTAGTGACTTTGTTGTTTCTGCTTTTTGTTGGTAAGTATTTAAATATTTGATTACCACGTGGAGGTCTGTTGTTTCAGCTGATCCCCTAGATGGGGGTCAGTCATTTGTGACCTGAAGGGTATCTTGATTTGGATTCAGTAGGAGAATGTAGATTCATAGTAATAAGTGATTGGAAAGCAAGAAAGCATTTTCCAGGCATGTTGCCCTAAGGCATGGGTATTCTACTGGATTTTTCCACATTTGAATGGATCTTTCTTAGCATTACATAATGACTTTAAAATGTCACCCACTAAGAGCTCAGTCAATTCCATCTGGGATTCTTTAGCTGCCTTGGTGATACCAACTAGGTGAGGCTGAAATGCTAAGTTGAGTGGGATTTCATGATTCTTAAAGTCAGTGAACCTATTGTATTCTCCAAGTAATAGGTCTATAGCAGCTGCATATTTTCCCAGTGATTCACATGTATTGTCCTTCTCATCAATATCTTTGCTAACTGAAGAAAATGTTCATTCAAAATTTCCTTTTGAAGAAGAAATGTTGTGAAAAACGGTAGCTTTTTTTGAAATGCTTGGATTTTTTTTTTTTTTGGCCATATATAGACTCAATTTTACCTTGTATTTTGATAGGATGTGATACCAGATAGAAGTACTGCATTCCTGTAGAAATCTTTTAATAATTCACAGTGCTGATTCTGTTCTTCATAAAGTTTAACTAACTTATCTGTTTTCACAGAAATGAAATTTTGGCTAATACCTGTCCCTGTGATAACCAACCCACAGTTTACAACCCACAGTTTAGAATAACATGGCAAATACACCCTGAATACCTCATTGTTCAACTTTAGCATGTCAAGAAATTGAAGATGCCTTGTTGCATTTGCATGAATCTTGTACTAAAGCTACTATCTTAAGTGACATTTTACAACAAGTGATAAGTATTGTTAACAATACATCAGCGCAAGATTTTTCTGATGCAAGATACAATGAAAAGAAATGAAAGCACCTGAATCTGTTAATATATGCAAAAACCCTTCATTGTTTTCTATTACGGAAGGTGCACCATCATACACACAATTTATGAAATTCGGTGCAATTTCATGACATTTATTTTGAAAATTGTTGAAGATATCTATTTCTGGTTTTCTATTTATGAGAGTGCCCAAAGTGAGTAACTCTTTCTAGCAAAGAAAATCTTCGGTTATTACCTGACCGAAGTATAAAGCCTGCACTGAGTCAGTAGTATCAATTGATTCATCTAAAGTGGTTGAATAGAATAATATTTATTTTCCTTTTGAAGGATTGCATGAAGTTCTATTAAGTTGAAGGCTAATTCATGAATGTATGGTTCTCCTTGAAGGAGATAGTTGTTTGTACTTTGAAACATTATCGAGGTCTAAGCATTCAACATCTTTGACAATTCATTCTTTAACAATTTATACATCAATGAATGGCTTTCCTTTTTGCCATATAAGTTGGTATATAAGCTACTTTGTAAGTTGCTTCGATGGCATTATTTCCAGGTCTTGTTGCTGCTTGAAAGAATTATCTTTGCTTTTGCTTTTCTTCTTTTAATCTCTGCAGATAAAGCCTTTCACTTCTAATTTAAAATATTTGTTATCCTTATGAGTGTTATAATGCTGTTGAACATTGAATTTCTTTACTGTTGATATTATAATATCACAAAGCAAGCAAATCACCTTATCTTTAGCAGAAATAAGATAATATTGCAATTCCCAATCATAATTAAAAATATGTTTTCTTCCGGGCAGCACCCTATGGCTCAAGGAGTAGGGCGCTGGCCCCATATGCCGGAGGTGGCGGGTTCAAACCCGGCCCCGGCCAAAAAAAAAAATGTTTTCTTCCTTCGTCATTCTCTTGGTCTTCTTTGATATGAAGGGATGATTAAGCAGAGAGAATTAAAAAATGTCTAGCTGTGCAGCTGTTTGCAAATTCCACTTCAAACAGGAACAAGTCCACAGTTGTCAAGAGCTGGTAACAGACTGTTGTACTTGACCCCCCTAAACATTTGCCAACCAGCCTTGTGTGGTAGTGATACCAGTAAGTTGGGCAAAGTTAAAACTAAATCATGAGCATATCAGCCACAAGTTTATGGCTCACTAATGTTCTGATTATGCCCGCCAATCTAGGAGGACTATTTCATTGAAACTTATTTTATTCTTTGGCATTTTAAATATATTCATTTAAAAAGTAAAATAAAAATATAAGTAATAATAAAAATGTGCTAATAACAATGAAAAGATTTGTTCTGTAAAATTTGTATTCAATCACAAGGCTGCATTTGAGGACCTACAAGGCCACGCTGACCTTAAGGCTGCAGGTTTCCCAACCCTGCATTTGTCTATTATGGTAGCTTTGCTTACCTTCACTATAGATATTTTCTAGGAAGAAAATTGAACAAGCAAACCATGTTTCTATTGTGGAAGACCACAGTGTTTCTCTAGGTCACTGTCTTCTTTCTGCCTTATCCATTTTAGTCCATTTCCCTTTGATCACATCAAAACTTCTTTAGGCTCATCTTTTTTCAGAAATTCCTATAACTTGACAACAGGTTTTATCTTTTTCCTACTAAACCAGATTTGAAAGAGAGGACTAATCTGTGTTGAATCACTTAGTGAATGTTTATATTTACATGACAAATATATTTACTTCTCTGTGTACATTGTCTCATTAACATGCACAAAAATAGAAGGTAGATATTTTTCCCATTTTACAGAAGAAGAAATTGAAGATAGAGAGGTTAAGAGTCTGCCTTGAGAATATCTGATAATATCTGAATCCCTCTGGCAGGTGCGATTTTATCTATGTAGTGTTTTATTTTGTTTTTGGTGCTCTGTTTCACCTTTGATAAAAATTAACAGGGTGGCTCAGGCTTTGAAAACTGAGATACATGACTGTGTTAGGAAACATGAAAGGAGTCAGACAGCCCTAAATGGGTGGAAATGCTTTATTTTCTAGAGGAAAATTTTAAAACTGGTAGTACTGGGTAGGTTTATTGGCTCATGTCTGCAATGCCAGCATTTTGGGAAGGTAAAGTGGGAGGATCACTTGAGCCCAGGAGTTTGAGACCAACCTCAGCAACATAGCAAGACCCTATCTCTACAAAAAATAAATGAAAAGTTAGCCAGGTATGGTGACATGTACCTGTAGTCCCAGCTACTCAAGAGGCTAAGGTGGGAAGATCACTTTGAGACCAGGAGTTGAAGGTTACAGTGACCTATGATCACATACTGCACTGTAGCCAGAGCAATAAGAGGGAGGCTTTGTCTTTAAAAAAAAAAAACTAGCACAGCCATTTATGAGGTAAAATTTTGTATCATGTACACTTGTAAGTAAAAGACTATGTTTAAACTCATCATTTTAACTTAAGAGAATTTATACAATTTTTATATTTCTCAAAGATCTACACTGGTGTTAAGATTGTATGACAGTGTGACTTTGAAGATTATATGAAGCAGAATTAATTATATTTTAAAACATTGTACTTACAAATTAACCTTAGGTTAAAATTTTATAGTAGCTGCTCTTTGACTTGGGAAGAGGCATAGGGACTAAAGATTAAAGGTGATGGGTATATTTCAAGTATAATCTAACTCTATATTAAAGACCTCAGCTTTGTTTTAAGTAAAAATTATTGATCTTTTTGCTACTACATTTGAAGACCTATTTTTTTTTTCTACCCCAGAATTTATAAGTTATATTGTGTCTCAAATGTTTTTCTGGTAGTTCCTTCTTTGGCTTGGCTTATATTCCTATATCTGTAAATTTTGAAGTTCCTTAAGAGTAGAATATCCTGAAAGCAAGAAGGTGCCTGGAGGAGGTTTTAGGTTTATATGCTTTTTTTTCTTTTTTAATCTTAGCAGCAGGTACCATTTTGTCTAATGTAATCTTATACAGAATCTTGTTATAAAAAATGAATAGAGATGGAGCATCTTTAATGGAAGTGAAAGTTGGCATCAGAAACCCTGCTAATTGGCCTCTCCCTCTCCTTATTTTACAGAAAGCACCTGAGGTCAAGAAAGGGTAATAAATGATTTAGGATTAATTGTTGGGAACATGGTGAAGATTATCTAGAGGGTTTTCACCTCTTTTTTTTTTTGCAGTTTTGGCTGGGGCAGGTTTGAACCCACCACCTCAGGCACATGGGGCCAACGCCCCACCACTGGCACTGCCCAGTTTTTAACTTTTTTCTCTCTCCATATACTGAGGTAGTTGGATGCTTTCCTCTCATCCCACAAAGGAGAGCAGGCACATCTGTTGAGACTCACACATTAAGTCCAGGCTTCCCTGTTACATGCAGCCACTAAGGTCCTGAGGGAGGAAGAAGCCCAACCACAGCAGAACTGTGCACCCACCCCATACCCCATCTTTACACAGTTCTGCCTTAGACTGTAGCCCAGGGCAGTGGTTCTATATTAAATTTGGTTTTAGTCTATTCAGTGGTTACCTTTTATCTGTTTAAATATTGAAGTTGCTAGAAAGAGTGACAGGATAGGAAATTTGGGCATAAAATCTGATTCCAAATCACTGGTTTAAACTTGTGGCTCCAAAACTTGTTAATAAACTTGCTGCATAGGCTACCCTCTAGTGGCCAGATTTTACTATAACAACTTGCATTTCGTTTTTTTTTTTTTTTTTTTTTGTAGAGACAGAGTCTCACTTTATGGCCCTCGGTAGAGGGCCGTGGCCTCACACAGCTCACAGCAACCTCCAACTCCTGGGCTTAGGCGATTCTCTTGCCTCAGCCTCCCGAGTAGCTGGGACTACAGGCGCCCGCCACAACGCCCGGCTATTTTTTGTTGCAGTTTGGCCGGGGCCGGGTTTGAACCCGCCACCCTCGGTATATGGGGCTGGCGCCTCACCGACTGAGCCACAGGCGCCGCCCAACAACTTGCATTTCTTTCCATACGTTCCTTCCTTTAAGAATCAAGGCCTTAAAGAGCCAAACCTGTAAACAGGGGTAGAACTTTTAATAAAGTGGTTATGCTACTTAATTGGTTCCAGTTTCTGTTTAATTTCCTCTCTCATATCCTTTGATTTTTCAGGGGAATCAGTTGTTGAAAGTATAATTTATGTTATATAGACTCTGTTCACTTAATTAATATGAAGCCAAACCATAAAGTACCAAGAAGGTAGTGGTAAGTTTCCGGAAAAGGATAGTTTTCTGCTGATGGCCTTCTTAGAGGCTCCCATTATTAATATCCTATTGTGTAACTGACATGACTATTTATTTATTTGACACAGAGTCTCACTATGTCGCCCTTGGTACAGTGTCGTGGCGTCACAGCTCACAACAACTTTGGGCTTAAGTGATTCTCTTGCCTCAGCCTCCCAAGTAGCTGGGATTACAGGCACCCGCCACAGTGCCCGGCTATTTTTTTGTTATTGTTGTCATTGTTTAGCAGGCCCTGTCTGGGTTTGAACCCACCAGTCCTGATGCATGTGGCCAGCACCCTAACAACTGAGCAATGGGTGCCAAACCTGATGCGACCATTTAATTAGCATTATTTTTGGTGTGAAATAGGGTACCTGGAAGTAGGACTTTTCAGCATCTGCTTGCTAAAAGAAATTTATTATTTTTAATTTTTAGCAGTTGCAGACTTGCAAAGGATGTTCCCCACTCCTCCATCTTTGGAACAGCACCCTGCATTTTCTCCTGTGATGAATTATAAAGATGGTATCAGTTCAGAGACAGTGACAGCATTAGGCATGATGGAGAGCCCCATGGTCAGTATGGTTTCAACGCAACTCACAGAATTCAAAATGGAAGTAGAAGATGGATTAGGAAGTCCCAAGCCAGAGGAAATAAAGGTAATTGTTAATATATTAACTTTCCCAAGGCAGGGTCATTTCCAAGTGGATTCTTATACATCTTCTTTAAAATGGTATTATCTATGTGCCATGTAAGCTTCTGATAATTCCTTGTGCTGGAGGATGAGGCAACCAGTTGGCATAGTAATTTTAGTGTTTTTGATTAATTTAAAATTTTGGCATTAACATTTTTCCACTGATTTTGAATAAGAGAACTGTTGAATCATGATCATCTTTGTTGCTATTTTTATGATAGCACTAGGCAACTGTGGCATGTCCTAAATAGTTTGCCAGCACTAACACCTGCCCCATTTTGTTGTTGCAGGACTTTTCATATGTACACAAAGTTCCAACTTTTCAACCTTTTGTGGGATCCTCCATGTTTGCTCCACTGAAGATGTTGCCGAGCCATTGCCTCCTACCTCTGAAGATACCTGATGCCTGTCTGTTTCGGCCTTCGTGGGCAATTCCTCCTAAAATTGAACAACTGCCCATGCCCCCTGCAGCCACTTTCATTAGAGATGGCTACAAGTATGTATAGGGGCTGTGTCTTTTTTTTTTTTTTTTTTTTAATTAAATCATAGCTGTGTACATTAATGCAATCATGGGGCACCATACACTGGTTTTATATACCATTTGACATATTTTCAGGGGCTGTGTCTTTTACTTGCATTAGTTGATGTGATTTTTATCTTCACTAAACACTTAATTAAAAATGATGACAGTAGCATATCCCTCGAAACTTTCCTTTGTTGGCCATTTGTGTTTTTGTGTACATTATTTATGTCTAAAATATATATTTATTTTCTAAAATGAAATTTTATATATAGGTAGTCCCTGACTTATGATGGGTCTACTTAGGATTTTTTGACTTTGTGATGATACAAAAGTGATAAGCATTCAGTAGAAATGGTACTTTTAAGTACTCATTCATCTTTTTACTTTCAGTATAGCTTTTAATAAATTCTATGAGATAGTCAGAACTTTATTATAAAATAAGCTTTGTGTTAGATGATTTTGGCTAATGTAGGTTAAAGTCAGTGTTCTGAACCCCCTTAAGATAGGTTAGGTTATGCTATGACGTTCAGTATATTACGTGTATTAAATGCATTTTTGACTTAATGGTGTTTTCAAAAGTTAATAATGGGTTGAGACATAATCCCATCTGTGCTTGGAAAAATTAAGGTTATTTGTATAGTGAACCATGGGGTTCATGTCCATTCAGTGTCAAATCAGTGTTTACCATAGAATCAAACACTTGATTAGAGTTAATAAAGCTGTTGGTGTGGTAGTGGTAAGATAATTTCTCTGTTGCTAACTACATGTCCTATAAGAAAGGAGCAACAAATGGTGCTATAATTTGAGGGGAGCAAAAGTACATGTTTAGGGTAGCTTGGACATATTTCATACTGTCCAAAAAATAGTACTTATATGTAGTATCAACATTATAGAATTAATTTTTCCTGTGATGAATAATTTTTTTAAAAAATAATTTAATGCTATAAAATTAAAGGCTACAAACTCAAATTTCTATCAGGGTCAGGTAAGTGATATATGGATGAAATGGACAGATTAAAACTAAAGACTCGGCATCACTGATGCTCCATGTCATTGTGGGCAATAGTAGGAGTAAGTGAGGTTTGCTGGGTACCCATATATAGGAATATTTGCTATTCAATTGCAGAGAGTTATTGTTGGGCAGGAGTGCGGTAGAACTTTCTTCTGTTGTTGAAGATGACTGAAAATCTGGATTTTTATATGTTTCATTTTTTAAAATATTGGCAGTTAATACTGAGTTAAACTTTAGGAACCTGTAAGACAAATTTGTGGTCCAGCCCCAGCCCCAGGTCATGTTTGTGACCTCCTATAAAACCATCCTGATGTAATCAACTTTAGTGTCCTAACCAGGCTTTGTGCTTATGTTCGTAAAGTCAGTATCAGAATCTATGACAAGGAAGTACAAAGGAACCCTGGACTTAGAAAGCTTCAGCTATAATGTCATTGGAATTAAATTCTTACCTTTAAAAAATTCTGCATGGTCAGGCTCGGTGGCTCATGCCTGTAATTCTAGCACTCTGGGATGCCAGCCTGAGCAAGAGTGAGATCCTGTCTGTACTAAAAATAGAAAAATTAGCCAGGTATTGTGGTGGGTGCCTGTAGTCCCACCTTCCCAGGAGACTGAGGCAGGAGTATCTTGAGCCTAGGAGTTTGAGATTGCTGTGAGCTAGGCTGACACCACTAGCCTAAGGCAACAGAGTGAGACTTTGTCTCAAAATAAATAAATAAATAGTAAATAAGTAAAATAGTCTGTGTATGGCCTTAAATGACCATTTTACCTGAGTCTTCCCTTCTTTGAAAGGGAATAATCTTGCCTAGCCTTCCACACAGTACTTTTGTAAGGCTTCAACAACTAATTGTTGTGGAAATAACAACATACCAGCAATATAAAAAGAGTGTGCTGAGAAGCACTCCCAAGTGCCTGGCTTGTTTGCTTCTGCTGTGCCTGCACTTGTACTCTAGCTTACTTAATTAGATACCAGTATAGCGTGGCTAGAACACCCTGGCACTTGAGGGGTTAGGCGATCAGCACAGTTGCAAAGAAATGATGCAGGAGCTTCAGGAACTCACTTAACAGTTTCACCTCTTTCACATACACAGGTTCCCCAAAAAGGTTATATGCAACCTTTTGCTATATGATGGCTTAAATAATTCAGATTGTTTAAGTCTATTACATCCATCATTTGCCATTTCAAAGATTCTTTGTACTGTAGACTGGCACTGTTAATAAAACTTTCTGTGTTGGGATGAGGTTTTTATATCATTATGACGCCAGTAGCTTCATGTTATAGCTGTTGACTACTTGAAATATGGCTAGTGAGACCAAGATTGAAATTTTAGTTCTACTTCAATTAATTTAAATTTAGCACATGGAGCTAGTGGTTACCTTATTTATTGGACAGCAGGGTTCTAGACTGCATGTAGTCCTCTTGTTGTGATCTCCAGTCCCCATCATCCTGGAAACCCCTTTGTTCTGCACAGCACCCCTGCAGTCACATGCTTTTGTCTGCTATACTTGTCCCAGAGCTACCATTCTTTCTCTTTTTCACTTTTGAATATCCAGTTTAGCTCCTTAATTCAGTTTATTGAATGGGGAAAAAAATGAGGTTACTGTTGCAAGGTAAACCACTCTTACTACTAAGAGGGCAATTTAGTTACTTAGGTTTTTTTTAGTTCGTAGTCATAGTTCCTTTTCTGATTTAAACTGCATAATAAATTTAGGGTTTTATTGAACAGGAAAATGTGAAAGATGTCCAGTTCAAGTAAAGATCATTTATTACACAGTTATTATTTTGGTCTCTATGGTCTCTAAGAGAACAAATGATTGTCAGGTTTTCTGGGTCATTTTTTATCTGTACTCAGAGATATCACTGTATCTCAGATTTCAAATTTCTTTATAGTGCCTGATTTGGACTTGGGGGCTGGTAGTTTTAAGATAGCTATTTAAAAATCACAAGAGACTTATTTGGAGAGACATTTCTTTGTGACATCTTTCTTCCATGTGGTAAGTGAACAAATGTGTAGATTATTGGTAGAACATTAGTTTAAGTATAGTATTGATGTATATAGAAGAATATTAAGAATTTAAAAAATCTCCATTCTTTTGATACTTTGTAGCAGAAAGAATGAGCTCATGTGCTGTTTTATATGTATGTTTAACAATGTACAGTGGTCCCTCAGTATCCTTGATCCTTGGGGGATTGGTTAACGAAATGCAAGGATACTCAAGTCCCTTATGTAAAATAGCATAGTATTGCATATAATCTACACATCTCTTGTGTACTTTAAATCATCTCTAGATTACTTACGACACCTAATATAGTGTAAATGCTATATAATTTATTGCTATGCTATATTTTTATTTGTATTTTTTATAGTCATATTGTTATTTTTAAATTTTGTCCCAAATATTTTTGATTTGTATATTGTTGCATTTGCAAACAAGGAATTCACAGATAAGGAATGCCAACTGTGTATCAAGAAAATATTTTACAGCCAGGTGGTGGCTCACATCTGTAATTCTAGAACCCTGGGAGGCCAAGGTGGTGGATCCCTTGAGGTCAGGAGTTCAAGACCAGCTTTAGCAAGAGTGTTTTCTCTACTAAAAATAGAAAAAAGCTGTAGCCGGAGGTCGTGGCAGGCACCTGTAGTCCAAGCTACTTGGGACGGTGAGGCAAGAGGATCGGTTGATCCTACAGGGGTTTGAGGTTGTGTGAGCTATGATGCCATAGGATTATACCTAGGGCATGGAGCGAGATTCTGTCTCAAAAAAAAAAAATGTTTTACAATAATAAAACAGAAAATTGCAGACTTTTATTTTCTGTCTGGCACTTCCAAAAAGCAGTCACTGCTTATGAGAAAATAGGTAACATAGGCCAATCAGTTTGGGGAAACTAAGATATTTAAAATATATGTAATGCATAGCATATTGAAAAATAAAAAAATGAACTGAAAGTACCTACGAAAGTAGCTGTGTTCCATGGAAATACGTTAGAAGCTGGAAACTATGATACAGTATGTGTACATCTGTATAACAACCTCATTAATACTAAGGTCTCTTAGCAGCATGTGTAATATATCTGTGACTTTGTAATATAGTACTGGCAAATAGGTTACCTAAAATAGAATTCCCTTATGATCACTCATTACTATAAAATGCTAGCCTAGATAGGGTTGCATTTTGAAAATTAGAAAAAAAAATGTTAAATTTTCATGTGTATTTGATTATAACTACTTCAGCATTATATATAGATTATAGCTACAGAGAACAAGAACATTGGCAGACTTTCAGTTTAAAAAAATGACAAAATGTAATTGCAAATTAGATGGAAATTTCATCCTATGGTCCTCTAGCTAATTTAGCACTGAACCCATGTATTGAAGTTCCATTTAGTAGTTACAGCTCTTCGAAATCATACCAACCAAACACAGCATCTTGTTTTCCCGTAAAAATCAGAAAAATTTTCTCAAAAGGTTAAGATGGGGATAGCTTAAATGTGAAATAAGTAGAAGAAAAATGCCTTCTTGAATTATTCTTCATGCCTTGCTTCTTTCTTACACACTTCACTGATGGCTTTGTACCGCTCTCTTCCTTCCTTCCTTCCTTCCTTCCTTCCTTCCTTCCTTCCTTCCTTCCTTCCTTCCTTCCTCCCCTCCCCTCCCCTCCCCTCCCCTCCCCTTCCCTAGACCAAATGGATAACACACACAAACAATGAAAAACATGTAGTATGCAGTTGGGGTGAGTGTGTGACTACTCTGGCATTTCTGACATGCTGCCTTTCCTTACTTGGTGCCTTGTTCTTTTTGCAGTAATGTGCCTAGTGTTGGGAGCCTAGCAGATCCAGACTATCTGAACACACCACAGATGAACACACCTGTGACGTTAAATAGTGCAGCCCCAGCCAGCAACAGTGGGGCAGGAGTCCTACCATCTCCAGCGACCCCTCGCTTCTCTGTCCCCACACCACGGACCCCCAGGACCCCAAGAACTCCCAGAGGTGGGGGCACTGCCAGTGGTCAAGGGTCTGTTAAATATGACAGCACTGATCAGGGGTCACCAGCCTCTACCCCCTCAACTACACGGCCCCTCAACTCTGTGGAGCCTGCTACCATGCAGCCAATTCCTGAAGCTCACAGTCTCTATTTCACCCTGATTCTCTCAGATTCTGTGATGAATATTTTTAAAGACAGAAATTTTGACAGCTGTTGCATCTGTGCCTGCAACATGAACATTAAAGGGGCGGATGTCGGGCTTTATATTCCTGATTCTTCCAATGAGGACCAATACCGCTGTACCTGTGGGTTTAGTGCGATCATGAACCGCAAACTTGGCTACAATTCGGGACTCTTCCTTGAAGATGAGTTGGATATTTTTGGGAAGAATTCTGATATTGGTCAGGCTGCTGAGAGGCGCTTAATGATGTGTCAGACCACCTTCCTTCCTCAGGTGGAGGGAGCCAAAAAATCCCAGGAGCCACCCATAAGCCTTCTCCTCCTCCTCCAGAATCAACATACACAGCCTTTTGCTTCTCTGAGTTTCCTGGACTACATTTCTTCTAACAATCGCCAAACTCTTCCCTGTGTAAGCTGGAGTTATGACCGGGTGCAAGCAGATAATAATGATTACTGGACAGAATGCTTTAATGCACTGGAGCAAGGGCGGCAGTATGTGGATAACCCCACAGGTGGAAAAGTGGATGAAGCTCTGGTGAGAAGTGCCACTGTGCACTCTTGGCCTCATAGCAATGGTAGGTGTCCCTGAACACACTTTTACTTTGAAAAGTATGTTGGTATGGTTATAACTTAAAAACTTTCTTTACTTCGTTATTTAACAAAAAATTTTTTATCTTAAAAAAAAAAAAGAACTAAAGTTAGAACTGTATTTCATCCTGAATTTAAGGACCGAGGGATTATTTTATATTGAAATACCTTTAGGGATGAGTATTGTTTTCTGAAAGTTTCCTATTGTAATCATAAATAGCCAACCTGTATTGGAAACCTCTGACTGCTACATCTTAAGAGTATACAGATTGATAATTTGCATACCCTTGCATGTTGAAATCTACCCATTCTTCCACGTTCCCGTAGTACCTCTTCCACGAAGACTCCTGACCATTTGCAGTCTTTTATTCCTCTGGTTCCCCAGTGGGTTTCATCTCTTATTTTGTATTGTGGTAATTGGAGTATATCACTGGCTCTTTTCTTTTATTAAAAGACTTTTTTATTAAAAGTTTTTAATAAAACTTTTATTAAAAGTTCCAGTTGACAAACATTTTTGGAATTGGGGTCTCAGAGTGCCAAGCAACTACTTGCTCTTCCCTTTTCTTATTCATTCACTGTGTACACTGATACATCATGAGGATAAAAAGGTGACTTGAGAGGCAAGGTATCTGCCCTTATGGACTTTGTAATCTGTTCTGGAAATGAATATTAATCAAATGTTTATACAAATAAGCATATTATTATAAACCACTTTTTAAAAAGTGATGAAAGAAAGCATGAGAGGTGGAGGGGGCCACTGGGGATCAAGGAAGACACCGTGGAAGAAATAGTAACGTGCTCTGAGATCTCAATGGTAAGTACAGATTAACTGAAGAAGGAGGACAGGGAGCAAGGCCCACAAGGTGTGGCAAGTGTGAAAGCCCTGCGTTATATGGAGTTTCAGGCCTTCCAAGAGCTGAAAGATCATTAGAAGCCATCAGGGACAGATTACAGTGAGCCTTTTGAGTCATTATGGAGGTTGAGTCCTCATCCAAAGAGCAATGACAGTCATTGAAGGATTCCAAGAAGAGGCATTGACTGCATCAGGTTTGTATAGTTAAAAAAGAAAAATAGTGAATGTACTGTGGCTATATGAGGGGGTGTGGATTATAAAATGGCAGGAATAGATTTGGAAAGACTAGTAAATTATTGAAGAAGACCAAATAAGAAATAGTCACTTGCCTTATGGTCTTAGAAAAGAAGATGGATATGAAAGAAGTATTATTGTGGATTTGGTAATGGCTTGAATTTGGGGGATAAGAGAGAGTGAGATATTAAGGAAGAATCCCATATTTATACCTAGATAGGTGGTGGTGGTATTCTAAGACAGGTGGACTGGAAGAAGCCAGAAAGTTTATCAGTTAAGGTTTAGATGTTTGAAAGTTTTAAAGGTCTCTTCTAAGATATCTAGGTAGAGATGCCACATAGACACTTGGGCTGGAGTAGTTAGCATGTAGATGATGACTCCAGTCAGTGGGCACCGAAAGGTGCCTCAGGAGTTTGATTTTCTCAAATCTGTGGTTCTCTTGGTCTGTCATTCCCACTTTTGATAATGCCTTGGATATAAGAAGTACTTAACTTTTTTTCTTTGCTGTAAGAAGAACAAAGCACAGGCTTGAAAAAAAAAATAGTGATTAACACTGCCCCAGTCTTAGGCAGACAGCAGAGCAGGGGCCATGAAGTGCCTGAGAGAACAGCTGCTCTTCAGCTCTAGCAGGTAGTGGTTGTTCAGGGATAGGAGTCTTGGCCCTGGGCTCATCAGGTCTCCCAGTTTTTCAAGAAAAGCTGGAAATCCAGATTGGTATGAATTTTCCTGGAGTAATCCATTCCAAAGTTTAACAAAATACTGTGTGGACCACCAGTTTGTATCCTGTGTTTTCTTGATTTTAGGGACACATCTGTAAATGTGTGAAAAACCGTTAAGTACCCTGTGTTTGAGATTTAGTTGATAGATAATAAATCTTTCTATCTATGCCTCTTTCCTCATCAGCTAGATGAGTAAGAGTGAGACAAGATTTTTCAGGAGCCCATCTTTGCAAATCCGTAGCATGTCACCTTGAGTTTAATTAGCTCTTTCCACAGACCTTTTTGAGAATCTGATGAGCATTATGGACCCTTCATCCTGGGGAAGAAATATACACGTGTTCATGTGTGCATGCAAAGTTAAGGGGGCTTTCAAATTCTCACTTTTGATAGTGCCTTGGATATAAGAAGGACTTAACTTTTTTTATAGTAAGAAAAACAAAGCATAGGCTAAGGTGCTTTTTGTTTTTCTTACAGTAAAGAAAAACAGGGTGACTGCTAGTAGAAGGAAAGTTTCTTAAACAGTGAACCCCCATCCCCTCTGTGTACAGATGACTTTAGGCCTTGTAGCTGCTGCTTCCATGTTCCCATGTGCCTCTGGCTGTGTTGAAGATTGTCTTTATCTTTATGCAATATGTATTTTGGGAAAATATTTTATATTAAGAACATTTACAAAGTTTTTTAAAGCTTCTATTTAAGTTTCTTTTTCCCTAGTCATCATATAATCAAAACATTGGTATTTGTGAATAAAAGTAATACAATAGGAAGCCTTTGCAGCTCTTTTTTCTTAAGAAAAACCTTGGAAACACTTGGCACTTGGCATGATTTAAAAAGTCAAGCCTATCCACTTTTTTCACTTTTAAACACAGCTTCACGTAAACTTTTTTATGTAAAATGTCTCATTTCTCTTTGTATTATTTTTGATTATAAATTATCACGAATATTCTCTAATTTAGAAGAATATCTTTCCTCTTGATTCCTGGGTCACATATTTTTGAATCTGTAATGGCTGATAACATCTTTGTCACGGACTATGATTGAGACCCAAAATGATGGCAAGAAAGAGAAGAGTGCTTAATTTCTCTTCATCCTTTCTGTTCCTTCTCACTTCTCTTCCAGTGCTGGACATCAGCATGCTCTCCTCCCAGGATGTGGTACGTATGCTGCTGTCCCTGCAGCCCTTTCTCCAAGATGCCATCCAAAAGAAGCGCACCGGCCGGACCTGGGAGAATATCCAGCATGTGCAGGGACCACTCACCTGGCAGCAGTTCCATAAAATGGCAGGACGGGGAACCTATGGTGAGTCTTTGCGCTGTTTGAATTCCTTCTGACTTCAGTGCTTTCCAATGAAGAGCAGCTTTAGTTTCGTCAAATCCTTGCTTCACTGACAATAGGAAATCTTTTTTTTTTTTTTCCTCTGTGACCTTGAAATTTTATAATCTCTTCGTTTAAGTTACCTTTGGAGTTAAGTTTTCTAAATACCCTTGACATATCCAGGTCAATGAGGAAAATAATCCCCCCAAAGTATGTTTATTAGATTCTCCACATTTTCCCAATCCTCATTGCATTTTTTATCTGGATGTACTTCTGGGCTTATTCTGTCTTCATCGTAGTCAGGATCATGATCTTATCTTGAAGGAAATGAAGTAGTGCTGCTTGGAAAGTGAGTTTTAACTTGTCTAGCCTGCCCTGTGATCTTATTTAACCTTTCTAAGTAAGTTCTGACTCATTTAATTAAGGATCTTAATCAGGGGACATTTAATTAGATTTGAAAAATACTTTTTATCATGTCAAAATACAATGACATTTCAGACGCCAGAATTAAAACCAGTACACCAGGAACTTCTACATTGTCCAAGTTGTGAGAAACAGATTCTTAAGCAGCTTTCTAAACTACAATGTTGTTTTAGGTTCAGAAGAATCTCCTGAGCCGTTGCCCATCCCCACTCTGCTGGTAGGCTATGACAAGGACTTCCTCACCATCTCACCATTCTCCTTGCCATTTTGGGAGAGGTTGTTGTTGGACCCATACGGGGGCCACCGTGATGTTGCCTATATTGTGGTGTGTCCAGAAAATGAGGCCTTGCTCGAAGGAGCCAAAACTTTCTTCAGGGACTTGAGTGCTGTATATGAGGTGAGAGAGTTATCATGAAAATCATTTTTTAAGCCATGAATCTTCTGATTATTTCTAGTCATGACTAAATTGAAAAGAACAAGTATCTTGAAAGTAGATCTTAAAGAAAATTTGCAGATAGTTGGAGGATGAAGAAAAGAATTAAATTGGCAAGTTTTTCTGGAAGTATATTGCTTTTTTAATCTTGGCTTTATATTTTATTAGATTGGGAAGACTTTCCTTTCCCATTCTTACCATACAACTTAAATTCCCATTAGCTATCTTTTCCTTATTTGCGTGCCCAGTGTTTAAGATTATTGCTCACCAGAAGAAAGTGTTGGCTATGTAGAAGATGAGCTTTACAAAAACAGCACATCTACTCTTTTTTATTTATTGGGTAGAGGGCTAGGCAGGTGGTTCCTGAAAGCAGTGTAAAACAGTTTAGTTTAAAAGTTTCTGAGTGAAAAGATAGGTTTAGTGAATCATGTCCTGGTTGTGCTTTAATACTATGTTCATTGTAATACTGAAATTTTGATGCAGATTAAAAATGTAATGTTTGTAGTATGTAAAAATTAGATAATTTTATGTCTTTAATTACGAATTTTTATGGCTTTTGAAATATTGGAATCATGTCTGAAGAGTGCCACATTTTTTTTCTGCCAAAGTGCATATAGTGTAAGTTCTTGAACCTAATACTTCTAATGTCTTTATATTTGGCAAAATAATATTGATAAAGTGTTTAGAATCATGACAGGTACATTATAAGCATTATGAAAGTATTTTTTCAAATGAGATTTCAAACTGAATTTCAGGAATCTTCCAGAATGACACACTCACTATCTATAAATTTGTGAATAAGCATGGAATAGTAAAAGAAATGAGGAGATGCAAACGTGATGTAATGGCATCAGTTAAGTTGTTGAAGGGAGTCCTTGTATACATTTCATTTCTGAGTAAAGCCTGGTCCATGGATGCATACTACTATTAAATCATTGTAAACCTAACATAGAAAATTATCTAAGCAGTTTCAAAGCTTAGCTGTTCTCTTCGATGAAACCTTTAACATAAGTTATAAAACATAAAAGCATTGTCAGATCTTTTTAGAAGGTACAGTCTTTTTCTCTTAATGATTTTACTAGAGTTGCTCACTTGGCAGTAATCTTATCTCCTTAAGAGTGTACAGTAGAGAATTTTGTGGGGGCTTAGTAAGCCTTCATTTCATCAACTCTGGTGAAGGGTAATATTATGGGTTATCCTACTGGTAAACAGGTAGTTTACTTTTTGCAGTTATATTCTATGCTATAAGCACTCTTTTGGTGTCTTGGAGATTATTAGCAAGATCTCATTGTCCTGAAACTACTATTTACTTTAAAAACATGATCAGCATGCTTACTGCTTCAGCAGCCCCTGGTCTTGGTGATCTCCAAATATCTGTAACATCATAACAGATGGCCCATGAAATTTTAGTGTTATCCTATGGGAAAACATTATGAGTAGGGATTACTTAAGAGGTTTTAGTGCACATATGTCTCAGTCAGCCTTAGTTGCAGGAATCTGGTCGATTCTTAATTTGCCCATTAGTAATCAGGTAGTGTTCAACAATCTCCCCTTGTGTAGGCTCAATTGGCATGGGTGAAGAAACATTTATTTTTCTTCAGATGACCTAGTATAATATAGGACCTACAGTATAGGTTTTGGAGAGACAGATAGCATTTCAGGGTACATTATGATTACTAGAAAGGATAATGTTGTTTTGATCACATGTGATAAAGCCCTAAAAGAAAAAGGAAAATGCTTTATGGTCAAGAATCTACCTTGCTAACTATAGGTACTGAATGAAAGAATGGCTCCTGTTGTAAATCGTGATCTTGTTTGTGGTATCAGATGTGTAGGCTTGGGCAGCACAAGCCCATCTGCAAAGTGCTACGCGATGGCATCATGCGTGTGGGAAAAACCGTGGCACAGAAGCTGACAGATGAGCTTGTGAGTGAGTGGTTTAACCAGCCTTGGAGCGGAGAGGAGAATGACAATCATTCCAGACTCAAACTTTATGCGCAAGTTTGCCGCCATCACCTAGGTAAAAAGGAATTTATTTAGCAAAGTAAAATTTGAAAAATAAAATTGGAAATTTCTCCCACCCCACCGTTATAGATATATTTCTTTTGTCTCAAGTAATGTTGCCGTTCCATTACTATATTTATTTAGATCCAGTTTTTGTGTTCTAGTAGTTAAATACAAATTTTTATGTGGACATACAATCTTTGTGCCTAAAGATGTCATGCTGAATTTACTCCACATTTTAAAAATGTAGCAGCCTGGCTTGGTCTTAACTGCTTGATTTTTAACCCATTATTTTTGAGAGAATCTTATGAAGGCATATACACATGTAGAAGCATAATGTACTATGATGGCTGTGGCATATATGACTTCTCATTTTTCATTGAAGGCATACGGAATCAGTCTTGAAAGGAAAATATTACAAGTGATTCATTTTCTCTTTTCAAATGTGTAGAATTCATAAGTTGCTCCATGTGGATTTCCATGTTTGCTGAAAATATGAGCATAATTGTGGAAATAGTATTTTGAGTATCATAATTAGAGTATGGAAGCCTGAAATCATAATTTTTTTTTTTATAAATAACCATTCTAAATTGCTGATTCTGTCTGATGCTGCAGAATGTCACTAAAATCACCTCTCTGCATTACTCTTTCAGCACCTTATTTAGCCACTCTGCAGCTCGATAGCAGCCTGTTGATACCACCTAAATACCAGACCACACCACCAGCAGCACAGGGACAAGCTACTCCTGGAAATGCTGGGCCTTTAGCTCCAAATTCAGGATCAGCAGCGCCCCCAGCTGGCAGTGCTTTTAATCCCACCTCTAATGGTAGTTCTACAAATCCTACTGCAAGTAGTTCTGCATCTGGTTCCTCTGTGCCACCGGTCTCATCGTCTGCCTCTGCTCCCAGTATTAGCCAGATAAACACTACCTCTTCTTCAGGATTCAGTGGTAGTGTTGGAGGGCAGAACCCCAGCAGTGGGGGCAGTTCTGCGGATAGAACACAAGGGAGCCTAGGCTGTGGTGGAGACACTGAGCCTGGGCAGAGTTCTTCTCAGCCCTCACAAGATGGACAAGAAAGGTACGTTACTAACAATGGAGAGGAGTGACTTCAGTGCAGGCCCCTTCTCCGGTCTCCTGCACTCTGCTGTCTTTCAACCTCTTGATTACCTAAATCAAATAAAGGGTTCTATTTCTCTGCTTCTCAAAAGAAAGTGACAACTGTCAATTTAAAACTTCAGCATTAAGAAATTTATGGCTTATAACTTCCAAACTTCTTATCATTACACCTATTATCTTACTATCAACTTATTTTAAAACAGCTGTGTGTATAGTATAACCACAGAAAAGAAAGGGGAATTGAAGAAGAAATCTCCCATTTTAGTGGAGGATATTGCCATTTTCCATCTATTCTCAGTGCTATCTGGCTTGGTTTGCCTTGATTTTGGTAAGATGATACATATTATTGTTACGTTTGATTTGTAATCATTGTCTAGGAAATCAGTGTGCTGGAATTGAGCACATTTTTTTGTTTTTGTGTAATTTATATTTACTTTGTGCATCTCACAAGTGACTTTCTCTTCAGTGTTACAGAGAGGGAGAGAATAGGAATTCCCACGGAGCCTGACTCTGCAGACAGCCAAGCCTATCCTCCAGCTGTTGTCATTTACATGGTGGACCCCTTCACTTACACTGCAGAGGAAGACTCTACTTCAGGAAACTTTTGGCTGTTGAGTTTAATGCGCTGCTACACAGAAATGCTGGATAATTTACCTGAGCATATGAGAAATTCTTTCATTCTCCAGGTTATTATTTACAAGTTTACCCTTTACTTTTGTTGTGCAGATAAATACTAGTTCATAATGTTTTATAAATTGGAAGTATGGGTTAATTATCCCTTATCTGAAATGTTTGGAACCAGAGTGTTAATAGACATTGGATATTTTTCAGATGTGGGGATATTTGCATATGCATAGTGAGACATCTAGGGGATCGGGCCCAAATCTAAATATAATATTCATATATTATTCATATATACCTTGTATACATAGCTTGAGGGTAGTTTTATATAGTATTTTTAACAGTTTTGTGCTTGAAACAAAGTTTTGTGTTTGGACTGAAGCCCCATCATACAAGGTCAGATGTGGAATTTTCTGCTTGCGGCACCAGGTTGGCAATAAAAAGTTTTGAGTTTTGGAACATTTGGGTTTTGAATTTTTTGAGTAGGGATGTTCAACCTGTACATGAAAATATAAAAACAATTCATAATTCTGCCTTCTAGATTTAAATCATTACTAGCATTTTGGTATATTTCTACCCTTTTTCTGTATGTTGCTTACACGGTTGAGATGTTTTTAATGTAATTGTTAGTCATTTTCTATTTAATGTTATTCACAGTGACTTTGTTATTTGAAATTCTGATAATCGTTGTTCTTTAAATTTTTTATCAAGGTAAACTGTATGTATATAATTTTACCTTTTTTTTTCTTTTTTTTGAGACAGGGTCTCACCCTGTTGCTCTGGGTAGAGTGCTGTGGTGTCATAGCTCACAGAAACCTCAAATTCTTGGGCTCATGTGATCCTCTTGCCTCAGCCTCCCATGTGGCAGGGACCACAGACATGCAAGCCTTGCTTTGTCGCCCCTGCTAGAGTACTAATGCCTGGCTAGTTTTTTTGGTTTTTTTTTTTTTTTTTTTTTAATTTTTAGTAGAGATGGGGGTCTCGTTCTTACTCTGGCCAGTCTCAAACTACTGAGCTCAGGGCAGTCTACCCACCTCAGCCTCTAGGATTCATTTTTACCTGTTTTAAATGTACATATCAGTAGTAATGAATATATTTACCCCCTCCCCTTCTTTTCTCTCTTCTTTCCTCCTCTTCTCTCCCCTTTCTGGCCTATGGTAGCTACCACTCTAGCCTCCATTTTCATGGATCCACTTTTTTTTTAGCTCTTACATATGAGAGAGAACATGCAGTTTTTGTCTTTCCATGCTTGGCTTATTTCACTTAACATTGTGATTTTTAGTTCCACACATGTTGCTGCAAATGACAGGATTTCATCTTTCTTTATGGCTGAATAATATTTCATTATGTATATACCACATTTTCTTTGTTGATCTGTCATTGAGTGCTTAGATTGATTCCATATTTTGGCTATTGTGAATTGTGCTGCAATAAACGTGTGTGCAGTTATGTAGCTTTGATACATTAATTTGCTTTCTTTTAGATATGTACCCAGTAATGGAATTGCTGGGTCATATGGAAGTTCTCTCTTTAGTTTTTTAAGGACTCTTACCCAGTTCTCCATAGCTGTACTATTTTACATTTCTGCCAGTAGTGTATGACGATTCCCCTTTCTTCACATCCTCACCAGCTTCTTTTATTGCCTGTCTTTTTAATACAAGCCATTTTAACTGGGGTGAAGTGAAATCACATTATGGTTTTGATTTGCATTTCTCTGGTTAGTGATGTTAAGAAGCATCATATGTTGCCCATTTGTATGTCTTCTTTTGAGAAAATGTTCAGATCTTCCACCTATTTTTAAAATTGATTATTTTTGCCATTGAGTTATTTGAGGTCCTATCTATTCTAGTTATTAATCCCTGTCAGATGGGTAGTTTACAAATATTTTCTCCCGTTCTATGAGTTGCCTGTTTAGTTGTTGAATGTTTTCTTTGCAGTGCAGAAGCTTTTTAGCCTGATGTGATCCCAGTTGTCTATGTTTGATTTGGTTGACTGTGCTTTCAGAGTCGTAACACAAGAAATTTTTGCCCAGACCAACATCTTATAGCACTTCTCCAATATTTTCTTCTAGTAGTTTCATAGTTTCAGGTCTTAGATTCAAGTCTTTAATCCATGTTGATTTGATTTTTGTGTGTGGTGTGAGATAGATGGTCCAGTTTCACTCTTCTACATGTAGTTATCCATTTTCCCCCACCCTATTTATTGAGAAACTGGTCCTTTTCCCATTGTAAGTTCTTGTTTGGTACTTTCATCGAAGATGAGTTGGTTGTAAATGTGTATATTTATATCTGGGTTCTCTATTCTGTTTCATTGGTCCATGTGTCTGTTTTTATGCCAGTACCATACTATTTTGCTAATTACTACATAGCTTTGTAGTAAATTTGAAGTCAGGTAATGTGATGCTTCTAGCTACTCAGGGTTTTTTGTGGTTACATGTAAATTTAAGGATTTTTTTTTCTATTTCAGTAAGAATGTTTTTTGTTTTTTGTTTGTTTGTTTTGTTTTTGAGCCAGAGCCTTGCACTGTCTCCCCTGCTAGAGTGCAGTGGTGTCATCATAGTTCACTACAACTTCTAACTCTTGGGCTCAAGGGATCCTCCTACCTCAGCCTCTCAAGTACCTAGAACTCTAGGCTCAGCTTCTTTTTCTTTTTTTTTTTTTCCCCTTTTCTTTTTCTGGGGAGGCGGGCATAGAGATGAGGTCTCACTCATTCTTAGCCTGGTCTCAAACTTCTGGCCTTAAGCAATACTCCTATCTCATCTTCCCAGAGTACTGGGATTATAGTTATGAGCCACCATGCTCAGCTCAATGTCATTGGTATTTTGATGGGGATTGCATTGAATCTAAATGGCTTTGGGTAGTATTGTCATTTTAACGATATTAATTCTTCCAATCCATGAACAGGGAATACATTTCCACTGTTTGGTGTCCTCTTTTTTATAGGTTTCCTTATATAGATAGATTTTTGACTACTTTGGTTGGGCTAATTCCTAGGTATTTTATACTTTTGATAGCTATTATAAAGAGGATTGCTTTCTGGATATCTTTTTCAGATTGTTTGCTGTTGGCATATATAAATGCTTCTGATTTTTGTATGTCATTTTTATATCCTGTAACTTTACTGAATTGTATCAATTCTTACAGGGTTTTGGTGGAGTTTTTTAGTTTTTGTGTTTTTTTTTTTGGAGATAATAAGAGCATGTTATCCATGAATAAGACTAATTTCTTCCTTTCCAATTTGGATGTTCTCCTCTCCTCTCCCCTCTTTTCTTTTCAGTATAATATTAGTGAAAGGGGGCATACTTGTCTTCTTCCAGGATTTAAAGGAAGGACCTTCAATTTTTTCTCTGTTTCATATGATGTTAACACTGGGTATGTTATAGAGGGCCTTTATTATTTTGAGGTATGTTCTTTCTACACTCATTTTGATGAAGTTTTTATTATGAAGGAATGTTGAATTTTTGTCAAATGCTTTCTTAGCATCTATTGAACTAATCACATAGTTTCTGTTTTTTTCTTTGGTACATTCCATTTATTGATTTGGATATATTGAAACATCCTTGTATCCCTGTCATGAATCTTGCTTGATTATGGCAAATGATCTTTTCAATATGTTATACATTTCGTTTCTAGTATTTTGTTGAAGGTGTTTGCATCTATGCTTACCAGTGATATTGACCTGTAGTTTTCTTTTGTTGTATCCTGGTCTGGTTTTGGTATCACAGTAATGATAGCCTTGTACAAGCAGTTTGGAAGAGTTTGAAGTTTTTGAAGAGTTTGAGTAGGATTGATATTAGTTCTTTTTTTTTTTTTTTTTTTTTTGCAGTTTTGGGCTCGGGCTGGGTTTGAACCCACCATCTCCAGTATATGGGGCCGGTGCCCCACTTTGAGCCATGGGCGCCACCCTGGTATTAGTTCTTCTTTTAATGTTTGGTAGAATTAGGCAGTGAATCCATGAGGTGCTAGGTTTCTCTTTGATGGGAAACTTTTTATTACAGTTTTAATCTCATTACTTGTTTCTGGTTTGAGAAAATTTTCTGTTTTTTCATGGTTCAATCTTGGTAGGTTGTTATGTGTCCATTTCTTCTTGGTTTTTCAGTTATTGGCATCTGGTTAATAGTCTAATAGTCTCTAATGATGCTTTGTATTTCAGTTGTTATATTTCCTTCTTCATTTCTGATTTTCTTTTTTTTTTTCTTAGTTTGGCTAAAGGTTTATCAATTTTGTTTATCTTTTAAATAAAAACCAACTTTTAGTTTTATTGATCTGCTTGAGCTTTTTCCTTTTCGATCTCAATTTCATTTATTTTTAATGAAATTAAAAATTGATTTTTATTATTTCTTTCCTTGTACTAATTTTGGTTTAGCTTTTACTTGCTTTTCTAGTTCCTTCAGGTGCATCATTTAATTCAATCATTAATTTGAAGTCTTGCTGCATTTTCATAAAGGTATTTATCACTATAAACTTAACTTTTAGTACTGCTTTTGCCATATCCCATAGATTTTAGTATTTTGTATTTTCATCTTTATTTGTTTTAAGAAATTTTAAAATTTCCTCCTTATTTTCTTCATTGATCCATTGGTTATTTGGACAATACACAGACACATTGGTTGTGTGTCTGTGTATTTTTCAGGGTTCCTGTTATTACCGATTTCTGGTTTTATTCCACTGTAGTCAGAAAAAATACTTGGTATGATTTTTATTTATTTATTTAGTTTTTTTTTGATTTGTACAGACTTACTTTGTGTGATACGATCTGTACTGAAAAATATTCTGCATGCTGCGGAATATGTAGTCTGCAGCAATTGAGTGAAATGTTCTGTAACCGTTAGGCCTATTAGATCTAGGGTGTGGTTTTACTGGGTGGTTTTTTCTTGTTGAGTTTCTTTCTGGATGATTTGTTTATTACTGAGAGTTAGGTGTTGGAGTCCCTTACTATTATTGTATTGTAGTCTGTCTCTTCATTTAGGTCTATTAATGTTTATATATTTGGGAGCTTTAGTGTTGAGTACATATATATTTAAAATTGTTCCATCCTCTTGCTAAATTGACCTCTTTATCATTATATAGTGACCTTTCTTGTCTTTTTATATAGTCTTTAATTTGTAGACTATTTTATTTGATGTAAGTGTAGCTACTCCTGATCTTTTCTGATTTCTAGTGGCATGGAATATCTGTTTCCACCGTTTCACTTGCAGTCTATAGGTAGTGTGGGTTTCTTTTTTTGAGACAGAGTCTCACTTGGTCACCCTTGGTAGAGCCATGGCATCTTAATTCATGGCAACCCCAAACTCATGGGTTTAAGTAATCCTCTTGCTTCAGTCTCCCAAGTAGCTGGGACTACAAGCGCCCACCACAGTGCCTGGCTATTTTTTAGAGACGGGGTCTTACTCTGGCTCAGGCTGGTCTCGAACCTGTGACCTCAAGCAATCCATCCGCCTCGGCCTCCCAAGTGCTGGGATTACAGGCATGAGCCACTGTACCCGGCTAGAGTGGGTTTCTTGAAGGTAACATTGCAACATGTAGTTGGGTTTTGTTTCTTTATCCGTTCAGCTATCATTTGCCTTTTAATTGGAGAATTAAGACCATCTACTGACATTTTGTTGTTTGCTTTCTAGTTGTTCCATGACTCTTCTTTTTTTCCCCTGTCTTTTGTTTATAGTTAAGTATCTCTAGGAGTGTGTTTTAATTTGTTGCTTTTTATTTTTAGTAAATCTGTTGTAGGTGTTTGTACTGTGGCTATCATGAGGCTAACCAAAAACATTTTGCCAATATAACATGTTATTTTAAAGAAGTAAAACTTATGTTAGAAAACAAAAGAATAGAAACAATAAATTTATACTTTTAATTCCATTCTCCATGTTTTAACTTGTACTTGTCTCAGTTTACATACCTTAAAATTACCTATCTCTTAATAGGTAACAACAGCAGGTATAATTGTTTTTGATTTGTCTTTTGGGCTTTGTACTAGATGTGTGGATGACACACCACACATACAATAAGAGAGTATTCTAGGTTTGTCTATATACTTAATTTTACCAGTGAATTTTATATCTGGAACAATTTTATTGGGGGGGGGTTAGTGTTTTTTTCTTTCAGACTAAAGAACTCCCTTTAGCGTTTCTTGCAAAATGGGTCTAGTGGTGATGGATTCTCTTAGCTTCTGTTTATCTGCTCTCTTTCAAATTTGAATGACAGTTTTGCTGGGTTCAGTATTCTCGGGTGTGTTTTTTTTTTATTTCTTTGTGCACTTTGACATTATACTCCCTCCTGGCATGTAGAGTTTCCCTTGAGAAGTCTATTGACAGAGGAATTAGAACTCCTTTATATGTTATTTGCTTTTTATCTCTCTTTGCTTTTAGGATCTCCTCGTTGTTCTTGACCTTTGAGAGTTTGATTATTAAATGCCTTAAAGTAGTCTTATTTGGGTTGGATCTGTTTGGTGTTCTAAGACCTTTCTGTGCCTGGATATTTTTATCTGTCTCAAGTTTTGGAAAGTTTTCTGTTATTATTTCTTCGAATAGGCTTTCTACCCCCGGCACATACTCATCTCCCTCTTGAACAGCAGTAATTCTTAGATTTGGTCTTTGGGGTAATTTTCTGTACCTTGTGAGTGTTCTTTGTTCCTCTTCCCTTTTTCTCTTCCTTCTCTCTTTATGTATTTTCAAATACCTGATCTTTGAGCTCACTGATTCTTTTCTTTCCCAGTTAAACAGTCATATTAACTGTTAAGATTGCTATTGGTTTTTTAAAAATTATTTCAATCTTTGTGTTAAATTTCTCTGATAAATTTCTGAAATACTTCTCTTTATTATCTTAGAGATCACTAAGTTACCTCAAATCTGCTATTTTTATTTGTGTGATCTAAGATCTCACAAATTACCATCTTGTTAGGGTCAGTTACTCGAGTTTTGCTTTCTCCTTTCGGGAAGATCATGGTTCCTTGTTTGCTATTGTTTGTTGTGAGTACATGCCTACATCTTGCATTGAATTATTAGTTATTTTAGTTTTCTCTGTCGAGATTGTTTTGTTTTTTATTGAATATATTTGACTAGTGAATCTTCACTGCTAAGTTGGTCCCTCTGTTTTAGCTCTAAGTGGCCTTAAGTCCAGGTACTGGTTAATGTTCTGAATACTGCCTGTCTCAAATGTGGGAGGCCACTAAAGTCAATTTCTGTAATAGGGACTAACCCACAGTTGGTTATGGATTTGTGCCCAGGAAACTGAGAAACATACCTTCTAGAGCCACTTTGATTCGACATCTTCTTTGTCTGGGATAGAGAGCAGAGTTTTGAGGTTGGGAATGGTGGTCCTGCTTCCTCCACCTGTCTCTGCCTGTCCTAGGGATCTCTCTCCCTTCAGGCAGTCACAATGCTACCCATGGGTTAGGGTATGGGTATGTTTCCTACTAGGGAACCCAAGAAGCTGGGGGAGCTGGTTGAACATATCAATTTTACTTTTTTTCAGAGTAGAAACCAGGAATTGAGAGATTGTCCACACTATTGGTGTTTGGCAGAATTGGGTTGAGAAGTATCACAGATGCGAAAGTCTGTTTCTTTTTCTGTCTGCCTGGAGTTTTCCCAATTCTCTGTGGCCTTGGGAACTGTCTTATCCTCATACTTAAGCTTTGGGTTGTTGCTGGTAAAGATCTTGACACTGTATATTTGTTTTGTTTTGTTTTGTTTTGGGGGAGGGTGGAGGAGGAGGAGAGAAGCCAGTTTTGCTTCTGTCCCATTTTGGAACCAGAAGTCGTTTTGCAAGCAGCATTTTTAATGATTGCTTATTTTCCATATTTAACCATTCCTATATTGATAGATATTTAATCTGTCTCTGCACATTTACTATTATAAATAAAGCCATGGGGCTCAGCTCCTGCATCTCAACGGCTAGGGTGCCAGCCACATACACTGGAGCTGGCGGGTTCACATCCAGCCTGGGACTGCCAAACAACAATGACACTACAACCAAAAAATAGCTTGGTGTTGTGGCAGTCGCCTGTAGTCCCAGCTACTTGGGAGGCTGAGGCAAGAGAATTGCTTAAGCCCAAGTGTTTGAGGTTGCTGTGAGCTCTGACGGCACGGTACTCTACCGAGGGCAACATAGTGAGACTGTCTCCAAATAAATAAACAAATAATAAATAAAGCCATGGTAAACATGTTTATATATATAATCTTTTTTCTACCTTTCAGTTCATTTTTTAAAACATGGATTCTTAGATGTAGATATGGATATTGCCAAATTCCTTTACAAAAAAGGTTATACTACTTTTCCTTTCAGCAATCATCGGGTATGCTTGTTTTCCCTGTACCTTTGACACCTTTATAAAGTAAGGTGATTTTAAAAAATACTTATGTGAAAAACAGTGCCTTGGTTGTTTGGATTTTGTTTTAATATCACTTTAACTAAAGCTGTCTTATAGAATTAAAAGATTGAAAATAGAGTTGCCATGGGCGGCGCCTGTGGCTCAGTGAGTAGGGCGCCGGCCCCATATGCCGAAGGTGGCGGGTTCAAACCCAGCCCCGGCCAAACTGCAACAACAACAACAAAAAAAAAAAATAGCCGGGCGTTGTGGCGGGCGCCTGTAGTCCCAGCTACTCGGGAGGCTGAGGCAAGAGAATCACGTAAGCCCAAGAGTTAGAGGTTGCTGTGAGCCGTGTGACGCCACGGCACTCTACCGAGGGCCATAAAGTGAGACTCTGTCTCTACAAAAAAAAAAAAAAAAAAGAAAATAGAGTTGCCAGAATAGATCGATAGTTTTTCATTATTTTCATAAGTTTTGAATGATGACATAATATTATCAAAGATGCCATGCATGTTATGTGTATACATTATAAAAGTGAGAAATGTTTTAAAATGCAAATTTTTAAATTTGGGGCTGTGATAATACCTGTAATGAATTGAGAGTTTCGTCCTGAAATGGTAACAGGGTAATTTCTAAGTGACAGTATAACTTGACCAATATAATGGTACATCCTCTTAAATTGCTGACATACATTTGGGATATGGAATTTTATGTCACTGGAAGGAATTATGGCTTAAATTAAGTATGGCATTGATGTGTTCTAAAGCTAAGGTTTCCCCTTCCCATTCAAGAAAGGAATTCATGCTTTCTTCTCGTTAGCATATTAGACCTCAGTTTCTTGGTTTTTTTGTTTTCTATTTGTGTCTTTAGATTGTGCCTTGCCAGTACATGCTGCAGACAATGAAGGATGAACAAGTTTTCTACATTCAATACTTGAAGTCCATGGCATTTTCGGTGTACTGCCAGTGCAGGCGACCTCTGCCTACACAGATCCACATTAAATCCCTTACAGGATTTGGGCCTGCGGCCAGCATTGAGATGACCCTCAAGAACCCTGAGGTGGGTATTGACAGGGAAGAAACTTCCAGAATGAATACTTTTTTACTGAAATGTAAGCCAGTGAAGTGTTTTATGTAGCTCACAGATTGGTTGCTTGCTTGGTTGCTCTTCGTATGTGAGAGTTTGTACTTTATTTCTTAAGCTAAAATAAAGAAGATACTTCTCTGAACTTTTAAAATTTTTTGAGAAAAGAGGCGATCAAGTTTTGCTATTTTTTGATGTAGGACCTAAGGCAACAATGTACTTAATCACTATTAGTTATTAACATTCAAATTTCCTAAGTTTATTTTGTTCTTTATTTTTCTGAGTTCATTTGTGTCTGAAATCACAAACTCTCTGCCTTCCCTAGCTCCAGTTTGTATCTTTTGAGAGCAATTGTGTGTGTTGAGTCTGCAAAGTCATTTCTTATACATGTTCTTTCAGGGAGTTACTTTTTCTCCCTGTCTCACGGCTTCATTTTATAAATGAATGCTTTCTCTCTTCATCTTTTTAAACCTGCATCATAAAGATATGTGTGCATCTCAAGAAGAATTGTACAACACAAAAGCCAAACATGTTTTAAACAAGAGTTTTACACTTCCTTTGATTTTCTAATTACTTTACAGAGAAGTTAGGTGTACAAGGCAATATTTAGAATCTCGAAAGCCTTCAAATATCTGTTCCCACAACTATTAAACGTGAAAAATACCCATTAGTAAAAGTTAGCAAACACCTCTTCATAATAAGATACCTTGTAAACACCAACTACTGGTTTTAGTTGGCAATGTAAATTGTTCTGGAAAACTCTCCCTTTTATAAGTAAAAGCTTAGGAAGTAATAGTGACACAAGCAGTTAATATTATTTTTGCTGTAACTTGGTTCAGGTTGGCTTGGCCCCAAGGGAGAAAACTGCTCATCTTATGACCTACATTCACTTTGGTCTTATATCAAATGTCTGTTTTTGGCAGTTTTAGTTTATTCTTTGAGGTTTTTTTCTTTTCTTTTTTTTGGTGAGCATTGCATCTGTTTTCTTTTTTCGCTATTTCTAGAATTTAAGAAATGTCTCTACCTATTTCTTACTTTGTTTCCAGAAATTATGAATTATTACCTTTATAAGCCATAGAATGCTTAAGTTCTTTACCTTTTTGTGACCACGCAGTTCACATGTAATCATTTCTTGATGCTTTGGTAAGAAGTTATCACACTTTAGAAGGTTAACTAATAATATTCTGCATTTTTAAAGTGGAGATTAGAGGCTGAATACCTACTATTAAGAAACCCCATGGCATTATATAACTGTATGTCTAATATACATAAAGGTCTTATTCTTACATAGTGGCAGAGCATCATCAGGAGTTCATAAGATAAAGCTGAGCTTTGATTAATGTAAATGGCAAAAAGACTTCAAGTAATATGGTTTTTTCCTTCCCCATTTGCTTGGAGCAGGAATAGTAAAATAAAGTACTTTATTTAAAAACAAGAGAACTTAATATTATAAATATTTGCTCAGGTTTATACATTTTTATCTGCATTAAGTTAATGGTTGGTTCATCAGTACTGCTTCTGCAGCATTGTACTTTCATTCAGTAAATATAATTGGGCATCTCCTGTGTACCGGGTGCTGTATTAGATACGAAGGATGCAGTGATGAACAAAACAGATAGGTACCTGGTTCCATATAATTCAGATTTTCTGGGTGGCACAATTTGATGCAAGCAAACTACCACATAAGAAGGAATATTTTTTGGTGTCTATCATACAAGTATTCAAAGCAATCTAATTGCTATTTCAGTTTTGTTTTTCAGGGAATATCTAGCATCTCAAAAACACAGTTTGGGAATCATATTTCATATTGTTTTATCACACACTGTCATATCTGAAATATTTAATCTTTTGTTTTACACAAAACTTCAGGTAAACTCACCTGGACTCTTTCTTTCTCTTTCTCTTTTTTTCTTTTCTTTTTTTCTTTTTCTTTTTTTTTTTTTTTTTTTTTGGAGCTAGGATCTCTCTCTCTGTTGCCCAGCAGAGTTCAGTGGCATCATCATAGCTTACTGCAACCTCAAACTCTGGGGCTCAAGCCATCCTCCTGCCTCTGCCTCCCAAAGTATTAGGATTATAGGTGTCAGTGAATACACTGAGCTTGAACTCTTTTTCTATTTTTAAATAAAGCTTTATTAAGATAGTATTCACACATTGTAAAATTCAACTCTTAAAATTGTACAATTCAGTGAGTTTTTATTTATTGTTTTGAGACAGAGTCTCAAGCTGTCATACTGGATAGAGTGCCATCGCATCATCATAGCCCACAACAACCTCTATCTCTTGGACTCAAGCAATCCTCTTGCCTCCGTTTTTTCTATTTTTAGTAGAGACAGAATCTTACTCTGGCTTAGGCTGGTTTTGAACCCATGAGCTCAAGCAATCCACCCATCTTGGCCTCCCAGAGTGCTAGGATTGCAGACATGAGCCACTGCGCCTATCCAGTGAGTTTTAATATACTCACAGAGTTGTACAACTGTCACTGCTATCTAATGTCAGAACATTTTCATCAACCCTAAGGAAGTTCCTTTCTCATTAATGGTCACTCCTGATCCTTACTCTATCCCCAGCCCCCCAAGCTCTTGACAGCCACTACTCTACTTTCTGTCTCTATGGAATTGCCTATTCTGGACATTTAATATAAATGGAATCATATAATATGTGATCTTTTATGTCTGGTTTCTTTTATTTAGCATAATGTTGAGTCTCATTTATGTCATAACAGGTATCAGTATGTCATTTCTTTTTATGGCTAAATATTGTTTGGATAATACTACATTTTGTTTATTCATTAGCTAATGGACATTTGAGTTGTTTCCACTTTTTGGCTATTGTGAATATACTGTTTTAAGTATCTGTTCACAAAGTTTTTGTGGGGACATAGAGTTTTAGTTTTCTTGATAAATACCTAAGAGTGGAATTTGGGGGTCATATGGAGAGTGAATGGAGTAGTGGTATATTAGCTTTACAACTTTGGACGAGTCATCCTGAATTTTGAATCCTTAAAGTGAATGAATTGGATTTACCTCCAAAGCCCCTTTAGCTCTACATTTTTATCATTTCATTATTCTTTTGCCTTATACTGTATATGAAAGGTTCAACTATGGCCTTGGGCTGAATCAAGCCTACTTGTTGAGACCACTTGGCTAAGAGTGATTATCACATTTTTAAAGAGAAGAATTTGTGACAGACTCACAAAGGCTAAACTTTAGTCTTTGGTCCTTTATAGAAGTTTACTGACTCCTGTTAATAATTTATTAAATATTGAAATGTGTTTGATAGCTATCAACAAAGATGACAGTAAATTTGGTGAGCTTTATCTAAAATATTTGTCTTGAGTAACAGCTAATGCTTTGATTTCTAAAATTATATACACACAGACACATAAATTAAAATATATGCATATTGCCAGGCCTTGTGGCACACACCTGTAATCCCAGCTACTTGGGAGACTGAGACAGGAGGATCACCTGAACCCAGGAGTTCAAGGGTACAGTGAGCTGTGATTGCCCCACTGTACTCCAGCCTGGGTGACATATCTCTAAAAAGAATACAAACACATGGGCGGCGCCTGTGGCTCAAGGAGTAGGGTGCCGGTCCCATATGCCGGAGGTGGCGGGTTCAAACCTAGCCCCGGCCAAAAACCACAAAAAAAAAAAAAAAAAAAAGAATACAAACACCTTGAAAAGTACTCAGTTATAAATATATTGCTGTATGCATTTTCAGTAAGTCGAAGTATAAGAAAAAAAAAAAGAAAGAAAAAAGAAGAAGTATAAGAAACAAAAACATAAGCAGCATCCAGAGGCCCTTCTGATACCTTTTTCCAGTCACTCTACGGGTAGCTGCTATTCTGACTTCTTTGTCTGTTTTGACCTTTATGTATTTTAAATCGTACAGTTTAATATTCTTTTCTGTCTGGCTTCTTTTACTCGATCTTGAGAGTCATTCATTTTGTTACTTTTAGTTTTTTCATTGTCTTCTCTGTTTAATATTCTGTTCGCGTGACTATCTTAATTTATTACCCATTTTACTGTTAATGGGTATTTAGGTTATTTTCAATTTGGAGCTATTATGATACATATTGTTATGAATATTCTTATACCTGTTTTTTTGGTAAACGTATATTTATGTTGGGTCTGAGCAGGTATGTGTTTGTTCAGGTTAAGCAGATATTGTCAATACTTTTCCACCAGCAAATTATACATTACCTTTATCACCAGCAATGTGTAAAAATTCTAGTTGCTTTACTTTGTATTTTCTCTCTCTTTTAATTTGAGGTATTCTGGTATTGTAGGTGTGTTTTATCTCATTGTGATCTCAATTCCCACTTTCCTAAATGACTAATGAAGCAGGACCAATTTACTTTCTAAAATAGTAATTTCTTTAATAAGGAAATACTAGCTTGATTGCATGTCCTAGTTTATGTCACTTAAACAACGATTTTGTTATCTGAATTATCATTTTTTTATATACATAGATAGTACTAGAGAGAGCAAGAGAGAAACAATCCTTTGTCATTACTGTCAATCAGTTCTCTTCATTATTGTTCTGGGTTTTGTTGTAAGCATAAAGTTGGATAGCTTTCTGTTGATACTGATTTTGATTTTGATTTCAGCGGCCTAGCCCAATTCAGCTTTACTCTCCTCCCTTTATACTGGCCCCAATCAAAGACAAGCAGACAGAGCTGGGAGAGACGTTTGGTGAGGCAAGCCAGAAATACAATGTGCTCTTTGTGGGCTATTGTTTGTCTCATGACCAGCGCTGGCTTTTGGCTTCCTGCACTGACCTCCATGGAGAGTTATTAGAGACCTGCGTTGTAAATATTGCTTTACCAACCAGGTGAGAAAGCTTGATGTTTATGGTGCATGTAAATTGGTGCCGTGCTTTTCCTCAAATGTGAATGTTTTCAATTTCCTATCTAAATGCAGCGGCTACAGCATGGATTATTAATTCTTGGGAATTTTCTTGTGTTTATCGTATTAAGTAATACCTTTGATTTATCTAGGAATTGCTTTTCCATTTCTTTCTTTTGTAGGTCACGGAGGACTAAGGTATCTGCGCGAAAGATTGGACTACAGAAATTATGGGAATGGTGCATAGGAATTGTCCAAATGACATCTCTACCCTGGAGAGTTGTAATTGGGCGACTTGGGCGTCTTGGCCATGGGGAGCTTAAAGGTGAGAAATTCTTAAAGTAGTACGTGCAGAAAATAGAAGAAAAGGGTTAAGTTAGTGTCATTATGGAGCTAAGAAAAAAAATTTAATTGGTAGTAAGAACAAAGTAGATTGTATTTTCTGATTATTCTTTGTGTATAGGATAAACCACTGTTTTTTAAAACTTTTCTTTAGCAACAAAATCATTTATCAAAATAAGATCTTGAATATTGAACCCCAGTATACAAAAGAGTAAAAAAGTGTTTTATTACTATAAAAGTAATAGTAAATTCAAATTTCTAACATTTGTTTATTTATTGAGGCAGCAAGAAGAACAAGTTGGTTTTAAGACAAAAGTTTTATGTCAGAGATTATACAGCATATTTGAAGTTACATATGAACAGCCTTTAATTGTTTCATTGATAGTAATGAATTTTGTATTTCTATAGTATTTTTCGTGGCACAATAGCGAGAGAATTCTGTTTCGTGAGGACTAGTAGTTGCAAATAAGAGTAGTTTTTATTTCTGTTGCCACTGTTTGGTTTTCTTCACTCTAGAATCTTGAAAGAGCAGATTTTTAAAGTTGAATCCCTATCTCTCACTGCTTATTTTCCTTATCATAAACATAACAGTCAGTCAAGAAGCACTAAAAGTAATTGTAACATAACACAACTGACCATCAGCAGCTGCCTCGCCTGGCACTGAGCCCAGCTCATTTATTATCATAGTCTAGCTTCTTTTACTGTTTTATGTGAGTAGTATGAATAGGCCTAGATTATTTTTTAAAGGCATATTTATTAATTAATGATACATTTATAAGAAGTTCAATATCTGCATATATATGGGAGATGGTTCTTCTAGGGTCTTCACAAAAGCAGGGGTTATGTCATAAATTAGCTTGGTGGTTTCCCACATGTAAATACATTAGAACAGAGTCAGCAGAGTTTCTTTGAAAAGGGCCAGAGTGTAAATATTTTCAGCCTGCAGGCCAGATGGTCACTGTTGTGACTATTCAGTTCTGCCATTGTAACCTCAAAGTAGCTATACACAATGCCTGAATTAATGGGGGTGGTTGTGTTTTAATAAAACTTTATTTGCAAAAACACAGATGGTAGGCAGGATATGGCTTGTGGACAGTTTGCTGACCCTTAAATAGAATGTATACATTGTTTCTTTATAGGAAATGGATATGAGATATTTGTGGGAATCCCTGAAATAAAACCACTGATACACATTTAACTTGCATTATTAGAAATGTCCAAGTATAACCCACTTTCTACAATGCAAGTTAGATTTGTATCACATTTTCACGGTTTAACAGCAGTTTATATAAATATTATATAACATGTATTAAATAAGAGTTGTATAGGCATCGATTTTTTGATATTTTGTACTATAGGATGATAAAAAATAATGACCTTTTTCATTTTTATTTTCTTTTTTAAGTTTATAATATTTAAAATTGTGTTTGCTTATAAATTTTTTTCATCACTATATAAACAAAAACCTTTTCATTTTTTAAAGTAAGTCATAATGAATCCTGTATCAAGGGCTTGGAAGTCTGATACGTTAGAGGGTTCATCATTTTATTTCTGTCAGAATTTCTATCTTCCTCCCTATGCTTTCTAGTTAATCTTATTTCTTAAAGGCTTTGAGCTATTCTTAATCCTTGGGGAAAGTAATATTTTAATAGAAAAGAAGAAGAGAGATAAAAAATGTAGTCTAATAGTCTAGTCATTTGGTGTTTTGGGAAATTATTAAAGCCATCTCCTTCCCTTGTATGATTTTTAGAAAGGGCATGCTTTTCTCATCTCTTAGAGGACAGGTTGTGAGTGTGACTGGAGGAGCCTGTCAAAAATAGAGGGAAAATTTACTTTCAAGATTAAAAAAAAAGAATGAAAATATGAGAAGAACCTAGTGTATACGAAACCTGTTTACTAACCTATATAGCTCCTTCCTTTGGGGATCCAAGGTTCATGCCACATTGTTTTGCTGTGGAACAGTGTTAGATAGGAGCCCTTAGATTTCAGAGTCAGTTTTGTGAGTTTTTGCTTTTTATCTCTGGTGTGTTTGTGGTAAAATATACTACCTTGTCCTTCTTGTTTGGTTTAATAAGGAGCTTACTTACATCTGTTTGATTTTCTGTGGTTTTAAAACATACGTTCTTCTTGTTCCTGGCTACTTTTAATTCAGCCATTTCAGTTTGTGGCTCATTAGGAATATGAAAACATTTTTTCATTCACCTGATTTTAAGAGGATAAACAGCTTATTTCAAAAAAACGTGGAGGTAGAGAAGTCTGCAGTGGAGTGGCACTTCGTGTGGAATGTGATCTATTAGCAGTGTGCTGCATAAGAATGGTGTGTCAGGGAGATCAGAAGAGATCTTTTCACTTCCCAAAGCGACATAATCCTTAGCAGTTCTCTGATTAGACTTAATGTTTTTGTTCAGAAGCAGTAACAAACATTAGAAAGAAAACAGTGCACACTTTTCAGTTTCAAGTGCTAGTGTGGCATCACTTGGAGTCCTTCACTCGCATCCATTGTTTGTGAGCTCTTTTGGATGTTCTGCAAGTGGTTCCCCTTCATTTCTACCTCTTCTTGCCTTCCTGGAAACAACCATCCTACCACGTAAATAAAAATGAGGTCCAGCTCTCTCCCTGTGAAACTGTGCTGTCATCCTAAATTTATGATACTATTGAGAGCTCTTAGAATCATAGCTATTGACTCTTGCCTGACTGATTTGTTATTAGTATATGAAGTTCATCCTCCAAAATACTGCTATAGTAGACACCATCATGATACATATTTGAATATCCTTTTGAAGATAGTTATTTCATAGAATTATATGTTGGAGTCTCTCTAATATGATTGAGGATAAATGGTGAGGCAAATAAGGGTAAAGCATTTAGCACAGTGCTTGGTACACAGCAAGCCCTCAGTAAATGTAGGTGTCGATTGTGGGTGGCCAATAGGGGAAGAATCATGATTTGAGAAAGAAGAGAAAGGATAGAGTAATATGGTATCATCCAGAAAAAGCATTTAAGTGCACTGGACTCTCAAAGGTCATTCCAGACATGACTTCTGCATACAGAATAGTAGGCCTTTGTTCCTTTGTTAATGAGGTGTAATAGAAGTCAAGTAACATTTTCTTTATAGCAAGGAGGGGAACCTGTGCAAAGCCATATTCCCTTTAGGGTCCAATCATGGAAATTCAATTACCAGGCAAAACTGATAAAAAGCTCAAACCTCCCTTCAATATGAATTTCTAAACTCTATTATGACTACAATATTTGATTTCAGATTGGAGTATCCTCCTTGGAGAATGTTCACTACAGACAATCAGCAAACAGCTCAAGGATGTGTGCCGGATGTGTGGAATCTCTGCCGCAGACTCTCCTTCTATCCTTAGTGCCTGCCTGGTTGCCATGGAGCCCCAGGGGTCTTTTGTAGTGATGCCAGGTAAATTTCCTCTTGTCAATTTCATTAATTAGGTATCACATCAGTTCAGTCCACTCAAAATTAAGTCCACAGACAAGTATAGAATAACTTTATAAGAGAAGATTGTACTTTGGGCTCAAAAGTGGAAAACATTTGCCCTCTTTTGAGGGAGTGTTTTGTGATGTTACTGTTTTTGTTGATAAATAAGCTTATGAGAGCGACTAAGTTTAGGATACTATTGAGAGCTCTTAGAATCATAGCTAATGACTCTTGCCTGACCCTGATTTGTTATTAGTATATGAAGTTCATCCTCCAAAATATTGCTATAGTAGAAAGGGTAAAATGTTTAGTACAGTGCCTGGTACACAGCAAGCCCTTAGTAAATGTAGGTGTCGGTTGTGGGTGGCCAAAATATGTAACAACAGAATTTTTGAAAAATCTGGCTGATTTTTGTAAACCAGCAAGTAAGCTCTTTCGTCATTTTACAACTAAGCAATTTTATACTTTCATTACCTGCTTTAAACCATCCAGATATTTCTTTGATCAAATGGGAGACCCTGTCCCCTTACTCCCTATAAAAGTCAGGTAGTGTTGTTATGTGAGAATGGGATTACTTTCATCAGTTCAGTGAGAGGTACTTACCTTTGTTAGATCTTAGGTTACTACAGTTGCCTGCATCACTTGGGCAATTACATAACTTCTTTATGCTTCTTTCCTTATCCATAAAATGGAGATAATAATTCCTACCTCAAAGCGGCTCTGATGACTAAATGAGGTAGCACGAAGAAAGACTTCACAAAAGCTGGCATGTAGTAAACATTCAGTACTGTAACATTTACTAGTTTTATGGCACCATTTCTATTGGATTGCTGTCATTTAGGACAACGGTACTTCATAAATTGTGACTGACCACAAAGGGAGAGAAAGTGGGGATTTATTTTTAGAAATACTCATTGTATACATAATTAAAAGATATTCAATGGTCTTGATCCATTTTTTTATCTTAACCTTTTCAGTGTGGAATGATGCTTAAGTTATTGTAGCTATATGTTCTGAGTCAGTTTCTCTGAAGATATTTAAACAAATTGGGCTCCATTTTAAATGAGTATTCATTGTGGCAGTTGGATCAGATTCATACCACTCTAGACTAGGCCCTCTGTAAACCTGATTTCCAAGATTGTTTATTGCTACATAAGGGGAATTGATGGAATTCTTTTTTATAAAGATGCTGTCACAATGGGCTCTGTTTTTGGCCGAAGTACTGCACTGAACATGCAGTCATCTCAGCTTAACACCCCTCAAGATGCTTCTTGTACACACATCTTGGTGTTTCCAACATCATCAACCATCCAAGTGGCTCCAGCCAACTATCCCAATGAAGATGGGTTTAGCCCCAACAATGGTGAGTGGAAGACCCAAATCTGGAGTTATGGAGTCATTGGGCTGCTGGAAGTTTTTCTGTGTTGTGATAAACAACACATGAAATATGAAGAATGGATTGAAGGTTTGGGAAACTTTTTGGTTTTAAGCTTTAATTTGTCTATACTAGTACCAACACCAAATAAATACTTTCTTTTCTTGGGTAATTAACTTTCTTCTGTTTTTCCTTTTTTTTTTTTTTTTTATTGTTGGGGATTATCTTCTGTTTTTGTTTAAAGGCAAAAGTATTAATAATATCTGTCAGGCAATATCCTGCATATAGGTGCCACTCTTTCAATAAATATTTGATGACCTGATTTGAAATGTTTGAAATACTAGGCAATGTGAGGGTAGTACTTTCCTTTAGCTAGTCATGAGGAATCTAATTTGCTATAGGGTAATTCCTTATTTCATTATTCTTAATGGAATTTTTTGGTTTGAGTATCTGTTATGACATTTCTTAAGGAATGACTATTTATGAACTATAAAGCAACTCAATATTTTTGCATTACATTTGCATTACTTTTGAAGAATTTTAAGAGCTACCATCATTTGCTCATGCTAAGTGGGGAGGGGGAAAGGATACCAAATTGTATCTATGATGTGATCACAATAGAATAATAAGAAGTATATGAGAAAATGGAAGAATCATAGGAATTATTCATGGTGGGTAATGGTTTCCCTTTCATACTTTTTTCTTTTTTTATACTTCTCTTTCCAAATTTTATGAGTACATCTTTTATAACGTAGGAGAGGATTCTTAATGAAATATTGTGCTTTCATCTGCTTTCAGAATAGGCCTCCAGTTTTAAGGCATGTTCACAACTATTAACTTGCATTCTCTCAGCCTCCAATATTTTATTTTATTTTTATTTTGTATTTCCAAAATGTATTTTGGGGGATGGTTTCCCATCCATTCAAGCTGCTTCAGTACTTCTTTCTTCTGAAGGAACATCCTTCTGTAAGCCTTGCTTTTTCCTCTATAAGCTGGCAGAGGACGGTAGAGCAGCCAACACACAAAACTGCCATTTGTACGTGGTGGTTTTATAGCATCCTGGGCATTCCACACCCATGAAGTAGGAATCGGGGCTCTGCGCCAGTCACTGCTTCTTATGTTTCCTCTTCTCAAGAGAGATAAAGAGGATCCTTTGAGAGAGGGATGTTCTCGTGAGGAGGCTGTCACCACCAGAAAGGGCTGCCTCCAGTATTTTAGATGTTAGTTGTATACTTACTGGATGATGTCAACTTTGGGAAACTTTTTGGTTTTAAGCTTTACTAATTTGTCTATACTAGTACCAACACCAAATAAATACTTTCTTTTTTTGGGTAATTAACTTTAACTTCGTTTAATGATTAAATTGATTCCTTAGTGGTTTTACCATGTTTTTATGTGCCTTTGGAGGCCTTGGAGAGTGTGGGGTTTTACTTTATACTCTGTATTTTTCCATTCTATTAATACTTCACATTGGATCATTGGGGAGAGAAAAAATGAATGAATAACTTGCAGTGCCTTGCACCAGTAGACACTCATTGAATCTTGCTGAGTGGTTAGCAACATGTGTCCGTAACAGACACTGGCTACCAAAACATGATATTGGTTAAGTTGGAAGTATGTGTTATCTTCTTAAATTTTGTGCTTTTTTCCCACCTTCTCTCTAGATGATATGTTCGTTGACCTTCCATTCCCAGATGATATGGACAATGATATTGGCATATTAATAACTGGGAACTTGCATTCCTCCCCCAACTCCTCCCCAGTTCCCTCCCCAGGCTCTCCTTCTGGAATTGGTGTGGGATCTCACTTCCAGCATAGTCGGGTAAGGATGATTTGAAGTGTGTTGTTTAAAATAAATACAATCTTCAGGAAAATATCCTCCTGACATATGATGATCTTTTTTTCTACATGCACCTTTCTTCTTGGTGGTCTAGGTCCTTGGTAGAAGAAAAAGAAGTATGGGAAAGTGACTCAGTTCCATTTTAAATAGAATGCAGGAATTTGAAAGAAATGTGTTATTCCTGATAAATAAGAATTATTGGAAGAATAGTCCTATTATAGAGGCAAGGATTTGTGATTGTTTGTTCTCTTAGCAAAAATTACTTGTATTTGCTTGTTGCCCCCAGTTTTTTTTAATTTCTATTTTTTGCCAAAATATTGGCTTTCCACCACATGTGGTCTTCTGGATCCTTGAGTGCAGCCTTTCGACTGAGTCCAGAACAAATTCTTTTTTTTTTTTTTTTTTTTTTTTTGTAGAGACAGAGTCTCACTTTATGGCCCTAGGTAGAGTGCCGTGGCCTCACACAGCTCACAGCAACCTCCAACTCCTGGGCTCAAGCGATTCTCCTGCCTCAGCCTCCCAAGTAGCTGGGACTACAGGCGCCCGTCACAACGCCTGGCTATAGAACAAATTCTTTTAATAAAGGGATTTGTTCAGTGAAGTTTGGATTCATTTGGGGCTCCACACTGAGGAATCTAGAGGGCCACATGTGGCCTTGAGACCACAGGTTCCCCACCTCTGGCAGCCCTGCTTATCTAACATGCATAGTAATTATGTTAATTGAAGAACATGTTGTAGATGGTTGCTTGTTCTAAAAGGAGCCTGACTGTGCTCCTTTCCTGTCACAGTGCAGTCATTTATTCAGTCCTGTTCTTTCTGTAGCCAATCTGCAGGAATGGCAGGGACTATCAGGAGGCTGATCTTACATACGTGTCCAGGTCAATACTAGACTAGTAAGGAAAAAACCAGACTTTACAACTACTTTCAACTTTAAATATCCCAGGAATATTGGAGGTGGATTAATAGAAGATTCTGCCATGGTTGTGGCAACTTTGTTTCATAGGTAGATGATTCATGAGTCATCACTATATTGCGTTCTTTACTTAAAATGTTATGAGATTGAGGGGTTAAGACTTAGAACAATAGCTGTGTCTGTCTTAGACTGAGCAAGTATGTGTATACGTAACTCTGGTCACACTCATTTATTTAGACACACAGATGGATGGAAAGGACTTAGATTTCCTTAGGGTGGGACTTTTATTCCTAGCACTGAATTCATTGAAGGATGGTCAAGAGAATGAAGATATATAAAGTTTAGTTTATTCACAGAGCAGGTAAAACCAGGGAGGGTAACTAAGATTCCTCTCATGTTACCACTTGCACCTTCTAGAAGGAAGAGGGATTAAATGTCTTATTTTCTTTATGGTTATTTCCCAGTTAATGACTATTTGTTCATTGGAGATGTTGTGTTAGGAACCAGAAACACAAATTTTTATCTTGGATAGTTTAAAATTAGGATTAATTCGAATATGGAGGCAAGCAGCACATAGCAGCTGAGAATGCACGCCCTGGAGCCTGGTAAGGACAGTTCTCAATTCAAGCTCTGGGGCCACTAGCTTTGTGACCTTGGGCTAGCTGACTTCACTTTTCTAAGCCTGAGTTAACCTTATCTATAAAATGGAACTAATAGCAACTACTCACCAGTACCTGTGGTTGTAATTAGTTTATCCATTAACAAAGAATTGGTAACTGAAGTGTAATGTTGTTTTTTGTAAAAAACAGAGGTTGTGCTGTGTTTTCTCCCTTTGTTAGAGCCTCAAGCACTAAAGTCTTAATTGAATGCCACAATTTAAATAGCACTGCTCTAAAGCTAGTCAGGTGGCCTTTTTTCCGTTCTGAGCACCTGCAGCCAGGTGACCTCAGCTAGAAGCTTTCAGCATTTCCTTTTTCTGAACCATTGAACATTCTCTGATACCCAGTTAAGACATTACAACAGGGGAAAGAATGCATTCAAAGTCGCGGTAAGTTTTTATTTTTTTAACCAACTCAGAATTGCTACAATTTGATATGTTAGTTGACCTTTATTTTTTTTCCCTTTAAACAGAAGGTTTTTTATAAACAAATGAATTACTTATGGTGTTCATAAAAGACATTTTCAATTCTTGAAGCTAACTTAAAAAATTAAAGATGAGGAAAATATCAATTGTGGAAAAGCATAGTAAGGCTCTTAGTAGGAGTTCTCTTACAGAGAGGATTGCTGGAAATTAAAACATGGCTTTATCCTGAGCAGAGCTCACACAGCTGGCAGGTCAGTGGCATCGGTGCTGTGTTATATGTTGTCTCGATCAGTCTTAGTTGATGACAGACAACCAGGTGCACTTGTGTATTTTTTGGTTAGTTGCTGGTGAAAGGTTGTGTGACTATGGTGGAGCCTTCAACTATCAGAGATAGCGATCTTTCCATTTCATTTTGTTACTTAATAGTGCCGTGGAAGGGATTTTACATTCTATAGAAAAGAAACTAGAGCAAATGAATCTGTATTTACTTGACTGATGTTGTTAGTTTTGCTGAAAGCTTCTGCCTGAGCTATAGTTTTGTCAAAAGTCTTTGTGTGCAGCAAAGACGATGCCTAACCCAGTTTACCTTTCTCGGTCACCTGTTGTTTTTCTTTTACCTGCTGCCACAAAAGGGATTAGTCACTACAGTGTACAGAGTGAACTGGTGAATGTTCATTTTTAAAGCTTTATGATCAATGCTTATCATGTTCTTGGGATTTTGTTTTTCAGAGCCAGGGCGAACGTCTTCTTTCAAGAGAGGCACCAGAAGAGCTAAAACAGCAACCACTGGCTCTTGGGTATTTTGTATCAACTGCCAAAGCTGAGAATCTTCCGCAGTGGTTTTGGTCATCGTGTCCCCAGGCTCAGAATCAGTGCCCTCTCTTCCTAAAGGTTGGTTTGGTGTCATATTTGAAGTTTTCTTTTCTTTTCTTTTCCTTTGTTTATCTATAATACGTATTTTATTATAAGCTGCTTCTTTTTTTTTTTATTGTTGGGGATTCATTGAGGGTACAATAAGCCAAGTTACACTGATTACAATTGTTAGGTAAAGTCCCTCTTGCAATCATGTCTTGCCCCCATAAAGTGTGACACACACCAAGGAATGAAAACTTAGAAAGTTAGAAACAAGATAGAAATTTCTATCTTGGCCACTGTAATCTTATTCCATTCCCAATTTCTCTCGTGTCTGCGTATACTCTGAGGATATTTTAATTACAGTTATAGGTGGAGAGTAAAATTTAGGAGAGAAACCCCAAACCATGTCCCAAAGAAAGGAATCACACATTAACCCAAAGAACAGACCTTGCGGGGTTCACAGGGTAAATCTAGGATAGAAATTTTAAGGGTTAAAAGGTCCCCTATTTGTAATTTATGTTAAAGAACCTAGAATGAAATCTATTTATTTTTTTCCTTTCCTTTCTTTCTTTTTTTTTTTTTTTTAGAGATAGAGTCTCACTTTGTCGTCCTTGTTAGAGTGCCGTGGTGTCACATAGCTCACAGCAACCTCCAGCTCTTGGGCTTAGGCAATTCTCTTGCCTCAGCCTCCCAAGTAGCTGGAACTACAGGCGCCCGCCACAATGCCTGGCTAGTTCTTGTTGCAGTTTGGCCAGGGCTGGGTTTGAACCCGCCACTCTTGGTATATCGGGCTGGCACCCTGCTCGCTGAGCCACAGGCGCTGCTTGAAATCTATTTCTTGCCCATAGATTGGCAAAACCCCACAGGTTTGGCCACATACTCTGTTGACAGGGGTGGAGAGAAGGCAGACTCTAGTGTCAGTGGGAATGCTGAATGAAAACAATCCTACACATTTCCTTTGTGGTGCATCAGTCCTGCTTCTAAGGAATTTTCTAGCGATACTTTGGCAAAAACAAAAAATTACATATATAGAAAACTAAAAAAAAGAACAAAACCCCTAAATATCACTAAGGGACTGACTGATTAAATCAATTATGGCACATCCAGACAGTGGATATTAGTCATTTATAACGAAACAAGGAATATTTCAGTATTACCATCCTGTAGAATGGAGTATAGATTGCTATGGAACAATCTATAAGACACATACACACATGTACACATCTCTTCTTATATTTTCAAAAAGAAACAGTGAAAGGTTAAATGAAAAACTTGTAAGATGAAGCAATTTTCTTTTCCTAATGACTTTTAACATACTATAACATAAAATCAAAGAAGTCATATAACAGTCCATGTATTAGAATTATCAGTGTGAATCTAGATTTATTTATTTTTTCCTGTCTGAAAAAGTATATACCTTTTTAAGCTCAGTCTACTGAAAAATCTTAGCAGCAGTAAACACCTCTATTGCCATGATTGTTTTTCCTAAATAACATTTACCATTCAAAAGAACAAAGATTCTTTGAAGAAGTGACTGATTACAGGGTTGAAGCAAGAAATATTCAAGATGAAACTGGGGCATCCTTTCACACCTAAAAGCAAAAGTATTACCAAAGATGATTACAGCCTTATCAAAGGCCTCAGGAGCGATGACCATCAAAAAGAAAGATGATAACAACTGATTGAAACAAATCTTTGGATTCATACTTGTGCTAAGAAACAAAATTAAAAAAAAAATTAGTCATCGGCTCCTTGCCCATAGCACAGTGGTTACAGCACCAGCCACGTACACCAAGGTTGGCAGGTTTGAATGCAACCTGGGCTAGCTAAACAACCCTGACAACTGCAACAAAAAATAGCCAGGCGTTGTAGCAGGTGCCTGTAGTCCCAGCTACTTGGGAGGCTGAGGCAAGAGAATCACTTAAGCCCAAGAGTTTGAGGTTGCTGTGAGCTGTGACACCACAGCACTCTACTGAGGGTGAAATAGTGAGACTCTGTCTCAAAAAGAAAAAAAAAGTCATCTTTTGAAGCTGCTAGAGTAGCAACTCATTAATCTGAAAATTGAAAAAAGGAAAGAATATTGTCTCCCCATTGCATATTAAATTTCTTAGTTATTTTAATAAAGTAAACTGTGCTAAAACTATTTGGTAAAAAATTGATGGGGAACTTGATAATGGATATAGTGTGCTGGTGCCAACTGAATTAAATGATCAATCATCGTATTTCTTCCAGTGGGACAACAGACATTAGGTGCCTTTGGACGTGAAACATTGGGAGGATCATAGCACTGGCTGATTATAATCTTGTGTATTTCCCCATGGTACAATGGAGTTATCAAACCTTTGCTTTATGGGAAATCCGGAGGATAGAGAAACATGTTAAACACCACTGCAAGAACACAAATCAGCCATGACTATGGTGCCTTCTGTGGGTTAGGTTCTTAAATATCATTTAATCATTTGCAACATGCAGGCCAGGTTGGCTCCTGATTGTAGTAAAACATTTGTACGAAGATATTTTTGTGGTAATCAGGAAAAATTGTACATGGCTTACTATGAGATGATATTAAGGACTCATTGTTAATTTTTATTGTGTGTGATAATAACTATTGTTTTAAAAGTCCTTGTCTGTAAAAGATATCTACTGAATCATTTACAGGTGAAATGATATAATATTTGGGTTTTGTTTAAAAGTAATTTAGGACATACCTAGGGTGTATCTTGGAAGGGTGTAAGTGAAGTTTACTAAGTGTAGAGTATAAGGGTTTGAACACAATAATTAAGAAAATGCCATGAAGGCTATGCTAACCAGTTTGGTGAAAATATTTCAGACTGTATATGGAGCCAGCACATTGTACCTCATGATTGCATTATTGTACACAGCTATGATTTAATAAAAAAAAAAAGAAAAAGAAAAACAAATTTGCAATACCCAAAATTAATTTAAAATGAAAATATTCAGTTATATTCAAAATCATTTTTCAGAGCATTTCTTATTAATTCATAGTAGAATATTCAAATAAATGACTACATTCTTCACAAAAAAAAGTAATTTAGGAAAAAGAAAACCAAAACACCAAGTGATGTAATCATTAGTTTTTAATATATACTATTTTTGTATATATTAGCCTATTTCCATTACACAAGATGTAGTAGACAAAAAAATGAAAATAGACCCAAAAAGCTTGCTTCTCCCCACCCCAATCTAGGATATTGAGTTATTTGGGATCATACTGGGGGTGGAAACCCTGACTTTCTAGGACCTTAGGGAGCATCTACTTCTGGCAGACATGGCCTCCCTTGTTTGTGGTCATCTAGACAAGGAAGTAACTCTCTTTGTTCTTTTACCAGGCTTCACTGCATCACCACATTTCAGTAGCACAGACCGACGAACTTCTCCCTGCCAGGAATTCTCAGCGGGTTCCACACCCTCTTGACTCCAAAACCACATCTGATGTTTTAAGGTAGATACCAACTAGGCAACATTAGCAATACAGTTTGAAATTATGCTCCTTAAGTCTTGCTTTTCCAAGGTACGTTAAGTGTGGTTTTATGGACAAGATGCTGCTATTTGTGTTGCCACTACCTAGCCAGTGAGAGGTACGGTCCCCTCAGATACATGTGGGGCAGGTAGTAAGTGGGTACAACATGATTTAGTCTAGCATGTTACAGATCGCTCTAGACAATTACGATTGCCTTTGCTCTCCTGTTCATAGGAGGCATTTCACTGATGAAAAGAAGTCAGATTTAGGAGGTGGATAGTTTGAAGACAGTGTCTAGAACTTAAAGCACTTTGCATTGAAAACATTTTTTACCCTTTCTGACATAGATTATATATTTTAAAAATGGCCATAAACATTCTTCATATACCTTGAGAAAATATGTAAGACTTTTCTAATGTTTTCTAACTTTAAAATGATTTGGAAATTATAGAGACTTATGTTTTATAGTTATACAGGGTGACCATAAAATTCATGTGCAATTTAAAATAGTGTGCAGTTTAAAATTGCACCTGGACTTTATGGCCATTCTGTATTATAGATAAAAATGAAGAACATGAACAACATTAATTTGAGTTTTAGGCACCCTGGAGGAACACTGTCCAGTAGAAATGTAATGTGAGCCTCATATCTAATGAAAATTTTCCTAGTAGTAAAATTAAAATACACATGAAAATTAAAATAGTAAAAAGAGGTTGTGTGCAGTGGCTTATGTCTTTAATCTCAGCACTTTGGGAGGCAGGAAGATCACTTGAGCCCAGGAGTTGAAGGTTATGGTGAGCTATGATTGTACCACTGCAAGCCCTTATCTCTTAAAGAAAAAAATAAATAGTAAAAAGAGATTGGTGAAGTTAATTTTAGTAATACGTCTTATTTTACTCAGTATATCCAAAATATTTTCGTCCAAGTATGTAACTAATATAAAAATATTCATGAGCTATTTTACATGCTTTTAAAAATATTAAATGTTTGAACTCCAGTGTAGACATTTTGATGTGGACTTGTCTCATTTCCGGTGCTCAGTGTGGCTAGTGGCTCCCATAATGGGCAGCACAGACCTACAAGGGAAGAGGAGCATGAGACAAAAAACTAGGGATAGAGCAACTTAAAGAATGACTCAGAGCCCTTCTTCCTGCTGAGATATGGGATGTGTTAGAATCTGAGAAGCAGCTACCCCCGTTGTGCTCATACCCCTGATCTGTGTGTTCTCTCTGGCAGGTTTGTTTTGGAGCAGTACAACGCTCTGTCCTGGCTCACGTGCAATCCGGCCACCCAGGACCGTACTTCCTGCCTTCCCGTCCACTTTGTGGTGCTCACTCAGTTGTACAATGCCATCATGAATATACTTTAATTGGAAAAGCACTTGTTCTTTTGGCTCAGTTTCTTCTCCCTGCAACCTTGGTCCAAGGAACCTGCTGCTCTCTGCAAATAGCCCACATCCTTTTCTTCAGACCACTCTGCACAGTCTCGCACTGTGATTCCTTCTCAGCAGGCACATGTCAATTCTGCAGTGTTCATTACCAGAGTGACTCCTTGACACTTCTCTCATGGACCTGGAAACTTCCATAAGCAGTGACTTTCAGCCAGTGTTGTGTGTGCAGCCCCCAACCACTGATCCACAGGAAGTGGTGGTTGTTGGTGGCTTTTAAGAGGGAAACAGAAGAGACAGTGTCCTTTTGCACAAGAGTCTGTGTTTTCAGCCTCTGTTTAAAAATGAGGGCAGTCTAGCCCTTTGGATGAAATCCTCTAGTTATTGGTGTATGGCCTGTGGGTTACCTGAACTCCATAATCTGGGACTTTTTAAAAATAAGAACCAGCTCCGAGTATGTAATTTCCTAGGGGTCTCCGTCTCCCTCGTGTTCCCACGTAGACTGGCACGAGTGCTTTGGTTGGCTCCATACCTATGTGTAGATACAGAAGGTCTGGAGGCAGCTTCATTTCGTTTATTTATTTTAAGTTGTTTTGTCATGTGGTTTTTGTGACCTTTCTTTCACTTTTTTTATTCACAAGGACCAGGTACAGTAGCTAAAACCCAACTCAGATCCACCATAGGATTCTTTGACTACATACCTCTGTCCTAGAAGCCAGAAAAGGAATGAAAGCAAATTGGGGAGATCATTACTAAAACAATGTATTCAAAATCTCTCAGCAGTAGGTTTTGTTAAGAACAAACTGGGTTTTAAAAGTTCTGCCATGTTAAGTGGCCAATGTTTCATGAAGGATAACATTTTTATACAGAAGGCAGTCAAGCTCAACCCAGGGCCATGGAGGCAAGTACCTTAATTAGTTTTATATAGTCACAACGGAAATATATTTTCTAGTGAATTCTTATTGAAAGCCAGGTCTCTCCTCATTAGATCAAAAAGGTCTTAATGTACATATCACAATTGAAAGTGTTTGCTCATAAAATCAGTTATAAATATGGTGAATTTTTTCTGGACCATAGGAATATTATTTCAAAGAAATATTACAACTTAATCATAAAATTAGTACTTGAAGTTGAGCCTTCCTGGTGGGACTTTTTAAAAAATGCCTTTTTAAAGCATTAATGGCTAATTGAAGTATTTTATGACTCCTCATTCCTGGCCCAGAGGGTTGTCTTTGAGACCCTGTTTCTAACCCTTGTGTCGCTGTGTTTCTGTCTGAGGGCAGTGGGCATGGACTGGCCTCCCGGAGCCACTTTGACCAGGCCATTGAGCTCTTGTCATCTGTGGAGAGAATCATGCAAATTTTAAAAGTTCTTCCAAGAGACTTCTATGTCCTGGTTATTAACAAAAAAAGGAAAAATGTAATAATTGATATGATTTTGTAAAAGTATTTTTCTTGAAATAATCTAAAGTTTAAAACATTATATTAAAAAAAAAAAGTTGTGTGGTGGGAATGTGAAAGCAGAGAAATAACTTGTAAATGGATAATTTTGTTCTCTGTACCACCGATTGGGGGCGGGGGTTGACTTTCACAATGTATAGGTTAAAAAAATCTGATATATCAAACCATTTGTATCTAACGTGTACAGTGTAAAATTGACTTTAAAAATATTGCAGTGCTATTTTTTCTTAATCAGAAAGGAAAATTCTCAAGGCCTTTTGAAGAGCATAAGATGATGAAGATTGTAAACTTGTATAAAATTATCTTGGTGAGAAGACAAATTGTAAAGTAGATATTTGTAATCTTTTACCACTTTGGGGTTGCTTTTTTCCTGGAATTCATCAGAACTTTGAATTTTTTTTTAAAATGAGCTGTTTTTAATGCAGGGGCTTTTCTTCCCTAGACACCCAATTATAAGCAGAAAAAGAAAAAAAAAACACAAAAAACAAACAAACAAAAAAACCCTACAAAAATTTAAAAAAAAAAAGGCAGCAAAGGGTAGTTTTCATCTGGTGTCTTTTATTTAAGTTTTTTAAGTTAAGAAAAGCTGGTGACATATTTATACGTTTTTGTGCAAAAATAAATGAATGGCAATAGATTTTAAAAAATCTTATTATGTACTTCTGTGTGAAAAAGTCTGTATAATATTTCCCTTAAATATGCATTATTTTACTTGTGAGTTTTTTACTGAATTAATCTGAAATGTACAAGCCCTGGATTTGCTACAGAGTGAGAAGTTATTTTATTTTTTTTTTATTTTTAATTTTGGAAATTCTGCAGAAATCAGAACTCTTACCATGGTTTGAACTAAACAGGGGAAGTGGGGAGGGGAACAGGGTGGGATGGTCCAGCATGCTTGTATGTATATTTCAGAACCTTTTTTAAATGTAAAAGCTGTACATTTCTGGGACGTTCTGAATTTCCTTTGTTTCCTTTTTTCCTTAAAGCATTTTGCAGTGAGCTTCTTTTATATATAGCAAACAATTTGAAAGAATACAAAAATATGTGAAGTTCATTAAAAAAAATAACTACAGTATAGCGCTGGTACAGTACACTAAAAGACTTTGATAAAAAGAAACAATAATAAAAGGCCTCCATTTTAAATGTCATTCATATATACCTTGTGGATGAGAGCTATATACTTTTACACACTTTTTTAGAGGAATAAATTATTGAATTACTGAAACTTTGAGTGGTTTTTTCCCCCCCCTCCCATCCTGCCTTTATATAAAATCACCTACACCTATTGAAAAGGTGTTTGTATTATGGATGAACAATCCTAGACCAGGAGCCAGGCTATGCCCCCAAGTCAGTAAGATGGGTGTAGGATTTTACTGCTGTACTCACCCCCCTCAGCTGCTCTGAAATGATATTCTCCAACATGATGTTCCTTGGAAACAAAAAAATCTCTCCGTCCTTTTCCTGATTCCCAGGCTGGTGACAGGACCATACCATCTGACACACCACACAATGCTGTCCACCACTGTGCCCCTTTCTTCTTGGGTTCATCCAGTAGGAAAATCCACATGTTCAAGGGGAGATTCCAAGGTTTCTTTCCTATACTGTCCGGATGGAATCACTCGCTAGAAATGAAAAACCTCAAGAGGTGGCAGAGTTTACATGTAGTAACAATTTGAGGAGTTGGAAAGTCTCCCACCATCTCTTTAGAAAAAAGAATATAATGTCTGAATTCAGAGATAAAACTGTTGAGACTACTCAGCCCTAGTTATATTTCATCTGTTATTTAGCGGTGAGGATGATTCTACGAGAAACACTTTGCAAACTAAAAAGTTGGACCTGTGTTATTATAGTTGTAAACTGTTAGAGAAAAGCTGAGAAAAGTGAGACCAAATTCTTGGTTAATAGATAATACCGATCTCTGTCCCTTCTAGTCACCACTGTCTTATATAATAGTCCATGGCATTGCTTGCCAGGGCTTTCTAAAGCACTACACATTCCCTAGAATGTATGTAATCTAGTCAGTCTGATGAATCCCACATCCATGAAATAATGAAAATTAGGTGTCCTTTTACAAGTGTTCATTAGCTTGGATACTTACACTTAGGTGATGCTTTATCCAACCATTAGTGTTGGCTTTCTTCATAGTAGGAACATTATTTTCATAACTACTACTGTCTGCCAGTTCATCAACTGTAGCTAAATTTCCTGGAGTTAGTAATTGTTGAATGCATCTAAAACATTTTGCAAGTTAGATGTAAATAAATTGGACTTGGCACCTTAGGAACCATTGATTTCATCCATTTGTGTTGCTCTGATTTGCTTAACACCACCCCATCCCTTCTGACTATGTGATTGGATTGTTTTTATGTTCCTGCTATTCAGGAAGTCACGGGCCAAGAGATTTGTTACCAACTGGCATCAAAGAGCCAATAAAAATCGTTATAAAAAGTGCAGTTTGTCAGTAGAAGATTTTGAAAGCGTGCTTCTTTTAAGACACGGCTGGAGCATGAGCCACACACTAAAAACAGTCTTTGTGCTGTCATTATAACTCAAGCCAATACAGAAAGGAAATTTCTTTTGCTTTTGAATTCACCACATGCTAAAATCCTATCAAGATGCAATTTCAACTTATTACTATGTTATCCTGGTGTTAAATGATTCTCTTGTTTATATCCCCTTGACAGAAAGGTCACTTCAGCAGTAATTATTTCATGTCATTAATACCTAATGAGACACCATTAGAAAATTCTGTTGTGCCAGGTAATTATATGGTTGTAATGTTTGCCCTGGGCATCTTACTCTGCTTGGAACCAGATTTACCTATCTCCCTCTACTTTGCTTAAAATTCCCAGGTCAAGTTTTAAAAAGTTTTTTTTTTTTTTACACTGACTGCCTTTTGGCTAGAACTCCAAAGTAATGTGAAGCAGCTAAGAAATAAAAGTTGATGAGGAAGAAAGCATAATCTCCAGGAAGGAGGTTGGGTAGAACTTAAGTATTATTTTTTCTTGTAAAGGTTATTTCCTCAATGAGTATAGGTTACCAGGTGTGTGGGGAAGACCAAAGTTAGACACTCCAGTCCGTCAACTTTTTTTTCAAAACAAGCAGGAAAATGAGAAAAGCATATGTTCTGTTTTAATACTTTGCTGAAACAGCATTTACCTGGGCTGCTACTGATGTGGGTGAAAGCAAGTCTGTTCCTGAGTGTGCTTGAAATCACCTGGCTCTCACAGTGGGTAGACTCGTTGAAACTGGCAGCAACTCACAGCATTTCTGTGGTCATTGCCTATTTTATGCTTTCTTTGTCTTGCTAGTGGATTAGGCATACTTCAGTCAACCTGTTTCATAAAACCACGTAGTATTCAGGGAAATTGGTCACCCCAGAACTGAGACAAAGTGGCAAGGAAAAAAAAAAATTCTCACACAAGCAAATGCTTGCTCTGTGAGGGGAGGGGGGTGGGTGAGGGGGAATTGATTATATAATTTAACATGTAAAATACTCATTGTTATCAATTTGAGCTAGTACATCATTCAGTAGCATTCACATGAAGTTCATGTGATGGTCACATGAAGGCCACATGTTGATCTCTTGATTACATGTTGGCGATGTTCAGGTCACATGCATGCCATGTGATCACATAATGGGTCACGTGATGGTCATGTGTTGGTCGTATGAAGCTCACGGGGATGTCCATGTGATCACATGCCTGTCAGGTGATCACATTGGTTATGTACAGGTCACATGATCATGTGATGGTCCCATGATGGTTGTGTGAAGATCATGTAATGGTTCCATGAAGGCCACATGTTTGCCACATGAATGTCATGTTATGATCATGTATTGGTCATGTGAAGGTCATATGATGGCGTGCAGGGCATGTGATGATCTTATCAGTCACATGGATGTCACACGAAGGTCACTGAATGTCATGGAAGGTCATGCAAAGGTCATGTGACAGCCATGTGATGGGCACCTGAGGACCATGTATGAGACTTGTGTCATGTGATGTTCATGTGAAGGTCATCAGATGATCACATGCAAGTCACATGATGGTCATATTTTGTTCAGTGTAGGTCACATGGATGTCATGTGGGTCATGGGAAGGTCATACATGGTGTATTTCTGCAGTCTGAGCTACTCAGGAGTGTGAGGCAAGTGTGAGGACCCTTGAGCCCATTAGTTTGAGGGTCATGTATAGGCCATGTGAAGGTCACATGAATGTCATGTGCAGGTCTTTTGAAGGTCACATGAAAACAAGAAGGTAATATGAAGGTCAAATAAACAGAACTGGGGTATTAATTAAACAAGTGTAGGAAGGAGTAAGGGACAGTGGTGGTTTTTGGCAATGCAAAGGCTGTAGTAACAATGCAATGGCTGCTGAGGACAATTTCAGTGGAGGGTATGGGGGAGGACAGTGGCAGGGCCAGACTGCAGGCCCGGAGGAACAAAGGTAAGAAGAAGTGGGTGGTCAGAGTAGGGTACGGGGTTATGCAGGGTTTGGGTTTGTCATTCTTAATTTGTGAAGGTCCTGAACATATGTGATTGCCAGGACAGAGAAGGGGCTGATTGACAGCCAGAAGGGCCTAAGGAAAGGGTTGGAAACCTCAGTTGAGAGTGAACATCAATTGATAGCTTTGTTTGTTCTTTTGTGGAGGTGGAGGACAGAGTGTGTGAGCAGGAGGGGTGGGGGAGCTTAGTGGGATCTGAAACAGCCTTCATGCAGGTCAGAACATAACCAGCACTGACCAGAACACATCCCTGAGGCTATAAATTAAAGTGGCCCCTGTCTGCACAGTTAGGAGATTTTCCTCCCCTGCCCCAGGATGTAGATAGAGAAGGCAGTGCTCAGTCCCTCTGTTCCCACCCTGTGAGCACGATTTAGACATCGGGTGGTGTCCTGATCCCACAACTGGAGACATGCCTCTTCCGGCTTCTTCCCATAGCTCAGAACCACCTGTCGTGTAGCTCTTGGCTTAGTTCTGGAGATAAGCCACAGGCAGAAGATTCGCATCTCCAGGGAGGTGGAAGGAGTGGGTGTCTCATAGTGGATGAGGCAGAGGAGAGTGTGCAGCCAAGAACTGGAGAACGGGTACGTGGGAGGGCAGAGATCAACTTCACCTGTTTACAAAACCCCGTCCTACCTTACAAAGTGCCTTTGCCCCAGACATTCTCAGACACCAACTAGAAACCCAGATGGGGTCTGAGGCACTGGTTTCCATCAGCTCCAAGCACTTCTATCCCCCGCTAGCTCACCCCAGCTGGGCACGGATTTGGGTTCTGTCTAGGACCTGTACATCCAGGACCCCAGCTATCCTTGTAGCATTGCAGGGGCCTCAGACAGAAACATTGACAGGCAGAGACTGTCATCCTAGGTCACGACTCCTCCACATCCAAGCTCTGCAGATGCCAGTTCTGTCCCTTACCTCTTGGCAGTCAACCTCTTGCTGGCCCTCTTGCCTCCAGTCAGTACAATCCCCCCAGTGCCAGTGTGCCAGTGAAGTCCAGCTTCCTTGGCTCAGAAGCTTATGAGTGAGGGTCCCTGAGGCCTCATCCTGGGTGACTTTCCTGGGCTTCTCTTCTGGGCCACACCTCAGATGTCCTTTCCGTATCCCAGCCCTGGCACAGCGAGCTGGGCCTTCTCCCTTCACTCTCCCCGAAGCACAAAGCGCTCACTTTTTGAACCTCTGTGGCAGGGACTGGACCTCTTTCCACCTCCTGTTACCAGCTGGGCACACCTTGAAGGTGGGTTGGCGGCCAGAGGCATCTCTCTCTGGCACAGTGCAGCCATTTCTGATTCTTGGTGGCTAGTGAGTAAGAGCAGCCCAACCTCCTGAGAGCCAGGGAGGGGACACAAGTCTTTTAAGGCAACAGAGATAGAATCAGATCCGGTGTCCTTTGACTTAAAGCATAGCTGGAGTTACTGTGAGGTGGGACAGAGATGAATGGGAGAGAGAATTCCCCTCCCAGGGCCCTTTGGGGCAGCCAGCCTCTGAAGCACTGGCTCTGGTCCTCCTTGTCGCTACTTCAGGCCAAAGCTCCACCTTGCAATCGGCCTCACACCTAGAAAGTTCTGTTCTACTCAAGGCGCTTCTCCCCTAGTTTTGGTGCAGATACACCCTTAGATTTCTGGTGTTTGGTGCCTCTGAGGAGCCATCCCTAGCTTTGGGCTGACCTTCGTGGCCTTCCTGGGATCCCAGAGTGGCTGGTGCCTCATCATGGCAGTGACCACAGTGTTCTCAGTTGACAATTTCCCCCATGGACCTGCCAGGCACAGAGGAGACATTCGACAAATATAATAGTTAAGCTGCGCAGCCGCTGACAAATCTGAGCCATGGCAAGACGAGTTCCTGCCTATTGTCCTATCTGGACATTTTTCTGGAACCTTTAAACTTCAAAGAGAAAATCTGTTTTCTTTAATACCTTCCTTAGTGTTGCAAAAATGCATGAATTTGAGCCCAGATCTGCCACCGACTGCTTGGATTCAAATCTTGGCTCTATGTTGCTCGTCCCCTTTGTTGTGCATCCATTTCCTTGTAAAATGCGGCGCCGGCAGCACCTGCTCCACCTGTTGTGGAGGGGAAATGATCCATGCATACTGGCGCAGCACCCGGGTGAGGCACAATAAACGCAGATTCTTGTTTCTCTCTCATACGGGCCATGGAAGCGCCTGCTTTACCCTCCGAGTGTTTGGCAAATGGGTGTCTCAAACACAGGCACAATGCAATTCTCGATTTCCCCCCTAAACCTCCGTATCTTTCTGCAATCCTCTCTTCTTCCAGATGTTGGATTTAAGCCCAAAGCTGTGGGGTTACCCCAGATTGATCTCTTTTTTGTCACTCTCCACACCTGATCCACTGTTTCAACCTTGTGAGCCCTGCCTGCAAATCGAGCCCGGAGTCTGAGTTCTCTGCAATGGTCCCCCTCCCCATTGCCACTGTCACAGGAGCCAAGTACTCATTCACCTGGCCCTGGCGAGTGGCTTCTTGTTGCCCCCACCACTGTACAGTTCACTCTCAATCCAGCATTGTGGTGCTTGCTCAGAAGGATGAATCCCACTCTGTCCCTCCTCTGCTGAGAGTACTCCAAGGCCCGCTGCTGTGGTGACCAATCTACTCCCGCACCATGCGCCTCTTCCTTGACCACATCCCAGCTACACCAGCATCCTGGAGTTTGCCAAACATGCTCCCACGCCAGGGCCTTTGCTCATACTGTTTCCTCCACCAGAAAGTCTCACTCCATCCCCTGCTGCAGGCCTCTGTGCCCTCCTCACTTGCTCAGCAAGGCCTGTTGTTACACACACTATGGAGCCCGCCTGCCCCATGCCCACCCTGCCAGCTCCCTCCCTGATGGAACATGGTCCTTGCTTCCTCATTCCCTGTAGAAGTTAAGTGTCACTGGGGCATAGGGATGGGGTCTGTGCCGCTCCCTGCTGTGTCCCCGTATCTCCATAGATGGCGTGTCCCTCTACCAGTCCCCAGCCACCGCAGCCCCTTGCATGCCCTTATTTTGTTTCGATTCCGCTATTATCAAGTACAGACATGCCTATCTGGCTTCTGTGTCATCTCTCCTACTAGAAGGCATACCCATGTGGGCATGGATTGCATTCCTAACACACATTCTAGGGCCTTCTGTATTTGGAAGAAGGCCGATGGATATGTATTTTTTGACTTTTAATTTTGGAATCATTTTAGACTCATGGAAAAGTTGCAGAAGTAATACGGAGATTCCTGTATACATTTTCACTCATTTCCCCCCTGTGGTTAATACCCTACCTCATCAGAAAAGAAGCATCAGAATGAAGAGGTGAGCTGGGCGCGGTGGCTGGTGCCTGTAATCCCAGCACTTTGGGAGTCTGAGGCAGGAGGATGGCTTGAAGCCAAGAGTTTAAGACCAGCCTCCATCTTTATTAAGGAAACAATAAACAAACAAAAAAGAAGTAGGAGCATCAGGACATCACTGTCAACTCAGCCTCAGCCTTCGTTCAGATGGGTTTTCCATGAAGGTGCTTTTTCTGAGTCAGGTGGCAACCCAGGATCCCACAGAGCCTATCATCTGATATGTGACTTTTCCTCAGTCTTTCCTTGTTGTCCTGTGACCTTGCCACTGGCCAGTTATTTGGTCCTTCCATTCAGGTGAGCCTGGTATTGACTCATGGTTAAATTGCAGTTAGCACATTTTGTGATATGTCCTTTCTCAATGCTTCACAATGGGGGCAGGGGGTTCATGATGTCATGATGTCATTATGTCCAGTTCAGGTGATGTTAACCTTGACCCCTTGGTTAAGCCGGAATCTTTTGGGTTTCTCCCCTGAAAAGTTATTCCTTGTTTCGGATACGCTGGATTGAATACGTTCTGTGAAGTAACCACAGAGGTGTAGGCATAATGTTGGTATGTCCTGGATCTTCCACCAGGGGGAAACCTTCAGCAACAAATCTTTATGAGCTAAAGTCAAAGGATATGAAAGCAGGGAGTCAGAGGCCTGGGGAGCAGTTCAGGGGGGCTGAGTCTGATCTCCCAGGAGACCCCTTTTATGTGTATGCAGCCCCAGGGGTGACAGATCCCAGCTGGGCAGGCACAAGGGCCAAGTGTTGTAGGGCTGGCTGTGGGGAGCAATCTGGCTTGGCAAATTGACAGTGCATAGAGGACTGAGGAGAGGCTGTGCATCAGCCAGTGTGTGTGTGTGTGTGTGTGTGTGTCTGCAAGCACACGTGCGTGCACGTGCACATGTATGTGTGTGTTTGGGGAGGTGGAGGTTCAATGCTGTTGCTTGCTTTCAATGTCTGGACATCCGGTTAGTATTAAGAAGCCAAACCAGGGTGGCGCCTGTGGCTCAGTCCGTAAGGCGCTGGCCCCGTATACCGAGGGTGGCGGGTTCAAACCCGGCCCCCGCCAAACTGCAACCAAAAAATAGCTGGGCGTTGTGGCGGGCACCTGTAGTCCCAGCTGCTCGGGAGGCTGAGGCAAGAGAATTGCTTAAGCCCAGGAGTTGGAGGTTGCTGTGAGCCGTGTGAGGCCATGGCACTCTACCGAGGGCCATAAAGTGAGACTCTGTCTCTACAAAGAAAAAAAAAGAAGCCAAACCAAATGTCCTTCCCAGGGGAAGCCCTCCACCTGCCCGCCCCCAAGACACCTTGAAAAGGCCTATACCTGTGTGTGAAATGGCTCCTTGTAGCTGTGGAGATCTTAGGCTTGAAACTGACCCCAGGGCAGTGGGGATATCATTGTTATTTAATTAAATTTTCATTCAGCAAGATGTTTAAAGATAGTATAGGTTGCAAAAGGGCACAGCAGAGCTTTTCTGGGGGTGAAGGAGGTGTTTCTATTTTAGTTGCTGGTGTTGTTGTATTTGTCAAAACACAAAAAAGGGTGTACTTTAAAAAAATGTATTTCTAAGTGTGGGGTTTTTTTGGGAGGGGTTGTTTTCTATTCATACTGAAAATTCATTTAAATCTTTTTTTTTATTTAATCATAGCTGTGTACATTAATGTGATCATGGGGCACCATACACTGGTTTTATAGACCATTTGACACATTTTCATCACACTGGTTAACACAGCCTTCCTGGCATTTTCTTAGTTATTGTGTTAAGACATTTACATTCTACATTTACTAAGTTTCACATATACCCTTGTAAGATGCACCGCAGGTGTAATCCCACCAATCACCCTCCCTCCGCCCACTATCCCTCTCCCTCTCCTCCCCCCCTTTCCCCCTATTCTTAGGTTATAACTGGGTTATAGCTTTCATGTGAAAGCCATAAATTAGTTTCATAGCAGGGCTGAGTACATTGAATACTTTTTCTTCCATTCTTGAGATACTTTACTAAGAAGAATATGTTCCAGCTCCATCCATGTAAACATGAAAGAGGTAAAGTCTCCATCTTTCTTTAAGGCTGCATAATATTCCATGGTGTACATATACCACAATTTATTAATCCATTCGTGGATCGATGGGCACTTGGGCCTCTTCCATGACTTATCAATTATGAATTGGGCTGCAACAAACATTCTGGTACAAATATCTTTGTTATGATGTGATTTTTGGTCTTCTGGGTATATGCCTAGTAGAGGAATTATAGGATTGAATGGCAGATCTATTTTTAGGTCTGTAAGCGTTCTCAAACATCTTTCTAAAAGGAATGTATTAATTTGCGTTCCCACCAGCAGAGTAGAAGTGTTCCCTTTTCTCCACATCCACGCCAACATCTCTGGTCTTGGGATTTTGTGATATGGGCTAATCTTATTGGAGTTAGATGATATCTCAAAGTAGTTTTGATTTGCATTTCTCTGATGATTAAAGATGATAAGCATTTTTTCATATGTCTGTAGGCCGTGTGCCTGTCTTCTTCAGAGAGGTTTCTCTTCAAGTCCCTTGCCCAGCCTGCGATGGGATCACTTGTTCTTTTCTTACTTATACGTTTGAGTTCTCTGTGGATTCTGGTTATTAAACCTTTGTCGGAGACCTAACCTGCAAATATCTTCTCCCATTCTGAGGGCTGTCTGCTTGCTTTACTTACTGTGTTCTTGGCTGTGCAGAAGCTTTTTAGTTTGATCAGGTCCCAATAGTGTATTTTTGAAGCTGCTTCAATTGCCTGGGGGCGGGGGGTCCTCCTCATAAAATACTCGCCCAGACCAATTTCTTCAAGGGTTTTCCCTGCACTCTCTTCTAGTATTTCTATAGTTTCATGTCTTAAGTTTAAATCTTTAATCCAGTGAGAGTCTATCTTAGTTAGTGGTGAAAGATGTGGGTCCAGTTTTAGTCTTCTACAGGTTGCCAGCCAGTTCACCCTACACCATTTGTTCCAAAATGTAGAAAAAGAAGGAAGACTACCCAACACGTTCTATGAAGCAAACATCACCCTGATCCCCAAACCAGGAAAAGACCCAACAAGAAAAGAAAATTATAGACCAATATCACTAATGAATATAGATGCCAAAATATTCAACAAGATCCTAACAAACAGAATCCAGCAACACATCAAACAAATTATACATCATGACCAAGTCGGTTTTATCCCAGGGTCTCAAGGCTGGTTCAATATACGTAAATCTATAAGTATAATTCAGCACATAAACAAATTAAAAAACAAAGACCATATGATTCTCTCAATTGATGCAGAAAAAGCTTTTGATAATATCCAGCATCCCTTCATGATCAGAACACTTAAGAAAATTGGTATAGAAGGGACATTTCTTAAACTGATAGAGACCATCTACAGCAAACTGACAGCCAATATCGTATTGAATGGAGTTAAATTGGAATCATTTCCACTCAGATCAGGAATCAGACAAGGCTGCCCATTGTCTCCACTGCTCTTTAACGTTATAATGAAAGTTTTATCCATTGCAATTAGGGAAGAAAAGGCGATCAAGGGTATCCATATAGGGTCAGAAGAGATCAAACTTTCACTCTTCGCAGATGATATGATTGTATATCTGGAAAACACTAGGGATTCTAGTACAAAACTCTTAGAAGTGATCAAGGAATACAGCAGTGTCTCAGTTTACAAAATCAACATTCATAAATCAGTAGCCTTAACAATAGTCAAGCTGAAAAAGCAGTTAAGGACTCTATTCCATTCACAGTAGTGCCAAAGAAGATGAAATATTTGTGAGTTTATCTAACAAAGGACATGAAAGATCTCTATAAAGAGGACTATGAAACTCTAAGAAAAGAAATAGCTGAAAATGTTAACAAATGGAAAAACATACCATGCTCATGGCTGGGAAGAATCAACATTGTTAAAACGTCCATACTACCCAAAGCAATATACAATTTTAATGCAATCCCTATTAAAGCTCCACTGTCATACTTTAAAGATCTTGAAAAAATAATACTTTGTTTTATATGGAATCAGAAAAAGCCTCAAATAGCCAAGACATTACTCAGAAATAAAAACAAAGCAGGAGGAATCACACTGCCAGACCTCAGACTACACTATAAATCGACAGTGATCAGAACAGCATGGTACTGGCACAAAAACAGAGGAGTAGATGTCTGGAACAGAATAGAGAACCAAGAGATGAATCCAGCTACCTACCGTTATTTGATCTTTGACAAGCCAATTAAAAACATTCAGTGGGGAAAAGATTCCCTATATATATATATTTTTTTTTGAGACAGAATCTCATTTTGTGTCCCTTGGTAGAGTGCAATGGTGTCACAGCTCACAGCAACCTCAAACTTGTGGGCTTTAGCATTTCTCTTTCCCCAGTCTCCCAAGTAGCCTGGACTACAGGTGTTTGCCACAATGCCTAGCTATTTTTTGGTTGCATTTGTCATTGTTGTTTAGCAGGCCTGGGCGGAGTTTAAACCCTCCTGACTTGGTGTATGTGGTTGACTCCCTAACCACTGAGCACAGGCGCTGAGCCATTTTTTTTCTTAGTCCTCTGGTTTTTATTTGCCCGATCCTCTCAGATTTTATTATTTTATTTTTTAAATTTATTTTATTTTATTTATTTTTTATTATTAAATCACAACTGTATACATTAATGCATTTATGTGGTACAATGTGCTTATTTTATATACAATTTGGAATGCTTACATCAAACTGGTTAACACAGCCTTCACCTGACTTACTTACTTATTGTGTTAAGGTATTTATACTCTACTTCTCTACTCTTTTTTTATTTTTTATTTATTCATTTTTTTATTAAATCATAGACACATAGATCATGTATACATTAATGCATTTATGAGGTACAATGTGCTTATTTCATATAGAATTAAGAATGCTTACATCACCCTGGTTAATATATACCTCATCTCATTTACTTAATTATTGTGTTAAGACATTTATACTTTATACTAATAGATCTGACATGTAGCCTTGCATTATGCGCCATAGGTGTGATTTATTCTTCATATGAAAGTGTAAGTGATTGTAAATTTGTTTCACAATAGTACTGAGTACACTGGATATTTTTTCTTCCATTCTTGAAAAATCACTTTATAACAAAGATATTTGCACCAGATTGTTCATTGCAGCTCAATTCATAATAGCCAAGTCATGGAAGAAGCCCAAGTACCCATCGACCCATGAATGGATTAATAAATTGTGTATATGTACACCACGGAATATTATGCAGCCTTAGAAAGATGGAGACTTTACCTTTTTTATGTTTACATGGATGGAGCTAGAACATATCCTACTTAGTAAAGTATCTCAAGATTTTCTTTTTTTAATGTTCTCCACCTGGCTTGTCGGTATGAGTTTGTTTTACCAACCCCTGCTCGGGGGGCTGGGAAAGGATTGACTCCAGGGGACAGATGGGAGAGGTGTGGGGATTGGGGGTGCTGATGCTGGACCACCAGTTCCAGAGGAGGGTGGGGAAGATGAGCGGAGGGGAGTCCAGAAGGGAGCTGGCCAGGGATGGGGGGATCACCAGAATAGAATAGGCTCTCTGTGGCCTTGGTGCCCCTTCCTTCTGGCCCAGCCAGCGTCCCACTGCAGCCCTTGCCTAACACAGGCAAGGGGAGGGGATTGTCTTCCCCAAGAGAGCCCTGACTGGTGCAGCATTGTCTAGAACCGTGGCCTGGATTGGGGGACTTGAAGAAAGGTGGCAGGTGTCCATGGCCTCTGGCAGATGGGACTGGCACTGCCCATGCTGTTCTGTAGCTGGGGCTCAGTACCGGGCTGCCCTGCCAGGCTGACTTCCCTGTCCCCTTCCATGCCAGCCAGGAAGATGGTGATTAACAAGAGCAAGGCTGGCCTTCCTGAGGGCTGAGCTGATGGACATCCTGGGATTTTGGAGGAATAATCTTGCTTTTTTCCTTCTGAAGGAGAGCCTCCATGTACCCTACTTTTAAAAATGGGTGTACTTTTAAAAAATATGTATTTTTAAGTTTGGTAAAAATATACATAATATGAAATGTACCATCTAAGCCTTTTTTTTTTTTTTTTTTGTAGAGACAGAGTCTCACTTTACCGCCCTCGGTATAGTGCTGTGACGTCACAGGACTCACAGCAACCTCCAGCTCTTGGGCTTCCGCCATTCTCCTGCCTCAGCCTCCCAAGTAGCTGGGACTACAGGCGCCCGCCACCACGCCCGGATATTTTTTTGTTGCAGTTCGGCCGGGCCTGGGTTTGAACCCACCGCCCTCAGTATATGGCGCCAGCGCCCTACTCACTGAGCCACATTACGCGTGTACAATTCAGTAGTGTTAAGTGGCTTCACAAAGTTGTGCAATTTCCAGAACTTGTTGCAACAATCTTACAAAACAAACTGTCCACATTCAGTGCTAACTCCCCCTTTCCTCCTCTCCCCAGCCTCTGCTATGTGCCATTCTACTTTCTGTCCCTCTGAACTTGACTCCTGGAGGGACCAAATATAAGTAGAATGACAGCGTTTGTCTGTTTTGTGGCTGGCTTATTGCACTTAGCACAACATCGTTACAGCTCATCCATGATGTAGCATGTGTCAGAAGTTCCTTCCTTTCTAAGGCTGACGGATAATCCATTGCATGTAGATACAGAATTTTGCTAATCCATTCAGCCATCAGTGGGCACTCGGGTTGCTTCCACCTTTCTGCTGTCATATGAACATGCCTGGGCAGGATTTTGGAATTGTTGGATCATATGGTCAGTCTCCTTTTAAAAAATATTGTTGAGGAACCACCATATTGTTTTTCACAGCAGTTATATCAAAATGACTGCATTCTTTTAATATAAATTAAACCTCAGTAAACCTGATTTTAAAACAAAAAAAATTTTTTTAAAAAAGAACACATTTGATAGCTCCGGGAAGGCATCTTTTCTTCCTCTCCTGTTCATAAGGGCAGAGCTTTTAAATATTCTTCCTAGGTCCTTACAGTTCCAGACTCATGTCTGGCTCTAACTTTGCCCTCAAAAACCAACAGGAAGATTAATAGGCAATTTTTTTAATGGCTCCCAGGCCTCCAGGCCCCCAAACATAAACAAACACCCCTGTCCTGGCCAGCCCCACACATCTGTCCCATTCTATCCCGACAGCCTCTTGTAGCTGTTGTAGAAATTGAACATCTTGGTTGGCTATTGTCTTAGAGATGGTTGACAATGGATCTTGACAGGTCGACTTCCCTGTGCCCTTCCATACCAGCCAGGAAAATGGTGATTTACAAGAGCAAGTCTGAGATGTTGGGCATCCTGGGATTTTGGAGGAATAATCTTGCTTTCTTCCTTCTGAAGAAGGAGAGCCTCCATGTGCCCCCTGGGTTCCAGGCATAGAAGCCTGGCAGGGCACTTGTTCTAGGGCTAGTGGTAGCACTGGCCAGGAAGCGGTGAATTCTCTGATAAGGTCTTTGGGAGCTTATGAAAGCTTCTGAGCTGGGGCCAAATCAACTCCTTTCTCCATGTTTCTTACCTTTCCACCCATCTGTGGATTTCCACAGTGTGGTAGAAAAGCCACAACACAGTCCATTGAGGGCGAGACCCTAAATAGTCTCTGTGCTTTTGCAAACGACTTAACACAGTTTCTGAAGGGAGAAAATGCCCACTAAATATAGGGCAGAGTTTGCAAATGTGGGGCCTTTGGGGCCTCATATGGCCTGTGGCCATGGGCGATGGGATTCGGACTGCACATTGTTTTCAAAAAGTTTGAATTAGTAGCCAACATTTTAAAATTGGGTAATTTATATGCTTGTTTTTAAAAAGGCAGACTTCTGGGCGGCGCCTGTGGCTCAGTGAGTTGGGCGCCGGCCCCATATGCCAAGGGTGGCGGGTTCAAACCCAGCCCCGGCCAAACTGCAACCAAAAAATAGCCGGGCGTTGTGGCGGGCGCCTGTAGTCCGGGCTGCTCGGGAGGCTGAGGCAAGAGAATCGCGTAAGCCCAAGAGTTAGAGGTTGCTGTGAGCCGTGTGACGCCACGGCACTCTACCCGAGGGCGGTACGGTGAGACTCTGTCTCTACAAAAAAAAAAATAAATAAAAAGGCAGACTTCTACCTTCTCTTTAATGACCTTTTACTTCTGGAAGTAAGTGGGCCTTCCTTCTACCTGGCGATGACTGACTGGAGACAAGCAGATGTCACCCCAGCCTGTCGCTTTATTGTTAGGGCCTAAACTGTCCATCTGGCTGCAATTCTTACACTCCTTCATACCTTGTGCTGGCTTTTGTTTTATTTTTTTAATATTATCCACCTGGCTTGTTGGTATGAGTTTGTTTTACCTTTGCTAGCAATTGTGTGAGCAACTCCAATATAGGGCTATTTATCCATCTTACAAAGTTTTCAGAGCTCAAATAGCCTGTAGTGATTTTCTAGTCCAGGAATCATCAAACTACAGCCTGAGGATCCAATCTGGCCCTTCACTTGTGTTTGCCAATAAAGTTTTATTGAAACACCACCACACCCACTCACTTAGGTATTGTCTATAGCTGCTTTCCTGCTCCCACATGGCTTGCAAAGCCTGAAGTGTTTACTGTCAGGCTGTTACAGAAAAACTTGGCTGACCTCTGCTCTAGTCCTTTTGTTGTTGTTATTGATGAGCAAACTGAGGCCCAGAATGTGAAAGACAGAGCTGAGGTCATTTTCAGTGGCTAAGTCACTGGAAAAATCTGAAGTCTTTCTCTCAAATCCCAAGTGAAAGGAGACACTGAGATCCTTGAGGAGCAGGCTGATGCTTCCAGCTAGTCCCTTATAAGAAGCCCCCGGGCTCGTACCCGTGCCCTGTGAGCTGCTGAGGCCAAGTTGCCTGGCTTCCACCAGCACTGACAATTGGCCCTCCATATCTGGCCCAGGGCCAGATTTTGTCTATAAACTCTGACATCATTAACATCCCTTTGATCATATTGTATGAGTGTCCAGCAAGGTGTTCATCTGGCATGTAGCTCTGGAAGGGATCAAAGTCCTCCTTCCTGCAGCCCTGGGTTGAGGAGGAGAGCCAGCCTGAAGCAATCAGTACCATTACTATTCCCATTTGATAGGAGAAGGCACAGAGAAGGAAGACTATTTGCCCTCTGAACCTTCATTTCCCTATCTTTAAAAGTGTATGTGGGGACACATTGAACTGCTGTGGAATGAAAAGTTTGTAAACTATGCAGACTTTTCACTTGTGCACTGTTGGTACCTAGGAGCAGATTCTGTGCCATAACACCTGCCATGTTTTACCTTTCCTAGCAATTCTGTGTGCAATTGGGAACATCAGTTTCTCCCTTAAATTAAAGTGATCCTCTCTCTTATTGGACTGTGAACTCCCCAAAGGTGGAATCCACACCTTGTACATTTCTGTCTCTTGGTTCCAGAGACAGCCCTTGACATGAAGGGGTCTCCTCAGCTCTCAACCTTGGAGAATTTCCTTCCAAAAAGAATCTTTGGGTATCTATTAAGTTATCTTTATTAATGGTTTAGTTATCTCCATATCATGTCCTGCTCAAACTAGGGGGCCTAAGTGAAGGTCAGACTCATTTGGTACTAAGGTCCATGATACTCTCAACTCCACACCAATCCTATCAGAATTGTCCATGAGCTTGAGGCCAGACAGTGCTGGGGACACACTTGGGGATCTCCAATGGTGACTTCAGCTTTCTTTCTGGCAACATTGTGAATTACCAAACCAAAAATCTGCTGCTAAAGAAATACCTAAAATTTTGGATCATATATAAAACCCATCCTAATATGGGTCTTCTTTTTTTGTACCCTGACCTTTTCAAAAATCTAGGGATCCAGTTGGGCATGGTAGCTCATGCCTGTAATCCTAGCACTCTGGGAGGCCAAGGTAGGTAGATTGCCTGAGCTCACAGGTTCAAGACCAGCCTGAACCAAAGCGAGACCTCGTCTCTAAAAATAACCGGGTGTTGTGCTGGGCACCCGTAGTCCTAGCCACTTGGGAGGCTGAGGCAAGAGAATTGCTTAAGCCCAAGAGTTTGAAGTTGTTGTGAACTATGATGCCAAGGCACTCTACCAAAGGCAACAAAGTGAGACTCTGTCTCCAAAAAAAAAAAAAAAAAAATCAGAAAACCTAGGGATCCCTTCTCAGAATGATGCTTTTAGATGCTTTAGACAAGATTATAAAGGAAACAAATAACTGTATTTCAATAGAATGTAAATATGAAAAACAAATTTCTGATAGAGCAATATATATCAGCTCTTTTTAAACTTAAATCTTTTTTTGGATATATCATAGTTGTACATATTTTGGGAGCACATATGATATTTTTATAGATGTACATATACAATATGTAATGATCAAATCAGGATAATTTGATATCTATTACCTCAAACATTTTTATTTTCTTTGTCAAGAACATTAATTCTTCTCTTTTAGCTATCTGGAAATACATAATAAATTATTGTTAACTATAATTTCCCTACTATACTACCAACTATGAAGCTTTAAATTAATTCATAAAATAATATTTAGCTGCAGACTTAATAGCAAACATAACTTTGAAGTAAATCAGACACATAGAGAATGCATTAATGAATGAGAAGCCAAATGTGAGAAAATATCCAAAACATTTCACAAATAGACCGAGAAACAGAAGATATAACAAAAGAGGTTAAGTGGCTTTGAAGACAGAATGAGAAGGTATTACAGGCAAGTAATAGAAATGTTAGCAAAAAAGAGCAGAAAATATTGGACAAAGACATCATTCAAAGACTGTTTTTCATAACTGATGAAAGACATGAATCCTCAGAGCTAAGATCTATAACTATCTTCCAGCAGGTTAATTAAAAATAAATCCATGTTGTAATATAGCTTCAGGGCATAAACAACAAAGAACATATTGTTATCAACTGAAAAGATCTTAATGAAGTGAAAGAAAAAGGAAAGATTACCAAAGAAGGCCTAACATCGGACTTCTCAACAGTAACGACAGAAGATAAAAGTCATTATCTTCAGTATGCTGGGAAAATAGTAACTGACAACCTAGAATCTATACACGGTGAAACTGTTACTTAAGAATGAGGGCTGACATAGACATTTTCAAATAAACAAAAGTAAAGCTTCTTATCATTAATTGACATAACTACTGATGCATATACTTTGGGAAGAAGGAATAATGGAAATAACTACTAATGCATGTATTTTGGGAAGAAGAAATCTAAATCCAGGAGTTAGCAAGTGAAATATGAAAAGAAATTGGCGCCAGGAGCAGTAGTGCACACCTCTAGTCCTAGCTACTTGGGGAGGCTGAGGTGGGAGGACTGCTTGTGCCCAGGAATTCAAGACCAGCCCGGACAACATACAAAGAAAGATACCATCTCTAAGAAATTGGTAAGTATATGGGTAAATTTACATGCACTAATTGTGTAAAACAAGAGCAATGAGTGTTTTTGAGGATTTAAAACCATATGGAAATAAATACTGTCACAGGATAATCTGAATAAAAGTGATCAAAGTTTTTTTTTTATTGTTGGAGAGGAAGATATAAATATTGATCAACTCAGTTATCCACGGGTAGCTTGAGATCAAGGGGACATACTAACATTTTAAACTGTAGATACTAAAATAAAAGGACCAGCATGTACATCTTCTGACCCCACAGAAAGGTAAATAAGACAAAAAAGAAAACTCCTTAAATCTAGTAGAGGGAAGAAAATGGAAAAAAAAGAGAGAGAGACAAAAAGCATGATATTTGGTGTAAAACAAGTTGTGAGATCCAAATACATCAACAGTTACAATAAAACTAAGTATGTCATTTACACATACATATATATTAATAAAAAGTATCATCTTATTGAATTAAGAGTGAAAGTAAAAACAATAACCATCTATACCTTGTTTATAAAAAAATAGCTAAAACAGTAAGGGCACAGAAAGATTAAAAGTTTAAGGATAGAAAAATAAAGGTCAGGCCAATATTAAGAGCAAGCTGTGTGATCTGTATTAATATCAGGCAAAAAAAGACTTTAAGGCCAATAAAGAAGCTTACATCCTAACCTTTAAAGATTTAATTCACCAGGAGCTAGAATAATTTCAAACTTGTATGCACTTACCAGATCTCAAATCCACAATTACGGGGAAAGATTTTAGCATGCCTCTCTCAGTAATTGAGAGCCAAAACATAAAAAATAAACAAAAACCTGGATGATGACAACAACACAATTAACAACCTAGATCTCATGGATATACTAGAACCCCACCATTGGAGACTATACATCCTTTCTGAGCATTTATAAAAATTAATCCTATAACTAGGCCACGACGCCAGCCTCAGCAGTTACCCATGTAACTGGGGGAAGAGCAGGGGGAAGAGCAGGGATTCCTCCCCACCCATGTCCAGGGGGAAGAGCAGGGATTCTGGGGACATGGCAACCTGAGAGTAGCTTCCTTCCTGTCAACTCCAAGCTATTCCCTCTCCTGGACTAAACAGCTGCTCATAGCTAAAGTCCAACAAAGGTGTGGTGTCATCCAGGATCCGTCTTGTGGCTCCTCCAATGGCCCAGGCAGCATCTAGAGAACAGAGTCACATCTGGGGTAAGATGGAGACAGCTTTGGACCCATACAACCTCAGCAGGGGGCAAACAATCTGCTTCTTCACAATAAGCCGACTGAAGTGGCCAGCAGTAGGGCTGAGAGATTCCAGCCTGCCAGGAAAGGTCAACAACCCAACGTGAGCCCCAAGTGCCCTGATAAATCAAATGACTCTTCTAAGGGAGCTCAATAGTATGCATGGGCAGGACACTCAGAACCCACAATTAGTGTAACCGGGCAAACTATGGCAGGTGGGCCTAATCCAGCCTATCACCTGTTGTTTTTTTTTTTTTTTTTTAAAGGTTTTATTATTTTTTTAAGAGCAGATTTAGGGTCCTAGCAAAATTGAAAGGAAGGTACAAAAAGTCCCCATGTATCCCCTATCCCCACATACGCTCAGCCTTCCCCACCTCCCACAGTGGTGCATTTATTACAATTGATGAGCCTACAGTGACACATCTTTGTCACCCAGAATCCATAGTTTCCATCAGGGTTCACATAATGACATGTATCCACCATTATAGTATCATAAGGAGTATTTTCACTGGCCTAGAAATCCGCTGTCCTACCCCCAAACCTAGGTGACCACTGATAGCCTCTATAGTTTTGCCTTTTCCGGATGTCATACAGTTGGAATCATACAGTAGGTAGCCTTTTCAGGTTGGCTTTTCCTGCTTAGTAATCTACATTTACTATTCCTTGTAAGTCTTTTCATGGCCTGATAACACATTCCTTTTAGCACTGAATAATATTCCATTGTCCGGATGTGCCACTATTTATTCATTCCCCTACCGAAGGACATTGTAGTTGCTTCCGTGTTCTGGTAATTATGAATAAAGCTGCTCTAAACATCTGTATGCAGGTTTTTGTGTGGACATTAAGTTTTCAACTCCTTTGGGTAAATACCAAGTCGTGTGATTACTGGATCATACGGTAAGAGTGTGTTTAGTTTTATAAGAAACCACCAGACTGTCTTCCAAAAGTGGCTGTCCCCCTTGGCATTCCCAGGAGCAGTGACTAAGAATTCCTGTTGTTCCCGGTCCTCACCGACATGCCAGTGTCAGGGACTCGAGCAGTCTCCTGGGGTCCAGAGGCATCTCAGTGTCTCATTTGCATTTCCCTGATGACATAGATGTGAGCATCTTTGGTGTGTTTATCTGCCTTCTGCACATCTTCTTTGATGAGATATCTGTTAAGGTCTTTGGCTCATTTTAACAATTGAGCTGTTTTCTTATTATTGAGTTTTAAGAGTTCTTGCTATGTATTGATAATAGCCCTTTATCAGCTGTGTCTTTTGCAAATATTTTCTCCCAGTCTGTGACTTGTCTTCCCATTCTCTTGCTATTGTTTTTCACAGACCAGAAGTTTTGTTTTTTTCTGAGACAGAGTCTCACTATGTTGCCTTTGGTAGAGTGCTGTCATGTCATAGCTCACAGCAACCTCTAACTCTTGGGCTTAAGCGATTCTCTTGCCTCAGCCTCCCAAGTAGCTGGGACTGCAGGTGCCCTCCACAATGCCCAGCTATTTTTTGGTTGTAGTTGTCATTGTTGTTTGGCGTGCCTGGGCTGGGTTCGAACCTGCCAGCTCCAGTGTATATGGCCGGTGCCCTAGCCACTGAGCTACAGGCGCCAAGCCAGAGCAGAAGTTTTTAATTTAACTCAACTTGACAGGTCCTTTGGCAAATGTGAGATTCTAAGCAAGGCGAATGGGACAATCTCTGCTGCTCAAGGGCTCATTCATCTGAGAGTTTTTATTGTTTTATTTCAAGATCGAGTCTCACTCTGTTGCCCAGGGTAGGATGTCATGGCCTTGGCCTAGCTCACAGGGATCTCAAACTCCTGGGTTCAAGTGATCCTCTTGCTTTCATATGCACCCTGCTACAGACATTCAAAATGTTATATGCAAACAATAAAACCACTTTATATTCCTACATAACAAGATACAGCCACGTTTCCTACAAGTTAAACCCTCACCCTTTTCTCCCAAAGGAGGAGATGCCGTCTCCAGCGTCTCTGTAGCTATCATTGGATGTAGAGCTCATTTCTGAAGTTCATAGTCCCACTGATATTCTGTTACCTGAAGGCTAAATTGTAAACTTAACTTCTAAAAATTGAGGGGCGAGCAGAGGGAGAGAGCAGGAGAGAGCGGGCGGGAGAAGAGAAGCGCAGAGAGAGGGAAGGCCGGGTGGAGTCTCGGTGAAGAAAAAAATAGAAAGAAAAACTTCTAAAAATCGGTATGTAAAACAAAAGTGAGAAGGAGAAAGACGAGAATGGTTAACACAGAAAAACAAAGACGTACATAAAACAAGCAGACAGAAAATGTGCAACATGCCATCCTTGTTTCTGTAATCATGACCACGAGGCCGCCATGGGCGTCCCTGGCTTCTTCCCTCCCCTGCCCATCTAGATTTCTCTCTCTCTCAGAACCTCAGCTGGCTGGGGGTCTTTACTTAGCGGAGTGACCCAGCCTTTATTCCTGAAAGGTCTGAGTCCCCAGCTGTCCTAACATGTTTTCCTTGCCGTGATTGTCGAACTTTTTTACCTTTTGGCATGGAAATACTGACAGAGACCCAGGCAATCCCTGGCTTCAGAAACAGTCCTCCTTTCCTCAGTGTGTTAAAGCAACGCACTTTCTCCTTGGCAATCAGAACTGATCACTTCAGCCTGTAAAACAATTCCCTCTTTCTTTCTTTCCTGTCGGCCGAGCGTCTTAAGGAGTTCCAAATGTCCAGGGTGCAGGCTCATCTTCCAATGGACCACTGTTGTGTTGTCCTGTGTGCTGAGTTGCAGGCCCACGTTGTAGGAAGGGCAGCTTGTATGGCATCTTGACTTTACTGCAAAGCCCTCTCTTGTTTCTACCTCCATTCAAACCTGGCAGCCTGTGGGCCACTCTGTGGATAGGTCAAAATAGCACCTGGTTGTGCTCTATGTTGCCTGCCAGTCACTGTGTCTCCTTTGTGGTTGTAGATGGTGCAGCAACTTGCGGTTGACCTTGGAGGGGATATCTTGGCATGCTTCCCTTCCCCGAGACCCCAGACCCCTCACTGAGGAGGTGGGCTCCTGAATGTTGGTGGAGTTGATCTTCTGCCCTCTGTTTTCATATCTCACAGGGCATCTAAAGTGCTTGCTACTCGGCTATTGCTCAGCAGATCCAATCAGCATGATACTTCACATACAGCGAGCCAGTGAGTTCAAGACCTCTGTGGACTATATTATGGTGGAGAACAGGAGAGCGGACCCAGCCCTGTGGCACAACTGTGAAGGTATACTGTTGGCCCTGCCACAAACAAGCAGGTCTGGGGACCACACTCCAGGAACCTGTGGTGCCAGTGGAATAAGCACTGCGCTGGAAGATTCAAGAGATTTGGAGTCTAGTCCCTGGATTTTCCTTTATGTCAGTAGCTGGTTTGGTTTAACTCACGTCACTTGAGTTTCAGTTTCCTCATCTACAAAATGAAGCATTTTACTCAATATTTCACTCACTTTAGAGGAACTACAAGGTTGCAGGCCCTTTGCTAGACACAGGGAATTCAGGGATAAACAAGAAAGGTACAGAATCTTTTCTTAACATAGAGACACAGTGTAGCTCAAGAACTTCCTTTTTGGCTCAGAAAGCCTAGAAGATTTAAAATTTGATCAAGTAAAATTTGATCAAGTAAATTCGATCAAGGGGGCCTTTATGTGCCAAAAGAATCATGGTTCCCTGCACAACCAATAAAGTAGACAAAACATCTATTATGAAATATTTAAGACTTACCAAAAGGTATAAGAATAAAAAAACAATTATTCATGTGTTCTTGGCTTATGAGATAAAGGATACAGCTTAAACAGTTTAAAACATATATTTTAAACTGTTAAAAAGAATTGTTGAAACACACTGTCAGATCTTATTTTGGCCATCTTTTTCTTCTCTTCTCTGGAGGTAACCATTATATTGTGTACATTTTTTGTGTCTATTTTTTACTTTTATTACATATTATGTGTCCATAAAAATTTACTTCAGTTTGCAGTGATTTGTACTTTACATGATGTAGATGGAGCCTTCCGCAACTTGCTCTCTCCCCTGTACCGTGGAGTGTTCCATTGTTTGGAAACCAGACAACACACTCACCTCTTCTGTTCATTATTGACGTTGCTTACGTATTTCAAGACTACTACAAACAGCGTGGCAGTGTAGAACTCTCTTCTACCTAACTTCCCTGGAAGTTTCCCCCAGCCTGTCTACCTAAGAGTGGAATTGCTGAATCATACCATGCTCACTTTCGACTTTACACAATCTTGTCTTAATGATATTCAAAGGTCAAATGGTCATAAAAAATTAAATGTGCAGCATCTTGCCCGAGAGTTTGTTAGTTAAAGTGGATCAGAAATACTGTCATAAAGATGATGATGGTGAATGAATAAAGAAGATCACAAAATCTGGAGTAGGATTAGGATTGACATGAAAAGGTTGCAGAAATTATAATTCAAAAATTCTCAGCATTTCACATTGTTTGTTATTTGGGTCACAGTAACACATGTGTATAAATACCCATCAATACTGACTGTCCTGGTCTGCCCAGCACTTAAGGATTTCCTGAGACATGGGACTTTCAGTGTTAAAATCAGAAGCATCGTGAACAAATGGATGGTTGGTTGCGATGTCTCTAGTTGACACCATCTGTGCTCTTTACCTTTCAGTGCGGTCCGTGACTGTTCATGAGAACAGACACATTCTTGAAGAATGAAGTTGAAACAATCATTCTCAGATAAAGAAGAAATAGCAATTTAAAAGTCACATGAAAAGAAAGTCAATGCTTTCAGCTAGTTTCCGGACACTTGGATCATGGGAAATCACCTGGGTAGCTTGTTAAAAACGTGATCTCTACACGATTCTGTGGGGATTCCTTCCTCCAGGAGAGCTCCTCAGTCTTATCACCTGGAGGGACAGGCCTGAGCACCGAGTATCTGATTCTGACTTTACATGTTTAACAAGTCTCTCAGGCATGTTGCTTTAGGACTGTTCAAAAATATAGTTAATATCTTAACATTAACCTCTGGACCAGTCACTGAGATGGGTATAGTCTTGTGGTTCCATATTATTTCTCTCTCAAGACCTCGCAGTATGAATCTCACAGGATACTCTGCTTCCTTGAAATTGGAAATTACCTCCATCTCCGCAATTTAATCACACCAGGTTGAAATAATTTGTTTAAACATCAACCTGCGTCTTGCTGTTCCAGGGTGTCCTTTACCTTTGTGGGTGTGTAGCCAACCCCAAACTGCAATGTGGTAACAGGGTCTTGTGCTTAATAAACCTTCTTTGGTTTAATCAGTGACTTCAGAGCTGGTGTGGGGTAAATTCTGGGTGATGCTGGTAATAAAAAGGATGGTGGTGGATCACACTAGCTCCATTAGCCTGACTTGGGTGAGTGTGTTTTGAGAATCTTTTTGCAAAACTTTGGTCTGAGAATTGGGGTGAACCCCTATTATCGAGGCATGTCCTGTGACCTTAACTTGCTACCATGATTCCAGCATGTCAGTAGAGGTCTGGCTCAGGATTCTGACTCAATCCCTCTTTGGCCTAATTTTTCCCTTCTGTGAAAATTGGGGCTGAGTAGGGACAGGGGTTGAGTCATGCCTGTGGCATGCTTAGAAGAGTGCCCAAGTATCTCCCCTGCTGGCCTCTACTTGTGGTTTCCACCATTACAGATTCATTCCTTTGTGTTTATCTTGGGAGGTTTGGGTGGGGAGATTTGTCAGAGCTCCTGGGAGGGAACACTTTTTCCAGTCTTCCAAGACTGTTGTTTAGATGCCCTCAGAATCAGGAATATCTCAAGGTAGAGGTCTCATTGCCATTATGTGCTTAAGGCTTAGCACAATCCTTGGCACATAACAGCTACTCAAGAAAGATGCGATGGATGATGTTTGGACACCGACAGCAGATGTGGTTGGCAGGAACGTGGCCTGCAGATCCTCTAGACCTGTCTGTCAGCAGCTGCTCTGTAACATAGGGGAAGTCCCTTCACCTGGAGGGCTCTCTTCCAGGGTGGTAACAGTGAGAGTATAGAGGAAGGGTCTGATTTAGTCTCTGCCTACTTCATACCCCATCGCACCATGTTCTAATATTCTGGCTTACTTCACTTCCTCCAAATATCCAGTCTCCTTCTACCTCAGAGCCCTTATGCATGTTTTTTTTTTTCCCTGCCTGGATTAGTTCCAATCCCTTTCCATGGAGAGTTTCCTAACTTCTTTTAAATTTATCCCATCATTCTCAGAAAAGACTTGCCAGATGTCCCCATCTAAAGTTTTCCTGTACGGGAACAAGGAAGGATAGGACTTCATCTTGTTTGTCTTCCAGCTTAACTTCTCTGTCTGTAAGTTTCAGAAGAGCGACGAAAGTGCGAATCCCGGACACTTAGCACAGGGTATGTATCGTAGATGATCAGTAATTATTTAATAATTTGGGGGCTTGAACCCGGTGTTGGAAGCAGAGGTTTGCCCTTCCGCAAACGGCCAGCAGGTGTCGCCAAAGACCGAGAACAGGCTACGCGGCGCGGGCTACCTGGCGGCGGCCCCACCTGACGCCCGGCGCGGAACCCAGAACCCCGGCGCTGGCGTCCCCGGGCAGCTGGGAAAGCAGCGCCTGAAGCCGCGCCGAGGGCAGGTGAAAGGCGGGTGGCGGGCGTGGGCCAGCGCCAGGTGACAGCCCGGAGCCCCGCCTCGCGCCCGAGGACGGCGCTGAGTCAGGTCCCCCGGGCCGCGGGGCCGGGACGGGAGGAGGCCCTGTACTCGCCTGGACCCCCCATTCTGGCCGGTCCCCATATAACCCCTGAGATGCTTTCCCGGGCGGGGGTTGGTCAGAGTGACACAATTTTCACTCATGGAGCTGTTTGTGATGTGCGTTTTCTATCTGGGCTTCATAACAACTCACTGAGGTCGGTGGTTTTCTTGTCTCCATTTTACGGAAGCACCAAGGGAGGATCAGAGAGGTGAGGTCACTTGCTCAGGCTCACACAGCCCCAGTTAGCAAGTTGCAGAGTGGAGATTTGAACGCAGTCTGCCCCCAGAGGCTGAGCTTCTAGCCTGTGTTCCCTGCCACCCGTATGACCTGCTAGCTCCACTACCCTGACTTGGGTGAGTGTGTTCTGACCTGAAAGTTACATCTTATTTTTAAGGTAATTTCTATTTTTCTTTCTTTTCTTGCCCTCTTACTTTCCCTCCCTCCTGTTCCCTCCCTTCCTTTCCTCCTCGTTCTTTCTTTCTTTATTTTTTTATTGTGGTAAAACACACATAACATAAAGACAATCATTTTGACTAAAGTGTATAAATTGAGCACAGTGTTGGGCACTGATTCCCACTATCTACTTTCCAAACATTTTCTTCATCCTCCAGAGGAAATCCTGGATCCCGTTCTCCCCTCCTCTCAGCCCCTGCGACCACTAATCTGCTTCCTGTCTCTATGGATCGGCCTATTCCGGATATTTAATTTAATTTCTAGCTCAGTCTCCTCATTCTGTCTCAGGCAGTCCTTGCTGTATCACAGGAGGCCAGAAAGTTGGAACCCTTAGACTTTCAAGTGGTTCCCAAACTTTGCTGCTGTGGTAATTACCTAGAGACCTTAAAAAAATTGCCTCTGCCTGCTCCTGCCTTCTGATTTAATTGGCCTGTGATCCAACCAGGGTATCAAGCATTTCAGAAGGTCCCCAGGTATTTCTAATGTACGGCAATGTGTGGGAACCACTGCTTTGGCCACACGTGGTAGGTAGCTCACGAAATCTATGCATCCCTTTTACAGATGAGTAAGCTGAGGCCCAAAGAGGGGAAAGGACTTGCCCATGGTCAGGGAAAATGTTTGTGGCTGAGTCAAGATAGGAACACAGTATCGTTGTCTGTTTTTATTAATACTATTTTTGATCAATAAATCATACTTGTATACACTTACAGGAACATAGTGTTCTTGAACTCCCTGGACACCCCTACCTCTTCTCGTATTTAATCTCTTTGTGGTTGTTTCCTTATTGTAAAATGAGGGTCTTGATGGCACCAACTGGTAGGTTTGTCGTGTTGACCAGTTGAGATTATGTGAAGTGCTTAGTACTGCTTTATGGCAAATGATATCCAGTTATTGTTATTGTTGTTCTATAGGGCCAGGGTGGTGTAGAAATGAATGGAGTGCCTGAAGGACCATGAGCTCATTGACCACAGGTCTGGGATTCCTCTCTTCTGTACTTGATGTTTAGCACAGATCTTGCCGATTAATTTTTTTTTTTTTTTCAATGCGAGGAGAAGCTGTTGGTTGGCATCACCACTTCCTCTCTGCCTTTGCTCAGTCTGGAAGTCTTGCCTGCAATCTCTGCCTCTCCTACCTCCCCAGTCCTGCCTGCTGTTCAAGGCCCAGGGTATTGAGACCCACGACAGGAGGCCCCATACTGGAGCAACCACAGGTCCCACCTGGAACCATTTCTTACTTCAGCCAGTTGTGTGTGCGCACGTGTGTCTTATTTTTATGACCTGACTCCACTGTTCTTTTAGGGGCAAGGCTATGCTGTAAGCTCATCTCAGGGAAGATCACAGTGGCCATTCCTTGCTTTGTCCTTGCTAATTAATTCTCAGGAGACCAAGGTGGCAGCCTTCAGTCTCTAGGGAAAGTGGCTCCAGTTCTGGGGCATTGGTGATAATGAGCTGCTTAGTAATTGCAGTAAACTTGGCTCATTGGCTTGTGTAAAGCCACGTGATCCTGTTCTGGCCAATGGGACTCAAGGGCAGCCCCACTGGGGATTCTGGGAAATGCGGCGCCTCCCCTCTCCCCACTGCTGTGACTGCGGACAGCGACCAGTGAAGCTGTTGTGGCTGGAGTTGAGTCCATGAACTGAGTCAAGAGAATTGCAGCCTCATCAGTGCAGTACTCTGGCATCCTTGAGCTGTAGAACAGCTCTGGACTGTCCACTTTTGACTTGTTATGTGATAAAATCCAACCCCACTGTTTAAGGCACTTATGGTGTGATTTTTGGTTCTTTGCCTCTGAACACTTGCTAACCCGCACAACTGGTCCCAACACTGGCTCTTTCCCCGTTTAAAGGCAGAAGGAAGGGGATGCCAGGCCCCATAGATTTGATGAACAGCAAGGATTTTTTTTTTAAATGATAAATTTGTGCATTCGAAACCTAATTCAGGCTCTTATGACTGCTCCTCTCATTCCACCTGGAGTCTGGAAACCATTTCTTACTTATTAAAACATAGGCTCTAAGCTGGGAGATTACAGGAGAGGCCGCCTTCTTAGTTCAGGTAGAACTGTAACAAAATCCCTCCATGTGAGGAACTGATCACTATGAAAGCTTTTTAGGGTAGAATGGAAGGGTAGAGCCGAGAGACAGTGCCAACGAGCCTGCCTAATTTTCCCACATGAGGGAATATAGCCAACCTGCTGGAACCCGTGGAGCTCTGCCTCACCAGAGGTGCAAAGTCCATGGCTATAGTAGAAAAAGGGCAGGGGTGGTGAGACCCATTTCACAAATGAGGTTCATCAGGTCTCGGAAGGGCAACATAGGAAACAGGGCTACTAAAAGAAATGCCTGGTAAGTTACCCAGGGCTGTAGCCGTGTTAAGGCCTTCTTGTACTCGTAGTAACCAGCATGTCTGTCCTGCCCTCTTATCTGAAAGGTGATATGGGAGTGGGCTGGGGCTGATAGTCAAATAGGAGTTGAACAGTTGATAGTCTGAAGTCAGTCATGGTGGGAATATTTACACCACGGAAATCAAAAAGCACGAAAGTCAGAGTTGTTAGATAAAATCTAATAAATCAGAAGAAAAATGGAACTCAGAGGACACAGACAATTCAGGAGGTAGAAGAAAATGTCTATAATCATGAAACATTTTGGAAATGCCTATAATCATGAAACAAGAACTGGATGCTATGAAAAGAACACAAAATATTAAGAACACTCAAAAATGCATTCCTGTATCTCATATATCAAGGAAAAACTTCTCACTAGAAGAACTGGAAGAGAAAGTTGAGGAGAAGTCCTAAAATTGGAGCTACAATGTGAAGAGACAAAAAGTAGAAATGAAAGAACATTAGATGATTAACCCGGGCAGTTCAACATCTGACTAATAGAAATTCCAACAGGAAATAAAACAGAAAAAAATGGAGAGTTGGAAGTTAGTAAAGGAATATTGCAAGAAAATAAAGGAAACTAAAAACATTAATGTGGACTTTAAAGGGTCTACCTGGTGCCAGGCACAATGAATGAAAAAAGACCCACACCTAGGCATGTCATCAAGAAATTTCAGAAGCTGGTGTCTTAACCAGTTCTCTCAGAAATCCATGTTAACAAGTTTTCCAGGTGATTCTGCTACATTCTCAAGCTTGAGGGCCACTGGTCAAAGCCAATTAAGTCAGACCTGCCAGAAAACACTTTTTTTTGTGTGTGTGTGTGTGTGAGACAGTGTCTCAGTCTCTCGCCCAGGTTGAGGTGCAGTAGCATCATCATAGCTCCCTGCGACCTTAACACATTCACTGCCTCATGAGAGAAAACATTTTTCTTTGGGGGTTACATTTTTTTATTAGTTGAACCATATTAACTGCTATGTGAGTTGTATTTAACTCACTCTAGTTTTGAGCTGGGGGTTTATGAAGCATATGTGACTCACATGTCTCTTGACATAATAAAACACTGTGGCCCCAAAGAAGCATTGTTTTTTCTACTGTGATAGTCAATGTGCAAGAGACACGAATTCTATGGGGCCCCAGGTTCAAAACTAGTGTATAAGTTAAATGCAATTCACATGGCAGTTAATGTGTTAACCTCCTAGGCTCTCTCCCACCTCGGCCTCCCAAGCAGAGGGAGATGGGGCCCAGGCTGGACTCCAACTCCTGGCCTTAAGCTATCTTCCCACCTTGGCCTCTCATGGTGCTGAGATTACAGGAGTGAGCTGTTGTGCCAATTCCAAGGCGTTATTTAGGTGTCTGGTCTAGCATCTCATTCTCTGACTCTCTTTCAGCCATTTCTCTTACCATCTTGTTTAGTGACTTCAATAATATCATTGAAGGTTCACCCTACACCCTGACTTCTCAGTTCTTAGGCCTCCCAGAATTTTCCTTGCTGCACTGAGGAACCAGCCACGTATACTGTTATCATTCAAAGCTTTGACTTTGCTGTTGCCTCCTCAGAGAAGTCTTTTTTTTTTTTTGCAGTTTTTGGCTGGGACTAGGTTTGAACCCGCCACCTCTGGCATATGGGGCTGGTACCCTACTCCTTTGAGCCACAGGCACCACCCTGGGAAGGCTTTTTTGAACTTCCTAGTTATGAGCCGTAAGCCAGTTACTTTTCTTGGTATTACTATATTTTACCTTACTCCTACAACTAATTAGCACTGGATTGAATCTCACTGAACTATTACTTTGAATGTTTTCTCTGTCGTCTTGGTCCAGTTCCCTGAAAACAGAGCCTGAAATGGGGATGTTATTGAAGTGATTTATTGTGGGAGTTCTCTCAGGAGGGAGGTTACTCAACATGATTAGCCATCAGGTAAATTCAAATTAAAACCACAGTGAGATACCACTTCCCACCCACTAGAATGGGTAAAATTAAAAATCTGACAACACCAAATGTTGGCAAGGATGTGGAGCAACTTGATCTCTCACACATTACTGGTGCAAAATGGTACATCCACTTTGGAACAATGTTTGGCAGTTTCTTACAATGTTAAGTTACATGTCCATCTTATGATTCAATTATTCCATTTCTAGCTACTTACCAAAGAGAAACAAAGCATCCATTAACAGAATAGCTTGTGCAAGAATTTTGATGGGAGTTTTATCCATAAGAGCTATCAACTAGAAACAAAATGAATTTCCATCCACAGAAGAAAGGACAAATATGTTGTTGCAAATTCACGCAGTTGAATATTCCTCAACAATAGAAGATGAATTATTGATATACACAACATGGGTTAGTCACAAAGATTATGTTGAGTAAAACAGTCCATGTTTTATGGTTCCATGTATATGAAGTTTAAGAATAGACAAAATTATAGTGATAAAAATCAGAAACATGGCTGTGAAAAAGGTTGAAATAGACTGGAAGCATCCAAGAGGTGGTGATGGACATATTTAATTTTTGATTAGGGTGTTTGTCACATTGGAAGATATTTGTCAAAACTCATGGAATTGTATACTTCATATCTGTGTATTTTACTGCATGCCAATTCTATGTCAATTTAAGAAATATAAAACATCAAAAACTAAAAAATAAGAAAGAATATAATAGCTGTGGACAAATTTATTCTGAATAAGTTGCACCATGAAGTTGGTCCCCCTTTGAGGCAAAGGGCCTGGCTTTTGTATCCCTATGTCTTACAGTCATTTTCCCCTCAGTGTGAGAGGAGTTTATCCTTTGCTAAGAGGTGTCTCTAACCTGGCTGAGGATGCTTACCTGGAGGAGCGTTCATGACAAGGTATCAGCCAACAAGAGTCCAGTTGGGTCTGGGGGCATCTTCCAGGAGAGAGGGTCTGGGTTCCTCCCTTGCTTAGCCCAGATCCATTTACTTCTCATGTAAGTTCTCTCTATCCAGGTGTAGTTTCTCCAGGATTCTAGTTTGTCACAACGCTGAAGGATCTTGCAAGAGCAGGGGTGGTGGCATGAACTAGAGACCCTGGTACCGCAATTGGCCCCAAGGTCATCACTAGCACTCATCATCTCCCTCCTTCACTGCTCATTCCAGATTCCCCTTCTCCTTTGCTGGTTTCAGTGGCTGAACAGGTGGGGTGACTCAAATCCTCGTCCTGGAGGAGTCTGAGACCCTGACTATCATGCTTTTATCAGGCTGGGGTTCCTCCTAGGCCTGGGAGTACCAAGAGGTGCCCAGGGAACCATCTGAGCACCAAACAAGGACCTCTGTCTCCACCATGTGGCTGCAGCCCAGCCTCTCCATGATGATCACGACCAGCACGGTGATTACTTTTATTTATGTATCTTTGCCTTCTGGCCAACTGGAATGAGTTGCCAGCCATCAATGTGAACTTAGTGGGATTATTACCATGTCCCACGGCAGCAGCATCCTTCCTCTGGGTACTGGGGCCCCCAGACCCATGGAGCTCCAGGTTTCAGGCATGAAAAACACAGAGTGTGTAAATGAGTGTCTGGAGAGTGATGCCACCGGGGACTCTCCTATTCCTTTCTTCCCACCATTAAAATGTCAGATCTTGAGGTCATCTGCTGTCCATCTTGTTCACCACTGTATCTTCAAAGCTGAACATGGTGCCCAGCGCACGTTTAGCAGAAATATTTGCCACCTGACATCCAGAAGCTGGCTTGATGTTTTACAGGGCATGTTTAAGGAATATCAAACAATAAGTAGCATTTTAAAAGACATTCAATATATTTTATGATTACTAAGTTATACATATTTATCATAAATTTAAAATACAGAAAAAGCAGAGAAAAATAAAAATCACTCAGAGATAACCTACGTTAACTACTACTGCACCATGAACTTGGTCTACACTGGTGGCATCAGCACATTTCTGGGGGCACAGGGGTTTCAGAGAAGATGGCCCCAGGGTTCTTTTGAGAGGAAAGGGTAGAATGTATTTCCCCCACCCATAAAAAATCCTGGAATCCTTTTTAAAGTTTCAATTACATTTTGTTTGAAAGAAAGGGTTTGCAATGAAAATAATAAAAATGGTTGAAAACCACCAGTCTACTCCGTGGAGCTGGCAGTTTTCATTCAGCCGACATCCAATTTCATCTCACCCTCAATAAATAGTGCAGATGGTTTGGGAATCTACTGTAGTGTATGGCAGTTGCTGGCATTTGACCAGCTCTTGGTGTAGACTCCCTTTCTCCTCAGAATACCAGAGCTCTGTGATGGACAAAGGGAGCATTTAACTGCAGAAAACCAGATGTTGCCGACTGGAAGAGACCAGTGGTGTTTGAAAACAGCACTGTGAATGAGTCATGTTCAATCATCTCAGACAAGCATAAAAGTCTATAAAAGATTAGTGCAGAAGAGAATTTATACCAGTCTCTATGCTGTCTGGGAACATGATTTAGATTAAAAGACAAAAAAAAAATGATATGTATCTCCAAGCCACCTGCAGCACTGTTGTCAGAAGACTTTTAGGATTTGGATTTCAATGTCTGTCGCTATAACTGGTCAGATTACTTTTATTTTTGGAAAATCATTTGGACGCTTATCGAAACAATCAGATATGAGTGAGACTTTATATGGTTCTGATTCAGGTAATATGTCTGGGGGCTTGGCCTGGCTCATATAGCCAGTGGGTCTCCAGAGCCAGGATTCAAGCCTGCAGCTGCGTCTGAGATGGCACAGCAGGTCTATACCCCTTTGAGTTGGTGCTTAGGACAAAATGCATGTCCCTATTCAACAGTGATTTGGTTTGTTGTCTTAACTGGGAAAAGCAAGCTGGATGAAGTGCTGGGGACATAAGTTGCAGGACTGGTGGAATAGCCTGGTGTCTGTGTTTATGTGAAAAAGGTATTAATATTTTGTTGATCTGAAGCCTCTGAGAAATTGCTGCTGTTCTTGGCTTCCTTGGGTTGCAGTGAACAGAGCTGACCTCATGGCCAGCAACCTGCTTACCACACAGCATGGCTCGGGGATGTCACGCCACATCCTTACCAGCACTTGGCCTTGTCTCACTTTTTAATTGTATCCATTCTGGTGGGTAGATAGTGGTATTCCACTTCAGTCTGAATTAACATTTCTCTGGTAAGTAATGATGTTGAGCATTCTTTTCCATGCGTTTAGAGAAATTTTTTGGGACATGGCTGTTAACACAGATGTCCATTGAAATAGAATGAAAATGGGACACCATGTTTGTACCACAGAATACCTGTACTAGACAGCAATAAAAAATGGGCCACATGCAGTTAGTTACTCACAGCAACATGGACACAGGCACACAAGGTTGGAAAAGTATTCCCCTTGGCCATCTGGTGACCAAGGTGACATTCAGCAATGAGGTACATAGCACTTTTTCTAGGACGAGTTTGCAAACGTAATTTTCAGACCTAGTATGAAGATAGCTCTGATGGCCATTCCAGAAAAAGAGTTCCAAAATTGCTTGGAGGCTGGCCTGGGTGCTGGCCTGGGTGCAGAGCTTCCATAGGGGAGCACCTCAAAGGTGACCATAGTGGTATTCACCACTTTTCTTAGAATGAGTTCGTGAACTTAATTATCCAACCTCACATATACGTTGAGGGAAAGAAGAAAGACTCAAAAAATATAAACTCCGTCATCAAATGTATAAAATACAGAAACAGGCCAAACTAAATCTTGTGAGTGATAGCATGTAGGATAGACAAAGGTTACCCTTGTTTGGGAGCTGAAGTGGGGAAGTGTTTGGGGGTCACAGGTGATAATCTATATCTTGGCTTGGTTGAATATTGGCTTTTTGATAATTTATTGATTTGCTCATTTTTCTTTCATTTTTTGCATTTGAATACTATGTTTTAATACTGATTGTTTTTAGTTTGAAACTGACTTATGGATCATACAGCCATCACTTTCCCCTCAATGCTACTTATTTTATTCTTATTATTTTTATTAAATCATAACTTTGTGCATTGATGTATTTATGGAGTTCAGTGTACTGCTTCAATATACAATGTGAAATGCTTACATTGAACTAAGTAACACATCCATCAAAATTATATTCATTTATTAATAGTTTTGAAATGTGCCATTGCATCATGCACATCAGGTGAGGTCTCCCCAAATACCCTCCCTCCTCCCATATACCCCCTCCCCTCCCCTCTCTCTCCTCTTCCCTTCTACTTTCTGGACTATAGTTATGTTTTACCATTCAAACATATGAGTGTGTAGGTGGTTATATATTGATTTCATAGTAGTATTGAGTACATCGGATACTTTTTTTCCCCATTCTTGAGATACTTTACTAAGAAGAATATTTTCCAGCTCCATCCAGGTAAACATAAAAGATGTGAAGTCTCCATCTTTTGTATGGCTGCATAGTATTCCATAGTGTACATATACCACAATTTGTTAATCCATTCATGGATTGATGGGCACTTGGGCTGTTTCCATGTCTTGGCTATTATGATTTGGGCTGCAACAAACATTCTGGTGCAAATGTCTTTGTTGGAAAATAATTTTTGATCATCTGGGTATATACCTAGTAGAGGAATTGCAGGATTGAACAGTAGGTCTACTTTTAGTTCCTTGAGTGCTCTCCAAACTTCTTTCTAAAAAGGTCGTATTAGCTTGCATTCCCACCAGCCATGTAGAAGTGTTCCCTTCTCTCTGCATCCACGCCAACATCTGTAGTTCTGGGATTTTGTGATGTGGGCTACTCTTACTGGAGTTAGATGGTATCTCAAAGTGGTTTTGATTTGCATTTCTCTGATGATTAAGGATGATGAGCATTTTTTCATGTGGATATGGGAGGAGAGAGGGTATGCACCTGTAGGCCATGCACCTGTCTTCATCAGAGAAGTTTCTGTTCAAGTCTCTTGTCCACATAGAAATGGGGTTATTTATTCTTTTCTTATTGATTAGTTTAAGTTCTCTGTAGATTCTAATTATCAGACCTTTGTTGGGAGCATAACCTGCAAAAATCTCCCATTCTGAAGGTTGTCTGCTTTACTTACTGTGCTCTTGGCTGTGCAAAAGCTTTTTAGTTTGATCAGATCCCAGGAATATATTTTTGGTGTTGCTTCAATTGCTCAGGAGGTCCTCCTCATAAAATATCCTCCCAGGCTGATGTCTTTAAGTGTTTTCGCTGCACTCTCTTCTAGTATTTTTATCATTTCATGTCTTAAGTTTAAATCTTTTATCCAGTGAGAATCAATTTTTGTTAATGGTGAAAGGTGGGGGTCAAGTTTTAGTCTCCTACAGGTTGCCAGCCAGTTCACCCAGCACTATTTGTTAAATAGGGAGTTTTTCCCCCCACTGAATATTTTTGATAGGCTTGTCAAAGATCTAATGACAATAAGTAGCTGGGTTCATTTCTTGGTTCTCTATTCTGCTCCATAATCTACCGCTCTATTTTTGTGCTAGTACCATACCGTTTTGATCACTATAGATTTATAGTATAGCCTGAAGTCTGGTAAGGTAATACCTCCTGATTTGTTCTTATTTCTGAGTAATGTATTTGTTTTTTCTGATTCCATATAAAATGAAGTACTATTTTTCAAGTTCTGTAAAGTATGACAATGGTGCTTTAACAGGGATTGAATTAAATCTGTAGATTGCTTTGGGTAGTATGGACATTTTAACACTGTTGATTCTTCCCAGCCATGAGCATGGTATGTTTTCCTATTTGTTAACATCTTCAGCTATTTCTTTTCTCAGAGTTTCATAGTTCTCTTTATAGAGATCTTTCACATCCTTTTTTAGGTAAATTCCCAGACACTTCATCATCTTTGGCACTATTGTAAAAGGAATAGAGACCTCGATTGTTTTTTCAGCTTGACTATTGTTGGCATATATAAAAGCTACTGACTTGTAAGTATTGATTTTGTATCCTGAGACACTGCTGTATTCCTTGATCACTTCTAAGAATTTTGAAGTTGAGTCCCTAGGATTTTCTGGGTATAAGACCATATCATCAGGGAAGAGTGAGAGTTTGATCTCCTCTGACCATATTTGGATACCCTTGATCGCCTTCTCTTGCTGGATTGTGATGGCTAAGACTTCCATTACTATGTTGAACAGCAGTGGAGACAGTGGGCATTCTTGCCTTGTTCCTGATCTGAGTGGAAATGTTTTCAATTTTACACCATTCAATATGATACTGGCTATGGGTTTACTGTAGATGGCCTCTATCAGTTTAAGAAATGTCTCTTCTATGCCTCTTTTCTTAAGTGTTCTGATCATGAAAGGATGCTGGATATTATCAAAGGCTTTTTCTGCATCAATTGAGAGAATTATATGGTCTTTGCTTTTTATTTTATTGATGTGATGGATTATATTTATAGATTTGTGTATGTTGAACCAAACCTGTAACCCTGGAATAAAACCAACTTGATCATGGTGTATAATTTTTTTGATATGTTGTTGAATTCCTTTTGCTAAGATCTTATGAATATTTTTACATCGATATTCATTAATGATATTGGTCTATAATTTTCTTTCTTTGTTGGATCCTTTCCTGGTTTGGGTATCAGGATGATATTTGCTTCATAGAATGTGTGGGGAAATATTCCTTCTTTTTCTATGCTTTGGAAAATGGTGTATAATATAGGTGTACTAGTTCCTCTTGAAAGGTTTGATAGAATATGGATGTGAAGCCATCTGTCCTGGACTTTTCTTTTTTGGGAGATTTTGTATTCTTGATGCTATTTCAGTGGTTGATATAGGTCTATTCAAGATTTTTTATTTATTTATTTATTATTTTTTTTTATTCAAAATTTTTAATTCTTTCTGGTTGAGTCTAGGAAGGTGGCGTGCTTCCAGGTCCATTTCCTTCAGATTTTCATTCTTCTGGGAAAAGAGATTTTTGTAGTTTATTGAGGATGTTTTGAATTTCTAAAGTGTCCATCGTTATTTCTCCTTTATCATTTCTGATAGACAATTAGAGATTTTATTTTTCTACTTCTGGTTAGGTTGGCCAAAGGTTTATCAATTTTGTTTATCTTTTCAAAAAAACCAACTTTTTGTTTCATTGATCTTCTGAATGGTTCTTTTGTTTTCAATTTTATTTAATTCTACCCTAATTTTGGTTATTTCTTTTCTTCTGCTGGGTTTGGGGTTGGAATGTTCTTCCTTTTCCAGTTGCTTGAGATGATTGATTAAGTTGTTGGCTTCCTCTCTTTCTGTTTTCTTTTTCTTTCTTTCTTTTTTTTTGCAGTTTTTGGCTGGGGCTAGGTTTGAACCCACCCCCTCTGGCATATGGGGCCGGCGCCCTACTCCTTTGAACCACAGGCACTGCCCTCTTTCTGTTTTCTTGATGAAGGCTTCCAATGCTATAAATTTCCCTCTTAGAGCTGCCTTTGCAATATTGCACAGGTTTTGATAATTTATGTCTGGTTATCATTTTGTTCCAAAAATTTGGTGATTTCCTTCTTAATCTCATCTTTGACCCAACTGTTATTCAGCCTAAGATTAGTTTCCATGACTTTGTTTGAATATGGAGATTCCTGTTGCTTTGAGTTCAACTTTTATTCCATGGTGTTCTGAGAAGATACACAGAATAATTTCTATACTTTTAAATTTGTTAGTTTAGATTAATGTCCTAGGATATGATCTATTTTGGAGGATGACCTGAGGACTGATGAGAAGACTGTATATTCAGTTTTATTAGGGTGAAATGTTCTGTAGAGGTCTGTAAAGTCCATTTGTTATAGGGTCAGGTTTAAGTCTAATATTTCTTTGTTTAGTTTCTTCTTGGAGGATCTATCCAAAACTGTCAAAGGGGTGTTAAAATCTCCAACTATTATAGTGCAGGAAGATATCAAGTTGTTCATATAATTAGGGTCTGCTTTATGAATTGAGGAGCATTCTGGTAGGGTGCATAAATGTTAATTATTGAAATCTCTTCATGTTTGGTGTTTCCCTCGACAAATGTGTAGTGAGCATTCTTATCTTTCTTTATCTTTGTTTAAAGCCAATTTTATCTGCTACTAAAATTGCAACCCCTGATTTCTTACGGTTTCCATTTGCCTGTATTATACAAGTCCATCCCTTCACCCTGAGCCTATTTTTATCCTTTAAGGTAAGGTGAGATTCTTATATACAGCAGATATCCAGTCTGAGTTTATGTATCCAGTCAGCCAGCCTGTGCCTCTTTGGAGGACAGTTTAAACCATTCACATTAATTGAGAGAATTGATAAGCCTGGTTGTGTTTTGGGTGTCATGATTTTCAGATGTCCAGTGTACTTTTTTTTTTTTTTTTTTTGTAGAGACAGAGTCTTACTTTATTGCCCACGGTAGAGTCACACCGGTGTCCCACAGCTCACAGCAACCTCCAACTCCTGGGCTTAAGTGATTCCCTTGCCTCAGCCTCTCAAGTAGCTGGGACTACAGGTGCCTACCACAACATCTGGCTATTATTTTGTTGCAGTTTGGCAGGGGCTGCGTATGAACCCACCACCCTCCGTATATGGGGCTGGTGCCCTGCCCACTGAGCCACAGGCGCCACCCCCAGTGGACGTTTTCAATCCTTTCACCACTGTGGAAGTTGGGTTTTGTTCAAAAATTTCTGGGTGAGTTTACTTTGGACGTAGAGCATTGTGTGGGTCATTGTGGAGGATGGGTCTGAGAATATCTTGGAGAGCTGGTTTCATTATGGCAAATTTCTTCAACATGTCTATGTCATTAAAGTATTTGATTTCTCTATCATAAATGAAACTCAATTTAGCTGGATAGAGGATCCTGGGGTGGAAGTTGTTTTGTTTTAGGAGATTGAAGGTCAATGGCCATCTTCTTCTGGCTTGAAATGTTTCAGCTGAGAGATCTGCAGTCATTCTAATACTTCTCTCTTTGTAGGTGATGCTTTTCTTACATCTGGCTGCAGAATTTTCTGCAGAATTTTCTCCTTTGTCTTAACTTTGGCAACGTTAATCACAATGTGTCTAGGAGATGCTTTATTTGGATTGAATCTTGCTGGGGTTCTGAAACTGTCTGTCATCTGAAGTTCTGTATCTCATGCAATGCTTGGGAAATTCTCCTCCAAAATCTCTTGGAGTAGAGCATCTGTACCTTTAGGATCATCCTCTTCTCCTTTGGGAATTCCCATAAGACGAATGTTTGACCTTTTGGAGTGATCCCACAACTCTCTCAGGGAGTGATCAGTTTTTGGTCTCCATTTTGTCTGCCTCTGAGTATTTGCGAACATTCAAAAGCTTTGTCTTCAGTTTCAGAGATCCTTTCTTCTGCCTGGTCAACTCTATTACTTAGGGATTCTACTGTATTTAGGAGCTCCTCAACTAACTTTTTCATTTCCTTGAGCTCTGCTATCTCTTTTCTCATTATGTCCATATCTTTGGTGACTTGAGCTTTGAATTCATTAATTTCTTGAGACAACTTTATAACTACTCTTTGGAATTCAATTTCTATCTTTTCTTCCATTCTATTTATCTGATTTGCAATCCGTATTCTGAATTCAATTTCTGATATTGCTGCCATCTGTCTATGCATGACGTCTTCAGTTGTATCTCCTTTGTCATTTCTTGGGGAGGAGGGAGTTTAATCTACTCTGGTTATTCATGTTCCCAGAGTTCTTCTGTTGGGTCTGCCCCATGTTTATTTTTCACCATTTAGTTATTAGAACTGGTAGGGTGAGATTGAATTGGGGTTCCCAGGTAGTAGAGATAGCCCCTTACCAAAGTGCTAGGCTTTGTAATTGTGGCTTATCTCTTACAACTTTACAAAGGCCCCTTTCAGAGTTTTGGCTGGAGACTCTGAGGACCTACTTGGTGAGATAGTGCAAGGTAGCTCTGTTTTGATATCAGCCAATGTCTACCCTATCCTAAGAAACCACAGTATTAGGTTTAAATCTCGGCTATGAAGAGATACAAACAGCTGCAGTGCCCAATCCCCACCCTTCAGTTCTTTTCCACTATAGAACTTCGAAGATCAACCTTAGAATGTTCTCGAGTGGACAGCCCCAGAGGCGGGTTCCAATTAAATTGTCTCAGGCAGTGCAAAGCCTGCTCAACAGAGAGGGATTCAAGGGTCTCCAACAGCACATTTGGAGCCAGGGATCCACACTCTCACCCACCAGACTCAGTCCACACTGTTGTCCAGTTCTCTGCTCACAGGTCCAGTTGGAGCCAGGGGCCATGCCCCTGCCCACCGGTCTCAGTACACACCCAGCTAGCCTCTGCTTGCCTGACCAGTTGGAGTCAGGGGACCATGCCCCTGCCTACCAGTCTCACTCCACTTCCTGGCAAGCCTCTGTTCTCAGGCTCTGTTAGATTCAGGGCACCACACCCTGTCCACAGGTCTCAGTCTTCACCCTGTAAGCCTCTGCTCACCAGCCCCACTGGAGACAGGGGACCACGCCCTAGCCCTCAGGTCTTGGTTCACACCCAGCAAGCCACTGCTTGAGGGTTCTGTTGGAATTAGGGGATCACGCCCTTGCTCTCAGGTCTCAGTCCATGCCTAGCAAACCCCTGTTCAAAGGCCCAGGGGACCAGCCCTGTATACTGAACTCAGTCCACATGGGGCAACCACTCTCCCACTGTGGGCACCATCAGAGCCAGGGGCTCTGTACCCTGTCCCACCAGACACAGCCCAAACTGAGGGTCAACACCACCACTGTCTGGGCATAGTCATAACCAGGGGACTGTTCCTCTGCCTGCTGTGTGTCCCTTTCTTCCCACAACCTCTTTCTTCCCAGTTCATCACAGATTCTGTCCTGATGGTTGGTGGTCAACACTATGCCCAGATCTCCCAGCACAAGACCAAACACTCTGTGCTCTGCATGGGGCAGAACTTCAGACTGCCATGCAAGGGGGAAAGGGTGGACTGGGAGTTTGGACTTGTGTGTGTGGGGGTGTATCTGTTCAATTTTATGCCTGGCGGGGTAGTGTCTAGGTTCATAAGTGAGACCTCCCTGGAGAAAGAGACCTGGAGTTTAGCAGCTCTCTCTAGCGAGGTAAAATGAGAGGTCTTTTGTTTCTTGCTCATTTGTAGTTAGCCTGCGGCAGGCCTCCTGCTTGGGGAGGGCTCCCGTCCTCCAGTCAATAGCCTTTGTACCTGTAATTTGTTTTCTTGAATGCTCTTCCTTGGAGTTATAGCTTGCCAAACTTCTTTCTTGGCTTGGCTCCCCACCTTTGGCTTCATAGAGTCCAATTCTGTCCACTTTCTCTTCTTCTACAGGAGCCTCTGCAGAGGGTTGCTACTAGTCAGCCATCTTCCCAGAATCCTCTGCTCATTTTTTTTGTATGTGCGTTATACTTCCCAGTAAAAAGAGAGAGAGGGAGAGATGGCAGGAAAGAGAGGAAGACCTCAGGGATGGGGCCAGGCTGGGTGGGTCTGGGGTGCCATCTTTTGACTGTCTTCTGTGGCTGTCTCACCACCTGCCCACTGATGTTTTTAGAACATATTTCACACTTCTTTCACTCATGCTGTCCTAGGCTGGGCTCGCCAGGAAGCAGACAGATTCCAGGACAGAGTTTAACTTGCAGAGTATTTATTGTGAGTGCTGTGGGGATCCCATACCTGCAGAAAGTTGGGGAAGGAAGTAGGAATAGGCAGAGGGGACTTTGAGCCCTGATGGAGGCCCCATGCCAACCTTGGCCCAGTGACTCCACGGGAAGCTCTGGAACTGAAATAGCCCTTTATAGTTATATACCCCTGCATGAATTGGTCACTGGACACAGCCACCCCCCCCCCAAATCATTGCTGACCCTGGAGAATTGCCCCGTCCTTTCCAGGGCTAATCAGTTCCTGGAGATAGCAAATGAGTTGACTTTAGGTATACCTTTCACATGAAAACCAACTAATCTAGAGCCCACAAGCCTAGCCACCTGTCCTAATCACCACAGGGCCAGTTTCCAGACAGCTAGGGATAGCTCCCATGCTCCAGAGGCTGCTAAAATTGTTCAGACTCACCAATCCTGAGCTTGTTTACTATGCCTCACCAATTTCTTCCCTTTGAAACCATAATAAAGACTCTATCTGCTCCATTCATGTAAACATAAAAGAGGTAAAGTCTCCATCCTTTTTTAATGCTGCATACATATACCACAATTTATTAATCCATTCATAGGTTGATGGGCCCTTGGGCTTCTTCCATGACTTGGCAATTATGAACTGAGCTGTAATGGACAATATGATTTGTTCATTATTTTTGTTACAAATTGATTTTTGGTGTTTTGGATATACACTTAGTAGAGGAATTGCAGGATCAAATGGCAGATCTACATTTAGATCCCTGACTGTTCTATGTTTACATAGATGGAGCTGGAAAATATTTTTCTTAGTAAAGTATCTCAGAAATGGAAAAAAAAAAAAAGTATCTCAGAAATGGAAAAAAAAAATCCAATGTACTCAGTACTATTATGAAACCAATTTATAATCCCTCACACTTTCATATGAAAGATGAATCACAACTATAGCCCAGGATGAAGGAGGGAAGGGGAGAGGGATGGGAGGGGAGGGGGGGTTTGATAGAGGGAGGGTAAATGGCGGGACCACATCTATGCAGTATATTGCAAGGGTACAAGTCAAATCTATCAAGTTTAGAACACAAATGTCTTAACACATTGATTAAGTAAATGAGGTGAAAGCTGTTAGCTAGACGTAAGCATTCCAATTTGTACAAAAAATCAACACATTGAATCTCACATCTCATACATAGATCATGAATGTATTCATAATCTATGTATATATGACTTTATAAAAGGAAAACAAAATAAAGACTCCATCTGCCTCCTGGCCCACACTGATGCTGCCCCCATGTGGCCCTGTGTGGCATGGCCAGCTCCCTCTATTTGGGATCTGTAACAAACTCTTCTGTAATTTCAGATGGTCTCCTCATCTGGATGGCTTTGCCATCTCCTAATATGAAAAAAAAATTACATTTTAAAACACAACCCTGGGAAGCCATGGACTAGCATGAGGAAGCTCTCTGCATCGCAGGCCATCCCTGGAGAGCCTGCTAGTTGGAGTCCATCTGCCAACAAGGCCTTCCTTGACCTGGGTGGTCAGTATCTGCCCCAGGGTCTTTACCTTAAGGTCTAAATATCCCTTTCATAGCAGAGCTGGGATAGGGAGAGGTGAGTGAGGAACTGCACAGCCTGAGAGTGGGTGGCTGGTTAAATTTTGCCTCTTTCATGCTTCACCCTAGCCTTATCCCTGGATCCCTCTCTTCTCTACCAAGCAGCAAGAGTGATCCTGCGTCCCACCTCCATCAGAAACTCTCCCCTGCCTCCCTTCTCACTCAGTGTAAAAGCCAAAGTCTTTCCTGTGCCCTCTAAGGCCCTACAGGATCTGGCCTCCATGACCTGTTGGTCCTCATCTCCCACAATCTCCCCCTTACTCTGCTCCAGCCACACTGGCCTCCTCACAATGCTTCCACAGTAGTCCTACCCCAGGACATTTTCACTCTCTTTGTCCTCTGCCTGGAATGCCCCTGACTCATTCCTTCATGTCCTTTCAATCTGGTCCCCCGCCCTGGCCACCACCTGTTCTAAACTTCTGTACTTCCCCTACCTCTAACATGGCCTTTTCCCCTTTTCTGCTTTATTTTAATCTATGGAATGTACTATGTATTTGACTTATTATTTCATTTAATGTCTGCTTTCTCCACTTGAACGCAAGCTCTGGGGGGTGGGGAGAGTAGGGGTAAGGGATTTGGGTCTGTTTGTTCATTGCTGGTTCCTCATAACCCCAAACAGGACCAAACACATAGTATACAAAATTATTCATGGAATGAAGGCAAAGGCGTATGTTTTGGAGAAGGGGCTCAGGCTCACTCCTCTGCAGTGCCCTTGGGTCAACTGTGGTCCAACACCCAGTGTGTACAATTTAATAAAAGAGGCACCTTAATTTTGCCTTCTCAGCTCTCTCGAATTCCTCTTTCATGTCTCTCCCCTCCCTCTGCTCTTTCACATCCATTTTCTTTCTTTCTCCCACTCCTTCCTGCTTTTTGGTACTTGATGGAATCACATTAAACTAATAAACCTTTCATTACTTGATTGTGCCTGTAATTACGCACACTGAGAGCCGGGTTTGTTTTGATTTTCTGTGGACTTTCAGTCGCTGATGCTTTTGAACACTTGCTTTTATTCCTCAGTTGCCACTTGACCCCCACCACCCCTATTTTAAAAAGGATGAAAAGCTTAGAAAAACATCAGAAATATCCTTTTATTTTTCTCGCAATTGATTTGGAGGGTTTTGTTTTGATTCTGTCTTGGAAACAGTGGGTGTTAAAGAATCACATGGTTCTAAACTGGCCATCAGGCTTGGACTCTGACACAGGAAAGAAATGAAGCTTCTGTTTACTGGGGGCTTTGAAAGAATCCACATTAAAGGGTAAGTTTGGTACAATCCTCTGAGCTGCCATTGAGGCTGGATAAGGTTGGATTGGACCAGAGCTTCCCAACCTGGGCCCTATAGACATGGCGGGTGGTGGATGGTTCTTGCCTTGGGAGCCATCTCGTGCCTGGTAGGATTTTTAGCAGCATCTCTGGCCTCTATTTAATAGATGCTAATTGCACCTGCCTCACTGGTGATAATTAAACATTTCTCCAGGCATTTTTCAAATGCCCCCCTCCGCCCCTGCTACCCAAGGGCTAGGGAAAAACCACTCCCAGTTGACAACCGCAGGATTAGATCAAAACCTGTGTGAAGATGTTTATAGCAGCATTGTTCATTATAGCTAAGAGGTGGACACAGCCCAAATGCCCACCAACAGATGGATGGGGCCACAAATGCTGTCTGTCCATACAGTGATATCATTCAGCCATGAAAGTAAATGAAGTACTGGCAGATGCTTTGGAATGGACTAACCTTGACGACACCATGCTAAGTAAAAGAATCCAGATGAGACAGGCCATATATGATATGATCCAATTATACGAAATATCCTTAACAGGTAAACAGGTAAACCCACAGAGACAGACAATGGATAGGTGGGTGTCAGGGGCTGGGCAGGTGTGTGTGTGTATCTGGGGTGGCTGCTAACAGGTACGAGGGTTCTTTGGGGGATGATGAAAAAGTTCTGGAACTTGGTAGTGGCAATGATTGCACAACATTGTGAATGTACTTAATGCCACTGAAATGAACACTTTGGTTAAAATGATAACTGTGTAATGTGTACTTTATCCCATTTAAAAGTAAAAACACAAAAACCTGCTGTGGTGGCTCACATCTGTAATCCTTGCCCTCTGGGAGGCTGAGGCAGGAGGATCCCTTGAGCTGAGGAGTTAGCGGCCTGAGCAAGAGTAAGACCCTGTCTCTACTAAAAATAGAAAAATAAGCTAGGTGTGGTGGCTCACACCTGTAGTCCCAGCTACTAGGCTGAGGCAGGAGGATCCCTTGAGCTGAGGAGTTAGCGGCCTGAGCAAGAGTAAGACCCTGTCTCTACTAAAAATAGAAAAATAAGCTAGGTGTGGTGGCTCACACCTGTAGTCCCAGCTACTTGGGAGGCCGAGGCAAGAGGATCACTTGAGCCCAAGAGACTGAGGTTGCTCACATGAGCTGCTTTTATTGGTATGTACAACAGCCAATTACGCACATCAGGAAACTCAAAAGTGAAAAAGGTTTGGTTTTTTTCTCTTCCCTTCTAGGGAGAGACAGCTCCTCCCATCTCCCACATTCCCTATTACCCCCACCCAGGGATAAGAATCACTGATTTGCATCAGTCAGATTGATTCGGGGAAATATTTCTTGAGGATGGATATTTAAATGAAATTATTTCAATAATCTTTTGTCATAATGAGATAGTGGCTTAAATAGCAACCATTTCTTGGCTCACAATTTTGTGATTTTCACAGGCGTCAGCAGGGATGGCTCATTTCTGCTCTCTGTGGTGTCACCTGGGGCCACTCACATGGCTGCCTTTATCTGGAAGTGAGGCTGGGACTGGGAAATCCAACATGGCTTTACTCACACATCCAGCAGTTCTGGCTCTTGGCTGGAGGCCTCAGCTCTCTACATGGCCTCGTTCAATAGTCTAGACTAACTTTTTCACAAAATGGCAGCTGGTTTCCCAGAACACGAAAAGGAAGCTGAAAGTTTCTTCATATCTAGGTCTGCAATTCACTCAGCATCACTTCCACTGTTTTCTGGTAGTCAAAGCAAGTGACAAGTCAAGGTCAAGTTCAAGTCATGGAATTATAGACTCTATGTCTTGATGGGAAGAACTGCAAAATATTGGAAGCCATGATTTCCAGTCCTCTGCAGGGGTGAAAACATGAGTGGGTATGGTGTTGTTAAAAGAACACAGATCCTGGGCGGCGCCTGTGGCTCAAAGGAGTAGGGCGCCAGCCTCATATGCCAGAGGTGGCGGGTTCAAACCCAGCCCTGGCCAAAAACTGCAAAAAAAAAAAAAAATTCTCTTAAAAAGAACACAGATCCTGAGGCTAGGGGACAGCTTAAAAGTAGCTCTTATAACTAATTCCTGCTCCTGTGTTCCTCTGCACCCCTCACCTTGGGAAAAATATGAGTTCACTGTGTTCTGCTTTTATTTATCTTTGACTCAACAAATATTTATTGAGAACCAGCTTGTGTCAGGCATTGTCCTAAGACTCTGTGGATACAACAGTGAGGTAACTGGAAAAGGTTCCTGGTGTCAGAACTTCTGTTTTTCCAGGGAGAGTCAAGACATTATCAAGTAAACAAAAAAATTCAGCAAGATAGTTAGAGAAGGTGATAAAAAGCTCTGCTGAAAACACAGCTGGCCATGGGGGGAACTTGAGCCAAGTGGCTAAAAGAAAGTGAAGGGGAAAGAGGAAAGTATTAGATTGGGTGTTGGAGGAACATTGGGCCTGGGCATGTAAGTTGTCTAAATGTGGATCTAATTTGGAAGGTTTAGAGAGTGAGACCAGAGACTCCGCATTTCCAACAAGTCCAGGTGTTGTTGATGCTGCTGATCTTTGGACCTTGCTTTGAGTAGCAAGAGTCTAGATCAGGGATCAGTAAACCGTGGCTGCTGTGACCACCCCAGCCTGCACCCTTGCTTTTGTAAATAATGTTTTGTCGGAACAATACTCTGTCCATCTATCTACTATTGCCTATGATTGCTTTTGTGATACATCAGCAGAGCTGAGTAGTTGCCAGAGAGATTGCATGGCTCACAAATCTGAAAATACATATTATCTGGCGCTTCACAGAAGAAGTGTGCCAATCCCTGGACTAGATTATGTAGGGTGAGGGTGTTCAACCTTTCTATTTTCTCTGCTGCACATTGGAAGAATAAAAATTGTCTTCGGCCATACATTAAATACACAAACACTAATGATAACTGATTAACAAACTAAAAAGTTCCCTGCATACTTTCTTGTGATATCTGACATCATAGATAAGCAAAGAAAATCCTCATAAAGTCAGCATGTGGCCCATGGGTCACAGGTTGGACACCCCTGATGTAGGGTCTTGAAGGAGTTGGAATATATATTTTTTTCTAAATGTGATGGGAAATCACATGAAGGGCTTTAAGTAGGGGATGATGTGGTCTAAATTGTGTTTTACAAAGACCTCTCTGGGTGCTTTGCAGAAAATGAATGCAGGGAGTCTTACACAAAGGGAGGAGGCCATTTAGAAGCAGAGTTTGTGAGGAAACTTAGCATAGCCACAATCCCTTCCCTTTATAGTGTGTTCTGCCCAAACGACATCTGTTTTGTATTTACCCTTCTTCTTTTCTGGAAGGTTCTACTTGTGAAATTATGGAAACTTGAACAATTAAGGTATTCTTGGCATATAACATCCTGCTACCGTTTCTATACGTTGTATGCAGATCTATTTTTATTGCAAGGTGGGTATAAAATCTAACAAGACGAAGTAAAGTATTAGTAGACAACTTTAGAAAACATTCAGGAAAAAGAGTCAGGGCGTGGGAAGGCTGTTGGGATCACCCAGACAGGAAATAAGGAGGCCTTCAACTGGATGAGCAGCACAGGAGAGGAGAGTGAACAAGTTCTTGCATCCAAAGTGATGGTTCTGCAACTTGGGTAGAGGGGATGAAATAAGTAGAAGAGGCCTCAAATCGGCTTTCGGTTCAAGGCTGTTGTATCTGAAGATTCTTTCTAAGTAACCCAGCCCTGCTCACTTGAGTGGGGGAGGGGACTTCATAGCCACTTTGCACATGTCTCTCCCATGCATATCATTTTTCTCCGGGACTTCATGTGATCTAGGATAGGATTCCAATTTTTCTGAATGTTCTGCTCATAACATCACCTAGTAATATCAGTGTTATTATTAATTTTAATTGGCAAATAAAAATTGTGTGTATTTGTGGTGTACCACACGATGTTCTGAAATACACAAACATGGAGGGGCGGCTAAATCAAGCTAATTAACATATGCATTATCTCACATACTATTTTTTGTGGGGAGAACGCTTAACATCTTTCTCAGTGATTTTGGGGTATACAACACAGTGTTACTAACTGTAGTCACCACATTGTACCATAGAGCTCTTGGACTTATTCTCTCTAACTGAATTTTGTAACTTTTGGCCACCATTGGGAGATGTTGGTCCAATACTAATACATTATTAGTATTATGTTGTTACCCTGATTTCCAACATACCTCCTATGAATTCGTAGCAGACATTCATTCTGTGAGCAAAATGACTTAGGTAATGAAATGTCCTGGCTACAGCAGTGGGTAAGGTGAGGAGAGCTGGATTAAGGAGGTGGAACCAGGATTTCTATTCATGGGTCTAGAACAGTGGATCCTAACCTTTGTGGTACCAGGGACCAATTTCATGGGAGACAATTTTTCCACCTATGGGAAAGCAGGGAGTGGCCAGGAGGCAGAGCTCAGGGGGTGATGCTGTGCAGCCTGGGTCCTAACTTGGGGACTGATGCAGACCAGTATTAGTCCAAGGCCTACTGGGGTTGGGGAGCGCAGGACTAGATGATTCTTTAAGAGGCTCATATTGTCCTTAAAGGTTTTTGTGATAACTATTCGATAACCTTTGGTTAACCTTCTTCCTTCTCAAGATAATAAATAAATAAATAAGAAAAGAAAAATAGAGAGAAATTACCATGATGTCAGTGGGAGGGAATTGAGTAACAGCCCTTGTAAGTAGTAAACAGAAATTTCTCAGAAATGATCATGCAGCTGAATAGCTTCCCTTCTGAGAGGAAAGCACATCAAATCATGAAAGTTCTGGAAGAGGGTCTTGGAGATCATCACTTCCCAACTTCCTCCAGTCAATAGGCCAGGAGGCTGGGATCTCAAGAAGGGACGGGACGTGCCCAAGGACACCCAGGAAATTGCCGTTGGCATCAGCACTAAAACCCAGGGTTTTTTTCTGTCTTCTCAGCCAGGACACTTGTTCCAACACTTGATAATCCTGAATGGCTTTGCCTGCACTGGAGGTTGCAAATTGGTGGCCCTCAGCTAGTGTGTTTTGTTTGTTCCTCACAGTGGTGGCTTTACTTTATTTTATTTTGGTGTCACTCATTGAATTAGTTGCCTTCATGTAAAAAGGGGAAGATTCTACACAAGTATCTGGACTGTGGGGTTCTCTTTAAAAATCAGAGAAATTAGCAAGCTAGGTCCTCCAACTTGCATGGCTACATTCAGGGGTGGAGCTGAGAAGTAGTTGTCCCCTTTAGTTGAGGCAGGAGTTCTTTAGAAACTACAGGTGCACCCAACCCTCTCTCTCAGGATCTTTGCAGAGAGGGCCTGGGAGTTTGCATTTTAACAAGCTCCCGGCAACACTTATTCACTCTGAAACTTGAGAACCACTGTCCTAACCCCTCACATGCTTGATCATTTCCTGGTGTTGTTTATCTGGAAATCTTGGGTCCCACCCTAGGTATAGCCTCAGGGAAGGCAGACACCATTCAAACCCTCCCTCCATCACTTGCTAGTAGGGTGATCTTGAATAGTGCTTCCTCTCTCGGAAAGTGGGAGGGCTGGTAGGTGTGCTGGTTGTGCTCTGTTTGACTGTCCCTGGGCCCTGTATCAACTCTTCACCCTTCTCATCCTATTCTGTGCTTTGGGGAGCTCAGTAGCATGAATCTTATTGCCGGGTCCCCTTGGCCTCTGGCTGTCTGTTGGGGGCTTAGAGAGTAGAGGAAGAGAAGGAGGGGCGTGTGTTCTCTAAGCTTCCTCCTAACAGAAGGGTTTTGGAACCTGCCGTTTTCCTCCCCAGCGAGGGCTCCTGTGGGGGCTCCTCTTTCGTGTTTCAGCCCTCCCTGGCTCTAGAGACACTGATCTCACTCGGCCGAGAATGACCATGCATGTCCACCGCTGCTGGCCTCCAGGGATTTATTTCAATATCCTCTGCTGGTTCCTTCACCCTATCCACACCTGTGTGAAGAGTCCCTTTATTAAAGTCTCCTCGATTAAAACCTTTGAGTGTACCAAATATCGTGTTTTGCCATGTATAATGCTCACTCTTTTGCCCAAATTTGGAGGGAAAACTAAGGATGCCCATTATACACGGGTAGTACCAATTCTATATCTAGGTAAATATTTTTAATTTTTTTTATTTATGCTTATGTGTTAAAAGTGTAAATTTAGAAAGCAACTATATATATATATATATATGCAAAATAATACCCTGAAATCAGGTCATCAGTTTTGTTGAACTTAGGACAAATCTGCAATGAAAGTATTTTTGACCAATGAGGAGCAACATCCTTCTCTTTAAACCCTTTAGGTGAGAGCTAGCAATCTGGTCGATATTGTTACAACATTATGTTGTAAATATAACATAATAGGTACTTACATAGCAGGTAAATACAAAAAACAGGTACTTAAATATAAACAAGTAAAATCTTGAATAAAAGATTTTTTTTCTCCTAAAAGTTTGGGCCCATAACATGGGTGCTCATTGCACACGGCATAATATGTTATCTCCTGTTGGGATCCCGACTGATAGAATATCCTAGAGCAGTGATTTTTTAACCAGTGTACCGAGAGAGATCTTAGGTGTGCCACAAAAATTTTTAAAGATTATTAATTAAATTATTTTTGAAAGAAGTTGAAAGCACAGTAAGCATATTCCTTTTTTCACTCTTGTTTTTTGATCAACATAATTTAAGTGTGCCATGGAGGTTTAACTGTAGGTTCAAAGTGTGCCGTGAGATTAAAAAGGTTGAAATCCTGTCCTGGAGGCTTCAGGGAGGGCATTCAGCAAATGCTCCAGCCATTTGCAGCTACTGTCATTACCAACAGTAGTGACTATTACTGCTGTTACTAGTAATATTTTTATTATGTGAGACAGAGTCTTGCTTTGTTACCCTGGCTAGAGTGCAGTGGCATCGTCATAGTTCACTGAAACCTCAAACTCCTGGGCTCAAGCGATCCTCCTGCCTTAGCCTCCCAAATAGCTGGGGCTGCAGGCCTGTGCCACCATACCTCGCTTATTTTTCTACTTTTATTAGAGACGGGGGTCTCACTCTTGCTCAGGCTGGTCTCAAACTCCTGAGCCCAATGTATCCTCCTGCTGAAGCTTCCAAGAGTGTTAGGATTATAGGTGGGAGCCACCACACTTGGCCAAGTAATATCATGTACCCAACCAGATAATATTTTTTATTTTATTTTATCTTATTTTTGTCTGAGAAGCCTTATGTAGTAAAGTAGCAATTTTTAAATTAAATTAAATTTTAATTTTAATTAATTATTTTCAGCACTGTTATCTCGATGTAAGTAGAATTACAGACTCTTCTAGTTGGAGGGAACCATGGGAATTATTTTCTATCCAGGGCTGGAAGGATAGCATCTGGCCTCTGCTTGTTGAATGAATAAATGAACTTTCTCAATTATGGGATTTCTTCTTTCACACCTCCCATCCCAAGGTGCTCAGGACTTGACAAGATAACTTCCTGACGGCTTTGTTAATTCTACCAGAAGGATCAGCAAACATGAACCTGATTATCGAACGCTTTGCTGTTCTTGGCTGATGGGGTCCCCAAGGCAGGAGTTCCAGGACACAAGATTACGAACATCCAGGCTGTGAATCAAAAAATAACCAACCCTCTCATGAGCCTTGCACAGCCGAGGAGGATGAAGTGGGTCCTTCCTTCAATCTGCAACCGGACTCCCGAGAGTTCCTAAGATGGAAAAATGTCTGAGTTCTGAGTCCTCCTCCTATTTCGATTATTCCTTTACCCCACCATTACTCTGATTTCCAACTCTGATTTCTGATGAGTGAAGACACTTTGGTAACAAAATGATCTGGCAAAACCCAGCAACTACAGAGAGGAAGACTGGATGAAGAAAGATGCACTATTGTTTCTCATGGATGCGGAAGATAATTTAAGAGGCTCCGTCTATCCTTAAAGATTTTTACTGAAACCTTTGTCTCTCCCAAGATCATGAGATCTATGCTGCAGATGCTGAGTCCGGGGGGTGGGGGGCTGGGGTGGGAATAAATAAATAAATAAATGCACGCATAAAATAAGACAACATTGCTGCTCCGCTGCCAGCTCCGGTGGCCCCAGGTGCAAGGGTGTGGCGTCATCTTGCCTTTGGACCGCAATCAATGGAGCAGGCAGGAAATGAGAGGAAATTAATTTCACCCCCCCTTCCTTTCCCTGCCATCCCTCCTGTTTTTACACAAGGGCCTTTTAAAATGTTGGTTTTCTCTCTGATTACAGCGCACATATAGAGGTTTGCAAGAGCCTCTTCTTGACTAAATTCTCTCTGCCCTTAACTGAATGATTGGCCGGTTGCCTTGGTAATTGTCCTCATTCGCTGTGTAGAAGCCACAATTATGAAGGTTTTCTGGGTACTGATCCTCTTAGTGTATTTTTTCTTAGAAGTTCACGACAAGATGGGACAAAGGAGAGCTAATAGATTTTATTGTTCTGGCTCCTTAGAGTATCCAGGAGTCCAGGCCATATGTGTATGAGCTGTGAGTGCCATTTAAATTGGCTGGCTTTGCCCAGAGAGAGAGAGCGCGTGCTTTATGCTGGAGAGAGTGGCTAAGGTTCTATTAGCTAGAGGGTTACGGCCAGAGAATGAACCCACAGACCCAGCTCCTCTGCCTCGGCTCATAATGCAAAGCCTAGATGGGCCTGGCAGGGTGGCATCTGGGACCGAGGCCCGGGGCACTTCACCTTTCACAGATAATCGAAGGAAATGGACATGTAACTGCTCTCTTGAAACTCCAGCATGATTCAGGTTCAAGGCAGGAGAGAGCTCTGTAAGTTGTTGAAAAACCCAGGCTGGAAATGTTCTGGGCAGAGATGGCTCTTCACCCTCTGGAGAGAAACAAGACTCCATTAGCTGGGAGTAATTGAAAGAAGAAAAAAGGGGAAAGATGATGATTATGATGATGTTGATAATCATGATCACAATAGTTCTATAATTTAACTGTAGAGGGTACAAGATGCTCTCATTCATTACCTTAGCTTGTCCTCATAATAGCCTGGGACTTGTTATCCTTCTCCGGCTTTTTGTTTTTAATAGGTGGGGAAACTGAGGCACAAGAGGTTAAAATAGTTTGTCCTGGTTGGAAGGTGGAAGAGCTGGTATCTAAACACAAAGATACCCCATTACTAAAATCTTCCTACTGAATAATGCCTCCTTTTTAAAGTTTTGGTAGGTATAAAGTCTGCAAGAGGTCTTTGGGGTGTAGTTTGAAGACTTGCTCTAAGAGGTGAAGTCCTTCATTAGAGAGGCTTTGAATCTTGATGAGTCCCTGACTGGAACAGAAAAAATGTCTGGAAGGCATCACATCCATGGCTATTTTATGCAGAGGGCCACCTTTGCTCAGTAAAGTAGCCACGTTGAGGAGATTCTGAGGCTATGTCTGGATTTACTGAGAAAGGGTGGGAATGTTCTCCGTGAAGGAGCAGTGGGAGCTCACGGGTTTGTCTCCTCTGAGGCTGATTCCCTAGTGGAGATTAGTTCACCAGATGGCTTTCCTATTGTTATTAATATTTTCAATCATTATTTTCTACTTTTTAACTACTAATTGAAACCCCGTAACTATAATACCAGGTGGCTCTCAGATTTATCTCACAATCTGCAAAAATCTTTCTATAGCATATAATTTTGCTACATGTATCCTGGGTTTTTACCTCTAAATTTTTCTATGTGTGGTTTCCTAAGACTATGGATAGCCTCTTACACAGCCACATCACAGTTGCTATCTTGAGAGAATTGAACATTGATACAATACTTTGATCTCATCCATTATTTACAGTCCAACTTTGCCAGTGGATCTGACCCTGTGCTTAGGGTTCTCCCAGGATCCAGCCCAGCACTGGGGACTGCATTTAGCTGTCATGTCTTTTAGCTTCCCTTGTGACACTGATAAATTTGATATTCTCATGATTATGAAGTGTCCTGGCAGAGAGGTTTCAAATATCCCTTGGTTTATTTGATATGTATTTTTGAGCACCCGGTGTGTGTACCTACTGTGTAGATGCTGGACCTCACAAAAAGAAATTTGGCAGTTCTTGCCCTACGTAAGGTAACATTAGAACAACAAAAACTAACATTCATTGAGCACTTGTGGGTGTGCTCACCACTGTAGCAAGCACTTTGCAGGTATTATCTCACTCAACCCTACACGATCCTATGAGACCTGGACGGTATGATCATTCTCATTGACAGGCAGGGAAACTGAGGTTCAAAATGTTAAGCAGCTCACTGAAGGTCACACAGGCAGTAAACAGAGTTAAGATTTGATTTTGATCTCAGGCAGCTGGGCCCTAGAAACCAAACTTTCAACCACTGCTTTATTCTATTTTGGAGAAATAAGTTCAATGGCACGGTAGTGCTTGGATAAATAGCTTATAAATGATACATTCATTGCTTTGTTGATTAATTCATTATTCATTCATTCATTTGTGGTTCCATTCATTGACTCACTGATTAATTTGTTAATTCATTTATTCAATTATTTATTGATTGATCCATTGATCCATCCATCCTTTCATCTATCCATCCATCCATTTGTCTATCCATACATTTATTGATGCCTCTCGCGGCAGGACACTGTGTTAGGCTCTGCAGATACAATAGCAAAACAGGACAAATGCAGTGTCCGTGCTCATGAACACTGTTCAGTTGGGGAAGACGGATAATAAATAGTGTGCCTGGTGCTAGGAGAGTAACAGCCTCGGGAGTAGAAAAATCTAACCTCACCTAGAGAGTCAGGGAAGACCCCTGGTGCCAAAGGGGCATCTAAACAAAATCCAAAGGTATGTAGGAATTAGTTAAAAAAGGAAAGGTTGCTTCCACATAGGAGAAAGTAGAGAGATCTTCTGCTGCAAGGCTTAACGTATGAATGATGTGTGAAGATTCAGAGGTGGGTGAAAGATTTCCCAGGTGAAAGCAACTTAAGCAAAGGTGGGAATGCATTGTAGGATGTCCCAACCACTAAGTCATTTCTCCTGACTGCACAGACTTTACCAGTGGTCAGCCATGTCTCAGGGACTGCTCACTGCCAGGCTGTGAACTAATTTTTATTGTCAACAATATACATTGAACATAGATCTTTTGTTTTCATGGCTCAGTCCCCCCAATAGGCACCATTTGGGGTGCAGAATCTAGGTGGCTCTGTGTTGACCCATGTAACTCTCGAGTCCAGGAACAATTACTTCTGAAATCTCATTGCACAAAAATATATTGAGTGTCTGCTGGGTGCCAGCTGCTAATCGAGGTGCTGGGTTACTCTAGTGAATAAAACATGAAAAAAAAAAAAAAAGGCTTGCCCTCATGGGGTTTGTATTTTACAAATTTAATCTGTAATTTTAGTTGAAAATTAATTTGTAATTTTATTACAAGTTTATTTGGAATTTACAAATAAAGGGCATTGAGGGGTTGAATGTTCCTTGATCTGAATCCGTTGTCCAGGTAAAGTGGCAAAATCTTAGCACCTGGTGTGCAGGCAGCCTAGACTCAATCCCTGCTTTAAGCCTCAGTTTCCTTATGTGTCAAACAAATGGGCTCCCTTATAACTTCACAGACTTCCCAGCCCTGAACTTCTTGGGTTCTATGAGCCTGAAGGGTGGACGTGGACAGGGAACCGCAGGCCTCTCCTGTCTGGGCGAACCTGGATGTTCACGCTTTTGTTCTGTGTTTTCATAAGGGGCTCCAGGGCTCTTCCTGACAGTTCGCTCCTCCAAGGCTAATCAGAATTCTCTTTCCGTCTGCCTTGGTTTTCTGCACTTTGACTTGCATCATAAATTATTCTTCTCTAAATGGCAGGCGTAGGTAAGTTACCAAAAGGTCACTCAGAACCCGATCAATCCCAGATGCTTTAATTACTTTAGTGCTGTTTGGACTTGTGTGTGTGTGTTTTTGTGTGTGCGCGCGCGTTGTATCAACTCAGAGAAGGGACTCAAACCATTTTCTGCAAAGGTGATGGAATTTCCTTCAAGGAAATTCACTAGGTTGGCTTCTGGGCATGTTGGGAGAACACCCAGCTACACAGACCTTCATATAGATATTAACAAAATAAAGATAAGGTATTAGCTGAGCGGTCATTACTCTTTGGCAGGGCTGATGGCAAATTCTGAAGACTAAGTAAAGGATGAAACCAATGTAAAACCAAGATTAAAATCAGATAGAAAACATCTGCTTATAAAATAGGCCAGCTTCCCCTCTTCTCACAGAGGTTTGTCACAAAGCTCCTAAGTTGGTTCTAGACACGGTGTTTCATCCTTAGCAAGAATTTAGAGGCAAAGTTGCACATGAGGCATGCGATTCAGCCTCAGCCCTATTTGTTTCTGTGTTGAGTGTCTCTGAGTTGGCTTGTGGATGCAAAAAGGATATTTCCACAGTCAGTGTCTTTGGCTAATGGCCCAAGTCTTAAGAGGATTTGGGAAAAGCCAGCCTTGTGATATGTCTTCTTTGTGTGTGAGGAAAGATTCTCTCTCTTACTCTGTTGATTTAATCTCTTCTCTGTGAGAAATTACACAATAATAAAACAACAATTTATAATTGTAAGATAACAAAAACAATAACTCAACTTTCAGAATGTTTTTTTTTTTTTTTTCTGAGACAGAGTCTCACTCTATTACCCAAGCTAGAGGGCTGTGGCATCAGCCTAGCTTACAGCAAACTCAAACTCCTGGGCTCAAGTGATCCTCCTGCCTCAGCCTCCTAAGTAGCTGGAACTACCAGGTGTCTGCCACTATGCCTGGGTAATTTTTCTATTTTTATTAGAGACGAGGGTCTCCCTTTTGCTCAGGCTGGTCTCAAACTCCTGAGCTCAAGCAATCTGCCTGCCTTGGCCTCCCAGAGTGCTGGGGTTACACGGTGTGAGCCACTGTTCCTGGCTTAAAGTTCAGTACTTTTAAATGAATTACCCTAAGCACTTTGCATTTCTTGTCTCTTTTAGTTCTCACACCTATTGTTGCCTCTACTTTAGATGAGGGAAACTGAGGCACAGGAAGGTACTATCTTGGGAGGTCTGGGGGTCATAGACCTCAGTCCATGTGGGCTGTCACGACAACATTCCATAAACTTGGTGTCTTATATGAACAGAGATTTATTGTACACAGTTCTGGAAGTTGGGAAGCCCATGATCTAGGAAGCAGAGTCAGTGTCTGGGGAGGGCCTCCCTGCGGTGTCCTCATGTAGCGGAAGGAGCAAGGTAGCTCTCAGTTCTCTTTTGCAGGAACATTGGTCTCATTCATGGAAGCATCACCCTCATGACTCAGTCACCTCCCAAAGGCCCCACCTTCTAATACCACCACCTTGGGGTTTAGGATTTCAACATGCAAATTTGAGGGGAGGACGCAGGCGTTCATATCATAGCACTGTGGTTGAAACCTCAGCAGTCTGGACCAGACATTAATAACAGCTGGCTTTTATCATGGTTTGCTGAGTTTCAGGAATGAGGCTAAACTCTTTGATTTAATAATCCTCACAGCAACATCATAAAGCTGGTGCTATTATTTTTATGAATTTGCACATAAGGAGACTGAAGCTCATTGAAGTTAGCTGATTAATAGTATATAAGGCAACACAGCACAGCAAAGCTGAGATTAACCACCACTCCCTTTGGCCCACTACTTGGTTTTGTAAATAAAGTTTTGTTAGAACACAGCAACATCCACTCAGTTGGGAAACTGATGCTCTGAGCAGTGGTGTCATACAGCCATGCAGGGTGGAACTGGACTGAGCTTGGTGATTCTCTCAGCTTCGCTTTCAACCGCTGATCTGTGTTACCCTCTGAGGTGGAAGGAGGGCTGCTGGGGCAGGTCCCTCCCCGACATCTGTGAGAACCAGGACAAGGGTACACAGAGACACCCGCATACTAAATGTCTAACGTTTCAATGTTATAATGCAACCTAGTGAACTGTTGAATAAGATATATCCTGGGCTCCAATATGGACACATATTGCATAACAACAAAATAAAAAGTTTTGGTGTGTAATGACATGGTTTTTATATCATTGAAATGTAGTAAGACATCAAACATGACTGATTTAATTATTTTTGAGTAAGGTTTGATATTTTGTGAATGGGTTGATGCTTGTGTAAGCCATAAAGTAAAGGCATATAAAATATAAAATTTATGTAAATCCATAGTGTAGGAGTCTATTTTCTTGGATTCAGATCAGCACAATGACTAATTGTGTGATTTTAATTAATATTTTCAGATAATTTGTGATCTATGCATATTGGGAAAACCTATCTTCAAGTACGGTGCCTCCTTGGTAGTTTTTTCCTGACATTAATCTTTGTTTGATCTTCCATTTTTATTTATTGGTTTTATCGCGTGCATAATTTATATATCCAATAAAATTATAAATTATACATATAACAAAACACACACTCTAAATATAATATTTCAGTGAGTTGTGACAACTATATTCACATAATCACCTCCTCAACTAAGATTTTCATAGTTTCTAAAATATTAATTTCAATTTGGAGAAACTTTTGTTTCTGTTGCAGCAATAGTTACTGGAAGTATCAATGTGTGTTTTAAAGTAATTCTCATATTTTAAAAATACGTATTTTAAAATTTCATGCTTAAACTTTATAATGGAAAAATGTTATACATTTATTTTACTGTGTCTCTCTCTGACCTCTCCTCCAGTAGAAAGAAAGCTTCATGAGGATGAAGGTTTGGACAGTATGCTCAATCCCCAGAATAAGACGGGTACTAAATAAATGTTCATTAAATATTTGCTGAATGAATAAAAGTATCTTGGGCTCAGAGGTGTTCTGAGTTCTATGTGAGTTTGTTTAATCTCACACAGGACATCTTTATTTTATGAAAGCATCTCTAAGCAAAGTCCAATCTACCTTTAGGGGAGATGACACATCCCATTAGTTCATGAGACTTATTTGTAGCTCAGAATGCAAATATGTGCCTCTATTCAGTGTTGCTCAAAGATTGGACATTGGCCTTGCTGCTGCCTTCCAGCTGGAGGCCTATCAAGTCTGCCATGTTGGAGGGGGTCTTCATGCTAGAGATCTTTTGAGCTGAAGGGCAGCTGTGTCTTTTTAATTGCCTATAGGAGAGGTCACTGAAGGAGAAAGAAATGTTGGCTAGTGTGGTAGATAGTCTATGAGATGGCCCTCAAAGATCTACACTTGCTGGTCTTCACATTCTTGTGTAATCCCCTTCCCTTGCCCCCTGCCCACAGTGTAGGCAGAACTGTGACTTGCTTCTAACCCATGGGATATGGAAAAGGTGATGGGCTATCACTTCCACCATTATGGTATATAAGATTGCAACTGCTGTTGGGCCAGTGGACTCGCTCTCTCTTGCTGGCTTTGATAAAGCAAGTTGCCATGTTGGGGAGGCCCTTGTGGCAAGGAACTGAGGGTGACTTCTGGCTGTCAGACAACCCAAATTGAGGCTCTCAGCCCAATAGCCCATAGTAACTGAATTTTGCCAACAGCAATATAAGCCAGCTTGGAAGCAAAATCTTCTCCCCTGAGTCTTCATATGACACCCTAACCTTGATGCCTTGATTTCAGGTGTGTACGAGATTTAAAAGAAGGAATCTGGATAAATGATGCCTGTATTTCTCATGCTCAGAAAATATGAGATGATAAATGTGTGTTGTATAAGTTCATGGTGATTTTTTTTTTTTATGTAGCAGTAGATAGTATAGCCAAGGAGAAGAAAAATCTCATAATAAGACGTTCCATTTATATTGACTTACCCCATACACTTTACTGACATTACTTTACAAAATCCATAGAACAACCCCAAAAATAAGTTGCTCCTAACCACATTTTCCAAATGAATAAACCAAGACTCATAATTTGAGGATCACATAGTTGGAAGGTTGCAGAACTGGGATTTGAACCAAATCATGTCTGACTCAAAAATTCTACTACACTTAAACCTTCCTTAGCATTACATTTAATACAGATTTGGAAAGACAGAGGACTAACTAGAGGAAACTAGTTAGAGGCCCATATTACTTGCCTTACTGCTAGATTGATTAGTTGTGTGTGTGTCTTATTAAATTTTTTAGATTTCTCTTTTTTTGCTATTGGAACTTATTTTAAAAATATATTCTGTTTATTTTGACAAATAAAAATTATATGTAGTTACAGTGTACAACATGATGCTTTGGAATATGTATACAATGTAGAATGGATAAATCAAGCTAATTAATATATGCATTACCTCACATACTTTTTTGTGGTGAGAACACTTAAAATATACTCTTAGCAATTTTCAATTATATAATACATTGTTACTAACTATAGTGGATATAAAATATGAAATTCTTAAAAAGATGTTTCTCTCAGTTTCAGGGTGCCCTTGCTTTGCTGATACTTTGAGCACTATCTTTTTTTAACATTTGTATTCATCAGCATCTGTTACAATGCCTAGCACATAGCCAACAATTAACATACACTTGCTGAGCAGAATCGTAGAGGAATTATGTCTTCAGGACAGATTCGGGTTGCTGTATCACATTAATTAACCCTCTGTTTAAACATCTCAGCAGCTTTCTTCCTGCTCTCCAGAGTCTAATTTCCTTAGCAAGGCATGTGTAATCCTTCAGAGTTAGATCCACAGCTGCAAGGCAGTGTTATATATAACGTGCTCATAATTGGTGCATAGTGAGAAGTGAATCTATTTTGGATACCAGGTCTGAACTTGGCCTAGGGGAACTCCTTCATGGTATGTAGGGTGAGGTATATAACTGAGGTATATAATTGAGTTCAAAGGTAGCCTGGAATTTGAATGTAAACCCCTAGAGGGGGAGACCCTGTTCTTTAAAACTGGGTGCTTCTTGAATCCTTTGGTTCTTCATCAGGTTTTGTTGATTTGAAATGCATTGGAACTCTGGGGCTATGGGCCAATGATATGCGTACTTTCATCCATCCGGTCTTCTGCCTCGATGGTCACAAATGTTTCTCTACACTGGTGTCAGTTAGCCTGAGTTTGAATCTTGGCTCTTCCTCTTACCAGTTGGGTGACTTTGAGCAACTCATGTGCTCTTCCTCAGAGAGATCTTCCTCAGCAGATGTTATGAAGATTAAGAGTTATGAAGACCTGGGAAGCACATTCTCAAAGGCAACTTGTATGATTAGCCATCTCTTTTGTTGCTTGAATTTCTCTCTGTTCCCAGTCTCTTTTCTGTCCTCTTTATCGAACTGTCCCTCAGTCCCAGATGTCTCAAAGCCCTTCAAGCTCTCCATGTGTAAATCTAACCTAAATTCATTGCTTTAACTCCCTGTGTTCCCCACATATGCCTCCTTTAAAATAAAAGTCCCATCTTTATTAAGAAAGATAATGGTTCCTGGTCACCCAGAAACCTCAGAGTCATCCACAGTCTTCCCTGTCCCCTCACTCCTACGTCCATTTGACATCAAAATTCTGCCTCCTGGATGACCCATCCCTGCTTCTCTATATCACTATGACAACTGCCCTCATGGAATCAGGTGCCATCCCTTGGGTATCAGTCTTCTAATTGTCCCCCTTGCCTTTCCCCAGTTCTCAATCCTCCTTTTAAGCCCAGAACAATCTTTTTCAGACCACACTGTGTCACATTAATTACCCCTCAGCTTCTCTCCTGCCCTGCAGAATTTAATTTCCTTAGCGAGGCATATGTAGTCCTTCAGACTTAGGTCCAAACCAAACTCTTTTGCTCTGTCGTCTCTCTTTCTCTTTTCAAATTGTAGTATAATTTACTCTTAAAATGCACAAATCCTATAAGTTTGACCTTGTGAGTTAAACTTACACACTCATGGAACTATGACTGTAGTCAAAACACAGAGCATGGAGCAAAACCTGAGGTACCTTTATCTCCAGTCTTGTCAACAACACCTTCCTCACAGAAGCAATGACTTGTTCTTAATTTCTATCATTGTTACTTAGTTTTTTGTCTATTCTACAATTTTACCTTCTTTGGTGTCTTGTTTCTTTCACTCAACATGATGTTCATGAAATTCATCACCATTGTTGCTTGCAGTGGTCCCCAACATTTTTGGCACTGGGGATCCGTTTCACGGAAGACAATTTTTCCACAGAGGGGGTAGAAGGGATGGATTTGATATGAATCTACAAACAATTGACTCATTATGGTCTCCATGCAGTCAAACCTCTCTGCTAATGATAACTGTACTTGTAGCCACTCCCCAACACTAGAGTCACCATCACCACCTCAGCTTCACCTTAGATCATTAGGCATTAGATTCTCACAAGGAGCATACAACCTATGTCCCTCCCATGTGCAGTTTACAGTAGAGTCACACACCTATGAGAACCTAATGCTCCTGCTGATCTGATAGAGGTGGAGCCCAGGCAGTGATATGAGCCACGGAGAGTGGCTGCAAATACAGATGAAGCTTCACTCATTGTCCTGCTGCTCACCTCCTGCTGTGTGGCCTGGTTCCTAAGAGGTCACAGCCCAGTACAGTCCATAGCCTAGAGGTTTGGAACTGCAGTTTGCTTATATTAGTCATTTGTTTGTTGTGAAATAATCTTCCAGATAGTTACACCATGGCTTTTATTATTTTTTTTATATCCATTTACCTGTTGATAGCCTTTGGGGATTTCTCCCCAGCCTCCCTCTTTCCTTCCCCTACTTCATACCCTAGCCAATTAGAATTTCTTATCTGAAGATGCATTGTGCTTCCTAGCTCTTCCTTCATGCTTTGCTGTTCCCTCTATGTGAATGCTTTTCCCTGCTTCATTGGTCAAACACCACCTACTGATCCCTCAAAACTCAGCTCATATAATATCTCTTGATAGTCTTCATTTGACTCACTCAGGCTGCTTTTGTCTTCAATAATCTTTTGTATTATGTTATCTGTGTATGCGCCTGTTTTTTTGATGAACTGCTTAGATCATAGGCAGGGTCTCGCGCGTCCAGAACTCTGTGCCTAATGTTCTGCATGAACTAAAGTGGAAGCATAGCTGAGGAGTTCAGAGTCTGGAGTCAGGTTGTCATCAAAGATTTTATTTTTGCCATATACAAGTTGTGTGATTTAGGCAATTGACTCAACTTCTCTGAGTCTTCAAACGTCCCCATGAGGCTTTCTGTGAAGACTGAACAGCATCATGAATATAACACACATGAGACAAAGCTTAAGTAAAAAGCACTCAGTGAGCTGCTGGCTGCTATTATTATTGTTGTTGTGGTTGTTCCTATCATTGTTATTTGAAAAAGTAGTGTCTGGAAACCAGGGAAGACCAATAATCCCTCCCAGTCCATATTTGGGCAAGACACTTTCCATTTGTGGTTCATTTTCCATATGAAATGAGGGGAATTTCTTTTTCTAAAGTGCTACCAACAGGTTTCTCTCCTTGTGTGTTCTACCAGCTATAAAACGTTCAGTTGCCCCTATTGTTAAGTTGTAGCTGGATTATAAGTGGGAAAGGGGGTGGGGTGGGTAGAGGGAGGGGGATCGGTGGGATCACACCTGTGGTGCATCTTACAGGGGTATTTGCGAAACTTGGTAAATGTAGAATGTAAATGTTTTGGCACAGTAACTGAGATAACGCCGGAAAGGCTATGTTAACCACTGTGATAAAAATGTGTCAAATGGTTTATGAAGCGAGTGTATGATGCCCCATGATCATATCAATGTATACAGTTATGATTTAATAAAAAAAAAATAAATAAAACGTTCAGTTGGTGAGTCACCCATCTGTCTTCTAACTCCACCACTAATATTACACCTGGTCTGACCAGTTCAGCCTGTCAGGGCACTCTTTCTCCTGAACCTTGCTGGGAAAAATAAACAACAAACAAAAATATCCTTTCCCTCCACTATGGGCTTCAGCAAGCTCCCTGCACCAACACTTTTATAATTCCCATCGAAGGTCAGGCCAACCTGGCTTCAGAGAGATCTGGGTTTGAATCTCAGCTTCATCACCTAACTAGCTGGATAACTTTGGGTGAGTGATTTAATCTCTCTGAGCTTTACCTGTGACATGGGAATAAAAGCAGGTGCCTTTTATGCGTGTGGAATGTTCAGCCAGGAATGCCTGGTGTATGAAAGTGAGCTAAAAGATCTCTGAATTTTATGTTTCATTACTATCCCACTCGATTAGAATAAGAGATTACTCTTGAGGATGATGTGGGTTCCAGGACTAGGGAAGAATTCTCTTTTGTTTTATTGCCTCAGTTTCTCCAAGGCAGCAATTTTTCCAGGGGAGTTTCCTTGGAAGCAGTTTTAGCTTGCCCAAGGCAAAAGTGACTCAGGCAAGATTTCTGACTGAGGGCAGGAACCCAAGGGTGGTTGGCCATGTCCGGGTGGGGAGGAAAGACGCTTCCTAGAGAGGTTTGCTACTGACCGCTTGGTCACACACATTCTCTCCTAGGACAAAGCACATTGTGGTGCATTTAGGAAAAAACCCTCATCCCTGGAAGCTCTGTTGATCAGAGTCCCAGCTGATCTGCCTTCCTGGGCCCTTGATTCTTGACCTTTTAAATGCCCTGGAGCCAGCCTGTCTGCTGCTAGTGTCCAAAGTTCTACTAATGAGTAAACAAGGCATTCTGATATAAGAAGGATTGGGCTGAATCCCATCAGCAAAGACTTTGTCAGCCACTGTGTGCTTGTCTGCCCGAATGATGCTGATTGTTCTGAAGTTGCAAGGAGGCAATTAGTTCCCACCTCAAGGAGAGTTGGAGAAAAGGTGCAGAGAATATTCACTTTGTGAAGATGTGGAAAGTCGTGGATGCTGAATGCTGGCAGATGAGGATGCCTGCTCGCTCCAACTCATCTGCCCAGCCTAGGAGCCTCAAAACAGCCTTTTGCAACTGTTAGACATGCAGGTAGTTACTGGCGTCTTTGCATTACATGGGGAAACTGCTTCCTGCCTCAGTGATTTGGCCCTTCCAGGGAGATAGCACTTTGACTCTTCCTGCATTTTTGCACAGTTCATGTAGAAGCCTGTTGTGTCCAACAGGGGCTTCATAAATGCCTTGTAGATCTGATTACAAATGTGTGGGGGTTGTTACAAAAGCTGGACTTTGACAAGGGCATTTAGAAATACATATGTCGAAGCTGGGTTGGTAGTTCAAGCCTGTAATCCTAGAACTCTGGAAGGCCAATGCAGGAGGATTCTTTGAGTTCAGGAGTTCGAGACCAGCCTGAGTAAAAGTGAGACACCCTCCCCGCCTCCGTTCTCTACTAAAATGGAAAAATTAGCTGGCTTGGTGGGGGGCACCTCTAGTCCCAGCCACTTAGGAGGCGGAGGCAGGAGGATGGCTCCAACCCAGGAGTTTGAGGTTGCTGTGAGCTACGCTGAGGCCATAGCACTCTAGCCCAGGTGACAGAGCAAGACTCTGTCCAAAAAAAAAAAAAGAAAAAAGAAAAAACAAGAAAGAAGAAGAGAAAAAACAAATACACATGTTAAAATATAGGCCGGTTCAGTTTGTGTCACTGTCTTCATCAAACACCTTAGTGCCTTCCAAGGTGGTAAGAAACCAATTTTCCTCTTACCCTTCTTCCCCTACGACCACCATGTGTTCAAGGCTTCATCAAACTGCGTGATAAAGGCCTGCTCTTCATGGGTTAGAATCCAGTTTTCAGAATCTGAGGGCGGAGTTTGGAACTCAAACACAAGCTGAAACAGGGACAGCACATTTCAGAAGCAGACCTGGCTGGGAGGAGAGACCCGCAGGACAGACAGCTGAGAACCTGTGCTTGCAAGGCCAGCAACCCCCAGCTCCATTGCTGCTTTCATCACTTCAGTGTCTCTGAACCTCACTACCACCATCTGGAAGACAGGAGAGCATTACCTTCCCCCTAGGGCTGCTGGGTGGATTAAATGAGGTTACGTGGGCTAAGTTACCTTGCCAAGTACCTGCCTCAAAGCAAATCCTCCAAAGGTGGCTGCTGTGATTGCATTATTATTAACATTTCTGTTATCATGAATCATGACTATTAACTATTATTTTTTATTTTCCTAGAATAATGACTAGGCCGTGGTCATGAAAGGAGGCACCAAAGCCCCTCTCTTTGCTGTGATGCCCTTCTAGGGCAGACGTTGGGGCTAAAGCCACTCTGCTTAGGCACCAGAAACAGATGCCAGGGACAGGGTGCTGACATGAACGGGGCAAGGAGCCTGTCGCTGGGGTTTAGTCTAATTATACCTGGCAGCTCACTGCCCCCTCCCCTGGTGGTGCTGGGCCCCAGGAGAACAGATCACATTTCCCTTTTCTGAGTAAGCTCTGTTGTGTCATCTTCAGAATCCTGAAGTGTGTTCTTACCCCCTCCCCCATCCCCATCTGTTGCATTTTGGCAGGCTGCGCAAGGGGAGGTAAGGAGGGGACGCGCACGGGACATTATGGGTGGACCGTGTAAAGAGGGAGAAGTTGCAGAACTCTGGAAACAACCTCTGGCTTGGACAGAGGAGAATCGGGAGTGTTCAGCTGTTTGCGGGTCACTTTGACCTCCCAGGTCAGGTCACACATGTGCTTCGCCGGCTGCTCATGCCAGCAGAAATGAGATCCGAGGCACACTCCCACCCCGTCGCTGGGCCCCGGCAGGACTCCACTGCCGCTCACTTGATCCTCCTCACACATGTGCGCGTTCCCTCTCTCTGCCCACTCCTACCTCCCTGTTTTTTGCTCTCTCTCCTAGGTATGGAATCTTGTCCATGTGGCACTTAGAACACTCCAAAGCTGGGGACAACATCACTCATCTGCTGAAAAGTCTTCCATGGCTTGGCATTGTCATCAGGCTCTTGCTCAAGTTTCTTTCCACGGTCTATGAGGCACTGCATGACCCAGGCCCCCCCCCCCACTTTCCCAGCTCTCACCAATTTCACCTCAAATATTGCACTCTGGCCAGACAAGCTATTTAGAGCTATTTCCATGCCCTCTGTGTCCTGGACCTTGACTTTGACTCTGCTCTTCTGACCTCTTCTCTCTTCCCTTCTCCAGGACTCGTCCCCAAATGTCCTTCCTTTGCATCTCCAGAGCTATTCAGGGCTCTCTTTCTCACCAAGGCTTTGGCGTGGCCTGTCTGCCTGTCTGTGTCCTCCACATCACCCAGTGCTCTGGGGTGGCAGTGGCTCGTGTGGCCCATTCCCAGAGCCCGGTGTGCTGGGGGCGGGGGTGGGGGGTGCTCAGTGCACGTTGCAGGCCCCTTTACTTTTGCATGTTTGGAGTTTGTCATTGTCCAGACTCTCATGATAGGTCATGAACCTGAGAGGGAGTGGGGGGAAGGGAGTCGCAGGCTTTATGGCTGGCCTCACCCAGTTGATTCAGGAAATAAGCTGAGTGTCTTCCATTTGCCAGATCCACTGTCCACCCTTCATCCTGCTCCCTGAATTGGGGTGCTGGTGTCTGGGAGGTCACAGGTGGGGCTTTGCCACTTTCCAAGGCAGCTAGATTAGGATGTCACCTCATCATGGATGCTGGGTTCATGTAGCCCTGGGCACACCCTGGGAGACACGGGGCTCCTCTGATAGCAACGTTGCTCTTGGAGTCCCGAGAGCCTTGCAGCTCCCCCCATTCTCGGCCTGCACAGCAGGCTGTGATGCCTTTGCCCCACCTCCGCTCTCTGTCCCCTTCGCTTCTGGTCAGCCATGCATCTCTCAGTCTGCCTGCTCTGCCGGCCTCTTCCCACACCCTTCCTGTTTTCTCTCACATAGGTGATTCCCCAAATAAAATCCTTGTATGTGTGATCCTGCCCGCTGTCTGCTTCTCAGAGGACCGGGGCTAACACACACACTAGCACAATGTCCCAGAACCACTGGGCCTTTCGGGATTCCCGGGAGACTCGCAGAAGCTGAGCTGGGCACCAGAGGAGCAGGGGCTGGGACTCCGAACACTGGCACGCCGTGTGCCAGTTAACCCAACCTCTCTGACGTTCAGGTTCCTCACCTGGGAAGTGGGAGAAGGGTCCCCCTCTCCTCACGGGCTGGCACAAGCTTTAACTAAGAGCAGGAGTCACTTGTGCTTTGCATATTGGCTGGCAGACAGGAAGATCCCAATGCATGGTCACAAGTCGGAGCCTGGACTCCTTGGGTAGATACATAGTTTGTTAAGAATGGACTGCTCTTGATGGCAAAAGCTTCTTCAGTCCCTGGAACCCCTAGAAATACCCTTCTCCTGAAACGTAATTATAGGGTTGAGAAAGCTTTGGTTTAAACCTTCGTTCTGTAGTTGCTTCTTTAAGGAACGCTGGGCAAGTTACATATTATCTCTGTACCTTAGTTTATTAATCTGTAGAATGGGGGTTTATGCGGTATGAGTCTATAGTGTTTACCTGGTAATGTTGTTAGAGGATCCAAGAGGCAGAAAATACCAAGGGCTTAGTTCTGTGCTTGGAGCAGAGTGAGGGCATAGCAGCTATAACTCTGGCTGTTCTTGTCACTGCTATTCACTACTTCTGAGCTGACTGAGGCTCTGATTTCTGGCCAGGACTGGCTGAGTCTGTGGACTCTGAGAACAGAATGTGGGGATGGCCATCTTGGCTGGTCTGGGGCAAGTTCCCCCACCTTTTCTCAGTCTCCTAATCATTTCCTTAGCTGATAAACAGGGTAAGCCATAGCTTGCTTTAGTTTTCTTGTTTGAGAGTTTTTCTCCTCACTTCATCTTCTTTATCTGTAAAATGGCAACATCTGCTCATTCCAAATACCTGGAATGCCTGTCCATCAGTGAGAGGCTCTGAAAAAATTAACAGGTAACGTGTGTTCAGAAGCAGATAAAACTACAGGAAGGGTCAACCCTTTGCACATATAAAATATGAAATAATAAATGGCCTTTATCCATTTGCTTAAATAACTCCTCTTATTGACTTGGCTTAATGAGACCACCGAGTCCCAAACGAGTCAAGATGTATGTCCCAGTTTAATCCCTTGAGAAATTTCATCATGGTTCAAAACTGGCAAAAATCATTGATCTAATAGTGATAATTTATCTGACCATGACTGTTTTCAAGGGATCTGGGAATTGTTTTGCCTTTTTTTAAAATTTTGAACTAACGTTCTTATTACTCTTTGATTTATTTCTTCTTGTGTAGGTTGTTAGATGTTAACTGAGGTATTTCCTGATCAGCACAGAAAGGAAAAAAAAAAAGGAATGCTTTAGTTTCTTTTGATCCCTCAGATCTCCAAAGCACCTATAAAGATTGATTGGTTGGCATGGCTGGGCTCAAAGACTGCCCAGGACGAGAGGACTCAAAGAAAAGACCAAGTGAGCCTTAGAAATGCAGAATTTGAATACTAGTTATCAGTTATTGAACATATGCCTGGTTGCCAGGCATGGTGTCCCCTGCCCCCACTGTGAATTGGTTCCCTTAATTCTTTCTACCAACCTCTGAGGCAGGTACAGCAACCTCCCAATTATCTGCACAGGTGAGAAAATTGGGACAGGGAGGCTGAATGGCGTCACACCGGGAGTGTAGGCTTATCCCAGCTTCCTCCACTCACCGATTCTGTGACTTCCCAGAGGTGAATCTGTATCTCTGATTAGCCTCTCTTTAAAAAGGGACTGGATGACCTCCACATGCTTGTTTTCCTTACTGTCCAAGTTCACTAGGCCTGGACATGAGGGGATGTTGGGGAGTTGACCCCAATCTGATTCTGAAGCTTGTGCTTCTAAACATTGTCCTGCTCAGACCCCACTTCAGTTAGGTTCTCCTGTTTCCTGGTTAAGTTCCATAGCACTTAGCAGAGTGCGAATGTGCAGCCTGGTGTTTGCTTATGGGACTCTTTTTCTACCTCACAAGACTGTTTTGTGAGAGCAGGAACCGCGTCTGTTTTGCTCAATAAACAGCCAGGAGCTGGGTAAACTGTGCTAAGTTTCTCTTCACGTATCATTGCATGTTGTATGAATTGGGAAAAAATATCCTTTCCTGTTGGAGGAATCAGGGAGATTTAGTCCTGTCAATTAGATAAGAAGCTTGGGATCTGACTGCCCACGCAGGTGAATTCTTCCACAATTTTCTACAGATGTTCTCTTCACTGATTCGTATTTCACAAGGTCTTGAAAATATATATCCTGGGATCAGGTCAAAACGTATAAAATGTATCAGTGCCTCCTCAAAAAATTAATGGTATCCCATTGTTATTACTTTTGCTTCTGGTTCTTTACTTCTGTTTTCTAGATTTCTTCTTCTGACCACCTAAGTTGTGCTCATGTCAGGACTGAGGAATGGGGCAGACTGTTAGTTACCTACTTTATATTTATTGCCCCTTCCCCCTTGACAAGAGGGATCCAGGTTTTGTTGAGATCAGTGATAAGCCCAGACCAAGGCTATGGATTAAAATTTGTTTAAGATCTGATAGCTAAATTTTCAGATTTTCTTGCATCTGGGAGGATGACATGTGATCCAGTTCAATCCAAAGGCATTTTGCAAGGTATTCCTAGGGGGTGGGGTGGGTGGGAAACTATTCTCCTTGAAAAGGGGATATATGTGAGCACTTTCCCATTTTATGTTTTTTTCTGCTTTGAATTTGGATGTGATGGTTGGAGCTGCAGCAACTGTCTTGTCAAAACTTTGGTTAAGACATGGCTGAGCTGCTGAGCAAGACATACAGCTGACCACTCCTGGAATGCTTCTTATATAAGAAAAAGAAACTTCTAATAAATGAAAGTACCATAGTGGGATATTCTATCATGTGTCGAATGTATTACTAATGGATTGAAGGATATTTCCAAAGCTTTCCCTCCAATGCAAAATAAAGTTCCAGTATTCATAGGTCTCTTTCTGTTTTATTGACCCAGTCACCTTTAGCCTAAAGTCTTTACAACTTATTTCGTGCCAGAATGAGATGTTGCTATACCCATTTACAAGACGATAATGCAGAGGAGAGAGGAACAGAGGTTTGCTATTCGAAATTTCAAAGCAGATCCAAGAGTCTTGGATGGACATGCTGTGGCTTCCATTCAAACACCACGTGCTGTCTCTTCTTGGCTTAGCACACCATTCATAACCCTTAGAAGGATGAAAGGGCCATCTTGAGGCTGCCAGAACCTCAAAGAGTGGTTCCAGGGAATCTAGAGGATTGAAACCAGCACTTAAGGCTTCCATGCTGTTCCTCTGGCTCAGATACTTATACCACAGCTTTGAAATTCTGGAATTTGTTGAAGAGTGATTTGTGACTGTGTGTTAAGGGATGTGTATACAGTTGAGCTGCCTGTATCTTCGGGAAGGTGGCAGATACTGCTCTGAGCTTTCCAGATCGCTAATATTCCAAATTCTGTCTGTGTACACACACCCATCAGTGCTCCCCCGGGCATGTCGTGCTGATATAGGACCTCGTTAAGCATGGCAGGGCAGGAAGGAAGACTTACCAGGAGGTGTCAAGACAGTTTCTTCCCTCAAGGAAACCACCAAGTCATCAATTCCAAATGTTGAATACAGCAGAGATTTCTCTAACAAAGAGGCTGACTTACATTCATCCTTTCCAGCCTGACTCCTTTATGTATTTCCAGCATCTTTTCACTTTGTCAAAATCCATTTTAACTCAATTTTGTCAGCTAAAAATAATACATCTTGGTCCAAAACGCAACTCTATCATCGTAAGACACTTTTATTTTCAGATCTGTGATTTCTCTTTGTTTTTTTTCCCAAAGACTTTATTTGTTTTTTTATTTCAGTGAAGATGATTCTTACATTGCTTCTTCTCCAGGCACGTTTAGCCATTCCATTTCTCTTTTATACTATGTCCAAAACTTTCCTGTCCTTTATAGGCATTAAAAAAAAGAAAAAAACCCAAAGCCGAATCTTGCCATATGCTAGGCACTGTTTTAATTGACTTGTATGTATTAAATCACTGGATCCTTACTAGATGCTAAGAGGTATCCCCTTTTACAGAATAGGAAAGTGAGGCACAGAGAGGTTAACTAACTCACCCAAAGACACACAGCAAGAAAATAGCCAGGCCAAGACTGAAACTCAGCAGTCTAATCAGTAGCTGATTATAATGAATTTCCAGTACTTACTTGGTCCATATCAGACTCTCTGTGAAGTCTTTTATACATATCTTCTCTCTTAATCCATCTTTAAACTTATGGGATACTAATTATTAATATTATAATTATGTAATTAGTTCATTATGTCATTGATAATAGCATATTAATTATATAATTAATTATAATAGTAGTACTCTTGCCATCATTTTACAGCTAACCTTGCTGACCTGGTCACTTGGTTAATAAGATACACTTCCCGTGCCTGCTCTGCCTGGAGCGCCCTCTCTTCTCCACCCCACCTCCTTGCTTGGCCCGTCGTCCCTTTTGGGGGGCCCTTTTTGGCACCCACATCCTGATTTAGGTGCTCCCAGCTCTCTGTGAATGTTACCATATACCCCAGTAGTCAATTTCCTCATCTGTATCACCCAGCAGACCACGAGCTCCTCTTGACAAATATTCATCGCATAACAAGTATTAGAAACCAAGAATTGCAAAAAAGAAAACAAAACTTATTCCGCATTGCTGGTAACATCTAGTTATTATAGATGTTATCTTCCTATTATAGATAGCTATGCGGTCAGACAATTAAGTTTGTTAACTCATCCTAGAAAAAGTCCTATGTGCCTCAGTGCTGAATATCTCTCTGGTCACCTTCGAAGCACTCCTCTCGGCCATCTGGCGACCACAGTGATATTATCAGTGGTGTGTGGCACTTTTTCTACGGTAAGCTTGCAAACTTAATTATCCAACCTCGTGTATCTAAATCCATTCAACTAATAAAATATAGGTTACATCAAACTTACACTTATTTGAAGTGTACCATTCAGTGGCATTAGGTCCGTGACTGATGTGACATAACCATCACCACTGTCCCCTGTCCCCAGAATGTTTTCATCATCCTGAGCAGAACCCCGGTACCTGTTAGGCAATAACTCCCCTTCTCTCCCCCAGCCCTTGGCAACCTCTGTTCTGCCTCTGTGAGTTCACCTATTCTAGGTACTTTGTATAATGGAACCAGACGATGTATTTGTGTGTGTGTTTGGCTTCTTTGATTTAGCAGGATATTTTTAAGGCTCATCCATGTTGTCACAAGCATCAGAATTTCATCCCTTTTCGTCACTGAATAATATTCCTATGTATGAGTATACTAGCCAATTTTGTTTATCCATTTATCAGTTGATGGAACTCTTGGGCTGTTTCTACCTTTTGGCTATTGTGAATAATATTGCCAAGAACATTGGTGTCCAAATATCTGTTTTGGTCCCTGCTGTCAGTGTTTTTGGGATTATACCTAGCAGGTGATATATGGTAATTTTAGGTATAGCTTTTTGAGGAATCACCACTATTTTCCACAGTGGTTACACCATTTTACATTCCCAACACCAATGCAAATGATTCCGGTTTCTCCATGCCCTCACCAACACTTGTCATTAACTAAGGGGTGTGAAGTGGTATCTCACCGTGGTTTGATTGGCAGTTCCCTAATGACTAATAATGTTGGGTGACTTTTCACATGCTTCTGCTAGTGCAATAGAAGATATGCATAGAAAAACATTAAGAGATGTCTATTCAATCACTGTCTCTATTTTTCAAATATTTATTAAAAATCAAACTATAATTTAAAGACTCGATGCCTGTAGGTCAGCAGCTAGGGCGTCAGCCACGTATACCAGATCTGACGAGTTCAAATCCAGCCTGGGCCTGCCAAATAACAATGACAACTACAACCCAAAATAGCTGGGTGTTGTCGCGGGCGCCTGGCGTCCCAGCTACTTGGGAGGCTGAGGCAAGAGAATGGCTTAAGCCCAAGAGTTTGAGGTTGCTGTGAGTTGTGATGCCACAGTGCTCTACCCAAGGCAACAGCTTGAGACTCTGTCTCAAAAAAAAAAAAAATATATATATATTTTTAATTTAAATATAGTACAGCTACCCTTCTTAATGAACGGTTCTCTGACAAAAGTGTGCAGTGTGATGGAGAAGCTGGATCAGTTCTCTGTGGTTGCTGTAACAATGACCACAAACAGAAGGGCTTAAAACTAGGGGTGTCTATCTCTTACAGCGCTAGAGGTCAGAAGACTGGAATCAAGAGCTGTCAGGGCTGCACTCTCTCCGGAGGCTCCAGGGGACAATCCTTTCTTGCCTCTTCTAGCCTCTGGTCACCCCGAGCATTCTTTGGTTTGTGACTGTATCATGCAATCTCTACTTTTGTTTCCTCAGAACACATTCTTCACTGTGTGTATCAAATTTCCCTCTCCTATCTTTATAAGGACACTGTCATCTGACTTAGGATCACCCCCACCCAGTAGAATCTCTTTTACAACTTTGCCTTAATTACATCTGCAAAGAACCTATTTCCAAATAAAACCATTTTTACAGGCACCAGAGGTTAGGACTTGGATGTATCTTTTGGGGTGAGTCACTTTAAACCATGACATAGGTCTACAATCACGTTATAGGACAGTTCTAGCACCACTACCTCCTTTGAAAGTATTTTCAAAGAAAATAATTTCTTTTAAAATATTATAAAATGAAACCGTAGTGTACATACTGTTTCATAACCCATGTCACCCATGTAATGATGGATTATATGCAATTTTTGCATGTCAATAAATTCAGATCAATGTGTTGCGTTATCATTTAAAATAAATGCATATTTTAGACATCAGTTTCTTAAAGGACTGTCACCTCTTGTGCCAGATTTGAACCCTCAGGACTTAACCTAATGTCTAACACAGAATAGGGGCCTGATGTATGTTTGTTGAGTGAATAAATAAAGGAGTGACCGTCTGGTGAGCTTCAAGGATGCTGTTTGTTGCGCCTGCAGCCGGCCTGGGTTCTCTGCATGTTCAAAGCAGGTGTGATGTGCATTGTCCAGCCCCTCGTCTCCCCAGGATGAGTTACTTCCCTTGCGTTCTCTGAAAACCTCCAGTGACTTTGAAGAGACTGCCGGGAGGGTCAGAGGTGTGTTTCTCCGCACTCGAGGACTCTACCCCCCAAGGGTTTTCATTTCAGAGGAGGCTAAGCCAACTCTCTCCACGTTTTATAAGCTGATATAACAGGGCTGTCAGATGCTTTTTATGGGAGAAGAAACAGGAAGATGGTTTGTTTTGCAGACAGCAGGTTATTGGGTAATTACATTTTTATAGAACTGTCGTGGGACAAGTCACGGCCCTGCTGCCTCCTTTGATGCTAAAAGGCAGACGGCCCCATAAAGATCAGAACAAGGCAAGGTGAAGGGGGTCAGGGACAGAGTTGCCCCTTGGGGGTCAGCTTCTGCCTGGAAGCCCCTGCCACCCCCGCCTTCACTGGGTGCCCCTTGGGAAATGCCCTCTTTCTTTTGCTGTGTGTTTTGTGGAAGTCACGTTCATGTCACCCTCTCCTACCTCTTTGCCCGACAACATACAGAGAAGAGACAGAAGAAATAGAGTCACCCCGGAGGGAGCTATCATTCATCCATTCAGTCTTTTACTTGCTCCTTCACTCATTCATCCCTCACTCATGCTTTCATTCATTTACTCATGTATCACTTATTCAGTCACTCATTCATTCCCTCACTCATGCTTTCATTCATTCATTTACTCATTTATCACTTATTCATTCATTCATTCATTCATGCATTCACTCCTTCATGTAGGCATTCAAGTGTCTGGACACTTCACTAAGAGACAGAGGTACACTTGCATATTTTCTCCAAATGTCTGTTATTCCACACGTATCCCTTGAGGGCCTACTATGGACCATGTACCACCGTCATAGTTTTGAGCCCAAAGAAGCAATGGAGAGGCTGCCATCACACCTACATTAATGTGTGATACTGTCTGTGCTAAGCCCTGAGCAATGGGCTATTTGGGGAGGGGGCAGGTGTGTGAGAACCCTTAAGAGGCATCTCAACAGGTTGGTCACAGTAATCGGAGAAGGCCTCCCTGGTTGAGCTGATATCGAAAAGATGGAGAAGGAGCGTTGTGCTGTGGTGAGAAGAGAATATTCCAGCCAAACCCCACATAGTGAATACGAAGCTTTCAAGAAAGGGGAGCAGTGGAGGCTTTGCCTGTCTGGCTCTCAGGGAAGCCTGATCTTAGGTGCTTTGCCTGGGGGCTGTGCCCGGAACATCTCTCTTCAGAACTTCTTTTGGTTCTATTTCAAAGATAACCTGACTTTGCAGAAATAAAATGTGCGGCCCCAGCCAAAAACCAAGAGAAAAGTCCCGTGGGCACAAGTTATAGGGAAGCCAGTGTGGGGGCCTAGAAGAAGGGTTCTTAAGTCCTTGTCTTTCCTTCTACCCCTGAAGGTTCTAGAAAGCTGTTCACTACTATCCCTTTTCCTGGGAGGTTTGGAAGGAGGCTGAGGCTCTGGGTCTTTACGGGTTCCATCTGGAGACAAGTGTTTCAAATCCAGCCCTGCCTCCTTTAAAGATGGCTGCCCCACTCAAGGAGGCTCGCCGATTTCCTGCCGCAGAGACAAATACCTTAATAAATGGTTATTTATTTGGTTGGGCAGCCCCTTGTGCATGTTCTTGGTTTCCTGCTTCTGCCTCCGGGCAGAATCCCAAGGCGTCTTTCTTAAAGGGGCCGAGAAGATACAGAGCTTTCTGGTTTTATTCTGTTTACTTATTTGCTGGGAGCTTTGAGTTCTCCACAAGGCAGCTTTCCCCCAGGGAAGTTTCTTTCCTCCCAGAGTCCTTCTTTCATCCCATTTTATACAGGCTTTCCTAAGGGCCCCATCCAAAGCCGTTAGTTGGACTGAGGGAGCCCCCAGCCCTGGTTGTCTGTGCCCCTGGCCTGGGGGGCTACAGAGGAAGGCAGCAATGTCCCAAGATAGGATGAGGGGCCAAACAGAGCAGGAGATGGAGATGTTTGGAGGAATTATCAGCCCCCAGCATTTTAGCTGGAGGTTGCATCCCAGGTATCTCATGGTAAGCAGTGGCCATTTCCTCTAACTGAGGTGGGGTCCAGGACAAAGACTGTGTGTGGTTCCCTGCGGGGTGATGCTCTGTTCCCCATCTCTGTGCCTTTGCTTATGCTCTGCCCATTGCCTGAAGGGCCCTCTCCCCTCTGCCTCACGTCTACAGAGGGCCTGCTGGGTGTGGGCACTCTTCTGAGTGTTGGGGATACAGTGACACATTCCTGTCCTCATTGACTTACATTTAAGAGTGGCGGAGATGGATAAGAAACAGGCACAGATATTCATCCCTGGTAGAGGCAACAAAATGTCCCAGTCGTGGGGCAGCCGAGAAGCCGGATGATGGAGGAGTGAGCCAAAGGATGAGAAAGGAGGGGCATTGCCGGAGAATCAGGCTGTGGCAATCCTCATGGTCATTCTTTGTAAGGATTTTAGATTTTATTGCAAATGAAGATGGGTGCCAATTGAAAGGTTTGGATGTGGGCTGTTGGAAGGATTCTAGGTTTTGTTGTTGGTAGAAAGCTTCTATCAGCTAATGACATTATTAAAAAATGACTGATAAAATCACTGAATGATAGCTTATACCAATGATAAGAATGTGTCACATTAAGGATTATAATGAGCCCAATTCCATGCAAACGAGCAAAGAAAACTGACATCAGTGGAAACTCGGACACTATTTTGATGTCCTGAGTTCTATGTGGTAGGCCCAAGAAAGAGGGTTTTTAAAAGTGCATTTTATGTTGCTTTTACTTGAGAAGAGATTTAATACACTCTTCCTTTCTCTTCCTTGGCAGGTCACTCAGAAGGTCACAACCTTAATGCCATTAATAGCGGGAATTAGTGTGGGAACAAGCACTGCCCTTCGGGGCCTGTGATGCAGCCATTCCAAAGGTCAGATCAGGTGGATGTGTCTGGATCCGAAGACATCCATGAGTCACTGTTAAGTTAAAAAAGCAAGTTGAGAGCTGTGTTTTCTATGGTTCTATTTCTGAAGAAACCTTTTTGTCCTATAAAATATGTATAATTTATTGTACATGCTATTTGTAAGTAATTATATATGTGTAACTGTTTTTATATACACAAACATATGTGATTGTATATTTTCATTTGTTTTTCACTCTGCTGTTCTAGGGACAGTTTGGTGGGCTCCTAGCTCACAGCGACCTCAAACTCTTGGGCTCAAGCAATCCTCCTGCTTCAGCCTCCCAAGTAGCTAGTACTATAGGCACCCACCACAACCTTCAGCTAGTTTTTTTATTTTTAGTAGTGACAAGATCTCGCTCTTGCTCAGGCTGGTCTCAAACTCCTGAGCTCAGGCAATCCACCCACCTTGGCCTCCAGAGTGCTAGGACTACAGGTGTGAGCCACTGCACCCAGTCTGTGGTTAAATGTTCTTCTTTTTTTGCATAGAAAAAATTTAGAAATAACTTACCCAGTACTAAGCAACAGTGTTTTTTCTATGTCATAGAATTATAAAAAAATTTCATTTTCTAAGTTATGCATAGCTGTATGGATTAAATATTTTTAGTCAGAAAAGCCAATACGAATGAAGAATCAAAAATTATGTTTTACTTAAGTATATATATAGTGTTATTACATTCTTTACTCATGTAATTACCATGTTACTTGCTCCAGTTATTCTGTTACGCATATAGTTACTGGGCTGGACTCCACAAAGTACATCTTCAACTAATGTCTCCTTGGTCCGTGAGTGTGGATAAATCCAGACTGTCTTTTAAATTATGTTCCTTTCATTTCACAGAGCCGCATTTTGTCACCAAAGACTTTTCCTCCCCTTTGTAAAAGCTCTTTGAAAACATTTTCTCTATCCCGCTTGCTACTTTTTCCACTCTCACGGCCAAGTCTGTGTCCTGCCGTCTAAGGTTGCTCCCGTCTCTCTCTCTCTTTTTTAAAACACCAGTTACTGTGAAATCTGATGTTCGTCTGTGACATAGATACATGTTAATGGCATTGTTGGCCAGTCTGTAATTTGATGACAGGGTTCTGGGAGATTCTGTAAGGTGAGAAACCTTCTGCCACTGACATTTGAAAACCTAGAGATGTAAGCAATTTTAGAAAATTGAAAACGTGAATGGCAACAGAAGAAAACAAAAATAAGTTCGCGTCTCGGGTTGAGGGGTCATTCTTCCTCACGTCATCTAGGCTGGAAAGATTTCTCCTTCACATGTCTCTTGACAAACTGTTACCCTCCTGATTTAATTTGGAGACCAGGGCTTTTCCAGTAGCTGAAATGGTGAGGGAATTAGAATCAACTGTATTTTGTTTTAGTTTTGGAGGCACTCTGGGGGCCTTTCTTCCTGCAGGTCGTGAGTTTGGGGTATCTATTGAGAACCTAGGAACCCTTGGTGCCAGAAAAATTGAGTTACAGATAAAATGTGCTTTTAGAGCCCCTGATCAGAGCATGCTGGCTGTGCAGATTTATTGCGTGGTTTCCAAACTTCTCTTTTCTCTATTCTAAATCACATAAACATTTTTCGAAAAGTGTTTCTGTTATTTATTTATTTAGCTTAACAGTTGTAACAAGAAGGACTTTTTTTCCCCCTTCATGAAGAATAAAAGTGATTCATATCTTTGATTTCCTGGTGTTGTCTTTCTTTGAAAAATCTTCCCAGTCCAATTTGTTGACACCTTATAAATGACAACAGAAGAGTTGATTATGAGCAGCAGTAAATTCTCGATGCATTTAGCGTGGTGCATCCTGCAAAATTCAAATTCTTTATAGTTTGAACATTCTCAACACCACCTGTGATGTAGTCTTGCCAAAAATAAATTGGTCTGGAATTAATTGACTCTCTAATTCCAATTGCAATTTATGTGAGCTACAGAGGACAGAGGAACATGCAAAAATGGCACCATGAGGAGGCATCAGCAAATTCCAGACTGTGGATATTGTACAGGACTAATTACATGTGGTATTTAGGACCACAGGTCCCTCAAAGATCTTACCCTAATCCCTGGAATCCGTGTATATGTTAGGTTACATGGCACGGGGGAACTAAGATTGCAGAGTTAATTAAAGTTGCTAATCTGCTGACCTTGACATAGGGGAGATTTCTCTCGGATTGTTTAGGTGAGTCCAGTGTAATCACAAGGATGCTTATACATGAAAGAGGGAGGTGGTAGAGTTAATATTAGGGTGAGATGATGTGAGAAAGTCTTGACCAGCATTGCCGGCTTTGAAGGTGGAGGAGAGAGGCCACGAACTGAGTAAGTAAGTGGTTTCTAGAATCTGGAAAAGGCAAAAAAACAGATTCTCTTCTAAAACCTCCAGAAAGGAACACAATCTTGCCAACACCTTGCTTTTAGCCCCATGAGAGCCATGTCAGACTTCTCATAGAGCTGAAAGATATACAGTTGTGTTGTTTAATCCACGGAGGTTGTGGTTATTTGTTACGGCAGACAGAGGAAACTAAAACACAACCCATTTATTTCAACGAAGAAAAAGTGTGTTAAAAATGGAGCTTGAAGCTGACCCTGGTAGTGCGACATGGGGTTTGCAGCAGGGGAGTAAGCTGCATGAGGCTCCTGCACCTACCACGACTTTAGGGGGCCCCTCTGGCTACTGAGGGGTGCTGGTTGTGCTGGCAGGGCGGGTGGGAGAGAATGAGAGTTTATATTCCAGGAGCAACCTTTGACCAAGGCAGGAGGGGAATTTGTGGGTGGATGGTCCTGTTCCCATGCTCTTGGTGGGGCAGTTCGAGATTGGGTGTTGGGAAGTGTCTCAGAGGTCCCGGGTGGGACTGAGCCCCGGCTGCGTCCGTTTGTTAATGGATACTTCACTTGTTCTTCTTCCTTCTCTGAGTCACCTCTCTTCTCCCTCACCATGCTTCCTGGGATCACCTTCAAAATCAACTGTTTGCACCCAAATCTTTGTCTCTAGGTCTGCTTTTGGGAGAACTCAAATTGAGACAGAGAGAAGCCCCTGGATTTAAAGACACTTAGGAGACACCTCGGCCTGCCACAAACTATAGCCCTTGTTTGGATCCCGATTCAAACAAATACATGAAATGCCTCAAAAAATATTAATGACATTGATGAGGTAATTAGAAATCTGGACAGTGGACTAGATATCTGATAAGACTGAGAGATGACTGTATCTCACTGCTGCCACCAAAAAAAAAAAAAAAAAAAAAAGAGAGATGATTGTTAAATTTGGGGGCAGGGTAATTGTATTGTGTTTATGTTAAAATAAAACAAAAGTCCTTATCTTTTAGAAATATATTTGGAAATATTTATGAATATATTGATAAATGATATGATGCTTGGGATTTGCTTCAAAATAATGCAAGAGTTGAGGTAGTGGGCAGTTCAGATGAAAGAAGAGTAGTCATGAGTGGATGACTGTTGAAGCTGGGAGGTGAGTACGAGTTCATTAGAATATTTTTCCTGCTTTTATATATGTTAGCCTTTTCCACAATAAAGAAGTGTAGAAATGTCCCCTTACCTAACACATTGCCTTTGAATTAGGTTGTCAGTGTAACCATGAGCGAGGGTAGTTCAGAGCATGGAGTTTGGGGTCAGACCAACCTGCCTTCAAGTCTGACCCTGGCTGATCTCAGAGTTCACTTCTGCATGGGGCTGGAAAAGGGATGCGTGTTTGGGGGTGGAGTGGGGATATGACTGGGATGGAGAAACTCCGGGGAAAGGAAGCTTCATGAGTAATGCTTCGGAAGTGAAAATGGACAGCAAACAAGGCCTTAGGCTGGGAGTCTGAGGCTGTGCCAGTCAGGGTTCTTCAGAGAAATGGGAGAGAAAGAGAGGGAAAGAGAGAACATGAGGGTGCAGTTCAGTTAAGTTCAAGAACTTGTCCAAGAAAAAGTGTTCCATACCTCATGGCTAAATATCACTCCAGTCACCTTTGAGGTACTCTCCTTGGGAGGGTACACACTGATGCCCGTGCCCACCCCGCGAAGCAATTTTGGAATGCTTTTTCTAGAATGACCACCGGAGCTATTGTCATACAAAGGTCTGACAATTAAGTTCGTGAACTCCTCTTGGAAAAAGTGCTCTGAATCTTATTCCTGAATATCACTGTGGTCACCTTCAAAGTACTTCTCTTGGTCATCTGGTGACCATAGTGATATTCAGCGATGAGGTATGCAGCATTTTTTCTAGGATGAGTTCTCAAACTTAATTGTCCAACTATATATACATATATATAACGGGCGGTGGGGTGGGAGAGAGACAGAGACTCCTATTTATTTTATTGAGTTGGTTCATGAATTACAGAGGCTGGTGAATCCAAAATCTGCAGGGTAGGTGAGCAGGCTGGAGGCCCAGGGGAGAGTTGATGTAGCTGGAGTCTGAACACAGTCTGGAGACAAGATTCCCTCTTCCTCTGGGGCCTCAGTCTTTTTTCTCTTAAGACCTTCAACTCATTGGAAAGGTCTACCCCCATATGGAGGGCAATCGGCTTTATTCCATGTCCACTGATATAAATGCTAAAAATACCTTCATGGCGATATCTAGACAGGTGTTTGGCTAAATATCCAGGCACTGTGGCCTCTCCAAGTTGATGTATAAAATCAACCATCCCAGAGGCCACTGAACTTCACTGCAGAGAAGATGTGATAAGAGTTCCAACCAAGACGTTGGCCGTGAAAACGAAGGCATGGGGACGGCTGCGAATGCTGTTGAGGTGATAGGATTTACAGCCCTAGGTGAGAGATCAACGAATAGACCAAGTTTCTAGTTCCCCTTGGGGGAACATTTAGCAAGATGAGAAGGTGCAGGTATCACGATGAAATCAACCGAGTCAGGAGGCTCGCGAAGTCTCCTTCTAGGAAGCAACCTCTAAGCTCAGCTCAGAAGGTTGAGCAGGAGTTTGGCATGAAGAGGAAAAACAGCATTTAAGGAGTGGGAAAAGCAGTGAAGCTCAGAGGCTGAAAAGAGCTTAGAGAACTGGAAGTTGTTATTTTGCACAGAATCAGGCTTTTTTTTTTTTTTTACTCTTTTATGTGCTAACCGTGTTTGCATACCAACAGGCACTCAATATCTACACCTAGCACGCCTTCCTCAGGACCAATAACAGTTGTCCTCTGAGGTTGAAATGAAGAATCTTGTACGACTTCACTAACACACTGACAAGCTTAAAAATCAGAAAATGAACCATCGGTGTATAATTAATTCAGAGGGAATATGCCATTGAGAAGGAGGGATTGGCAGGGGGGAGATCAAAATTCTAGTCCTCACTCCGCTGCTTTCTGGCTGTGTGATCTTGAGCTAGTTACTTAACTTCTCTGGGCTCTGAATTTTTGTATCAGAAAAATTGGAGGCAAGATAGTTTCTAATTCTAAGATCTTTATGATTCTCTGAGTGCAGGTGTGCAATGGAAACAAAATACGTGACATCTTCAGGCAATTCCTCAACTATCACTATTTCTGTCTCTGTTAAGCATCACTACGTGCTGACTCTGTCCCAGGTGCTGGAGACTGAGGGGGGAACCCTGTGTGCAAAGAACTAGTAGGCCAGCGGGAAGACAGACAAATGGAAGCAAAATGGAAGCAACTTTCCCAGCCCAAGGACGGCTACACCCGAGAGAGGACTGAATTTTATGTCTATGGCTGGGATTCGTTTTCCTACTGAGGGCTGAGCTTGGTGCCTTTTCTGGGAAGACACTGGGATGGTGCTTCTGTTCCAGTGCCGTGTGGGAAGGCAGGCTCCTGAATTCAATGGAAGGCCATGCTTTGCCTGATCTGTATTGATTTTCCTTGATCTTCCTTTGCTCATCCTTGGGTTTGAAACTCTGAAAGGATGAAGAAGAGTCTGGACTTTCAGCCCAGCCACACACTGAAGAGCTGTGGCACCTCCAGCGCTCTAAATTGGGCATGATGGGAACACCTGCACCTAGGCCTGTTGGGTGGATCAGACAAGGCAGCCATTTGCAAAGCACTTTGCACAGTGAGTGCTGCATACAGCAGGTGCTCAGGTAATGCTTGTCCTTGCGTTCCTGCCCTATTCTGACCATGACTTTGCCTTACTCCAGAGCTGTCTGAGCTCTGTTATGGCAGACTGATGGCATGTTGGACTTGTGCAAGGCTCCAGCAAGTTCTCCAGAGAGCAGCAACCCAACGTTCTGCACTTGGACTGAGCAGACATTTGGCAAACGCTTGACTGTAGACACGATATAATTACAGAATCCCTCACCCTTGAGTGCAGATCACTGAACCCCATCATGCTGCTGTCGGCCCTGACTGTAGATGCTCCCATTTCACTCACACTCACACACCATTTGCTCAAGGACTGTTTGCAGAGCCCCAGCTCAGCCTCGGGCACCACAGTGAGGATGACACTGTTTCCCCAGGGTGGCTGTGGTGCCCTGGGGAGGACTCAAGGGTCCTGTGCACTGACAGGAGGTCCTAGTAGCATGCTTTTCACATTTTAGGAGTGAGGGATGGTAGGAATGGGATTTTGGCTTCCACAGGCCTTCAGTGGTGGAGTCCCATGAGTGTATTTATTTCACCTTAGGGCACCTTCAGCTATGCTTAGCAATGCTCCAGTGAGCACAATACCTGCTGCTGGAATAATCTCTAACCACATGCCCTGGCTGTGTCACTCTTTGGTGAGCCCAACCAAGCCCATCAGACCTGACTTACAAAGACCCTCCCTGCCAATCTCCCACCCAGCCTCACTGCTATGGTCTGAATGTTTGCACCACACACCCACTTTCTGTGTTGAAATCTTTGCCCTCAAGGAGATGGGCCTTTGGGAGGTGATTGGGTCATGAGGGTGGAAGGGATTAGTGCCCTCATAAAAGACCTCAGAGAGCTGGCTTGCATCTTCTGCCATGCGAGGATACAGTGTGAAGTCACCATCCATGAACTCGAAGGTCAGCTCTCATCAGGCAGTGAATCTGCCTTGTTCTGGGACCTCTTAGCTTCCAGAACTGTGAGAAATAAATTATTTTCTATTTATAAGCCCCTCAGTTTATAATAGGACAAACTAAGACACAAAACCTCTCTCAGCTTCATCTCTCTCTTTATCACTGCTAGCAGCCAGAGTTTCTCCCCTCTCCTCAAATGCACCCTTTTCTCTCTAACCTCCTGACATTCTCAGTGGCTGTTCCCTCCATCTTGAGCACTGCTCTCTCCCATCCTTCATCTAGCCAACTTCCGGTCATCTTTAGGCTTCAGCGTCAGTCTCGCCTCCTCCTGGAAGCTTTCCATGATGCTTCCATGCCATACAGCTCTCCTTTGACCTCCAGAGGGCCCTGAGCTCTCTCCTTCCCAGAACTCATCACATGTTGTATCTCCTTCATCTTGTCTGTCTCTTGGGAGTTGGGGGGGGGTCCTCTGAAAGTAGAAGTACCGAGTCTGAATTGTTCTCTGCTGTATCCATGGTGTCTGCATTCAGTTCCGAGGACTTCAGTAATAAAACAATAGAAAATGGGCAGCTTCAACAAACAATAGAAATGTATTCTTTCACAGTTCAAGAGGCCAGAAGTCCGGAGAAAAGGGAACACTTCTACACTGCTGGTGGGAATGCAAATTAATACATTCCTTTTGGAGAACAGTTAGAGCTCTAAAAATAGATCTGCCATACAATCCTATAATTCTTCTACTAGGCATATACCCAGAAGACCAAAAATCACATCATAACAAAGGTATTTGTACCAGAATGTTTATTGCAGCCCAATTCATAATTGCTAAGTCATGGAAAAAGCCCAAGTGCCCATTGACCCACAAATGGATTAATAAATTGTGGTATATGTACACCATGGAATATTATGCAGCCTTAAAGAAAGATGGAGACTTTACCTCTTTCATGTTTACATGGATGGAGCTGGAACATATTCTTCTTAGTAAAGTATCTCAAGAATGGAAGAAAAAGTATCCAATGCACTCAGCCCTACTATGAAACTAATTTATGGCTTTCATATGAAAGCTATAACCTAGTTATAACCTAAGAATAGGGGAAAGGGGGAAAGGGAGGGGAGGGAGAGAGGAGATTGGCGGAGGGAGGGTGATTGGTGAGATTACACCTGCGGTGCATCTTACAAGGGTACATGTGAAACTCAGTAAATGTGGAATGTAAATGTCTTAACACAATAACTAAGAAAATGCCCGGAAGGCTTTGTTAACCAGGGTGATGAAAATGTGTCAAACGGTCTATAAAACCAGTGTATGGTGCCCCATGATCACATTAATGTACACAGCTATGATTTAATTAAAAAAAAAAAAAAGAGGCCAGAAGTCCAAAACCAAGGTGTCAGCTCCCTTCTTGGGAGCTCAGGGGGAAATTCATTCCATTCCTCTCTCCCAGCTTCCAGTGGCTCCCGCACTCCTTGGCATTCTGGGCTCGTGGCAGCGTCACTCCAGTCTCCGCCTCTGTCACCCCCTGGTCTTCCTCACGTGTGTCTCTGTGTCTTCTTATAAGGCCAATAGTCATTGGGTTTAGGGCCCACTGTAACACGGATTGACTTCATAGTAACGTGACTATATCTGCAAAGACCCTATTTTTAAATAAGGCCACATTCCTGGGTACTAGAGATCAGGACTTCAGTGTATCTTTTTGGGGGACAAAACTCAGCACACAACGGGGTGTCTACTACATCTTGTATTCATAGTAAATATTTGATGAACAAATGACTGACTGCAGAAATAAATGGATAAATGAATTATCTGGGGGGTTTCTATTTCTCCAGGAAATGTCAAATACGTGTTGGCATATGAAAGGGAAATTGGGAGATTAGAAAAAGAAATGCATGAGAGAATTTAGATTAAGACACCCTTGCACACTCATGTGCATGCAAACACACACACACACACTCACACACTCATTCCCTTGCAAAGCACAGCTCTGGGGTGGAGAGAGGGGTGGTGGCCCTGAGTGGGACCCTGGACAGCCATTCTGGCCTCTCTGTTCCAACACTCCCCTGTCCACCAGGGCCACGCTGCGGTGGGGCCCAGGCTCCATTTTATTAGTTGTGATCCACTGTGGTTAATTCTCTTAATCTAGACTTCTTGCCCATAAAGCCCAGACCTCAGGTAATGGATTTCCCAGATCAAAGGGTGGCGTGTGGGGGGCGCTGTCCAGGAGGGCTTGGCAAGGCTCGTAAACACGGCCTGGGACACACACACACCCTCCCAAAGATGGGCCGATCAATGGCTGGGGTATTCCCGTGTGAAATATGACTGCTGCTTAAATGCAGCTTCTGGGATTTATGGCTGGGTATTAATCTGCCCTACTTAATGCATTGACCTTTGCCCTCCAGCAATTCAGGGGATAGAGCTGGTGGGGCCAGAAGCTAATTCCAAGGATTAAAGCAGAGGGAGCCTCCAGCATTTGTAGCATCAGGGACAGTTTAAGTGCTAGCAAAATGTCCCCGGCTTTCCCTTGTTACAGTGGCTGGGAATGTCTGTTTTTTTCAGGCAGGCTGTAAACAAAAGGATCTGAGAAGGAAGCACCTTTTGCTTAGTGCAGTCAGCTTTCCTGCCAAGTTCAGAACTCTATATATTTAACTCCTCTCTCTTCCTAGCCTCCAGGACTTTGCACATCTTCTCCCTAGAACGCTCTTCCCTCCATGAATCCTCAGGTCTGGCCTTGGACACCACCTCCTCCAGGGAGCCTTCCTTACCCCTGAGCTTTGCTCCTGAGTAGACTCACAATTGTCATTGTGATTTTTCTAGTCTTTCCCATCCACCAAACTGTAAATTGCTGATAGCAGGAACTTAACTGTCACCCAAACTTTCTTCTGAGCCAAGCTCACAATAGAAACTCAATAAATATTTATTACACAAGTGAATCCAAAGAAGTCCAACAACAGCCAAGAGCCGAGAGTGCATTGGTCGGTGTAAAGCAGTGTTGCATTTGGGATATTCAACCTTTTTAACCATGTTCTTCCTCTCTCTGTGCCTCAGTTTTCTCTCTGGTAAGACAAGATGAAGAGAAGCACTGATTACGTACCACTGTCTCTTGTTCATTCCTTCAGCAAATGGTTTTTGAGAGCTTACTGGGAGCAGGTGCTAATCTCAGCAGTGGGGACATAGCAATGAAAAAAACAGATAAAAATCCCTTCCTGGGTGGGGCAGTGAAAGTCTGTTGGGGGCAGACAAATAATGCCTGAGCTAGTGTTGAGTGCTGAGGAGCAAAAAGAGCAGAACCGGGGCATGAAGAATTAGGAGAAGAGAGAAAGGTGGGTTTGGAATTTTAGATAGGTGGCCAAGTAGCTTTTTGACAAAGTAGCTTTTGAGTAAAGATGAGGAAGTGAGGGAGAGAGACATGTGACTATTAAGAGCTTTTCAGTCAGAGATAATAGTCAGTGCAAAGGCCCTGAGGCAGTATACTGCCTGGTGTGTTTGAGTAAGAGACAGGAGGCTGGTGGGATGTAGAAGAGAGAATGGAGAGGAAAGAAGCAGGGAGCGAAGACAGCTAATGGAAGTTACAAATAATTTACATGAGTTCCCAGCAGTGCAATCAACTAAACCACAGTCCATTCATACTAGGGAATTCTATGCAACTGTTAACAGGAACGAGGTGGATTTGTATGGCTTGATATAGATAAGTGTCCAGCGAGTAGATCTTGAGGCATGTTTTTAAATGCTATTAGAAAAACATGCACGTATGATAAAAATCATGTGAGTAAAAATACCCCAAGCCCCCAAATAACATATGTGTATCCATACAGCCTTACATACCCGCACAGGAGAACATCTGGAAGAACGTGTACGCAAAAGGGAGCTGTGTGCACATCTGGAGAGGACGGCAGGAGGCAAAAGGGAACTTGACCTATTTTATTTCACTCTTTATGCTTCTATATATTGGTTAAGATTTTCACAACAACCATGTACTTGGAAGTTCCTGAAGGGATATATTTATTTTTAAAAATTTTCAATAACTCTTCATAGGAGTGACAAGATAGAAGAGAGAGAGATTCACTTTTTTTTAAACCTCATTTTCTCAGGCGGGTCAAAGAGCCTGGTGGGCTTGGCCATCCTGGAATCCTAGCGGGCTGTGCATTCCACTTGGGGCAGTCATGGAATCCTGTATCAGGGCCTTTGGAATTCTTCAAAAGTGCCAGTGTGCTTGGTGAGCTCTGGGGTGGTGCTCACTTGTTTTTTTATAAATGCTACCACAATAACTTTAATAGGTCATGAAGCAGGTCATGGTAAGAGCCCTTAGTTCAGCAGTTCTCAACCTGTGGGTTGCTACCCACAGGAACTGTATTAAAAGGCTGTGGCATTAGGAAGGTTGAGAACCACTGCCTTAGGCGTACACATCATTTGCCCATAAGAATTTTGTGATTAATTCAAGGTCCACCAGAAACTTGGGAAAATAAGTTCTCTCATATCCCAGTAGTGTTTATGCCCATTAAATATTCCCCCTACATATTTTGGCAAACTCATAGAAGGGAGCTGGGCAAAATAGGAACACGCCAATATTTTATTATAATGCCTTATAGACCTTTAGGATATTTTTAATCTTTGGGGAGGGATATGGGATGACCTATTTGGGGATCCCCTAGCATTGATTCCATCTTCTCCTTGCTGTGCAGTAGTCAGCTGAGTGGAAGTACAGAGCCCATATTTAGCTCCAGAGGTGGACACCGACAAGCCCAAATCATGCTAGGTTGGTAATCCCATTCTGTCTAGCCAGTAATTGGATTAGATAGGGTGCGCAACTAAAAGGATCAAGTCTGAGTAAGGCTTAGAACTTTTCTTATTGACTTTAGGAATATCCAGTTTTAGGATGAAAATGACACGGTAGAAGGCAGCCAGAGAAGAATCCCAGTGATAATGTTAAGTGCCTGGATCAAGCCACACCTGAAACCTTCCCTTCTCTGTTGTTTAACTTTTCTTGTTGTTTTAAACCAAAAATTTCCTCCATGACACAGATTGACAACTGAGGTTCAGAATGTAGCATGGTACCAGTTTGCTACTATTTATTAATGGTTGAGAGAGTTCAAGGGAAATCATTCTTACCCAGGAGTCTGGGGCTTCAGTTCTTGTCCTACCTCTGCCATTAACTTACTCTATGACCGCATGTTATTTCTTCTAGGTGGCTCTAGAGGTCTCACCCCTGAAATGAGGGTTGGGTGGGAGGGGGGTTCTAGAAAGACCCTTACAGGATTAATACTTTACAACTTTCTAAGTCCCCGAAGGTATCACGGAGCAAACTGACACACCAACAGAAGACCCTCCTAGGTCCAGGTGAAACCCAAGTTGAGGCCTGGCAGAGTGATCTGGAGTTTGGATGAACCTTTCAACTTAGAGATAAGGAGCTGTGTACCGGGTCCAATTTCTTGGGAAGCGAGGATGGTGCTGGTAGATGCAGGGCCAGTGGGCTTAACATGGTGGAGGAAGCCCAAGCTGTCCCCCTTTGTGTGTGAGGTGTGTGTCCAAAGGCACAGCTTTTTAATGACTTTATCTACATAATTTTTGATTGACTGCTGATGCTTTAATTGTGTATTCATACCGCTTCTTGTAATGTTATCCTATAAGAGCCCAATTGCCTTTGAAGACTGTGATTTGGGAGGAGCTCAGGTCTGTGATGACTCCCTTCATTCCTTTTTCTGGGTGGTGTTGGTGGCTATTTTTTACTTGGGCTTAAGCTGGTTTGACACAAGTATTCAGACATATTCGAGGTTATCTTGAAAATTGATAAGAGGGACTTCTAGGATGTCTGTTGGGAAGGGGCCTTTTGGGAAGAAATAAGGAGGGGAGGGCCCATTCTGCCTTGGGTCCCCATGGGCTGGAAGCCTGGTTTGGTCCTCCGGAGACTTCCAGAAAGACAAATGTTACGTACTAAATATTTGCTTCCCTCTGAAAATCCATAGGTTGAAGCCCTAACCCCCAACGTGATGGTATTGGGCATTGGGGAGGACTTTGGGAGATAATTAGGTTTAGATGAAGTTATGAGGGTGGGGCCCTTGTGATGGGATTAGTGACCTTCACATAAGAAAAGGAATGGACACTGGATCTTCCGCCTTCTACAACACGAGGACACAGCAAGAAGACAGCAGTCTACAAGCCAGGAAGTGACTCTGCATCAAGATCTGGCAGGCACCTTGACCTTTGACTTCCCAGCCTCCCAAGCTATGAGATGAGAAATAAATGTCTGTTGCTTAAGAGAGCCAGTTCTGGTAATTTTGTTATAGCAGCCTGGAAAGACTAAGACAACACGCCTATAAGGAAACATGGCAGCACAACCAAAATACCCTTCAACAGGTGCACGAGTAAGCAAGTTGAGGCGCATCCATAGAGTGGGGCATTATCAGTGACAAAGAGACATGAGCTAGCAAGTGCTGGGACTTGAAGTACATATTCCTAAGTGAAAGAAACCAAACAGAAAAGGCTATACATGATTTGATCCCAACTACAACATTCAGAAAAAGCCAAAACTATAAAGACAACAAGAAACTAAGTGGTTGGTCAGAGGGTCAGAGGAGGGAGAGAAGGATGAGTAGGTAGACCACAAGGGGTGTGTGTTGGGGGGGAGTTTAGGGCTGTGAAGTTCTCCTGTGTGTTACTGTCATGGTGCGTACCTGTCACTATCCATTTGTCAAAGCTCCCAGAACTGTACCACACAGAGAGTGAGCCCTAATGTAAACTGTGAGCTTTAGTTATAATAACGTATCAGTGTTAATGCATCAATTATAGCAAATGCATCACACTGATGCAAGGTGTTAATAATAAGGGGCTACTTGGGCGGCACCTGTGGCTCAGTGGGTAGGGCGCCGGCCCCATATACCAAGGGTGGCAGGTTCAAACCCAGCCCTGGCCCCACTGCAACAACAACAACAAAAATAATAATAAGGGGCTACAATAGGGGGAGGGGGATGGGGATAAGTGGAAGCACTCTGCCCTTTCTGTGCAATTTTTTATAAACCCAAACTGGCCCTACAAAATAAAGTCTATTATCAAAAAAAAAAAAATGCCCAAATCTGCATCCTGTAAAAATGTTTATTCACAGGTAGGGCAATTTGGGTGCTTTTATAAAAAAGTATAGCGCAACAATAACACACAAACAACAGCAACATCCTTCCCTTCTGCATGCTTCTCAGACTAATATCTACATATTGAATGCACATGGGTGTGTGTATGTTTTTGACTCTAGATCGTATTTGGTAAAATTGATTTTGCACATGTATTACCAATGCTTATAAATACATTTATGTTTAACTATATCCATGAATGCCTGTAGTAATATATTACATATTGTCTTAGTTCACCTTCTAAAAGCAGAGTCTGGGACAACAGTTTGGGTACAGATAGTTTGTGTGGAGGTCATCCTAGGTAGCAAGAGCGGGGGAGCTGCCAGAACAGAAGCAAAGCCAATGTGACAATGTGTTAGTTAGTGAATTGATTGTAAGTGTGGACGCTGGCCTGATTTTTGTTTCCTAAATTCTCTGTCCAGAGAATGGGAAGCTGGGATGCTCATCTGCCTGGTTCTTCCTCCCATAGGTACAGACTTGCCTCCTGGGACCATTCACGCCACTGTACCTTCAGGCTGCACAGAGTGAGCAAGCTCTCCAGAAGTTAGCTGAAGCCCTGGGGAATAAAGCAGGAAGTCCAGTGCATCTGGGATGAGAGGGTACCAAAAGAGCCTCAGCTCATGCACAAACATCTACCATGGTCAAACCTGACATTGGGGTGACCTATGGCACAATTGTATTTGCCGCATTGTAAATACACAGCATGCAGAGAAACAGGGCTTAAACACCGCAAACTCCAAATTCCACATCCACGTGTTCTGTTGTCCTGCTTCCCAGAGGATCATCTCACATATAACTGGAGCTGGCGCACCCCACTTTGGAAATCTGCTGTGCAGAACGCTGTCTACTTTCCTATTCTAGAGCAGATAGGCTGGTTAAAGGCAGGAGTTTTTGTCTCCTTTTGGGGGAGCTCACAGAAACACAGGACTAGTTTAACAAAATCCTTGGAAAAACGACGAGATGCCACTGCACACCTATTAGAACGGCCAACATTTAAAACACTGACAACACCAAACTCTGGTGAGGATGTGGAGCCACAGGAACTCTCATCCTTTGCTGATGGGAGTGTGAAATGTTATGGCCTCTTTGTAAGACAGTTTTGGCCGTTCCTTACCAAATTAAACATACTTTTACCGAACATTCCAGCCATTGTGCTCTTCAGTATTTACCCAAAGGACTTGAGAACTTCTGTCCACACAAAGACTTGCACATGGATGTTTATAGTAGCTTTATTTATAATTACCAAATCTTGGAAGCAACCGAGATGTCCTTCAGTAGGCAGGTGGATAAATAAACTGGTACAGCCAGACAATGAAATATTATTTAGCACCAGAGAGAAATGAGCTAACAAGCCATGAAAAGAAAGACACAGAGGAAACTTAAATCCATACTAGCGAGTGAAAGAAGCCACTCTGAAAAGGCCACACGCTGTGTAATTCCAACTACATGACACTCTGGAGAAGGTAAAACTAGGGAGGCAATAAAAGTATCAGTGGTGAGGGATGTCAGTAATAGCAGAGGCTGTACATTTGTGTGTGTGGGGGGCCAGGTGGGGGGAGGAGGGAGGAAGTACGTGGAAAATGTCTGTAGCTTCCTTTCAGTTTTGTGAACCAAAAACTTCTCTGAAAAGTAACATCTGTTAAAATAAAATCTATTGGGGCAGTACTAAATATCAGGAAATTTCATGGAACAATCTCGATTTCTCAACTTGAAAGAGTGGAGTCAGACCTGGCCCCAGGAGACTCGCGTCTTGATTGGCAGCAAGGATGGAAGGTGAATAGGACAGACCACCCGGGTGGGGCAGGGTGGGGTGCCTGGTTCGTTGCAGTCCCCACCATGCCACTGGGGAAGGTTATGTACTTCTACTCCGAGGCTGGCTTTGTGGGCTTGTGTTCCTTGTTCTGTGTTGGGCCGGAGGGAGAGGGCCCACGCTAGAAAGGGCGCAAAATGCAACGTGAGGCAGATTGGCTGGGGCAACACTGGCCGAGTGGGCAGCACCTCATGATCTCCCTGCTTTCGCTGGGGAGTGGCCTTCGCTGGGCTCTAGGAAAGGTGGGGCTCTCCAAAATGACAGTCAGCTGATTGTGGACGGACAGGAGCTCTTCAGATGGATGAAAGGACTTGTTGGAGGGAGAAGCATCCTGACCTCAGATGACAGTCACTTCGGAGAGTTTGCATCCAGGACATGCCACCCAGCACTGGTGTGAGAGCCACCAGCCAGGTGTGACTATGGGGCACCAGGGGTGTGGGGAGTCCACATGGAGACATGCTGTGGGTGGGAAATGTGCCAAATTTCAAAGACTTACAAATGAGATCACGTGTCAAATATCTCATTAATGCATTTTGCATGTTGATTGCATGTTCAGATGACATGATTCCTTCCCTGTGGAGGACATGCTTTGGGACAGAAAACTCTTCTTGAAGCTGGGCATGGAATGAGAGGATTTTGGTAGCAGGCCTGCACACTGTAGGTGCCCACACAGACTTGTTTATTCTAAATAAAGGACAACACATCCCATGGGTTTTAAAAATAATGAAGCTTTAATATTTATGGAGTGCTTAGCATGTGCCAAGCACTTTACCCAGACTGTGTCATTTAATCCTCCCAATGTTCTTGTTGGTCTAGAACGATCTTCATCATGGATGAGGTACAGAGAAGCCACAAGGGTCACCTAAGCTCACTTAGCTGGTAAGTGTCGGAGACAGGACTTGAACCCAGGTCTGTACAGCCTTCTTATAAATCCTTGTTGGTGCCACTGTGTGTCTTGGCAGGAACTGAGTTCAAAGGTTTTGGAAGGCAATGTACAGTTTTCTTGTCTTGGACCGTATATGGTGTTAAAGTCCAAATTGGTTTAATCCAGATCGGTTTAAATAAACCTTCTTAACATCATTTAGGAACTACTTGTCTCTGTTCTGGGTCTGACATACCCAGAGAAAGTTCTCTATCCAAGGTTATGGCGAGTTGGGTAAGTGACTTCCTTCCTACTTTCTCTGGAGGATCTTGTGGCCTGGAGGATCTTAAGTGGCAACAGCACTGGTCTGCACCCAGGGTGTTATATGGGTATTTGACATTCTATCTCCAGAATCTTCAGGGAGCCAGGGCCCAGGGGATGAAAACCCTCTTTGCTCTCTGGGCTACAGTTTCAATCACTACCTGTGACTTAGCTGTCCCTTCTGATGTCACTTCTGGCTCTAGATGGTGTATGGGAAGGCCTCAGGGTTTTCAAGCTGCAAGGTCTGAAAAACCAGCTTTGCTACTTACTAGCTTGGTACCTAGGATAATTACCTGATCCTCTGGTCCTCAGATCCCTTATTTGTAAATTGGGTTGATGGTAATTTTTACTGAACCACTTTATGAAAGTCTTTATAAATAAAACATCATAGGCTCTTAATTTCAGGACACTATCAATGCATCATTCCTTCAAAAATATTTGAATGCCAACTATGGCCCAGGTGCTAAGTACGTGTCAGGGATACAGCAGTGAATAAGGTAGACAAAGCCTGCTGGTCCTCTTGGGGGTAATACCTTCTGATTCAGGGAGTCAGACAAGAGGCAAAGGGTAAGCATTTCAACATTATTTAAAGCAGGATTGGGGACAGGGGTAGAGTGAGTGTCTCAAGAAGGCAGTTAAGGATGCCCTCTCTGATAAAGTGACATTTCAGCAGAGACATGTAGGATGTTAGGGTGGAAGACATGCAAATACTGGAGCAATGGAAAAAGGAAACAGAATGTACAAAGGCCCTGGGGCGTGCGTGGCACATTCAGAGAACAGTGAGGAGGCCGAGGTGGGTGAAGCAGAGTGAATGGTAGGAAGACGAGGTCAGAGAATCCATGAGTGTCCAGTCACATAGACCACGGTAAGGATTCAACTGGGAGTGAGACAAGAGCTATGGGTAAGTTCTATATGCAGGAGGAATCTGATCTGACTCACATTTTTAAAAAAGTAAATCATAGCTGTGTACATTAACGCAATTATGGGGTACAAAGTGCTGGTTTTATATACAATTTGAAATACTTTCATGAAACTGGTTAACATAGCCTTCACTGCATTTTCTTAGTTATTGTGTTAAGACATTTATATTCTACACTTAGTAGATTTAACATGTACCCTTGTAAAATGCACCATAGGTGTGGTCCCACCAATAACTCTTCCTCCCCCATTCTCCCCTTCCTCTCCTCTCTCCCTCCTCTTTACCCTTCATCTTGGGCTGTAGTTGGGTTATAGCTTTCATATGGAAGTGTGGGTGTTTATAAATTGGTTTCATAGTAGGGCTGAGTACATTGGATACTTTTTCTTCCATTCTTAAGATACTTTGTTAATAAGAATATGTTCTAGCTCTTAAAGTATCTCAAGAATGGAAGAAAAAGTATCCAATGTACTCGGCCCTACTATGAAACTAATTTATGGCTTTCACATGAAAGCTATAACCCAGTTATAACCTAAGAATAGGGAGAAGGGGGAGAGGGAAGGGAGGGAGGGAGGAGGGGAGTGGAGGGAGGGTGATTGGTGGGATTACACCTGTGGTGCATCTTACAAGGGTATATGTAAAACTTAGTAAATGTAGAATATAAATGTTTTAACACAGTAACTAAGAAAATGCCAGGAAGGCTATGTTAACCAGTGTGATGAAAATGTGTCAAACGGTCTATAAAACCAGTGTATGGTGCCCCATGATTGCATTAATGTACACAGCTATGATTTAATAATAAAAAAAAAGAATATGTTCCAGCTCCATCCATGTAAACATAAAAGAGGTAAAGTCTCCATCTTTCTTTAAGGCTGCATAATATTCCATGGTGTACATATACCACGATTTATTGATCCATTCATGAGTCGATGGGCACTTGAGCTTCTTCCATGACTTAGTAATTATGAATTGGGCTGCAATAAACATTCTAGTGCAAATATCCTTGTTATAAAGTGATTTTTGGTCTTCTGGATAGATACCTAGTAGAGGAATTGAAGGATCGAATGGCAGGTCTATTTTTAGGTCCCTAAGTGATCTCCAACTGTCTCACATTTTATTAGGCTGACTTACCTGCTCTGTGGAGAGTAAATTATCGGGTGAAGATGTGGAATGGGGAGGTCACTTAGAAGATTATTGCAATAATAATATGCACCAAATTATTGATGATGTTTTAGGGGAATATAAAAACACTTTATTAACTATATGCATCAATTTTAAGACATTTGGTTTTCAGATTTCTTTTTTTTTTTAAGAATCAAGGAGATTTGGCACTTTAAGTTTTTAATCGAAAGAGCCCATAATGGAAACTGGATGTTTGTTCCCTTTATTTTTAAACCTAATCTCCTTTAGAGCCTCTAATTGATAGTAATACCATGTTTCTTTAGCATCATTGAGGTTGCAAATATATATACCATATATTAACCCATTTGACATATAGATACCTCAGAAACAAATTATTAAGGTTTTATGACTACCTCAGTTGACTAGAAGTAGGAAATGTGCTCAGCGATGCTTTATTGAACATGAGGTTTGGTTAATACAGTGTCCTGATAAAATGAGCTTCATGCTTTGCAACATTTAGGGATGTTACACTAACCCTAATGGTGCTAAGGAGGGAGTGAGAATTGAACCTTAAAGAATCTGTTTGGCCCTATGATGTTCCCTAGATCCTCACTACTCAAGGTGTCATCTGAGGACCAGTGTATTGGCATCACTGGGGGATTAGAAATGCAGAGTCTCAGGTGCCAGCCAGAATCTGCATTTTAACAGGATTCCCAGGGGATTTATATGCTTTTTAAAGCATGAGAAGTACAAGTTTGATCTGAGGGATTTGAGAACCACTGCCCCAAGATTAATAGTTCTTAAAACTGGCTGCATATTAATTTCCTTGTGGCAGACAGACCCTAAGACAGTTTCCAGCGATGTTGTCTCTGGGTATTTACACTGTGGGTGTAGTTCCCTCCCTTTGAGCATGGGCCGGACCTGTGGCTTGCTCTAGCCAAGAGCACACGGAAAAGTGGGTGGAATGTCTCTTCTGTGTTTATTTTGCATAAGATTATGCTATAGAAGATGATAAAATAGCTTCTATTTTTCTAGCAGTCTCTTTCCCTTGCTGGCTTTGTTGAAGCAAGTTGTCATGTTGAAGAGGCCCCCCTCAAAGAACTGAGGACAACCTCTAGCTGACATCCAGCATGAAACGGAGGCCCTTGGTCCTATAACTTATAAGAAACTAAGTTCTACCAACAACCTGAGGAGCTTGGAAATGAATCCATCAAGAGCCAAGCTTTCAGATGAGACCCCAGTCCTGCTTGTCATCTTGATGTCAGCCTCATGAGATGCTGAAGCAGAGGCTCCAGCTAAGTTGCTCCTGACCCACAAAAACTATAGGATAATAAGTGTGTATTATTTTAAGCCCCTAAGTTTGTGGAACCCTTTTTTATACAGCAATAGAAGATTAATAGCATCACCTAAGGAAATTTAAACGCAGAACAAGGCACACTAATAACTACCAACATCCCAGTTTAATTTCTGGCCTTTTAAATCCAAATCTCTAAGGGTCGGTTTAAGCAACAATATTTTAAAAACTTTCCTCATGTGATACTGATGTCTGAGGTGGGTTTCAGGAGTACTGGCCCAGATATGGCTCTTAGAAAATAGTCTCCAATGATTGTAGGTTACTACTGGGCACTCCCCTTCCCCCTGAACCCCCATCCTGACGTGTAGTCATTTGAGCTTTCTGATTGTGCACTCCTGGGTTAGCAAGAGTTTAATCTTTTCCCCAGCTTTCTTCCACTTGCCTCAGTCTGGGGTGAGGGGCTTCTGGTGTCAGAAAGATGAAGGCCTTTGGGAAGAGGGTGCACCGTGGTGATGTCTGATGGAGCCATCTGTCCCTGGGAAAGGCCACTTAGTGCAAAACCCAAGGCCCAAGAGGCTCAAGACCAGGCCCACAGGAGCTTTGAAATCGGAGCTTTCATATCATATTCACACATCTGAAACAAATCAAGGGGTGAAGGACAACCATAGGGTAATGGCTGAGAAGGGATCTGGCAAGAATGGATGTCTTGGGGACAGATGAGAGGCCTCTGGTAATGTCCTGTGACATCTCTCTGAGCCAGGCCATTTTGCAGGGGGCGGGCGAGTGGACTGGCTGCTAACATCACCCAGTCAGATGTTAGGAACGTAACCCTGGACACACTGTGTCCCCTGGCTGGCGGCTTTATGACTTGGCCTGCCATCCCCCTGGCTTATCCTGGGTCATGTTTTCCAAAGATAAGCCATTAAGGGGCATGTCAGGGACAGAGGATTTATGGACGGCGAAACTTGACTTCTTTGGCCTGGCTGTCCCCTGAGCCTGCCTGGGGGCTGCCAGAGACTGACCTGGGGAACAGTAACATTTACAAGAAGATTTCCAAGAAGAAGAGCAAAGAGGATTTTCAAAAAGCAGGGCAAAGCATGGGTTTACGCCCAAGAACTATGCACTCTTTAGAGCTGGAGACAGTTTGGACGCCAACGAGTTGGGCTGTGGAGCAAATTGGTCTGAGAGTAGAATCAGATAGTTCAGAGTTCAAAACCTGGCTTTCTGGCTCAGTGCCCATACCTCAGTGGGTAGGGCACCAGCCACATGCACCAGGGATGGGGGGTTCTCCAAACCCGGCCCAGGCCTGCCAAATAACAATGACAACAACCACCACAACAACAAATAGCCAGGCATTATGGCAGGCGCCTGTAGTCTCAGATATTTGGGAGGCTGAGGCAAGAGAATCGCTTAAGCCCAAGAGTTGGAGATTGCTGTGAGCTGTGACACCACAGCACTCTACTGAGGATGACATAGTGAAACTCTGTCTCAAAAAAACCCAAAACAAAACAAAAAACAAACCTGGCTTTGCCACTTAGACAAGTGGCTTAACAAACCTCAATGTTCTCATCTGTAAAATGGGGGTAATAAGAATATAATGCTTAAGTGGGACATGCTGCATGTAAATGTATGTAGAAACTAGCATGGTGTGTGGAAAGAAAAGTAGTCAATAAAAGGTATCTGTTAATACAATTGTTCTTTTGCAAAGCTGGGGGTGCTGAGCTAGCCTAAGGGATATTATTAGGGGTGACACAGATATCCCAGCAGAAGTCTGTCACACAGCTTATAACCTGGGTGAGCAGTCTACTCCATAGATTTAAGTTCATATGCATTTTTTCCTCTGATTAGCAAACTGTTCATCAGATGATTTATTTTATGTTGTTCCAAAGCTTGTTAATGGTTTTTCCAAAATGGCCTGATGCCTTGTCTTGTGACTACGATTGGCTCTTCTTTTTATGAGGGAATTTGTTGAGAACAGCTCATTCATCATTCTGAACTGTGGGGACACTGCCCAGCAAGGTACAAAGACTAAGGCTAATAAGAGGAAAAATCAGCGTGGTGGTGACAGTAAGGGCTGACATTATACAGCGCACCAAGGATGTTGCACTCACTTTTTGTGTTAACTCTCTTAGTGAGCATAGGTGTTCAACCCTCACTTTGACAAAATGGGCAAATTGAGTCTCCCAGAGGAAAAAGTAACCTCGGCGAGATTACAGATGGGGTTGATGAGAACCGTGAATACATGGATTCTGATTTATAAAAAAGTCATTTAGAAAAGATAAAATGTCTTACAACCATTTATGTTTTACCCTTAGCCACTTGAAAGGAGAGGGCGGAGACCAAGTTCGAGTTCATTAAAGCCCCTCCTGGAAATGCCCTCTTCCGATTCAGCCCAGAGGGCTTGTGAGAACTGTCTCAGCGAGGGATGGGGTCCCCGACCAGGCAGAAGAGGCAAGGATGGCTTGTTGGCCCAGAGCGGCAGCCGCAGGGAGGAGAAAGAGCCCTGGTTAGGAGTCAGGACATGCGCTGCATATCCTGGCTTCCACTCTTAGAATCTGGGAGCACTATGCTTCAGAGCAAGTTGTTCAGCTTTTCATTGCCTCAGTTTCCCCCATTAGGAAAATGGGGATAAGAGTAGTTACCTTGAGAATCGAAGGGAACCGTATACAGAGGAGTAATGTGCTGTTCGAATGTGTGGTGATAGTATTATTCTGTCCCATCAGGGAGCTGGGGGCTGTGTTCAAGTCATGCGCCCCAGTCCCTCTCCACGCCTCAGGCCAACCCCTGATTCTCCTCATCTTCCTCTGTTTACAGAAACAAACCAACAAAACAAAACCCCAAAGCCCGGAGCTAAAACACTGCAAGGACTTCCTTTGCTCCTTGAGCAGGTGAATAAATCTTGACGGAAGATCTTACCTGTGGAGTAGAGCTGAGATGTGTCATGCCAATCCCACGGGCCAGCTGTGAATCCTGAGGGAGGGTGATCAGGAAGAGCACTTGGCACAGTGCCAGGCCCCCAGTTGTGCTCAGGAGATGTTTCCTTTGTGATTAAAGACTAGTCTTTTCCAAGGGTTAGAAGACCCTGTGAATCTCAGCTCTGCCTCTTGGTCCTCCCTCATTCCGGTTTTCCACAAGTCTTCCCAACAAAAACTCCTCTAACCACAGGGCCTTTGCACAAGGTGTTCCCATTGCCTGGCATCCTTCTTTACCCCCACCCTGAACTTTTCACTCCTAAGCTTTGTTGTTCAGCTCTTAGGCCAAGGAGGGACCTTTTCCAATTGGTCCCTTCTCCTGATCTCCATGGCTAGATCCTCCTATAAACACTTTCATCCTGACACGTAACTTTCCCTTAGGGTACTTGTTTATAGTTTGAAATAACATATTTATCTGCACAATAAACTGAGCTATTAGCTGTCTGATGGAAGAGATATTGTCTGTTTATTCTCCTTTTTAAATTCTAGAGTCTAGAACAGTCCCTGACACACAGATGCTCAATCAATATTTACTGAAAGGATGAATAAATGAAAGACCAAATGAAGTAATCTTTCCTATTGGGGTCTGAGGAAGACAATGGAGCTTGGGAAGTCCTTGTGTCCCATTTCCCAGCTAAGCAGAGTGAATAGCTTGAAATTGCTCTGTGAGATTTATGCTGCCCACGACTCCTGTTGTGTTTCTGCAAAGCCATGGGGCTGCGTCCTCCGGGTAGGTTCCTGCGGTCCTGGGGGTAGAGAATTGCCCATAGTGCCCCCTCCTTGTGGTCCTGAAAAGTATTTGGGAGAGGGTAGATGCCCCTAAGACAGATGCCAAAGACAGCCTCTGGGAGTTGCTTGGGATTGAGGGAGTGGAGAAAGGATGGTTCCTTTTCATCTTTCTTCCACAGTCTGGGAAATCCTTGGTCAATAGAGATGTTCCCAGCTCATTCAGTAATAATAACAAACACAAAAACGATGGAGACCATTTACTGAGTGCTTCTGATATGCTTCTCATGGCGCCTGGTGCACAAAAAGGTTCCTCAATTATCATGGAATGCGTGAATAAATATTGACATAGTATTAAAGCACTTTCCACACAGAATTTTACTGTGTCCTCAGAGCACTCTGCAAAGGGAGGTTCTACTATTATCCCCATTTTACAGAAAAACAAACTGAGGCTCTGAGAAGTGCTCAGCTGTGTCCTCAGGCTCTCCCAGAAGCATTTAAAGGATCAGAAGGAACAGGATGTCTTTTTGTTCTTTTTCTGCATTTCTCCATTTTTACTCTGCCTTTCTTAGCTCCCTGCACTGATGCCTTAGGCTAACATCACACGATGGAAACATTGTGCCCTCCTGTCTTCTTCCCTTGCCCTGGACATTGGTATTGAGGTGTGTGATAGTCTGTTCTCCGTAGTTGATGAACTTGTAAGAATGAGACCTCTGCCATGAGTGCCTGCTCTCACCGAATCTTCCTGTCATATTTGGAAACGAGATAACTATAATTGCACCCATTTGTGAGATGAGAGAATGGAGGCTTAGAGAGGTAAAATGAAATGGCTTGCCAGGGACCATCCCTGTATCAGGGCTGCCAAACTCGGTGGCTCAAAAACAACAGAAATTTATTCTCCCACAGCTCTGGAGGCTGAATGTACAAAATCAAGATGTTGGCAGGACGCGCTTCCTCAGAAGGTTCTGGGAAAGATCCTTCCCAGCTGCTCCAGCTCCTGGGGGACGCTTGGCACTCCTTGGCTTCCAGCTCTGCCTTTACAGCCTCTGCCTCTTTTTTCCATAGCCTTCTCCTCTGTGTGTCTTTTTTCTGTCTCTTATAAGGACACCTGTCACTGGACATACGGCCCGCCCTGATCTGGGATGATCTCATCTAGAGATCCTGTCTTAATTGCCTCTGCACAGACCCCTTTCCCTGTAAGGTTATATTCAGAGATTCCAGATGAACATGTCTTTTTCTGGGGTCTAGCTCACTCCAATATCTCTGTTAAATGCTAACGCAAAGAGTAGATGCTGGGCAGGACTAAGTCCAGAGCGATGTGTGTAACTGCCACAGTAAGAGGATGGCTCCTAGGGGCCTCGCAATGACAGGGAGATTTCTTTAATGCATTAGGAACCTGGGCTCTGTGGCTCGTGACTCTGGCTTCTCTTTGTGCCTGAAGTTGAGTCTGTGTCAGACATGGCTTTGTAATTTTCCAACAAAAGAGAAGACACATGACTTGGCATTTAGATTCATCCTTTCCAGCCACCCTCCTGCTCATGCCCGGTCCAGCCTCTAGTTGCCATTGTGAGCTGTCTTGCCTGGATCTCTTTCACCCTCCAGCTGCCTGTGTGTCCTACCTCTTGCCTCCTTATGGAAGCCATTGTGCTGGGGCTGAGGGGAACGGAAAGGGAAACACCAAGAGGATTCTGCCCAAGGATGTGTAACCTACAAGCCAACCCCTGCAGAAAGAGCAAAGGGAAACTGGAAGGTCAAACAATGAGAGGGAAATTTGCCCAAGCTCGGTTTGCTTGGTGGGGTTTATCAGCTATGCAAAATATGACCATGGAGGAAAGGGATGGCTCATAGGGAGTAACTGGAAGGAATTGTTTTGCGGTGTTGGAGCAGTCTGCATCCTGAAGGGGCGATGCTTGCCTCTCACATGCTCCTCTGTACTTGACCCAAACTCTTGCCCTCTTAGAAAAGGGGATAAAAATCTGTGTCATGCTTTAATTTTTCTGAGGCTGTACATGTATAATGCCATGGCTAAAAGTCAGGTGCAAGAAGCAGATCTGAGTTGGAAACCCAGCCTTCCCTATTCTTGGCTGTGCAATCTTAGGCAGGTGACTTAACTGTTCTGAGTCTCAGTTTTTAATCTGTATAAAGTGCCTCTAGACACAAGGCTTATTGCAAGGAGTTCGTGACTTACTAGGTCAGGGTTTTTCAACTCTTTTTTATCTCATGGCACACTTTATAGTTAAACTTCCACAGCACACTTAAATTATATTGATCAGCTGGGAAGAATCAACATTGTTAAAATGTCCATACTGCCCAAAGCAATATACTATTTTAATGCAATCCCTATTAAAGCTCCACTGTCATACTTTAAAGATCTCGAAAAAATAATACTTAGTTTTATATGGAATCAGAAAAAAACTCAAATAGCCAAGACATTACTCAGAAATAAAAACAAAGCAGGAGGAATTACGCTACCAGACCTCAGACTATACTATAAATCGATAATGATTAAAATAGCGTGATACTGGCACAAAAACAGAGAGGAAGATGTATGGAAAGAATAGAGAACCAAGAGATGAATCCAGCTACTTACCGTTATTTGATCTTTGACAAGCCAATTAAAAACATTTCAGTGGGGAAAACATTCCCTATTTAACAAATGGTGCTGGGTGAACTGGCTGGCGACCTGAAAAGACTGAAACTGGATCCACACCTTTCACCATTAACTAAGATAGACTCTCACTGGATTAAAGATTTAAACTTAAGACATGGAACTATAGAAATACTAAAGAAAGTGCAGGGAAAACTCTTGAAGAAATCGGCCTGGGTGAATATTTTATGAGGAGGACCCCCCGGACAATCGAAGCAGCATCAAAAATCCCAGCATTACTACTGGGACCTGATCAAAGTAAAAAGCTTCTGCACAGCCAAGAACACAGTAAGTACAGCAAGCAGACAGCCCTCAGAATGGGAGAAGATATTTGCAGGTTAGGTCTCTGACAAAGGTTTAATAATCAGAATCCACAAAGAACTCAAACATATTAGCAAGAAAAGAACAAGTGATCCCATCTCAGGGTGGGCAAGCGACTTGAAGAGAAACTTCTCTGAAGAAGACAGGTGCACGGCCTACAGACATAGGAAAAATGCTCATCATCCTTAATCATCAGAGAAATGCAAATCAAAACTACTTTGAGATACCATCTAACTCCAATAAGATTAGCCCACATCACAAAATCCCCAAACCAGAGATGTTGGTGTGGATGTGGAGAAAAGGGAACACTTCTACACTGCTGGTGGGAATGCAAACTATTACGTTCCTTTTGGAAAGATGCTTGGAGAACACTTAGAGATCTAAAAATAGATATGCCATTCGATCCTATAATTCCTTTACTGGGTTTATACCCAGAAGACCAAAAATCACAATATAACAAAGACATTTGTACCAGAATGTTTATTGCAGCCCAATTCATAATTGCTAAGTCATGGAAGAAGCCCAAGTGCCCATCAATCCATGAATGGATTAATAAATTGTGGTATTTGTACACCATGGAATATTATGCAGCCTTAAAGAAAGATGGAGACTTTACCTCTTACGTGTTTACATGGATGGAGCTGGAATATATTCTTCTTAGTCAAGTATCTCAAGAATGGAAGAAAAAGTACCCAATGTACTCAGTCCTACTATGAAATCAATTTATAGCTTTCTTATGAAAGTTATGACCCAATTATAGCCCAAGAATATGGGGAAAGGGGATATGGAGGGGAGGGGAGGGAGGAGGATAAGTGGAGGGAGGGTAATTGGTGGGACCACACCTACAGTGCATCTTACAAGGGTACATGTGAAATTTACTAGGGGTAGAATATAAATGTCTCAACACTATAACTAAGAAAATGCCGTGAAGGCTATGTTAATTAGTTTGATGAAAATATTTCCAATTGTATATAAAATCAGCACATTGTACCCCATGATTGCATTCATGTACACAGCTATGATTTAATAAAAAAATTATATTGATAAAAAAAGTAAAAATAAAAAAGAATATACTTACTGTGCTTTGAACTTCTTTCAAAAATAATTTAATTAATGATCTTTAAAAATTTTTACAGCACACCTCAGATGCTCTCACGGCCATGGCACACTGGTTGAAAATCACTGTGCTGGAGATACAGTGCCCGGTGCCTGGACAACTCTCAAAGCACGTCAGCGCTGACCGCCCTGAGGAGCTCTCTGCCTTACACCCCTCTCACCCAGGCCACTGTCATTTCATTGCTCCTTCGAGTGGGAGTGAGATGGTGATTCATGTTCCTTTTTCCACTGAAATAGGGCAGCTGGCCCGACTTCCTGGTACTCGATGTCCCTGCGCTCTGATCCTGTCAGGAGCCCGTTCCCTTCCCACCGTGTAGCAGGCAGCTTCTCGGCATGTTTGTTCTTTCCTGTTTGCCGAGAGCTGAAGTCATTAGTTTAATGCAAACTCCCAGACATCAGGGGCTGTGTCTCTGCAACTTGCTCTGTGTTTATACTCCACAGATGCCTCAGGGTCCAGTGACGATGGCATATTACAAATGAGAGCTGAGTCAAGAATGCCCAGGGTTTGGGCCATCTTTCTTTGCACAAACAGATCCGTAGCATATAGTAAGTGCTAGGTAGGAGTGAAGCAGAGATGACTGGGGTAGGTCTCAGTCTTGTTAATGTACCCACATAATCAGGGCTCTTTGTGGTCAGGGTCCATGTCTTGACCTCTGTTACAAAAATCAGTGCTTAACACAGTGTCTGGCACATAGTGGGTGCTAAATACATAATTGAAAAAAATTTCTTGTTAATTTGAGAATTCTTTTTGAGCTACCTAGTATAGGCCAGTTTCTATGCTAGCCACTGGGAACATAGCAATGAAAAAAAATACTAGTCAATGATTTGGGGATGACAGATGAATAAATGAGTAATTCAGTTCCAAGTGGCAGGTTCTGGATTGCAAGGGTGGTGGGAACATAGAGAGCAGACGGGTCAGCTCTCCCTGGAGGAGCAGAAGCCTTTGAGTTGAGTCTTGATGGAGTCTCTTATGCAGAGAACGGGAACGAGGGCGTTCCTAGCAGAGGGAACACATGTGCGGGAGAACAGAGGTAAGAGAGACCCTAGTACTTTGGGGAACAGAAAGTGCCTTGTGACCAGAGCTCAAAGGATGAGTCAGGAAATGAATCTGGAAGGAACATTGGAGAGCAATGCAATGAGTGGCATGGCAGAAGGCTCGTGCAACGTCTAGGTTAGACCCCCCTAAAGGCTGCTGTGGAGGTAGAAGGGAGGATGATTGGGCTGGTGAACAGATCCTTCTCTGACCTGCGCTGGTGGGCATGGTAGGGAATCTCAGAGCCAGAAACCTTTCAGCACATTCAACGGTGTGCTGGCACATCGACTTTCTGAACAATAAGACCCTATGTGTCTGCGGTCTTGCCAGTGTCCACGGTGTAGTATTCACACTATGGCTGATTTCAGGCTATCAACATGATGTCAGTGGATACAGAGCGGGGAAGGGTGTGCACCCACTTGGTGAACATGGTGGACAATATCAAAGCCCAGACACCTGCTCCTTACAGAGCTTCTGTAAGGGTCCATGGGAGTACTGTGAGAAAGGGCTTTGGAAACTATAACCCAGATGTGACATGGTAGCCCGCAGTAGGTTCGCCAGTGTTCAATCCACTCTCTCCCCCACCAACATCACATAGCATTTCTCTGGATGGATTTCTCTGGATGGATTTCTCCCTCCTAGCCATGTGGTTTGGGTGGGGCTTCCCCAGCACTCAACTAGTGCAGGCCAGTGAGCAACTCCTCCCCCACTCCAGCTCCTCCAAGATCACAGTCATGGGCTCAGGGATGAATGATGAATAATAAGCCAACTGGAGCCTTTAAAATGAAAGAAGATATTTTTCTGGGTTTTTGACAAAGGCAGGCTTGCTTGCTCTGTGAGGGAGATGCCAGAGGAGACCCTCTTTCCTCCTTAGCATGGGGAAAAGGAGGTGGCAATTGTGTGGTTAATGGGAAGGAAGTTCTTGGAGCATCAGAGGGCCTGTACTGACATCCAAAGGTGTACAAACACCATCCAAATCTAACACTTTCCAAGACAGAATGGAGAGATGGAGAGGAACTGAGTCCTTGTTTTAGCTGCCGAGTCTTTGTTTGAAATTGTCTGATCTGACGTTGGATTTTGGGTTACATGAATCAATAAATCCCCCTTTTTTGTTAAGGCAATGTGAATTGGGTTTTTGTTCTTCTTAGGGGATGTATGAGTCTCACGCTCATTGACACTCCTAGAACCACCATCAGGGTGCACCTGATTTATAACATGACCAACTCTGAGTGTGTGGCATGTTCATGAAGAGATCAAGTGTCCATAACCTCAAGGAGATTCAAGTCCATGAAGTTTCTTCCCCATGTTATTGAGCAGAAAGGGCTGTGAATACAACCCCCTGGGTACTCTAGAAAATGACGGTTGGGTTTCAACTTCATTGTAATCAGTACAAATATGGACTAGCATCTACTACACATTCAGTTTTCTCATAAGGGTTGGAAGTACAGCAGAGAACAAAAATCTACCTTGGTGAAGTGTCCCACCTGTTCCCTCAGTGGAGCATCAGGCAACCACTTGAGTGAGGTAAGTAGAGGAAATCAGATTACTCTCTTCTGCAGAGAAGATAAGTGACTTATCTGAGGTCTACAGCTCGGGTGTGGCACAGCAGGGTTCACCCGGGGGTCCCTCCACCCTTCTCTCTTACACCTAGCACATCTAGAATGCTCTCACTCTTTCTTCTCTGAGCACATAGTTAGTGCTGGATCTTTTCTTTTTGCACCCCCTCCCCCGGCTCCACCCTCCATCTGTCTTTGTCCTCTGCCCAGGAAGATGACTTGGGCGGACTGCACCTCATGAATTCCCTTGGCCTCTGGCTTCTGGCTGGGCTTGACCAAGGGTCTCCCTGTGGGGAGACAGGGTGGAGAGATGGTGCTGTATTACTCTTTAGCTCTCTCCTCTCTGGGTGACCTTGGTCTAGCTGTTCCTTGGACTCAAAGTCATTTCTTTTCTCTGGGAAGCCTTTATTATTATTATTATTATTATATTTTTATTAAATCATAGCTGTGTACATTAATGTGATCATGGGGCACCATACACTGGTTTCATAGACCATTTGACACATTTTTATCACACTGGTTAACATAGCCTTCCTGGCATTTTCTTAGTTATTGTGTTAAGACATTTACATTCCACATTTACTAAGTTTCACATGTACCCTTGTAAGATGCACTGCAGCTGTAATCCCACCAATCACCCTCCCTCTGCCCACCTCCCCCCTCCCTCCCCTCCCTTTCCCTATTCCCCCTATTCTTGGGTTATAACTCCGTTATAGCTTTCATGTGAAAGCCATAAATTAGTTTCATAGTAGGGCTGAGTACATTGGATACTTTTTCTTCCATTCTTGAGATACTTTACTAAGAAGAATATGTTCCAGCTCCATCCATGTAAACATGAAAGAGGTAAAGTCTCCATCTTTCTTTAAGGCTGCATAATATTCCATGGTGTAAATATACCACAATTTATTAATCCATTTGTGGGTTGATGGGCACTTGGGCTTTTTCCATGACTTAGCAATTATGAATAGGGCTGCAATAAACATTCTGGTACAAATATCTTTGTTATGATGTGATTTTTGGTCTTCTGGGTATATGCCTAATAGAGGAATTATAGGATCGAATGGCAGGTCTATTTTTGGATCTCTAAGTGTTCTCCAAACATCTTTCCAAAAGGAATGTATTAATTTGCATTCCTGCCAGCTGTGTAGAAGTGTTCCCTTTTCTCCACATCCACGCCAATGGAAATCAAAACTACTCTGAGATATCATCTAACTGCAGTAAGATTAGCCTATATCACAAAATCCCAAGACCAGAGATGTTGGGAAGCCTTTTTGACAACAGCTGTCTTTCTCTGGGTTTTGGTACCAACCCCTAATTCTCCTCCTTTCAATTCCTAGAGGTGGTAACAGCTCTAACTGGGACTGGGTACTTCACTATGGCTCCCTCAGCCCTTCCCACACCTTTAAAAATAGCCCTTTAATTAACCTTATGTAGTGGATTGAAGGCTGGCCTCAAAAAGATGTGTTCACACCCTGTTCCCTGAAACCTAGGAATGTGACCTTATCTGGAAAAAGTCTTTTCAGATATAATTAAGGACTTTGAGATAAGAATACCCTAGCATAGCTTGGTGGGCCCTAAATCCTGCAACAAGTGTCCTTATGAGAGACACACAGAGGAGAGACCCATGAGAAGAGGGAGGGCCTCAGAAGGCAGATGCAGCCCAGGGTCCCCAGAAGCTGGGAGAGGGAGGGGAAGATTGTCCACTGGAGCCTCTAGAGAGGCTGTGACCCTGTTGGCAACTTGATTTTAGACTTCTGGTCTCCCCGACTGTGAGGAAATACATCTCTGTGGTTTTAAGCCACTCACTTCGTTTGTGGTAATTTGTTATAACAGCCTTAGAAAACTAACACACTCCTACTGAGTTATTCTGATTTGACTACACCATTTCCTGCTGGAAATCTTATACTTTACTTAAAATACAAATAGGTTTGGAGGTGTCATTTGTGACTGGGATGAGGAGCAGAATGGAAAAGCACATGTGGGGTTTTGCTTATAATCCTCCATTCCCAGAGGAGGCTGACCTTTCATGCCAAGACCTGTAGCCCAGCCATTTGTCAGAAAGTGTGCATTGAGCATGCACTGGGTGACAGTTTGTGCCCATGTGCGTTAGCGTGATGGGAGATCATAACGACTGAAGAGAAGCACGAAGCAGGTGATGGTTTTGGTAATCTAAGGTTGAGTCATAAACTATCCCCAAACTTTGGGACTTAAGACAATAGCAATCTTCAAACAACAACCACAGCCATGTTGCTCACAAATCTGCAGTACAGGCTGGGCTCAGGGCGGAAGACTCATCTCTGTTCCTTGTAGCATTGGTTGGGGTGGCTTCACTCAGGGCTGGAGGATCCACTTCTAAAGTAGTCTCTTCATATAGCCCCCAGGTTGGTGCTTGCTGTCAGCTGGGAGCAAGCTGGGGCTGTTGGCTGGGAGGCCTGGGTTCACCTCCACATGGGCCTCTCCAAGTGTCCTGGGCTTCCTTACAGCATGGAGTCTAGTTTCAGGGGCAAGTGTTCCAAGAGAAGTCAGCAGAAAAGATGTGGCTTCCTGCCCCAGCATTGGAGGGCACACAGTGTCACTTCTGCTGTTTGCTCTTCATGGGGACAGTGACAAAGACTCTCTTAGGTTTAAGGGTAGGGGAAATACACCACAATTTAGAAATTTTCAGACACATTTGAAAACCACTTAGGACTTACCAATCTTGGTTCGTGGCATCAAGGGAGGCTTATAGACACATTTCTTAGGCAGAGGTCTGAAGATAGGAAGGAGTTACCCAGGGAAGGTCAGGGAAGGAGGAGGACCCCCCTACATCATCATGTGACAAGGTCATTAGGATGGATGACAATACAAGTGTTGCAGGCATGGAAGGGAATGTGGTGTGACTGAGGTGGGCAGTGAGAAAAAACAGGCAGGAAATTAGAATGAAGTTGCTGGTCGGGCATGGTGACTCACGCCTGTAATCCCAGTACTCCGGGAGACCAAGGCAGGTGGGTTACTTGAGCTCAGGAGTTTGAGACCAGTCTGAGCAAGAGCGAGACCCTAGTGGGGTGTAGTGGTGGGCACTGTAGTCTCAGCTGCTCAGGAGGCTGAGGCAAGAGGATCACTTGAGCCCAAGATTTTGAGGTTGCTGTGAGGTATGATGCCATGGGACTCTACCCAAGGTGACAGAGTGAGATGCTATCTCAAAAAAAAACAAGAATGACGAGGTCAACTTTGACTGGTTCTCACCAGACCTTGTGGATTGCATTAAGGGTCTTAACCTTTATCCTGGGTGTGAAGGAAGGCCAAAAAGGCAGAGCAGATGCAATCAGATATGCGTTTTAGGAAGGCCACTTCAGTCACAATGTGGGAAACAAATTGACAGGACACACTGCCAGGGTGGCTGCTGCTGTGGGGATGGCTCTGATGAAAAACGCTGGGGGCTGAGACTAGGGCGGTGTTGGGGATGAAAGAAAGTGTACGGCTTGGACGTGGTGGGCACACAGAGTTAGTAGGAGCTAATTGGAACCACCACCAATTCTGTGGTGGTTCCATGTGGGGCCTGGATACAGAGGAACCACTTGGTTCAGAACCACCGGGATTATTCGATTGAATTGTAAATCCCAGCTCCTTACTCCCCTGAGGTGGTATCCACAGCCCTTCCGTGGGCTCATGGTTGGTGGAGGTTCCCCCTTGACCATTGATATTGGCCTTGTGATTTGTTTAGGCCAATGGGCTGCTAGTCGATGAGATGTGAGCAGAGACTCGGAAGGTGCTTGTGTGGTTGGCCTTATTGTCTTGCACTCTGGAGGCCTGCTGTGGAAGAACAGGCCCAGGTAGCCACTGCTGTACTTATAAAAACTATGCAGTCTTAGATCAATGACATCATGGCAAAGTGCTAGACAGGAAAATATATGTATTAATTCAACATTTCAATCCCTAAGCCATGAATTGTAGAGAGCAAGAAGCAGTGTCGTATAGTAACAGTGTTTGTTTCTAGGAAGGAATTATGGAGCTGAGCTCTGAAACGCGACCTGTAGGGCAGGCCACATGACCTGGGTCCTGGCTGCTGCTATGGGGAGGAGGAGGAAAGACACTTTAAACAGATCTGAACTTACAGGCTGGAGCCCAGAGTCACCGTCTGGAGCTTGAAGTTCATTCCAGCTCAGCTAGTTATCCTCAACTCACGGATCTGTGAACATGAGAGTGATTGTCCTTATACTAAATGTTGGGATTGTTTGTTACGTGGCATCATTGTGGTATTGGTGACTAATGCAGATGGCTTGGGTGCCTTGGGCAATGGTTCTCATATGTAGCACTGTTAGATCACCATCCCTTGGGTATTTGCTAAAACAGTTAAACCTCCCATTCTGATTTTGTAATCATGTGCCTGATCATGAACTTCACGCATGAAGTTCTGGAGACTTTACTTTGCTATTTCTTTTCCTGATAACCTGTGTGCTCCGTGGCAGCTGGGGCTTGTGAGCATGTGATGGGAAGCAAGACCTATGGGACAATGAATTAGAGCAGCAGGGCGTCCCTCTCCCTGCCACTTCTCACCCTACTTTTCTGCTCCCTGTTAAGCTAAGTGATTTAGAATACCTCAGAGCTTGGAGTGACTCAAAATTTATTTGGGGGAAAGACGCACGGAGGGTGACATGTGGAAGAAGTTACTTATCCTAACCAGACGTCCAACGTAATGATGTCATTGAAATGGAGGAAGACAGAAGCCCGCCAAATCAGCACGGGACATTTCCTCTAGGAAACAGCGTGCCCTGATGTATTGAGTGTTTGACTGTGTTCAGCACGAACACAACTTAGCTTTTCTTTTTATGAAAGCAATAAGCATTTATAAAATCCCACCCCATTCACCCTTCACCTAACTTATAAGCCCTTTTTAGCTATAACCTTCTTATGACCCTCAGCTTATAGAGACCCAAGTCATTTAAAACTCAATCCAAAGTGAAACACGTTTCAGCCATAGTAAAATTAATTCCCTCGATCTTCATTGGCCTGAGACCTCGTAGGGAACCTGTGGTTTAAGGAGAGGCTGGGGAAAAGGAAAAGAAAGAGAGTTTTGTGAATAGAAAAGAGGCTTCTAACAGGAAAGATATTTTTAAAGCTGAATTTGGGTACCGCTCAGTTTGGAAGGAATTTGTTATAATGGCAATATATAAATCTTTGAATGGTCTCATAAATCATAGCTTCCTGTGCAGCCAATGAGAAACCACGGAGACCTGGCTCTTTGGAGCAGTCAGTCGTTACTAGAAAGATCCTGTGTGGCTCCTTGGAAGTGGAATCGGAAAATCTGGCTACATTTGAGGCAGAGGGGGAGTGCGGAATGTCTTGAATTACTTCTCAAACATTTTACATTTGGTAAAACCCAAGACATGGCTTTTCCCGTCCTATTTCCCTTTCCCCCCACCCCCAATAATTATTAAACCCATGTGTACATCAAGAGAGGCTTAATCCATGTGTTTCTGATTCATTTACACTTAACTCATCAAAATATTGTTTTTATAGGGCTGTTTGTTGTCCAAAAAGCCTTCTCCTTTAAGCTTGAAAGCTTAGCTTTGCAGAAGCAGGAAGCTGCCTTTTGCCAAGAGTAAATGGGTGAGGAGTCCAAGGGGCTCAGGTTTTGAAGTATGTGTAACGAACGTTCAAACAGGTCCCGAGCAGAGCCAAATCTGCTTTCCTATCTCCAAGAAATGTCGAGAGAGCCATGGGCTGAAGTTTCAGGGAACATCATCTCGTCCCAGACTGCACGAGGTTTGCATTCCAGCCAGAAGCATGGCCAGAACAATTAGAATAGAAAACACAGCTATGGACAGTGACTTTGGGAAACGAGAGAATTGACTCAGAAGTGAGCCAAGTCACTAAGGGCATGGGCTGCAGCATTCTCTAACTCACTTCCCTGCCTGATGAAGGAGGCATAATCCTTACCTCGATTTTACAGAGGGAGAAACTGAGTCACAGAGAAAGTGCATGACATGACCCAAATCATTCCTCTAGGAAGCTGTGGAGGTGGGATTCAAACCTAGATTGTTTTGCTCCTGAAACTTGAGCCAGTCAACATCCTCCAGCACTTTGTGGCTAGTTTGTGACTGGTTCATTCGATGAATAAATGTGGATGGGGACCTGCTACCTGCTTCCCACTGTGCCCGTCCCTGGTCACTGGAAATACTACAAAAGGAAACAGTACAGTCTTTGCCCCCATAGGACTCAATCTGACGGTGGAAGACAAAGTAAATAATGGACTCGAGTTTGAAAATGTCTACAAGGGAAAAGCAGAGGTATGATGGTGGTGGTAGTGGGGTGGATCCGGGATTTCGGGGTGTGTGACATTTCAGCACACATTTGAAGGATGGTGTTACGGATTGAATTGTGTCTCTCCTCCCCCAACATTCAAATGTTGAGGTCCCGACTCCCATACCTCAGAATACGACTGTATTTGGAAACAAGATCGTCACAGATGTAATCAGTTAAGATAAGGACATACTGGATTGGAGTCGGCGGGCTTCAAATCCAACAGGACTGGTGTCCTGATCAAAAGAGGGCATTTGGAGACAGACGGGCACGTGGGAAGAGGAAAGGCTGTATTTCTACAGGTGATGAGGGCCGTGTTTCTGTAAGTCAAGGAGCGCTTGAGAGTGGCAGCAAGCACTGGGCAGATCCCTGCCCAGCACCGTCAGGGGGAGCACAGCAGTCCTGGCCTTCCAGCTTCCAGAACCATGAGACAGCTCTGGAACTGTGTTTTAACCACTCCCTTGGTGGCACATTGTTACAGCAGCCCTGGCAAAATAAGAGAGGTGGGAAGGTGTCGGTGAGAAGCAGGAAGGAGGGACTAGGAAGAGAAACCTAGGAAGAAAAGCTACATTAGCACAGGCAAAAACCAGGGGAGGAGGGGGCGTGACACATTCCGGGAAGAGCTGGAAGAACCAGGAAGGGAGGGGAAAACGAGGCAGAGGGGACTGGATCCCTGGTCTTCTAACACACGCTGCTGCGTTTACATCAAGGACAGTGCTGCACAGTCTCCCTGAAATGTGGCCATGTGCTCGGCAACCACATTGTTTGCAGAAAGCTCTGCTAGCGCTGGTCTAGGGAAACAAAGAAGCAGAAGGCGTCATCTCCACTTGGCTTTTAGATAGCAAGAAAGCTCTAGGCACCTGGATGTCACAAACCAAGAAGAAGGGTAAAAAATACATCAAGAGAATGGAAAGGCAGTTCATGGAGCGGGAGGAAATACCTGCAAGTTGTAGAGTCCTCCAAATCAGAAAAAGAGAGAGAGAACAACGCAGTAGAAAAATAAATAAGAGATTTGAACTGGCATTTTCCAAAGGAGAAGAAAATTCAAAAGGTCAGAAATTAATGCAAAAGTGCTCAACCTCATTAGAAGGCAGAGAAATGCCTGCTAAAGCCACAGGAAGATCCCACCCACGTCCACCAGAACGGCTCAGGGACAAAAGATGGACAAAGCACGCTATGGACACCCTCCAGGGTGTCAGGATAAATACGACATCAGTATTCAGTGTTGGCGACGCTGTGAGGCGACTCTTGTAATGGTTGGCCAGAGTGTAATTGGCACAACCTCTTAGGAAAGCAGTAAAGATAATGAGAGGTGTAAGCGGTGGCACCCAGAGAGGGGACCCTGGTGGAGATATTCAGGTCAGGTGTTCTGACTTGGGAGGATGATCCGCCTGGGCAATGCGGAAGGTGGCCTGTGTGGCTGCGGGCAGCTAGAGACCTTTTTTGTATGTGGCCTTAGGGGGTAGGTAAATTCTACAGCTTGCCCAGAAAGTTTGGTGCAAACTTCTTGGGCCCTGGGGCTAACCAGATCCTTTGTGTCTTTGTCTTAGGAGGAGAGGAGGAGGGGAAAGGGTTCGCATGTGGTTCTGTCAGGCACCCCCAACAGATAAGGTGACCATGTAATATGTTATCAGAACCAGTTCACATTCAAGAACAAAAGTGGGATCTGTTAACTGGTTCAAAGGGTGTTGATTAAAACTCTTCCGGGTCATATGTTAACCTAACCCAGCTGGATATTCACACCTATGATACACACTCCCACACCCGGGTGGAATGTATCTATCTGTGTAGATACAACAGAGATGTACGCACAGGTACAAACTGCTCCCAGCACCGCCGGAGCACCCACCATACCTTGCAGCAGTGTATGTCACCAAAAATAAACAAATCCGTGCTAAATGGATGAATGTCAGAAATATGGTGAACAAAGAAAAGAACAGATATGAAAAAATATATAACCGATAATTCCATTGAGAAAAACTCTATTGTGCTAGAAGTCAGGGTGGTGTTTTCCGTCGGGCAGGACATAGTTGAGGGCCAGGGAGGGGTTTCCAGAAGGGTTTCTGGGGTCCTGGGAATAATTTATTTTTTTAATTGGATTGTGGTTAGACAGGCATTAATTTTGTGATAAATCAATTGTCCCACTTATGTTTTGTGCTGTATTTCACTATTCCTGTACGAGTGCTATATTTCACTACTAAAAATCAGCACAAAAATATTTTGCGGGCTTATCATAGAGTTGTGAGGTTCTTATTTCACCTATTAGTAAATTTAAAAGAACAATGGTTACTTTCCTTTAAAACCATCATTTCACAGAAGATGAAAAATTCAACATCAAAGTAGAAAGGGCAAAATTTCAAAATTAAGAACAGATCTATGCATCAAATACATTTTGCATTTTGAAAAACTTACTAGACTGATGATGTAACTTTGATTATTTCACAGAGAACTGGCAAAAACGTCACCACAGATCCAATTTTCTAAACTCCGGGTTTAGTGGGGTTTGTTCCCTGACTTCCCATTACATGCACAGGGTTTCCAAATCTATTCATTGGCACTAAAGATGTCTTATGAAGTCAGTTAGGGAAGTGCTGAGATCAAACAGGGTCCAGCAGATTTTCTTACTGCAGGACTAATCAGGGCCTTTACTGTATTAGTGGGCATTGTGACTCTCCAGGAAATGGATAAAGAAGAAGGCAGTATTTCCCAACCTTGCTTGCTAACAGAACCACGTTTCCTTTGAACCACATCTAGGAAGAAGTGGTCAAAGGAACACATTTTAGGGACTCTCAGTCTGTAGTGTTAGCAAGCCAAGGTCTGCGGTCTGGACATCTGTTTTAAAAGAAAGTTTTATTGGAATACAGTTCTGCCTGTTCGGTCTGTTATCTGTGACAATAACAGAATTAAGAGATGGTGACAAACACCATACGTGGTCCACAGAGTCCACAATATTTACTATCTGGACCTTTATAGACAAACTTCATTGATTCCAGGTCTAGAGACCAAAGTTTTTACTCTTTTCTCTTAGCGTTCAAAACTTTTTAGAATTTGACCCAACCTGACCTGATTTTCAGTGTTATCTTTATCAGTGTCCTGTGAATGAAAAATGTTCTTAAGTCTCACACATTCAATGTAAACCTTCTGCTCATGGCCTTTCCCGAGGTCACCCTTTTTGGCTTCATGGAGCTCCTCTTCATTCCTGCCTCTCTTCCATTCTACAGGTACCTTCCTTGATTCCCCAACTCCACGTAGCTCAGGATTTTGGCTTCCTGGATCTCATATTCCTTTTCCTTTGAACTTTTTTAATGGCAGTTGCTGCATATGGACTCTGTATTATTTAAGATTAGGTGGATTGGAACAGAAATCCCCAATTTTGCTTGCATAAACAAGCTAGATATTGATTCCTTTCTCTTAAAGTTTTGGAAGTGAGCAGTTAACATCAAGTTCACTGCTTTGCCATGCTTGGTCTCTGCTTCTAAAGTTACCTTATGGCCCAAGAGGGCTGCTATGGCTCAAGCCATCATACCCTTGTTCCAGCCAGCAAAAAAAGCAAAACCATTTTTGTTTACATCACTTTGGCCACAACTCAGAACCTAATTACTTTATCACAATTAGCTGTAAGTGGAGCTGAGAAATGTGGGGCCCCCTGCTCCTCCACTGGGAATCATGTACCTAGGGAAAAAGAGGCAGCCAGGCTAGTCAAGGGATGAGTGAAGATGAGCTGGCCTCTCCCCCGAAAATTGAAGTCTTGAGTAGAGTGATGCAAAGACCGATAATGGGTGGATTCGTCCAGACTGTACTGCCCTAAAGAATGTCCCCATTAGTCCCTGATCCCAGCCACAGTGCCCTGCTTCCTGTCTTCTGCGCACCATTCCTCAGGGTTTGTGAGCTACTTATCTTCCAGAAACGTTTATTTTTCTCATGTAATCCAGGATTGGCATCTGTTACCTACAACCGAGACAATCCTAACGTATATCCTTGTGTCGTCAGGGCTTAAAACTGAATGGATGGAATTAATCAATATGGATCACAGAATCCTCCTCTTGCCAGCCTCAGAACATGGTCCTGTTTGAACTGGATCAAGACATAGCTGATTCATGCAACAGGAAGCACCAAAGAGAAGGGAACCATTGAGCTCATGGGGTTTTAGTTGTCACAACACCACGTCTCTCAGCCTCAGAGGGGTTCATGTTTGACTTACTTGTCAGATTCATAAATCCCAGATGGAAGATGTATTAAAAAATAAAACAAAATAATAGTTCACTTCCTGAATGTGTATACCAAATATTTCCCTGTGACGGATCATTTATCACTGCATACTCATTGGTCAGGATCTTTGTACATTTGTCCTCTGCCAATGGTGGCATGTTTATTTCCAGACCAACAAAATCATCTTTAAAAGTGAGACCATTAAGCAAACCTGTTAAAAAATCAAACTCAGAGGGGGCACCTTGCTACCTCCCCCTGTCCTAATGTTAGGAATGTCTCTGTGATTTTTCCTGCCTGATTTCATCCACCACCAAGGCCTCTTCATCTTAGGCCCTATAGGCTCTTGAGAAATTTAGGCAAATGCCAACTCAAGGGCAGCCTATGTTTCAAAAAATTTGTTGTAAGTTGGTTGACAGGAATGGATAGGTCTTTTACCACAGACACGTTCTTATGCCTGGGCCGAGGGGTGTGCAGAGGAGCCCATTTTTTTTTTTTTTTTTTTTTTTGAGACAGAGTCTCACTATGTCGCCCTTGGGAGAGTGCCATGGCGTCACAGCTCACAGCAACCTCTAACTCTTGGGCATAAGCAATTCTCTCTCCTCTCTAGCCTCAGCCTCTCAAGCAGCTGGACTACAGGCATCCACCATAACGCTTGGCTACTTTGTTGCAGTTGTCATTGTTGGTTAGCTGGCCCGGGCCGGGTTTGAACCCACCAACTTTGGTGTATGTGGCTGGCACCCTAACTAGTGTGCCATGGGCGCTGAGCCAGGATCCCATTTTGTTAACACCTGTGTACTGTCATATATCTGGGGCTATCTAAAGATATGTAAGAAAGTAGAAGAAAATACACTAGCTTGCTAATGTAGATATCTTTGAATAACAGGATAATGAGCAATTTCTCTTTCTACCTGTTATTTACTTTAACAATTTTTTCCCTTCAGTGAACATAGTTATATAATTAATCCTTAAGTAATTATGTACCTATGAAAAGAGAAAATACATTATCGAGGCTAGTTCATGCCTCAAGACAGTACTGTTCTAGTAGTTTAATTGCAGTAGCTTTAGAATGCTAATATTTATAAATCAACACAAACTTAATGCTGATTCTCTAAGTGAGCACTTATTTAAAAAATGGTTTCTTAGTGTGGCACTAGGCTGGGAGCTATATGCATGCAGGCACTGTGTTTGCTTGGGCAGGGAATCCCCAGTGTTAAACCAGTAGTAAAGGGAAGGAAGGCAGGTGGGGAGGGAGGGAGAAGCGATGGGGTGGGGTGGACAAAACTTCAGAAGACCCAAAGTCAGTATTTCAAGCTTTCTACCAGAGCTGTTTTGACCAAGTTATGTGACCTTGGAAAAGTCATTTACTACTTCAGCCTAGTTTTTTTTCCAGCTGTAAAATGAGAAGCTAGGACAACATTGCTCTAGATCAGGAAGTGGTAAACTCTGGCCCATGGGCCAAATCTGGCCCACTACTTGTTTTTGTTAATAAAGATTTATTGGGACTACGCATGTGCATTTGCTTATACCACACATATCATCTATGGTTGCTTTCACACTGCAATGACAGAGTTGAATAGTTGCAACAGAGACCTTACGATTTACAACATCAAAAATATTTACTGTCTGGCCCTTTACAAAAAATGTGGCTGACCCTGGGTTCTAGATGACCCTCAATTGAATCTGCAGTGCCTAGGATGTGTTTTTCCACTCCTGTGGCTTGGAGGGTGAGGTTTGCATATTTTTCCGTGACCTCCATCCCAACCCAGAGAGGTGGAAGAGGTGGTGGTGGGGACCCTTTGAATTCCTGTGAGCCACCCTCATGCATGGTTCACTCCCAATCTGGTGTCAGAGGGGAAGGGGCAGAATCAACTGATCTGAGAGGAAGAGCTTAAGAGTAGGGATGGAAAAAAATATCCACCCTTAGGATAACACTCTAAAGTTAGAAAATTGCCTGAGTAATTGATCGCACTGTCAGCACCTTCAAACGATCTGTAAGACAGAGACTCAGGCCTTTCCTGTCCTGTCTCTTACGCCAGCTTATGGACGTTTCTGAACAGTGTCCTTCATTGATTCTTGGAAACATTTTTCCTTGTTGTGCAAAATAATGATAATCATTTTCGTGAAGACGCCCAGGCAAGGGAACCTACCCTGCATTTGTGTATGCTTCTCCCTCTGAGGCTGTCCTGCTCCTGTTGGGCCCCTGAACTATAGATTACACCCTCTTGGTGCCTCATTTAATTTGACCCATGGAGGCTGAAACCATTTCAACTGACCCTGCACTTTTCCCACTTAGGGCTTTGTTGGCAAAATGGCCTGAATTTTCTGTACAAATGACCCCTTGCTGCACCAGCTGAGTCTAATCAAATCTCAGAGCTTCCTCCCTACCAAAGATAACACTGATTCAGAAGTATAGACAATGTGATTCCTTGGGGAAGACAGACTCCTGGTGGGGAAGGCCTGGAGACCCTGAAGCGAGGCATAGCCAGTGTTGGTAATCACCCTCCTTTCTGAAGCATTCTAAGAGATCTTTACAAAGCACTCTCACTTGCCTCCCATTAAAGCCCACAGAGCTGTGACTCAGCGTGGGCTGGTTGGTCTTGGTTTTCCTCGGAGGAATCTGTCCCTATTTGACTCTCATTTCTGGGATGAGCTAAACAAAACATGAAGACCAAACATAGCTAAGTTTCCTCCCCTCCATGCCCTCCTGGCCAGCCGGTTTCCAAGCCAAGCCTTTCTCCTGGATTTGTCTCCTGAGGTCCAGGTAGTCTCTGCATTTCTCTGAGGCTATAGAAAGGAGATGAAAGGACTTGGAAGATGAGAGGGAGAGAATGATGGAGTCATAGTTTGCATGTGGGTCCATATGGTTTAGTGTCTTTTTGTCCAAGAATAAAATAAAATAATGGGTACAATTTTTTTTTTTTTTCTAGAGAAAGGAGTCTGAACCTATCACATTCATGTGAATCTGTTGGGATCCTGCGTTTCTAAAACGCCCTGTCACAGTGGGTCTGAAGATTATTCTTTGAATAACCAGGTTAACATGGCAAGGTTTGAATAACATAGTATCCAACTGCATAAATGTTGGCTTCTATTTTCAAGTATACTAAACCCTCAAAGGCCCCTGACAGTGATAATGGGTGGGAAGTGGGGTCCAAACCCAAGTCTGCAGGCACACCTTTTGGACTTCCGGAATAGCTTTGCCAGTTTGTTGGGTGGGGGAAGGTGAACATGGGACATGCCCAGACCTTCTGCTCAAGAGACAAGTAGTTACTAAGCATGCGCTCTGCCCTTCACACCCAGGGATAATTAAGTTTTGGCTGAAGGGGCTTTGACACCACCTGGTTTCTGTCTCAGGGAGTTTGTACTTGACCCTCTGTCTGAAATGCTCTTTCTCTAGGTCTTCCTGTTGGCTGGAAACAGCCCTATGAGAGGAGTCTTGGGTGCCTTATTCACTGTTGTTTGTGGGTACATGGTGGGTGCTCAATAAATGTTTGTTAGATGGATGGATGATCCAGAAGAAAGACATGCTAAACACTGTAACAGGGGCAACATTTAAACTATTGCTATACTGACTTTTGAACTGTCATATATGGCAGAATTTACATAGTATCTGCTAATAGACCTTCCATAGCTGATCATCTCCCTACACTGAGCACCTCCTTAAGCTGAACTAATCTTCATAGACCAGACACACACCACATGTATGGAACAGTACAGCAGGTCTGCTTCCTTATGTTGATCGCCTCTGCATGTTGACCAGTTTGTGACAGTCCCTTGGGTGGTCAACTTTCAGAGGTTTTACTGTATGCTGATGGTGAATTATTTTTGCTGGATGAATAAAAGCTGTTCCTCTAGAGACCTTTGTGGTACCACAGTATTAGCAGAGTCCCAGCTAATCTGTGTAATTGAAAGCCATAAAATCAGATGCCCTTGGTATGCTAGTCAGCTGGAGCTGCCTTGACAAAATGCCACAGCCTGGGTGAATTAACTGACAGAACTTTACCTTTCCACTGTTTTGGAGGCTGCAAGTCCCACATCAAGGTGCCAGCAGGGCTGCTCTCTGGTGAGGCCTCATTCCTCCGTGTGCAGAGGGCATCTGCTTACCGTGTCCTCGAAGGGCCTTCCCTCTGTGTGAGGAGAAGGAGAGCGCTCTCCCCTTTTATAAGGATACCATTCCTATCGGATCAGCACCCCACTGACTTATTCAACCTTAATCCCTCCTTAAAGACACTATCTCCATATGCAGTTAGGGCTTCAACAGATGAATTTAGAGAGGGCACAGTTCAGTCCATGACGCTTGATGTTAAGAGATTCTGACTTGCTCAGGTTGCATCAAGGTGAGTGGGGCTCGTGATGAGAATCTGAGGAATCCTCAGTTCCAGTCGGGGTCCACAGATGGCGCTTCCACTACTTCTGACTGCATGCTTACACTGACGTCTGGCTGCTCCTCCCCTCCCTCTTCTGTGACTCTTCTCACCTGTTCCCTTCAGGGCTTCCTTGAGGCCGAGCTCCTGGGGTAGCTTGAGAGCGAATGTAGGGTCCCACAAGACTCTTTCTGTTTTGCTCTTCGCTGCAGTCCCTGTGCTTTGTAGATGCCCAGTGACGTTTTCTGGCTTCCAATGACTTTTTGACCAAGTGTGACAAAAGGGACATGCTGTTTGAAAACTCCAGCGCTTTTATTTGCAAAACCAGCAAATATTCATCTATTGTTTACTATGTGCCAGGCACTTGCTGGGCTCTGGGGACACAGAGGAGAGTAAAAAAAATTGGTGCCTTCCCTCCTGAAGCTGCAGTCTGCGGGGCCGTGTGTGGGGGGGGTGATGCAACACCATTGAACAAAACAAATGAACAAATTACAAAATAATTTTAGATAATGACAAGTGTGCTGAACAAAGTGAAATAGAATCATTGTAGAAGTAGAGTGAGAAGACAGGGCTTGTGGAAGGGAGAAAAGGAGGGAAGGAGGGAGGATGGAGAAGGATGGAATGGAGGGAGGGAGCAGAAAAGGAAAGGAGGGAGGGAGGGAAGGAGGAAGGAAAAAAGGAAGAAAGAAGGGAGGGAGGAAGGAGAGAAGGAGGGTGGGACGAAAGGAATACAAGTTATATACAAGGCTTCCTGTTAGTAACTGGTGTTTCCACTTCCAAGTAATCTCTTAGTATGCAGCACAATAACCAGATATACCCACTCATTTCAACAGTTTCATGATGCTTTAAAAATGTTTAATCTTAAACATTAAAAAAAATTACCAGACAAGCAAAAATGTTAAGTGTAAAGCTTGATAAAACTTCTCAAACTGGACGCATCCAGATGGAATTGTAGGTCATCATCAAACACCTCCCTTGCGCTCCCTTCTGGTCATTGTTAACAACATCCTGCCTTCTTTTGTTGGATTTTGCTACGCTTGACCTTAGCCAAAAGGCTGAGAAGTGATTTTTTTTGCTGAATTTTTTGCTGCCGGGGCCAACCATATTATAGAGTAGAATGCTAAAGCACATGACTTTCCGTTTGCAGAGCAGTTTTGCAAATACTGGATCACACACTGTGACATTTCCCCAAAACACGTTGAGTTGGCTTAGTCCCAGCAAACTTGTTAAAGTGGTCCTGTTCCCTCTCCTAATGCTGGCTCCACAGCCCTGCTTTCTCTTCCTGGTCTTTAACAACAGGCTTTGACAGATAAGGAATTCCAAAGATACTCCTGAATGCCAGATGCCTCCGCACTAAATGTAAACCTCTCCACACTCAGGGTTGTGTGAGCATCAGAGGGCTGCTGGTCTTTTGCATTTAATTCATTTCATGAAACACCTTTCCCCCATGTTTTGTTTTTATTTTTTAATTCTGATTTAACTCTGCTCTTCCAAGTGATACATGCAGAAAGGTTTCCAAACCTAATCCCCCACCTGTCTAGAATCTAGGAAAAATTCTTCAGCACGTTATAGCAAAAGACACACGAGTGCCCAGTTTCTGGAAAGGGGTGAGAAAGTGTTTCCTAAAGTCTGCTTTCTTTCCCAAGAGGAGCTCTGGCCTTACCCACAATTCTTAGCCAGAAACCCCAGGGTTAATCTTCCTAAATGACAATTAACAGGTGGGACATCTTGAAATCCCTGTGGCAAGACCTCTGGGTCTATAAATCTGCAATGGGACCAAGAGCTCTGAATTCTTAATCAAGCCTGTTTCCTTTATTAATCTCTAAGGCCAGCAGTGATTTATAAGCAGGGCTTCCATTTGGTCCAGAAAATGAAATTCATTTCACAAACCCATAAGAGTGGTCCAAATCAATTGGCCACGATACTTTCCTATTTCATGCTCTGTGTCACACTGATCTTTTAACTTGATCGTTCTATTACCGAGTATTCACTTAAAAGCCTCTGCTGGGTTTCTGTGCCTCATGAAAATAATATTAGCCCCAGCACAATGATCACTGATACCAAGATTGGGCTTTTAGATGACTGCAATTGGGAGGGGAGGATGGGTAGGTGGAGAAGAGGGGAAGTAATGAAGCCTGAATCATAGGGGGCCAAGTCCCAAGTGATGGCAAGCCACGTGATCATGGGAGCTTGTTTAGAGCAGCTTTCTAGGCACTACCCCAAACTCTGCCAAATCAGTATGGGCATGGGGAAGTGATATCTTGAGAACCCTATAGCCGAAGCTAAAGACTCCAGGCAGAGAGGGAGCATCTTTCTTAGTCTCCCACAAGACCAGCTTGCCTGTCCCTTCAGCAAATGTTTGCTGAGCACCTGCTATGTGCCAGGCTCCCCGCAGACATTTGGGATACAAACAGACAAGCATCTCTAGCTTTGTGGACATGGCAACCATGGACTCGACTGTAGAGAGTATAATCATGACTTTTCTTAATAGCCCTCATTGAACATGCACTAGATTTTCTTACTTAATCTTCTCCATAGTCAGAAGAAATGGTACCCGTATCCGCTGTCCCCTTCAGAGATGAGGAAATTTGGACTAAAAAGATTCAATTACCCAAGGTCAAGGCTGATAAGAAATAGATCAGGGATTTGAACTCCGTCCTGCTGAACCCCCCAGATGCAACCTGCTGTGAACTGTACATCTCCGGCCGCTTCAGGGTGTAAGGTGAGGATGGCACACAACTCAACATGTCACCAATTCTCTGTTCAAACAACCAGGTATTGAGTACCTATTATACTATGGGCAGACCCTTTCCTTGAGGGTAGAGTCAGAAGGGGGAATGAGACGCTGTGTCTGGCAGATGAGAGAGACACGTGTGATCAGAGCAGCAATGGGGTTATGAGGTTGTAGACAGGATGCTGGGGGTGCATGTGGCTGGGACTCCCAGCCAGAGTTGGGGGAGAGGGGTTCTCAAAGGATCCCTTAGGGATATGGAGGAGGCTAAGTTGAAGGACATGCAGGAGCTGGCCCGGCGGAGGGAGCAGCATGCACAGTGCAGAATTGCACCTACTGGAGCGCCTGAGATCTCACCCTGACTGGGGGTGAACGGGGCCTTGGTCTGGGGGGAGAAGATGCTGGAGACACAAGACAAGACCAGGCCACTAAGAGCCTTGTCAGTGTTCTCATGAGTGTGCCCCTTCCCGAGGGCTTTAGGAAGACACAGAATAGTCTGAAATGATCAGATTTAAGTTTCAGATAGAGGCTTCCTACTGCAATGCACTTGAAAAAATGAGTTTAGGTCAAGAGAGGAGCCCATTGAGCGAGGTCAGAGGTGATGGATGGAGACACCCTCAAAGGTTATCTCAGTAACCCCACCTTTGTGCCTGTCCACATGCTGGGAAAGTTCTGGACACTCCTCTTCAGAGAAATGGTGCTGTGCTTCCACTCAGCAGGGGCACTAGGCATCTGAGAATTAGTTACACTTTGGAGTAGATCTGGGTGTCAGGAGTCAAGATGAGGCAGGTGGCTGGCCTGACGGTTGTCAATACTGATCAGGCCTGGAGCCTTGTCAGCTCGCCTTAATAATACTCAGACAATTTGGACTCACAGACCATACATTAGCCGGGCAATGCCCCCCTTCGTTTTGGGCGAGTCCACAAGTGAGGAACACGCAATATCTGTGGGCAGATATGTTGGATTCGGGGTGTTCTTTTTGTATTTGCTGATATCAAGAGGAAGCAAAGAACTGCTTAGACATTAGAACAGTGTTAGTCCTGCTAATGGGTGCCACCTGGTGACCTTTTGGTGATAATGGTGTCAGACACATGATAAAGACTTGTGATGGCAGGAAACACCCTATGTTGACAGAGCAATTTTCTCAGCAGGGGTTCAAAGTGCAAATTGCTTGTGTTAATATGGAAATCCTCATAACAGCTCTCAGGAAGGTGAGAGTATGTCTGTGTGAGCCTGGATATCATTGCCGGGCTGCTGGGCGGCATACAATATTGTTTTCATCATCACTATCAGTGTGGGCATCTTCACCATCATCTTCCTCACCCTTCTTCCACTTCTTGGAGTTTTCTCTGGGCCAGGTGGTGCTGACCACTTCCCATGTGAATGGCCTTAGAGTGTGACTACAGGATCTGGCACCTTGCTGCTTCTCTGTCCACCTCTTGGTCATTCTTCTGCAGCCACAGTGGCTTCCTTGCTGCAAGCGACTATCCCAGATAACACATTTCTACCTCAGGACCTTTGCACTGGCTGTTCCCTCGGGGACACTCTTCTCTACCTCCTCACTTCTTCATTTACCTTTAGTTCTTGGCAAAACTCACCTTGATCTTCCTCCTATATAAATGCTGAAACTTTCCTCTACCCCATATTCTCTCCCGATTTCTACTACTTTGTTCTAACCCCTCCAAGAGCACTCACATAACAGTCAAAATAATTTGCGCTCAAAACTTTATTGCACTAATTTATTTATGATTCCTATAGGATCTCCCCCGCCTTCATCTGGAAGCAGCACTTGGATTTTTCTTTGGAATCCCTCTCTCGCTACCCCTCTAGAGTGGGGCTGACCTCGCCCATCACATGCAGAGTTGAGCATGTGACTTGGTCTGACCCATCTGAGCAATCCATCCATCCCTGGGCCCCAGTGATTGACTGAGGGATGAATGTGAGACACAAAAGAATGTGAGACACAAAATCAGCTCTAGGACTTTGCTGGAGCTCTCAGGAAAGGATTATTCTCTTTCTACCTAGTTTCTACATTGGTGAAATAGGAGTCTGGTGCTCCCAGTGGCCCTTGTGAGAAGCACAAATGGAAAGCCTATCTGGGAACAAAGTCAACAAAGAGGGAGGAGAAGAGCTGGGAGCTCAACAGAGATTGTTGACAACATCTTTTGAACCCCTGGATCCAGCCATGCCTGAAATCAGAGACTCTGAACTTTAAATCTACACTCTCTTTTTTGCTGAAGCTGTTTCAATTTGACTTCTGTCACTCAAAAGACTTATACAAAGGGGTTTGGGCTTTGAAGTTGGAGAAATAAATAAGTTGGGATAGTTTCCGTCTCAGTTCAGTCTTAAAAGGAAATACCATTAAAAGGGAGTAGAATGATTTCATATTCTCCTTAATAGAATGACTGATATCCCAAGTCACTTTATAGCCACCTGTATGAGCATGCTCTCTTGTTCCCTTCAATGGGGCTTTGATCTGGAAGTTTCATGATTTTTCTAGATTTGCGATCCCTTAAGCAAAACTGAGAATACAGTATGTGTGTTGCCTGGGTCCTCTTTCCTTTGCTTTGAGTACCTTTCTTTTCCTTCTCTTGAACCTTGTTGTGTGGAGAATTGAAGGCTTTTGTGCTCTCTGATGTATCATCCTTTACACCTCCTTTCTTCTGGATTGAACTCTATATATTTTTTAAATTTGCAAACGTTAATTAAGGGCATGCAAGTGTTTTTATGTGAATACGTTGTATAATTTTTGAGTCAGTGCTTTTGGTGCACCTATCACCAGAATAGTGTTCATTGTACCCAGTAGGTAAGTTTTAATTTCATACTCACCCCCCTGCCTTTCTTGGTTTTCCATGTTTGACTTCTGTTTTGAACTATCCTTCTATGGCCTGTTCCTAGATCCTTAAACAGAGTAGATAGACTAATTCATGCTAAAGTGTAAATGGCTAACCACACAATGTTTCAAATGGAATCTATGGACAGGGACTACTTGAATCCAAAAGATGGGAATTGTAGACACTGTTAGAGGTTACTGGGGGAGACTCTGTAGGTGATTCTTTTTTTGGGGGGGCGGGTAGAGAGATCCCTATTATGGTTGTTCATATATTCTCCCCCCTGTGTTGGAGAAGAATGGGGCATTTCCCAAGCTTTGTATGCTGTAAAAAGTCAGGGGAGTGATGACAGTCCAGCCTAGGCCTCTCCATCTCTTCCTTCACTCCTTCCTGTAGGGCTGGGCGTCGACATGCTGCTGACCAGGAGCCGAGAATAGCCTGGCGCTGGTCCCAGAGGTCGAACTCCCTCACCAAGGACTCTGAGGACAGAACTCTCCATGCCCTATAGCAGTAGGTTTTCCACCTAGCACCTGATAAGCTGGAGCTGAGCTTAACTAAAGCCCATCAGATGGGACATGTTTTCAGGAATAAGACGCCCCTATCGGTCTCAAGTGGAGGGTGATGGAGACAGTGGCGGACTTAATGCATTGCTGGCCCGGACCCAGGCTCCGGCGGCCCATTCCTCTCAAATTCCTCTGTAATCAGCTAAATTAGCCCATTGATAGAACAGCTCATCAAGGGGCAGCTCAGAAGAAGGATTGATGGACGGTCACCTTTTCAAGGAGCTCTGGACTGGGGGATAAATGGCCCATTTACTCATGAGGTTGCAATTGAGTGTTTTCCTAAGTCAATAATTTTTCCTTTCTTGCCCTCACTCTTCCTGGTCCTGGGCAGAAAGGGGCCCATGCTGTATCGTGTCTGATCCTTCCCGAGCTTGAGTGAGAAGCTGTGTTTAACCCGCTCACTGCTAACGGAGCACAGGCCTCCTCTTAGAAGTGAATTCTTTCCTTTCTAAATACTGTATCTGCTCAAAGACACCATGGGAGGTATCTTCCTGAGATTATTCTACAGGAGAAAAGGAGTTGGTAATCCTTCGTCCTTGCAAATTCTCTCAGATTATAGGGCACACCTATAATGATTTTATTTAGATTACTAAAGTCCTATTTGGGAATGACTTCAATATCAAAGCCAGTTCCTTGGAGGCTTCTAGCATTCACCTGTGAGAATCAAAGAGACTGAGCAGTAATTCTGGGAGCGATGATTCAGAACTGCCAGTGTTTGATGTCCTGTAAACCAGCCTCCTGAAGCTCACTTTACAAACAACTCGGTAAGTAGTTAGGTTGCAGAGATCACAGGTAGCTCCCTGGAGGAGGATGAACAGGGGAAAACAAAAAACAACAAACCCAGAAACATGACTGCCCCAACCGGACCCACGTTGTGAGTATTCATACTTGCAGACTGGATAACATTTCCAATGACAGAGAAACACGCCTGGATTAAAACTGGCTGTGTTTCCAAAGAACCTGGGCGGAAGCGACCATGGTGTACACTGTAGGAGATGGTACCAAAAGTGGCTTTCTTAAGACAAAGCTGCAGGCCAAGAGTTTGAATCAAATTATTTCCTGATGAGTAAGAATGGGAGGAAGTAGATTTTCTACAACGACATTATTTTACATTGCATGCAATGAAGAAAATCCACTGAATTAAATGAATAAATTTCATATGATAAGGAAACATTTGGTTCCTTCGTCTATTCCCTTAAGTTTGTAAACTAAAGTTGGCCAAAAATTATTTTTAGATCTTGTCATTTAGAAAAGCATGGGCTTATCTTATATGTAGGGTTATTTTATGAAGTCAGACAATTAAGTTGGCAAACTCATCATAGAAAAAGTACTATACACCTCCTTGCTGAGTTATCACTGAGGTCTCCGTCACCCATGCCACCGCCTAGTGCACCTTCCAAAGCAATTTTGCAACTCTTTTTTCTGGCCATCCGAGCTGCTGTCCTACCAAGTCTGACAAGTAAGTTCTTGAACTCATTGTAGAAAAAAGTGTTACATACCTCATTGCTGAGTATCACTGTGGTCACCTTTGAAGTGGTCCCCTTGGCCCTCTGTGAGTATACTGATATTCAGCAATGAGGTACGTAGCACTTTTTCTCAGATGAGTTTGAGAACTTAATGGTGTGACCTCATATATCCTGGCATCTGTAAAGTCTTGGGCATCTCTGCAGGCACAGCGATGATTTGGGAAGAGAGTTCTGAAATTTTCCTTGCAAGTTTTAGCTTTAGACACATTTAAATTTTCTGCTATTTTGAATGTGCTTGAAAAGGCAAGCAAGAAAAATAAAGGCCTGTTTATTCAGGTTAGCATTTACCAAAGTGAATTCTGTTCTTGGATATGCCTTCTAAGAACAGCGTTTCATAACTAAGTAATCCTGGGCAATGCTGCACTCAACAGCACCCTCTTGGAAAGTCAGATGTGCGTGGCATAGCAAAGGCTCTAACAAATTCTGCATTAAGGGAGCCTGCTAAGCAAAACTAATTGAACGTAGAGCTCCCTAAAATGACTAGCCCTTGCAGAGTGTTTATCACTAGCACACAAAACAAAAGAAAATGATGTCCCAGAAACAATCAGGGAAACACTGAATGAGGCAGGACTGTCCTGAAAATGTCAAATACAAAACAATTCGCACAATGATTTAGATGGCAGGGACTATCTATGTATTTGATTTCCCACAGTGACAGCCTATTCCCTCTTCCCTATGACAGAGAACACAGGTTGTTACTGCTCAGCCCCCTCCTCCCCATGGACTGTGTGGCCAGGTTGACTTGGAATCAAACGCTCAACTTTGCTGTGAGCTGCGTGCTCTTGAGCCAATGCCATGCACACTCTGAGCCTCAGTTGCCTTCTTTGTAAAAAGGGGACCAATCCCTACTTGTGTTAATGGATTTCTATGACAGATGACGTGGCATGATGCGGGAAGTGTCTAGCACAGTGCTTGGCCTCTGTAAGTGCTCAGGGAATTACTGCCATGCTCCACTTCAGCTCTCTCCTCACAGCCCCGGAGCTTTCTGAAGTTTGCCCACTTGGCTCAGCTGCATTTGTTTAGGCTGCTTGTATTGAACTGAAAAAACGAGGATGTAGAAATTGTTAAGTCAGAGCAGACTTTATTGTCAAGGCATTTTATCTTGGGAGTACGCAATCGACCTCATTGATATCCACCTAAGAAGTTCTGGGAGACTCACTCACCTTTTCTCTGTCTTGGGGGAATACCTGCCCTGGGGGCGTGGTGACATCTGCTAGCTCTGAGGAACTGAGACTGCTGGAAACTTCAGGCTTCCTTTTAGGACGGTGGTCAGCTTCCTCCATTAAAAAACAAAATTCCACTTTATTATATTATGCACATAGTAGAAATACAGATATGCTGTAAAGGTATGATGGGAACAATGAGCATCTCCCTTCCACCATTCTCTGGAGGTGGGTACAATGGAAGGTTTAGCAAATGTTCTTAGGGGCCTTTTCTCTGCAACAAGAAGAAGAAAAAGAAGCATTTTTTGGAAGCAGTTGATATGTGCCCAGCAAAATGAAAATGCTTTCTCTGCATGATTATGGATGGGGTGGGAACTAGTTTCCCCTTATTTTATAGAGAAGGCAATTTGGACTCAGAAGGGTTAAGAAGGTCTGAGGTCACTGGCCTAGCTGTTAATGGGCTTGGGATGTACCTCCAATGTGTTACACCATTTCCATATCCTTAGTTATGATCACACACACGCATATGCACACCCTGCGTATAATATTGTCATATATTATCTTTGACTTTTAGTCTCACAATATGCCATGAACGCCCTTTCTTGACATCACCTATAGCTCTAGTTCATTTTTTTTTAAACAGCAGCATAGATTTCATTATAGGGATGAACATAATTTATTCCATTGGTTCCCCACTGATGGACATGTAGGTAGCTTTGTCCATTTGTGACTCTTCTATGTCCCTCCTGGGTCCCCGAATGGCCAGGCTTCCTTCAGCTCTATGACTTGGAAGAGGAGCATCAGCGTAGTGTCTCCTCCATCCATCTAAGCTTTCGTAGTCTTTAAAAATACATAACACAAAAAATACGGCTCCATTAAACAAACTTATAAAATATGAATGGGTTTCTTACCCTGCCCCTTCCTGAGAGCACACGGGTCAGCTCCCTGGAACTTAGGAAAGCAGAGTGTCTGAGACCTTCCTCCCTATGTTTATAGGAGGGGTGTTGCTCTGCCAGGTGTGGGGTCTTGAATCCAATTAGATTGTATGCACAGTGGAATCCACACTTCCTATGGAAGGGACTCTAGTAATTTACTGTGAAGGACAGCCGGAGCCAAGCATGCCCGAGTGCGTGAGCTCACCTTCATGCAGGCTCGTGTCAAATCTCACACTCCACCAAATTCATTCAGATAGATTCTCAGCAAACCAGTGAGCCTACCAGGCATCTGCTGGGGCAAGGTGGTTTTGTGGTTAAGGCCACAGATATGGAGCCAGACCACCTGGTTTTGTGGCCTGGCTTTGCCATTTGTCCATTTTATATCATCTTGAGCGAGTTACTCAATCTCTTTCTATTTCAGTTTCCTCATCTGGAAAATGGAGATAGTTCCTACTTCCTGGTGGTGATTGTGAGAATTCAGACAGATAAGGTAGTAAGTGCCTGGCACGTGGTGACATGTACGGGGTTGGCTTGATTATTATTAGACGTGGATGCACTATTTTGTATCTTTCAGAATGTCACAATAAGCACATGATCGCTGAACAAGCAGTATTGATTAGAAAGAACAACAAACCACACCTTTGCTCCCCTAAACCTCCTCTAATCTCCCCATCTAAAGAGAGCCACTGTGGCCATTTTAGCTTGCAACATTCTGAATATTTTCCTCTGTGAGTGAACATTCTCTCTTATGTACACACGCATACACACCCTTGCTCTCTGCCACATGTTCATTCTAGATATTTGATTTAATTACGCAAATCTTATATTTTACATACTCTTCTTTATTTTTTTTTATGAGACAGAGGCTCGCTTTGTTGCCTTTGGTAGAGTGCCGTGGCATCATAGCTCATAGCAACCTCAAACGCTTAGGTTGAAGCAATTCTCTTGCCTCAACCTCCCAAAAAGCTGGGACTACAGGTGCCTGCCACAGGGCCCAGCTATTTTTTTGGTTGTAGTTGTTGTTGCTGTTTGGTAGGCCTAGGCTGGGTTTGAACCTGCCAGCTCAGGTGTATGTGGCTGGCACCCTCGCCACTGAGCTACAGATGCTGAGCCTAACTTGAGTTTTTTCATCTAACACTTTGCCAACTATGGTAATTTGCCAGGCCTGCCATAACAAAGTATCACAGACTGAGTAGTTTAAACAACAGAAATTACTATTCTTACAGTTCTGAAGGCTGGAAGTTCAAAATCAAAATGTCAGCAAGGTCGATTTCCTCTCCCGGGCCTGCGGATGGCTGCCTTCTCCCTGAATTTTCCCATGGTCTTTCCTTTGCACCTACCTGTGACCAAATTTTCTTTGTGGGAGGACATCAGCCATACTGGATTAGGGCCCACCCTAATGACCTTATTCTACCTTAGTTGCATTTTGAGTTCCTGTACTGGAGGTTCAGACTTTAACAGATGAGTTTTGGGGAACATGACTCTCAGGTCCTAATACCCACTATAGAACTGGAACAAAGCCTGGACATGAGGATATTCTCTGGAATAGGGACACAGGTACATTTTGTCTTATGTGGTGACTCTTAGTTGCTATCAGCAACTGGAAGGTTTGGTGCTGGGAAGAAGTCTGCGGCCCTACCTGAGTACGGTGAGAAAGACAGAGAAATGGTGATATGTATGCAATGGGCTGCCCTTCTGGATGAACCCAGTTTGTGCTAACTTGCTTTGTGGTTTGGTTTCGGCCCATTCCATCACAGAGAGGCATGTTGTGCAGTGGCCACATCTGGAACGTGACTTTGACCACAGTGATTACTCCCAGTCTGACCAGCAGGGTCTGACCAAGCTACAGAGTGGCTGGTCCTTCTTGTGTTCAGGATGAATGAGGCTGACTCCACGTGGCTGACCCCACTGGCTACCTACCTCCCAGCTCTGAAGAATCACCTGTGACTGGCTGGACTGTAGTTTCTCCCTTCTGAAATGACCTGTGGCTTTGGGATCATTTGGCCACAGTGCCTGGGAGTTTAGACTAGTTGTGGTCCTGCCAAGTAAGGCCTGATTTGGGGCAAGGAAATGGAGTCCAGGTATATCCTTCCTTGGCTCACAGTTTCTTTTTGAAAGACCCTAATAAATTGATTGATTTTTAAAAATTATATCTTGCAGGGATTTAGAGATGAGCAAGAAAAGACTTACGGAAATAAGCTTGTTATATAATTCATTCATTCCAAACTTTAATTAATCCAGCAAGTATTTATTGAGCATTTATACGTGCAGGACATTATAGTTCATTTAAGAAATGTAGAAGTGGAGAAGAGAAAAGGTTAGGAACATTCTCCTGTATTTGACAGTCCAGTTTTCTTAGTTCCCATGCCGTTAATCTTCCTCTTTCCCTCTTGTGCAGAAATGCTGCCATCCTAAAAGCACCTGAAGACCCTGGCATTGAGAAAGGAAGAAAACACAGCAGACTGAGCGGAAGGTCTTTGCACAGCTCCAACTCTGCTTCCTCATTGCCCAGGTGGGGAAAGGGACATTTTGAGAAGTTAAATAATTTGTCAAAGTCATACAGTTGTTGCTGGCAGAACACGAGCAAGAAGCCAAGCTTTCTTACTCTTGACTTGATCTCATTCTTGTGTGAGAATTGATGTTCTTGGTATCCTGGAACCCCCAAATGTGTAGAAGTCACGTCCTGCCTCATAAATATTTATAATCAAGAGTTATATTCCAAACGTCTCTCTTTAAGGGATATTGCTTAAGGGACCTGAGATGTTTCCAAAAAGTCTCTCAGAAGGGTTAAACTAATCCTCTAATTTACATTCCTCTCACTCATATATGGGAGAATCAAATTCACCTTATCGCCACTCTAATAATTTGATAGGGGGGAAAATAACATCATAATTGTTTCAATTTTTACTTCTTTGATTTACCCCTGTGGTTGGTCATTTTCTTAAAAGTTCATTACCTATTTGTAATTATTTTGTTCTAAATTGTGTATTCATGTTCTTTGTTCATTTGACTTATTCATTAGTAAGTTATGTTTTACAGAGAAATAGGAAGAACTATGTTTATAATTAAAATTTCGACCTTCTTGATGCTGCAAATATTTTGCATAGATTTTTGCACACGATCAAGAGGCTTTGCTATTTTTAATCGTTTCCCTCCTTCTGGCTATTCCAATCTCGCCCTCCTAATTATGGGTATTTTGCTTATTTTTTTCTTTATTAAACCCTCTTAGAGCTTTGTCAGCGTCTTTGTTTTGGAGTTTTGTAATCCAAATTCACAATTTCTCCTTCTCTCCTTTAATAGTCCTTTGAACTTTGTTTTGTGTTGCCGTTCTCTCCTGCTTCCTGAGTTGACGCCCCCGCATTTATTTGTATTCTTTTAAATACAGTAATAGTAGCATTTAATACGCGACTTTTCCTTCTAATTACAGCGTTGGGCACTTCCCATGTGATTTAAAAAATATGCAGTATTCTCGTTATTGTTATTTTCTTTGTTCTAATTGTTGGGTCTGATTTCCCCTTTGTCTCAAATTATTTGGGAGAGTGGTTTTAGGTTTATAAGTGGTCAAGGTTTAAAAGAATATTTTACAAAAGTAATTTCTAGTTTTATTACCTCATGTTCAGGAAATTCGATTGTCAGCAACTGTTTATCCCTTGATGTCTGGAGTTCAGATAGTCCTGTATCTGAGAAGGGCCTGAGAATGTCTCTGTTCTTTGGGAGGTTTAAAGGCAGAAGGGTCTCTGATCCAGGATAGAGTTGAAATAGCTGACATCCTCAGAAGGTCCTGGTCAGCAGCCCTGGCATGGATTATAGTGCTGGTTTTTGAGAAATCCAGGGTTAGAAGGGCAGCTTCAGAATCTGTCCCTTCCCCCACTCCCTTTAAAGATGAAAGATCCTTGATGTCATCAGAGGCTAGAATTTTCTTCCTACAGGTAGAAAGATATAAAACATGATATTTCCTTTCCAGAGGGATCTAGGGCTTGAGGGTATTTGTATGTCTTCATGCAGAGTGACTCCCAGAATTGAATATATTTTACCTTGTACTAGGCTCCCACTGTGGCCTAGGAGGAATTTGGTCCAACTGACTACTTGCTGCCCTTACACTTGAGTTTAAAGGGAGCCTAGCCAACTACATTTTTGATTCACTAGAAAATCATATTATTGAATTGTAGAGTTTCATTTGAAAAAAAAAAAAGTGTTACCCATTCTATTGAATCCTCTTAAAAATACAGGAGCAAGGGAGAGATTTTTTATTTCCATATGGATTATGTTAGAGAGAGAGAGAGTGTGTGTGTATACATACATAAGAAAGAGAAATGGCCCTATTATAGGTAGCTTTATTAAGAGGGCCTGGAAAAAGTTAGTTCATTTGCAGACTATACATCTTAATCTCCCCACACTGCATGCTAACCTGGAAGCAGAGGGAGACTCTATGGCCAGAGAGACCCTGGCTTCATTCCAAGTTCTGGATCAGGTAGACCTTGCTCTTTCCCGCCGGCTACCCCTCATTAGCACTATAAATTAACCTGCAGAAACTGTTCTCCCAAGGGGCTCCAGGAAATGGGAGAACATGGAAACCAGTTCAGAGTGGTGGGGACCCAAGACTCTCGCCTGGACGCCTTTCCTTGGCTGGCAGGTGCACCTGGGGCTCCGGCCTCCTGAAGTGGGGGTGAGGAAGCCAGGAACATGTTACAGCTTACGCAGTGCTGATAAGTTGAGCGCCTGTTCACCTGCCGCTGGCTGGTTTCCATCTGGGTTAACAACTTCCAACTGGCCTCATTATTTGAGAAATGGAGGCCTTAGGACAAAGACCCTGAAACCAGTTTTGCACAAATTACCAGTTTCTCCAAAGACTCTTTTTTTGGGGTCCGCATCGCAACTCTAAGGAGTGGAAATTGGCAGCAGGAGCTTCTGCCCTTTTGGGCTTGATTCTTCATCTACTTTTCTGAGACTCAGTTTCCCCTGTGAAATGTGTGTGTGTGTGTGTGTGTGGTGGTGGAGGAAGGGGTGTGAGTGTTGGGGGGATAGGGGTAGGGTTGTGTGTGTGTAAACAGCAAATAGCAATTCTACCTCCTTCTAAGGGTCTTAAAGATGAAGGAGAGAAGAAAGAAGGAAACTTTTTATTTTTTATGGTGTGTGTCAGACTGTAGGTTGGCACTTTCAAACACATGCTCAGAAAGTTACTCATTTCCCTTCTTACCCTTTCCTTCACTACCCTTGCCCCTTGTCCTATGCAATAACCCCTCCTTCCTACCCCAGTGTCCTTCTGTGTTTTTCCATAGCACTTAGTCTGTAGCACACATCCTATTCTTGATTACTGATCCCTTGGCTCCTCAAAGTGTGGTTCACAGACCCACACTATTGGCATCACCTGGAACCTTCTTAGAGCTGCACACTCTCAGGCCCCACCCTACTGAATGAGACTCTGCATTTCAACAAGGTCCCTGAATGTTTTATTTGTGTGCATGATAATGCTGTTAAGTTCTGTCCTAACAGCCCCTTCTCTACTTATGTACATGTATTTGTAACATCCACGAGACCCTCTCTTTGAGTGGCTTCTGTTCTAGAAAATCTCCCTGAACAAAAGGAGGCAAGGAATGTGCCAGTCCTAAAGCTTTAGACACAAGAGGGGCCTGAGTTCTGGACACACAATGTTCCTTCTCTTTGTCAAGTTCTTTGAAGAGTCGAGGAGGGAGACTCTATTTGGTACTTATCTGTCCTTAATACCTTATAAACAGTAGCTGAATCCTCAGGCAAGAGCATAGCTATCTTCCCAAGGCAAAATCAAACATTTTCCTGGGAACTGGAAACAATCAACCCTGAGAGAACTGGGCAAGCATCATTGGGAATATTTGAGGCCAAGGCTCTTATATCCAGATGCTTTCCTAAATGTCTGATCTTTTCAGTCAAAAGTGAGTTTTCAAATAGAGCAAAGCTTGTGTCTACTTCATTTTATATGTCCTTGAAGCCCCCATCCATTAGAGATTCACAATTTGTATTCAAACATTTATTGCCTTGATTTGGATTTTAGTATGTAGAGCAGGAAGGTGCTGTTGAGAGAATCATTGTTAGTAAATACATTGTAAACAGGTCCATAGTCCTCTTGCCTGTGCCCTGTAGGCATCATTAATCAATTATTGCACTTTTCCTTACTGAGCTCAGATCTGGGTACAGCATTATAGCTCATCAGAAAGTGATCAGAGTTGATTAGGCACAGTCCAGATGTCTTGGATGTTTCTGAACAAGTCAGCCGGAGATGCTGCCATAGCTAAGCCCTGGCAATGGTGATGAAACTAATTATAATAGCAAAATTACTCTCTTTTGAAAGAGCAAACACTCCTTAAGTGTAGAATTGGACACGGAGATGCTTGATGCTTGCAAATGATTGTTTCCTTTGGCAGAGAAGGAACACTGGAGTCTGGTCTTTTTTGGTTCTGGCAACCATCATGATAATTTTGAAAAAGAAAACACCAGTCTTACGTCTTAGGGGTTCATGTAGGAGAGATACCACTTTCCCAGTCCTTGGAATCTTTACTTGACCAATCAGAACACTCCATTCCTCTGGCCTCAGTGATTGGTTAAATGGTAAGCACAGGACCAATCAGAGCGCTCCATCTCTCAGGCTTCTGTGATTGGTTTAGAGAAGGGCAAGTGACCCAAACCAGAGGTGTTAAGACCCAGGTTAAGGGCACGATTTAGTTAAGATTTGAAGATTAGGAGAGAAAGTCCTTAGGAATTGGTGGCTTTACTTTTTGTTTTATTTGGTAAAGTGGCTAATATGTTATATAAGGTTATACTGGAGACAAGCCAGTAGGTAGTGAAGTCTGTAGGCGGGTCCCCACTACCTCATGACCTCATCAGAGGCACATGTGTCCACTTGGGGTCCCAGGAGGGTGAGATGTTCACCACGTCAAAGGCAGTAGACTGGACTCGCTGTCTTTTATGGTCTACCATGTCTGTAGTCAGGAAGTCTGGAACAATATTTATTACAAATAAGGCAATAATTCTGTGACTCAGAAGCAGCACCAGCAAGCCAGGAGTTACTAGGCCTTGAACTTAGCACCAGGGCCGTTCTTCTTATCTGTACCATCTGGCCTAGTAATTTTCTGCAGGCAGGACCAGTCCTAGGTTATCATCCAGGCTACTGAGATGCCATCCCAGCATCCCAGTATGCTGTTGAAAAAGTGTTCTCTGTCGGGCGGCGCATGTGGCTCAGTGAGTAGGGCGCCGGCCCCATATGCCGAGGGTGGCGGGTTCAAACCCAGCCCTGGCCGAACTGCAACAAAAAAACAGCTGGGCATTGTGGCGGGCGCCTGTAGTCCCAGCTGCTCGGGAGGCTGAGGCAAGAGAATCGCGTAAGCCCAAGAGTTAGAGGTTGCTGTGAGCCGTGTGACGCCATGGCACTCTACCCGAGGGTGGTACAGTGAGACTCTGTCTCTACAAAAAAAAAATAAATAAATTAAAGAAAAAAAAAAGTGTTCTCTGTCTGGTGGAGCTAGATCTGAGAGGATGAAGCCTGGAGCTTCTTACCACAAGAGCTACAGAGAGAATTTTCTTGAGGATGAATAAAAATAGAGCTTCAAGATAAGGAGGGAAGGAAGGAAGGCATCGAGAGCTAATGATTTCACTCAAGCTCTTGAAGTTTGTATACCCTGGATTTTTCAGTTAGTTGAGCCAATAAGGCCTCCATCTTTTTTTGTGTGTGTGCTTAAGCAAGTTTGAGTTAGATCTCTGTTACTTCCACAAGAGCAAGCCTGACTAAGGCAAATAGACAGTGGGGTCTATGAGGTGTGCTATTCGAATTGTGCTGATATTCAGAATTCATCTGTGGGAATGAAATGGTGTGGGAACCAGGAAACCGTCCCCTTCTCCCATATCCCCACAATTACTCATCTGTTGGGAAACTAAGTTTGCTCATCTGTAAATCAAGTGGTAGGTTTTGTTGGGTGGGCATTTATGTGACTTAAGAAGAATATACTCTAAAGGTAGAGGAGGAATTCCTCAGAAACAACATCTGGAGAAACTGCATGACCATAATAATGACTGCTGTTTGCATCAAGCACTGATCACGATCTCACTGAATCCTACCAACAATGCTATGAGGGAGGTATTCCTGCTATCCCTATTGTACAGATGGTAAAACTGAGAACAAGGGTTGAAGTACTTTGCTCAGGGTTAAACTAACAAATGGTGAAGTCAGGATTTAAGCACAAGACTCCTGAGTGCCCTCCTTGTAGTAAGCTCTGCCTAATTACCTGGCTTGGGGAAGAAAGTGGGGAAAGAGTCACATCTTTAAAGTGTTTACTCATCTGGCCAAAGTCGGCTGATTGGTGCTCATATATACTTAGTACTCACAGCTGAGCAACTCATGGACAACATGAATTAGAAAAAAGGCTGGTAAAATAATTGAGTATTGATAATAATACTAGGATGGCATGATTGCAAACAAATAACAATATACAGGTACTTACAAATAAAGAAGCAAAGATACCAGGAAGTGTGTAGATGCAAACAAGAATGTGGCAGTAGCTGATATGTCGCTAACTGCTGGGCATGGCCAGAATGTTGAAAATCATCCAGAAGACAACTTGAAGCAGGATTTACATCCACAATCCCTTACCCACAGTGCATAGCGAGCTTTCAGAACTTAGCCAATAGTAGAAGCCCAGACCAACAATCAATTGGTTTGTACAGTTTAAGTCTATAAGTCTTTAAGAACACTGTGTACATTCAGGTGTACCTGAAACTGACAATGACACTTCTTTGGCAATAACTGATCTGAAATGATAGGAGGCCATTTAGATTGTTGGTGTGGTTGATCATACTTTTCTTTTCTTCTGTGTTTGATTACAGAGTGCTAGCCCATACCCCCATGGGGATGTTACATAATAGTCAATATATAGATCGTATTCTCTTACTAAAACCCAAACAATTTTAATTTCTGAAGCATCTCTGGCCCTGTAAGTTTTGGATTGTGGATCTCTGTGCTATATCATTCATAAACAAATAAACATACATATATATACATTATTATGTGCACATATATGAGTATAGTGTAGGAATGTAAATGATTATGTCATTCATACACAGATAAACATATGTATGCATATATGTATGAGCATAGTGTGGGAATGTGTTAAAAATGTTTTGCTGCTCAGGTATACCATCAAAATGTAAAGATGACAGTTCTTGGCGATGCGGCAGGAACAGGACGTGCTCCTTGCCCACAGGAACTCCCCATCCGCCATTTCTTGGGTGTTATTGAATATGATTTATTCGTGTTCTTTTTTTATCCTGGATGAACTAGATTGGAACTGTTTTATTTGATGCCTAATATACATCAGATGCAAAAGACGTGAGCATTAAGTGTTGAGAAACACATGACATAGGGAAAAGGGAGGAATGAGGGAAGGAAGGATGAGAAAGAGGGAGAAAGGGAAAACAAAAACTGAAGAAGGAAAAAAGGAAGAAAGAGAAAAAGGAAAGATAGAAAAAGAGAAAAAGGAAATAAAGGAGTAAGAAAAAGTGAGAGAAAGAGAGGGAGAAAAGCAAAAAGAGAGTGCAAAAGAAAGAGAGAGAGAGAAAGAATGTTAAAGAAAGGTGTAATCCTCACGTCTGTAATCCTAGCACTGTGGGAGGCCAAGGTGGAAGGATAGCTTGAGCTCAAGAGTTGGAACCGAGACCAATAAAGAGCAAGATCCCATCTCTACTATAAACAGAAAAACTAGCTGGATGTGGTGGTGGACACCTATAGTCCCACCTACTCAGGAGGCTGAGGCAGGAGGATTGCTTGAACCCAGGAGTTTGAGGTTTCCATGAGCTAGGCTCAGGCCACGGCACTCTAGCCTGGGCAACAGAGTGAGACTCTGTCTAAATAAATAAATAAAAAAGAAAGGCAGTCAAGTGCTTTACCTTGCCAGTCTTTTCCATATATGCTCTCTGAGATTGGCATATTACTGGCCCTGGAAGGGTAACCTCCCAGCTGGGGTAGCTCACTGCAACGCTCATCATAAAGGAAGTACTTTCTAGGGTGGGTGCCCATGCTGGCATCTACTCTGCTAGTAAGTTAATCTGCTGCCTCACTAGCTACTGCTTAATTTAATCAGTAATGTTTTAGCCATATTCTTTTTTATTTTATTTGTCTAATTTTAAAAAATATTCTGCATCTGTTAAGCTCCACAGATGGATGCCGAGGGGATATTTGATGACCTCAACTATATTATCTCCTCAAGATATTTATTAACTACAAAGAGATAAATGGTAATTTTACAGTGGAGAAATCTGGCAGACGCCAGCAAGAAATCAAGGTTAACATCACCGGTAATTAGACATTATGACTTCTTGAACCTCTTGACACAATACAATGAAAAAAACCCAACATTGTTTCTCTGATAACCTCAATCCAATCATGAGAAAGATCAACAAATCCAAATTGAGAAATATTATGCCAAATAGCTGGCAGAATACTTTTACAATTTAATTTAACTTTTTTTACATTGACAAATAATAAGAGTATGTAGTCAGGGGGTACACAGCAATGTTTTGATACGTGGTACAGATAGTGTATAGTGATTGGATCAGGGTAATTAGCAAATCTATCATCTCAAACAGTTATTGTTCCTTTGTGTTAAAAACATTCAATATCAGCCGGCTTTGAAAGTGTCATGAAAATGGCAAAGAAAGACAGTGGAGTTGTCACATATTGGAGAAGATTAAAGAGACATAACCAAATGCAAGATGGGATTCTGGACTGGATCCTAGAATAGAAAAAATATTGGTAAAAACTGCTGAAATCCAAAGTCTATAGATTAGTTGATAGTACCGTGCTGTTCATCTCCTGGTTCTGGTGAGTGTATTCAGTTATTTAAGGTGTCAACATAAGGAGAAGCTGAGCGAAGAATGCACAAGACGTTTCTGTATAATTTTTACAACTCTTTATTTAAGGATAAACTTAGTTAAGTGTAAAAAGGTAAAGAATTTCAGTCTAGCATCTTCATTTATTTGGAATCCAAGGAAGCAGAATCCTTAGCATTTTTACATTCTGCTAGTGGGTGACAAATTGGGAGATAGATGCAGAGGACTGAGCAATGTGTATCAAAAGCCTCAAACATGTGAGCCCCATGTGATTTTGCAATCATGCTTCCAGGAATTGACTGCCAGACAAAAACACAGGAAAAAAAATGAAAAACAGGACAGGTGTGCAAAGATGTATGAACAAAGATGTTCACTGCTGTGCTGTTTATGATAGTGAAAAATTGAGAACCACCTTAATGTCTGCTACTGAGAATTGGGTAGATAAATGATGGTCCATCCCAATAGTAAAATAAATGGGCAACCATTCAGAAGAATGAGGTGAGTATATTTACATTGCTATGAAGAGATGACTATTTTATAGTCAAGTGAAAAATATAGGTAACAAAATATCTGAGTAGTATAATCTTATTTATCTGCAAAATGACTTTAGAAAGGCTGGAAGAATACATTAAACTGGTGACCATAGCTGCTGGTGGGAGATGGGAGTAAGGAGACATTGTTATTTTTCCTGTATGTGAATTTTCAGGGTCTTCGTGTATCGTGGGGATAAATGAAGACAGGAATTTTTAAGAAAGAGCTGCAGAGGACCTTTGTGAATGAAGTCAGTGCATCTCTTCCCCCTCCCCCCCAGCCAAGTGGGGGTTTCTACGTCTGATTATTCACTTATCTAGCCTCCATCAGGTGGAGCGGGAGCCCAGCCCTAGGAGGTAATAAGCCTGTACTATAGCTACAAAATTGCAGGTGCTTTCTGCTGACCATGAACTTGGGTCTTGTCTGGGTAAATCTCCAGGCAGGAAGTGGTCTGGCCCTCTGGGGTTAGGCTCTTGAGAAAAGAGACCACTGCTCCCTTGGGAGCCCTTAACCAAGCATTTTTGGGGGGGCTTAAGAATGGCAATGAGGAAGGTGGGGGGAATTCTAGGGGGCAGGGGAGGGGACAGGGAGCATTCTAGTCTGAATTCCAAGGATGAATCCAGTCCAGGATGGTGTTAGTGACGTTTTTCCCTGAGGAAGTGACGTTAGATGAGATCTGGAAGATGCACAGGCATTAATTGTGTCGAGGACTTTCCAGACAGAGGAAATAGCTTGTGCCAACACCTGAGGGTGGGCTGCAGCACGGAATACTGGAGAAAAAGAAGGCAGGCCAGAGTGGCTAAACCTCAATGTGCAGGGCAGGGAGGTGTGGGGTCAGGCAGGAGAGGTATAGGACAGGGCAGGGAGGTGTGGGGTAGGGCAGGGAGGTGTGGGGAAGGGCTGGGAGGTGTGGGGTAGGGCAGGGAGGTGTGGGGTAGGGCAGGAGAGGTGTGGGGTAGGGCAGGGAGGTGTGGGGAAGGGCAGGGAGGTGTGGGGTAGGGCAGAAGAGGTGTGGGATAGGGCAGGGAGGTGTGGGGAAGGGCTGGGTGGTGTGGGGAAGGGCAGGGAGGTGTGGGGTAGGGCAGGGAGATGTGGGGAAGGGCAGGGAGGTGTGGGGTAGGGCAGGGAGATGTGGGGAAGGGCAGGGAGGTGTGGGGTAGGGCAGGAGAGGTGTGGGGTAGGGCAGGGAGATGTGGGGAAGGGCAGGGAGGTGTGGGGTAGGGCAGAAGAGGTGTGGGATAGGGCAGGGAGGTGTGGGGAAGGGCTGGGTGGTGTGGGGAAGGGCAGGAGAGGTGTGGGGAAGGGCAGGGAGGTGTGGGGAAGGGCAGGGAGTTGTGGGGTAGGGCAGGGAGTTGTGGGGAAGGGCTGGGAGTTGTGGGGTAGGGCAGGAAAGGTGTGGGGTAGGGCAGGGAGCTGTGGGGAAGGGCTGTGAGGTGTGGGGTAGGGCAGGTAGGTGTGGGTTAGGGCAGGAGAGGTGTGGGACAGGGCAGGTAGGTGTGGGGAAGGGCTGGGAGGTGTGGGGAAGGGCAGGGTGGTGTGGGGTAGGGCAGGAGAGGTGTGGGATAGGTCAGGGAGGTGTGGGGAAGGGCTGGCAGGTATGGGGTAGGGTAGGGAGGTGTGGGGAAGGGCAGGAGAGGTGTGGTATAGGTCAGGGTTGTGTGGGGAAGGTCAGGGAGTTGTGGGGAAGGGCTGGGAGTTGTGGGGTAGGGCAGGAAAGGTGTGGGGTAGGGCAGGGAGGTGTGGGGAAGGGCAGGGAGGTGTGGGGTAGGGCAGGAGAGGTGTGGGGAAGGGTAGGGCGGGGTGGGTAAGGGCATGGAGGTTTAGGGAAGGGCAGGGAGGTGTGGGGTAGGGCAGGAGAGGTGTGGGGAAGGGTAGGGCGGGGTGGGTAAGGGCATGGAGGTTTAGGGAAGGGCATGGAGGTGTGGGGAAGGGCATGGAGGTGTCGGGGAAGGGCAGGTGAGATGTGGGATAGGGCAGGGAGGTGTGGGGAAGGGCTAGGAGGTGTGGGGTAGGGCAGGGAGGTGTGGGGTAGGGCAGGAGAGATGTGGGATGGGGCACGGAGGTGTGGGGTGGGGCAGGGAGGCGTGGGAAAGGGCTAGGAGGTGTGGGGTAGGGCAGGGAGGTGTGGGGTAGGGCAGGAGAGATGTGGGATGCGGCAGGGAGGTATGGGGTGGGGCAGGGAGGTGTGGGGAAGGGCTAGGAGGTGTGGGGTAGGGCAGGAGAGATGTGGGATGGGGCAGGGAGGTATGGGGTGGGGCAGGGAGGTGTGGGGAAGGGCTGGGAGTTGTGGGACAGGGCAGGGAGGTGTGGGGTAGGGCAGGAGAGGTGGGCAAGAGCTAGACCATGGGGAATTTTGGGCTGTGGTGGCCGGTCTATTTTTATTGTGAGAGTGATGGTCTAGGAAAGGGACTGGATATCTGGGCAGGCAATCACATACCTTCTGCTCCCCTGGGAACACTGAAATGTCCCTTGAGTCCTCTCCTGCCTTGGTCTTATCAGAGAAACACCTCCAGCATGGGAATTCCCATACAAGGCCTGAGCTGTGGCCAGGTTACACTCATGTCATCACTAGCTCTTCACGATAACCACAGAGGCACAGAGAGGGTGTGCAGAGGAGAAAGAAGCAACCGAGATGTGTGGGGATTTCCACACTTCCTTCACACACCAAGGAAAGGAAGCTGCATTGCTGAACAGTGGTGGCAGGGAGTCTGGTCCACATCACTGCCATGTACCAGCTGTGTTTCTGTGGACTCATTATCTGACTCGTCTAAGCCTCAGTTTCTGCCTCTGAAAAATGGGAATAAGAACAGGGAGAGCTTCAGAAGACTGTTAGGAAATCAAGTTAGCATGGTGCCTGGTGCTTAGAGTGGATCGGGAGATGTCCCCAGCCAGGGAAATGCAACCCCCTCCTCAGAGAAAACCCCACAAACACCAGGCGGGGACGGGCTGCTGTGTCACCTGTTGCTGTTGTTGCTGGTATTTTAAGTCTCTGTGTCTTTTCCATTTCTAACATTTAAGCTTTGAAGACTAGCTTGTGAACCTGAGGCATGAAAGAAGGGTCTCCATAATGGTTGAATATGGCTTCAAATCCCATGATGTGGGGCAGAGAGCAAAGCTCTCTTTATAACATCACCAATCTTTTCTGGTCAACTGCCACCTATGCCTTTGTTTGTGTTTCTTCTCCACCTAAAACACTCTTTCCTTCTTAAGCTCAAATGCTATGAATGCTTAGGTCCAGCATCAACCACACCAACTTCCTGAAGCCTCCTCTAAATGTTATATTTAGCTATACTTTCTCCACAAAGCCTTATATTTCTATTATTCAGTGGTTTCAATTGGGTATTTCTTGCCTCCTCTACTCGATCCTTGAGTGTAGAGACATGAATCCTTCCTCATAACTGCAAAATGGCGGCAAGGATTCCTGACCTCACATCCTCTCAGCCTCATGCCCAGAAGAAAAGAGCTTTGAGCATCACTGGCCTAATTTGGATTAAATTTTATCTAGGAACAAATCATGGTACCCAGGGGATGCAGAGTGTGATTAGCTTGGCAAACTTCTTCTTACAGGATTGATAATATAATAAATATTTTGGGCTGTCAATCCTATGATCTCTATTGTAACTACTCAACTCTGCTGTTAGAGCATGAAACAAGTCGTAGAGTGTGTAAATGAATAGGTCTGGCTGCGTATGTATAAAACTTTATTTATAAAAACAGGTGACTGATCCATAGGCTGTAGTTTGCTGATTCCTGACTCAGACCAAGAAAATTCCCTTCTTGGAGCAAGGGTGGGGTCATCAACTTTTCCCAAACCAGATGGACTGAGTGTGTGTGAAGTCCACAAGGGAATTCAGGACATTATTTTACCATAGGAAAAGTTAAAGATTGATGGATAGTAAAAAGCAACTTAATCGCTACAGAGACCATTGCCAAATAAGGGTCCCTGAGCCACCAATCAGTGTTCTTTAGTGCCTTTAAGAGGCAAGAAAAAGAAAAACAAGTTTGTCTTCTTTGAGAACCATTGCACACCCAAGATGTTTTCAGGAGAGAGTTGAGTGGAAAGCTCTCCCATTTATATGAGGTCTGACAATTAAGTTCATAAATTTATCCTAGAAAAAGTGCTACATACCTCATTGCTGAATATAGCTAAAGTCACCAGATGGCCAAGTGGAGTACTTCAGAGGTTTATATAGTGATATTTAGAGATGATATATCTTGAATATTTCCATATACTTTCACATTTGTGATTCAAAAGTCCGCCTGTAAAGTAAGCAGGTCAGACATGGTATTGTCCTTATTCTACAGATGAGAACACTTAACCTCTAGGTATTTAGTGGAAACCTTGGACAAAGAAAGTCACTCTATTCTAAATACTGGCCATACATGTACAGGATAGCAACTCACGTACCTCTGCTCTCCGCCCCTTTCTCATGGCAGACATCAATAATCCACCACTGGGTTGATCCCCACTGACCTCAGAGAGTGTCTCAGATTCCTTGCTACAACAGGGCAGCCACTCCCAATTGATCAGAGTTGGCACACGAGCTGAAACCCATTTGTTAGTTCGATTTGACCATGTGGTGCTGTGGAACTACCAAGTTACTGGACACTCCCCCTTGCAGCTGTTATCTATTGAGTGCTTACTATCTGCCAGGGGCGGTGTTCATCTCTCTTTTTTTTTTTTTTAGGGTTATACGCAGGTGTAATGGATGCCATGGTGCTCTTTTCACATCTCTGATCAATTTTACTTTTGGCCTCAACAGGGATGGACAGTTCTTTGTGAACTTAGACTTAACTTGAGCTTTCTGTCTCAAGGACTTGTTCCCTGTGTTTCTGTATTCGTCCCAGAGCCTTCTCTGACACTGCGAGAGCCCGCTACGCACCCAAGCTCAGTCTAGAAGTGTAGGCACTTAACCAAGGGATAATGGAAGCCACTGAATAAATACTCCAGCCTCCCATTTCCAGGGGCGTAATTCTGGAATGCCTTCAATACACTTTTCAGGAGTGCAAAATCAAGACCCCTTTGCCTATGGCAGCGACTTTGATAATACGATCATAAATATGGCTCTTTTTTTCATTCTCATTTGCTCACTCCCATTTCCTGGTATCACCTTCCAAATAAATTGCCTGTATACAGGTTCATGGCTGAGTCTCTATTTCAGGAGAACACCAACTAGAACAATTAGGACACAATTCAGGTCAATCATAGACTACCCCCATTCCACCTGTTAGGAAACTAACTCTAAGAATTCAGGTAATATCCCCAAGATTTTACACCTGGTTTTTCTGATTCTGAAGTTCATGATTTTACTCCAGGCAGTCCTGTCTTAAACTGATGGGACTTCAGATCCCAGGCAGGTGCCAAGCAATAGTGTTCTACACCATTTGATGCTACATTTTGGCTGGTGAAAGAAGCTGATTTGATTTGACAGAGAGGAAGCAGGACAGTTTTCTGGCCTAAAAATAACCTTATTTTTCAGTCTTCCCACTCAGGACCAATCACACTCACCTGAGGAAATGCCACCAACGGTTCAGAGCTTCTAGGTAATTAAAGCATGCCACTAGATCAAATGCCCAAGAAAAGAGTATGGCACCAGTAAGTATTTCAAATCCCACAAAGTGGAAATAGGCAGAAGGCGTTTCTTTGTCTTTTATTTTAGCAGTTTCAACCCAGGTTGATCCATAGATAGAGAGAAGTGGAGAGGATGTGGCAAAGTGATGCTCTTTAAGGCACCCCGGGAAACTCCTGGCTAGCTGGGTTGAAGTTGAAAAATGTGTTTTTCATTGACTATTTAGTTCTCATCGCAAGCCTGCTTGGTCTACGGCCAGTGTGGGTGAGTCCTCTTCCAGCAGATGTCCAGTTGCCAACACTTCTGAAGAGGAAGAGGAACTCGAGGGCAGTAGAAGCAGCTGTGACATGCTGAAATTTCCCAATTGGGGACACCCTGGGAAGGAGACAACCAATTAACAGAGGTTGAGTTGAAAATTTGGGGGCAAGGCCCGCTCTAAGATTTTCTCTATCTGAGGCTGAATTTGGATGCTTGCTCGTTTCTCAGGATTAGTAACATACCCGGAGTGGGAGCCCCTTTCCCAAACCCCACTTCTGACCTTATCTTTCCAGCTTACTCTAAGAGAAAACAGATGGCAGGTGACAGACGGGTGAGATGATGTGTGCATTTGGCTTCCCTGACCTCCAATCCAACAGGTACCCAGGTACAGTCACAATGGAAAGGAAAGTGTCCTGCAGGTTAGTGACATTGGCAAGTGTGTTTTAATTGGTCCACGACTGTGATATTTGAGCTCATAAATAAATACCCAAAGGCATCTATGATTTCTCTGGGGCTTCTTTGAAAACCATTCTCAAGTTTGTCTCTAGATTAGGGACATGGCTGATGATTCCCATTTGTTCTCCTTCCCACTACCTGTTCTCTGACCTGCTCACAGTTCCCTGACTGTGAAGTAAAGAGGCATGTCCTTCTCCTGTTGCTCCTAGAGACCAATGGAGTCTTGGCGACAGTCAGCTCAGGGAGAGTTCAGGCTTGAGTTACCTGTGGCTGGGATCAGGAACCCAGGAAAGAGCCGCTTGAACATTATTGAATGCATTCTCCAAAGGGGGAATTTTCTGTTACTAGAGAAGAGGAAAAGAGATATGAGTCTAACCAAATAACAGTATCATTTCTAGATGCTTAACACTGGTGGATGGGGGGAGATTCAAGAATGATTCCTACAGAAGTGACATCTATGCTGAAGGATGAGTAAGCTGAGCAGGCAATGAGTGGGCGAGTGTTGCTAGTAAGACTTTTCCTAGGAAGAGGAACAGTAGACTTAAAAGCCTAGGGACTAGGAGAATGGAAAGAATTTGGGTAGAGCCATATCATGGATCAGAAAAAGTAGGAATATGAAGTAGATGAGAGAAACAGATGAAAATGAAGAGGTCCAACAATGACTTCCTTGTCCGCCATGTTGAGATCTTTAGACTTGATGGTGTGGGCAATGGTGAGTCATCAAAGGGAGGCAGACAGCATGACATGATCATGTTTATGGTTCGGAAAAATGGCTTTGAGAAAGCCTATCTCATTCACAATGGTGCCTAGAACAGTGCCTGGCATATAGTAGATGCTTAAATATTGATTGTAAAGATTGATTGAATAGCTAGGCTTAGTACAGATCACTGTGAGAACCACAGAAAGACTTGCTGGTTCCTGATTTCTGTTTTACCCTTTTTTTTTGACCCAGCAAGCAGACTGGAACCAATCCAGGGACATCAGAAACTCTTCACCAGAATGAAAAGTTGTGAGTATGTAAAAAGCACTTTTAGACTGGGGGTTCAAAGCAGTGTAAGTGACAAGAACATTATCTGTCATTTCCTCTCTGCTTTCAAGGGCTCCTGACTTGCTTTATACCACGTCCATCAGACACCCTTATTTTCATATCTTTTTCTTTGTGATAACAAGTGGCCTAGTGTTGCTAACAGCCTCCCCTGCATGTGTAGAGGCACTGGTTCCTGGAAACGAAGGCAGCCTGCTCTATACCAACAGCCACTTCCGTGGAGATATTTTCTTTTGGGATCAAGCTTTACTTACAAGCCTGAAAAGAAACATCTCCATGTATCAGAATGTGCTTGGGGTTAATTCCTTACCTTCTGGGCTCAGGCCTTGACATAGGCTAGCTGGAAGAGGAGAGAGAAAACTCCCTCTTCTGGATGGGGGACACAGTTCTATGTAGTTTAAAGAAGGAGTTTATATTACATATGTTAACTTTAAAGTTGCATAGATGAGGGTCCAAAGTTTGAAGAGGTGGCCAACCTTTTGGATAACTGCCATATATTGGAAAAAGAAGAGTTGTCTTGGGCCCCACATTAAAAACATAAGCAAAAAAATTTCTGTGGCTGTTTTTCATTCGTGATATCTGACACTACAGATAAGCAAAAAAAAAAAAAAAAAGAAAAAAAAAGTCCTCACAAAATCAGTTTGCAGCCCATGGGCCATGGGTTGGACACCCCTAGTGTTCGGTTACGTGCTGGCTGTGCGGCAACTCCGTTGCTCTAAGCCTCAATTTTCTCCCATGCAAAATGGACATATCTATTCTACCTAGAAGGTTGTTATAAGGCTTAAATGAGCTAAGTAGAAAAAGTAGTAGCTGTTTGGTAAAGAATAACCATTATTTTCTGGTGAAGTTCAAATCCATTTGGCACCAATGAGTGAGCCCCATGTGGGTCAGAGACAAACTGGGACTGGATGGGAAGGAAGTGTCAATTTGGGGTCTCTTTTCTCCTCACCTCTTTTTCTTCCTAATACCCTTTTCCAGATCTGCTTCAAAGCTCAAAATAGTAGGTGTTGTATATGTGTGTGTATAAGGTCACACGAGTGCAGTGCTGGTACAAAAAACTTTAGTAGAGCTCTGTTGATTGCAAGTGACAGAATCCCAGTTCAAACTCTTCTAGGCTGAATGGGAAGGAAAGCTCATGTGCAGAGTTGGTTTCAGCAGCCGTCCATGGGATGAGGGCTTTCTCTCTCCATCTCTCATCTCCACTTCTCAGTCTGTGGGCCATTTTAGCCCCTCTGACTGTGGCTACCTTTCCATGGCATAATGGGTGAGGTGGGGGGTGGTGGTGAGGCAAGGTCACAAGAGACTCTAAGCTTCTATCGTCTCAATTTAGTAAGCCCAAGCGAAAGAGAAAGCCTCTTATCTACTTCAGTCCATGGAAGGGCTCTGATTGGCCTGGGTTAGGTCACATGACTTATAATTCCTTGTGGCCATTAGGTGGCACCATTCTATAATTATGCAGGCTTGTGTCACATGACCCAGGTTGCATGCGACTGTTGCCATTGAAGGATTTCTGTGGTTGGTGGCTCCCTCAAAAGTACATCAGGTGGGGAGGAAGGTCCTCTAAAACCCTGTATATGTGTGACAGCCACTTTTTCCAGGTAAAAAAGGTAGAAGGGCGGCTGAGTAGATAATAATGATGTTATCACCACAAATATTCCCCTTCCTATTTTCTTTCTGCCTCTCATGAGGACTAGGGAATGTGTGTATGTTTGTGTTCAGTAAACACTGACCCTGTCAGGACTTGCTAGAGCTGTGGATAAAGGTTTGGGAAGCGCAAGTCTTGGGCTCAGACATGTCTGGGATCAAATTCCAGCTTTTCCCCTTAGTAGCCGTGATCCTTTGGGCAAGGTACTTAACCTCTCTGACCTTCAGTTTCCTCCTGTGTAAAATAGACATCAGAGATCTCCTTATAGGATAGTTGGGAAAATGAAATAAAAAGTGCTTTTTCAATAAGCAGTAGTTAGGATAATAATGATGACTGTTATTATGTCATAATCACAATAATAATAATTATTAGTAGAACTGATTTGGACTGCTAGGTAAGGATTCTCAGAAGAGAACCTGAGAGTAACTCACAGTGTTAGGGTTAGAGACGATCTAATCCAATCGAATTTGTTTTACAGATGAGTAAACTGAGGCCCAAAAGATAGATAGCTTGACCTGTTTACATGAGGTTGAACTGAGGAACTGCAAAGACGAGTTTCTGCAGGAGACTGAGCCTGGAGCCAGTTAGCCTTGCCAAGAGCTTTTAGAAATTACGAGGCCACAAAAATGCTTTTTGGCTTGAAGCATCCAAATGGGCCCCACCCATCTCGCATAGAGTCAGGCCTCCTTCTTGCTACTGGACCCTGCATTTCCAGGCTGGTGAGTCTGAATTCATTAAAAAAAAAAAAAAAAGAAAGAAAAAAGAAAAGAAAAGAAAAAGCATTTGGTTCTCAAATAGTTTGGGATGACTGAGTCTTTTTGTATGGGAATTAGAGATTTGAAAACCTTGGTTTACGGCATGACTAACTTCCCAATACCTATATATAATGTTTTCTTCCTTCCTTCCTTCCCTCCCTCCCTTCCTTCCTTTCCTTCCTTCCTTCCTTCCTTTTCTCTCCTTCTTCCATCTATTCCTCTCTTCTTCTTCCCCCCCTCTTCTCTTTTGATATCTAAACATACAATGCTTTGTGTTGGGTAGTCCCCGTGCCAAGGTTGGGTAAAAAAAATCACTCCCTTGTCCATTTGTAATTTCCAAGTTCATCTTCTATGCCCGGCATTGTTCCAGGGACCCTGGACACTGGCGATGCAACAGGAGACAAAACAGACTTAGTTTCTGTTCCTACAGACCTTACATTTGAGTGTTTCCTTTCAAGAACTTGAACTATTTAATTTGGGTTGAGTGTCTACCGTGACAAACACTGGGGTGGGCTAAGGCTGGAGAGGTCAGCAGAATCAGAACATGGTAAAGGAAGTTGGAGTTTATTGTGAGGGCCAAGGACAGCCACTGAAGGGTTTTTAGCTAGAAAGGTCACACTTGAACTCATGTTTGAGATGGGACACTGTTGCCTGCGCAGCTCTGTAGAGTCGTCTCAAATCACTCCTCACACTATCTGGGCTTCTGTCCCTCTGACATTTTCTTCCTTTCAGCAGTGGACTGTGCTTCTACCACTCCTAGGCCTTTATACCTGGGAAACCCTTTCCCCCTTCTTGCTTCTTTAACACATCATCCTTAATGTTCAGCTCCAATGTTCCTTCCTCTGGGTAGCTTTCTCTGATTCCTACCCCCATCTTCCTCTCCTTGACTAAGCCAAATTGCTAATCTATACTCTCAAAGCATCCAGCACTTCTCCTTTGTTGCAACGATCACACTTGAAAACAGATACTTGTGCAATTGTTAAATTTAGTGTTTTTTTCTTTGCCCCGAGACTGTAAGCTCCATGTAGACAGGAGCTGGCTCTGTCTTGCTTAGTTTTATCATGCCTGACAAAAGTAAATACTCATTGGATTTAAAACTGAGTGACAGGGGGAATGAGGGGGTGAATAAGTGAGGGTGTGAGTGAATGAATGAATGAATGCAAGACCACTCAGAAGTTTGGAATGTGACAAGGCTGAAAAGCCTAAATCCCTGCTGCTACCTGTTTTTTTTTTTTTTTTTAATGTGACATGATAACACCTCCCCCGGCCTAGTCACTTACTAACTTTTTCAGGAGGCACCTTATGAATCATTTACTGGGGAAAAATAAAATGAATCATTTTCTGGTTTTGCACCTACATGCCAAGCAGAAAATAGTTTTCATCCCTAGATCACCTCTGATTGATTGCTCATGGCTGCTGAAGCTCTAGGACTGCAAGACTGCTTTGGGCATGGTGGAGAATGCCACTGTCTGTTAGTAATGTCTGCCATGGATACTTTTGGGGAAACAGAATTGCCTGCTGTTCCCACTTGTTGGTGTTGGGCTCTGGGGGCTGCTGTCCCCTGATGTCATGGCTCCTTTGACTCTTAAAACCTATTTCTTCCTCATGATCAGGAAAACTCAGAGTTTTCTCTGGGAATCTGTACTGACTTAAAAGGTCAGTACTGCTGCTACTACTTGGCATGAGGCATCTACATATCTTTTTTCCCTCTCTTCTTCTCCTCTTTCCTTCAGCTCTGGTTTCTCACAGGCTTGATCACAAGCCCCTTGAGGGACCACTTAGCCCCATCTGGAAAATGAAATTGACAAATTCAATAGATTATTTTGCCTCTTGGGCTAAAACCAGAAAGTAATCAATTCCCCTGGGGAGAATTCCTCAAAATGCAATGTGGGGCCAGCTGCATTGGAATTATTGGGAGCTACTTCTAGGTTACAAAGCAGATTTCTCCACCTCACCTTCTTGCCTTCCTTCTCAGTGAAGTATCAGAGGGTGGCATCGGCCATAAAAGGCAGTGCCTGAGGTCTGGCGAGGACAGAGCCATTTCTCTGGCATTGTAAAATGAGCCAGGGGGTGGAGGAAAGGCTGAAGCTGCCAGTTCTCAGCGATCTGCAGTTCCCAGTTTCCTTTAGCTAAATTCTGCTCCCCTTATTTTTAGCACAGAGCAGTGGAAAAGGCAATGGGCCAGGGTTGGGAAGCAGATTTCTAGTCTTGGCTTGGCTGGTAATTAGTATATGACTGAGGGCCTCAATTTTCCCATCTGTTACCTGAGTACATTAACCCCATTACCATCATCCCCTTCTCTATTAAAACCATTACCATCAATATTATCTTCATCATCACCCTCATCATTACCATCACAGCTCCGTTATCATCATCATCACTCCTCATCACCGTTATCGTCATCCTTGTTCTAGATAATTATTAGGCACTAACTGTGTACTTGCTGGGTGCCAGGCACTCTGCTGCTCATAGGATAAGCATTTTCTTGTTTAATTTTTATAACAACTCTATGCGGCATGTATATATTATTAGTACTATTATTATAGTTTTACAAGTGAGGAAACTGAGGCTCAGAGAAGTGAACTCCCACTTTGCCAGGAAGCTATAGAGCCTGAATCAAACCCAGGCTGGTTTTGTTCTTAACAATGAAAGCATAAAGATTTTCTAAATGATCTATTAAAGTCCATTTCAGATTTGAAAAAAAATCCCAGTGTCTTTTCCAGTTTACCCCTCTTCTTGGCTCAACCAGAATGCCTGATGTTTCCTTAGAAACGTGTTTCTTGGTAGAACCAGGAATGTTTAACACTAAGGGTATTTTATGGTGCCACTGTTGGAGGACCTTCCTGTCCCTGCCTCCCCACCCCCCAGGACCTTTCTGATTTTGTCTAGGGGAAACTGACGACTTGTCCACAGCCACATAGCAGATTAGGGTCAGGCTGGGAAATTAGTTTTCCTTCAGGTAGGAAGAAAATCCCTTAACCATCAAATCCCATGGTTAATTTCGCCAGGCTTGTAGAGGAGAAAAAAATTAGTAAGTAGGGTTTGGAATCCCTGGGTTCAAAATCTGTCTGTTTTCTCTACTACTGTCCGATCGTGGTTGGTAAGTGGCTCAGTTCTCTGAGCCTCAGTTTCCTAACCTCTAAAATGGGAGTCATAGTACCTACTCCATTGTGTGACTGCAGGATTAAATAAGATGATGTATTCAAAGTGCTTACTTAGCAAAATACTTAGGACGTGGAAACTACTTGCTACATCATAATTATAATAAGACCATATATTATTCAAAATACTTTATAAATTTATACTCCCATATTGGACATAGTCCCACATTTTGTGTTAATAATCTCTGCCTACTTTTTTTTCTCTGCAAGTCACATCCCTCCACTATATTAGGAAGAAAAGGCCTCATATAAAGTGAACTGTGCCCAGTAGTCCCTTTGTAACTCAGCCTGCAGATTTTTAATGCAACAAGGTGGAATCACGTATCAAGGTGCCGTGAGGAGTCCCCGACTTGCATCTCTGCGCAGCTGAGAAATTGACTTTTTGCCCCGAGGCAAATTATTAATTAGTTGCCTTATTGACTAATTTCTAAGCACTCAGTCAAATTGAGTATCCAATCCAATTTGGACGGGAGAGCAGAGAAAAGCTTTAGTTCATCCATTTTTCAATCGGGTGCCTTTCATTGTCTGGAAAAGAGACTTGAAATAAGGTTTCAAAATCTTGCTCAAACACAGAAAATCCCGAGACAGTGATTATCGAGCAGACTTATCTTCATTTCTTCCTCTACTTGTTAAATAGGGCAAGGAAAACTTTCCCATCTAAAGATAGGAAGAGCGAATACAAAAGGCTAATACTTTTATGTAAGGTTAAATATTTAGTATCAAAGGGCCTATGCTGTGTTAAGTACTTTTACTTATTAGTGGTAATTATTAGGCACCATCACGCAATTCTCTTATGTCTTCAAACCAACACGATATCAAGAACAGAACAAAGCAAGCTGTCATGATTTTTTTTTTTTAAATCTCTCTATTTTATTATAACTACTTGCTTTTAAGGACTCTCAAATCTTTTGCAAACAACGCCTCTGATGTCTTCCAGGACAGAAGGCAGTGAATGTTGCTGCCGTTTTCAAGGGAGGCATACTAAGGCACAGAGGTCTGAACTGTTTTCTGAAAAGTGACAAACAGTTCCCCAACCCTTTGCTTTGGCAGGGTTCTTAAAACAGCCTTTGAGAGGGAAACAAAGACAAAACATCTCTGGTTTGTCACCTGGCTTCGTGGTTAGGCACTTTCTCTTTCTCTTTTGGGTAATACTGAAGGGGTAGTTTAGCTCTGTGGACAGGAGCAAAACAGCCCCCAGATTTCCCCATAGGAGTGGAGCCCGACCCTCTGCTCCTTCTCTGAAAATCCTCTTAGAGGGAAACCAAAACAAACAGCGTAGAAAGTGGGCTTTTCATTTTGGGGGGTCAGAGGGGATTGCCTGACACCACCCTTCCAGCCACAACATGCTTTTGATTTGGTTTTATTGGCTAGTGAAAAGAATCATTTAATAGTCAAGGGTCAGGCAGTGACAAAGGGCTTCAGGTAAATTAGTTTCAGCTCTTACGTAGACCGTCCTTCTTCTTTGGAATTTGAGCTTTAGAAAAGAAAGCTTCCTCCACCACCATTCCTTCTACCCCTCTCACCCCTAAGCCTTCTAAAAAGGATTTTTCTTCTCCTTTCTAAATCTCCTCAAGCAAGAGTTTCTTTTCTTTCATAAAGAGAGGTTGGGAATTCAATTCCCCAAATATCCTAACATCAGTGCATGCAGAACGTTCAATGAAATCCAAATTAGATGCATTAAAAAAAAAGTTGTTTTTTGCCTGGACCCTTAAAATATGCAGAAATACATGGAGAGAGGGCTTCAAAGCCCATTCTAATAACTAACTCCTTACCTGCTGAAAGCATTTACTCACAGCTCCTACTTTCGCTCTGGTCCCAAATGTAGTTAAAGTTTAAGCTTTTAGTCCCTCAAAGTACCAACAATCACTCTGGACAGAAGTGGAGTCCATAAAACCAACAAGCTCAGTTTCTCATTACTTTGCCATAATTAACAATCCAGTATAAAATTAATGATCTCGAATCCACAAATGGTGTGGAACTAGGCGGTTTGAATATTTAGAAAGGACTCCTCACAGTTGTTGGGTCTTAATATTTTATTTTGTAACCGAATGTTCATAGAGACTCCCTGACAATTAATGCTATTTCTAGGCGCGGACTAAAATAACTCCATTGACAAATCTGGGGTATCCCCAGAACTCCAATTCTCCACCTTTCTATTCAATTAGTTGTGTTTTCCTTTCTGACATTCTACCTTCAGTTTCTCTCAGCTTGAAAATCCCATGATTCTGTGATTCTTTTCGTATCTTGTTAAAGCCTCTTCTCACTGGAAAAGGAATTTAATTTCTCTGCAGAGTCCATCAGTCATTGGGGTTAACATGCGCTATATACATTGCAAGTGATGTGCAGCAAGGAGCATCAAAGATATAAACTGTTCAAGGGAAAACAAAAGAAAGAAAAAAAAATGCAACTGATCTAAGGCCGGCTAATGTTTAAATAACAATTTGGTATTTAGATACTGAGAGGCTGGAAGTTAGGAAATCTGAGGTTCACCCAGACATTTTGGGCTCCTAAATCTGCTGTCAGTAAAGGGACACAATGGTGTGACTTTTTAGTCGAGCATCAGTTGGAACTTTGAATTTCCTGGGTTTTTGTTGGATCATATCGCAGTGAAACGTTATATTCTTTTTCTCCAAATATATATCTAATTTCCTTTACAAAGAACAAAAAATATTTTTTCCCCACCAAGTTACAAGAAAACACATGTTATCTTTCCCAATAGAGCGTCATCTATAATTGGTTATTTTTTTTGTTGAGAGCTAAAAAAAAAATGCCCAAAACAATGTTCTAAACCCGTTCATTGTGTTTGTTCAGAGGGTAAAAAAATCTGATTTTGATTTATTATTTCATGTAGATATTATGTGGACGTTTGTGTTTGACATTTCCTGAGAAATATTTCCGTCTCTGAGGTCTTTAAAAAATGTACTTTTTTGAAAGACTTTAGTTTTTTTTTCTTCCTCTTCCCGTGTGTGGAAAGGTGCATGGTGGCAGATGAGGGGGGAATTTTAAGATTCTTCATGTTTAAAATGTTTATTGACTTAAAAGAATTTATTGGGAAATTATGAACTTTATAAAAGACAGATATTTCTCAAGAGTCAATTGCTTCCAATAGTCTTTTGTTCCTAAAAAAGCCATTTTTCTATTCTTTCTTCCTATAATTACAGAACATTTTAAATATGAGTAATTATACCTTGACGTATCTCATGATTTAAAATAGACTTTTAAGAATGACAGCAAAGTGGTTTCTGCGTTTCGTAGTTCAATAAAATCAAAAGCAGTTAAAAAAAAATAAATTTACAACCGGATTTGTTATTCTTTCAAAATCAGCCATAAATATGGACCTTGGTGGGGGGAGGCAGGGGAGCGGGTGAAATTTCAGATCAGAACGAAGTTATAAACCCAGATCAGGAAAATCGGCTCTTTAATGAGAGAAAAGAAAAAGACTTAATCACCCAACCCCTCCAAAATGACACTTCAAGGTACATCAGAACTCTCCATGGCAATGCAAAATGAGAGCCTTTCATCTAAAAAAATGAAATACTTAATGATTTCAATGACTCTGTCCCTCCCCAAATTTGAGACCTGTGATGTGCTCAGAGCTTGGGTTTGTTTTCTATCTCTCAGATATTTATGGAAGGAATTCTTTCTGTTGTCTCTTTCCGCCGCCTCCTTCATCCTTTCTTTCAAGATGAAGGTCATTTGTTTTCTCTGGAAGAGTTGGAGGAAGGAGGGGATTGAAGAAGAGTAATGTAGTTATAGAAAACACCAAATGGTATTTCCAAGCCATCGAAGAATATTAACGTTTGAGTTGTGTCTGATCTGCCCAGGGACAGGAGGCTTAAGATCATTTTTCTCCGTGGAGTTTTAATGATTGAATATATTTTATCTGAAGGGGGGAAAAGAAAAGGAAATACTTTTTTTTTTTCCCCCTGAAAAAAGGTTTAAATTTACAGAGAGTGCCTAGCGAACTAGTTAACATTCTTACTATCAGGAAAGTCTAAACCATTCATAAATAAACAATTTTAAACCACCGTCACCCACAAAGCACACACTCTTTCTTTCAGCTCCTTTAGCAATTGGGAGTACAGGAGATTAAAGTCTTTTGGAAATTTCCAAGGTCAGACCTCAACTAAAATAGGATTAAGGGGGGAAGAGGGGAAGAAAAAAAATTGAAGAGAAAGGTTTTATTCCCCTTCGTCCCCCTTCTCCTAACTATCTGAAATAAATCGGAAGTTATTTCTCAAAATCCTCCTTTCCCCTGGCCAGTGGCAGTTCTTCAAAAGGTTCTGAGATTGTTCGAAAGTTTTCCCATCCCTGCTTCCCCCTTTGTGAGAAACGCAAGTAGATTAGGGAAGGCAAGTTAGAGGTGGACGGGAGGGCCCCTTCCGGGCGGAACTCCAGGGGGCAGTGTGGCGTTAGGGACTTTCGCTGAAAGCGGCTGCGCGTTTGCTCATTACCGAAGGACGAAAAATTCTCCAACTTTGCAATCTTTTCCCCTTCAGATGTTCCAGACTGGTCTACCAACAAAGGAAAACCAACTCTTTCCCCCTTTTCTTTCTGTGTGCCATACCGCATGTTTAATTTCTGCTCCAAGGACACAGGGCTTTTTGAATAGAAAAACCCACAAAACAGATTTCCTGATCACATTTCTGTCAATGTATCTTTCTCTCCTCTTCCTTCCTTCCTTTTCTTCCTCCCTCCCGTCTTCTTTCTCTGTTTCTTACCCCCCATCAGTGTTGTCTTACTTCTTTTCATTTCCCCTTCTTCCCCGGTCCCCCCTCCTTACCTTTGCTTCCCTCTCTTTCCTTCTCATTTCTGATGCTACAAATAAACAACAACAATACCGCATCTTTCAATCTACCTTGGTTGTATTTGTTCTTCTTCTTAATTTGATCCAGTCTTTCAAAAAGTCTTCCTGGATGTTGCTTGCCTTTTCATTCATCAGATGTGAGCAAAAAGAGCTGTTTCACAGTACATTTTGATGGATCTTAACAGTAATTATGTAGGAACTTCAAAGCAAAACTATTTGTGTGCTCTCTATTTTTCTGCGTGCGCTCGTGTGTGCGCGCGTGTGTGCGTGTACACACACACACACGTTCATACCCTCTCTCAATCCTGACCCTGCTAAATCCAAACAAAAAAATCCTTTTCAAACAGAGCAGAAAATTGTGTTGAAATTAGCAGCTGGTATCTTGAATGCACCCTGATTGCAAAAACCTCCCCAAATTTCTGGGGGGAAATAGTGAAAGGACCCTGTTTAAAAAATAGAATTTCTTACTTTTTTAATGACTAGTTTCCATGAAAAATGTTTTCCATCATCTCTCAAAATTTCAACATTTTAGACCAGGGACTATGATGAATAACCTGGGATGATAAAAAAGAGAGGCTGAGAGATACATTGAATTAGGACCTGCCAAAATTAAATCTGGTGCTGACATACCCTTGTTCCTGAAGAAGTAAATGATTTGGTCCCAGCGAATGTGTGCCTTTGGGAGAAGCTATTTTTATGACAGACATTTAAAAGAAGACTTTTAAACATAGTAAACATTCTAGTTCTGTTTCTACCTTTAAATAATCAGAGCTGGGCTGTCAAGTCTCAAGGAGAAAACATTCATTCAATACAATAATGAACAGCGAGGCTGGATATTTCATTGACGGAATGTTTTCCAGGGATTTTGACTTTATTATAAATGGAGTTTTATCTCAGGAACTAAAAATACTGGAAAGGAAGGAAATCAATGAAGAGGCTGAAAATACTAGGAAATATTAACCAAACCCTCCCCTTGCAGAAAGATCTGGAGCTTGTAGGAGCCTCTGGAAGTCTGAGAGCAAAGCGTAAACAAAAGCATTTATTAGAATCCCAAAGACTTGTTTGGTGTAGAAAGTTTATACACATCCCGCCAGAGAACATGCCTTCGTCAGGGTGGACACTTCTGAGCTTGGCAGATCAAAACATGCATCTATGTATACATAATTTGTATTATTTTCCACAGATCTGCCTAATTTTGTGATGATAATTTAGGAAAATTTCCATATTGCACATTGGAAAGAGGATATTTAATTTTTTTGTATGTTATTGACACACTTCCTAAGGAATATTACAAAATATTTTAAAGGGAAGCATCCCTCTTTCCTCCATAGATTTTGACAAATTTTCTATCTGATTTGAAACCTGAAGGAATTCTGGCAAAATAAACTCCAGAGAAGGACATCTAGGCAGGGATTTTCTGTTTTCTCTCTAAAAAGAGGCAAAATTATTTAAAAAGAAGAACTTCCAGTGTTTCTTCTGGCTTTTAATGGACTGCAAAATTACAATAGGCTAGAAAAAAAGAAATGAGACCGTTTGATCTTAAGTAGAAAATGTTTATTTTTTCAGGTGAAACACAAATCAGCCTACTCATTAAATATACCTGCATGAGCTGAATTCTTGCTCCTATGGACATGAGCTTGCTCATTTCAGTTTGATTTTTCTTCTATTTATTATTTTGCCTTTGTTGTGTTACGGTCTCGTAAACTTGCCGAGGATCATAAATCCTTTTGCCAACTGTGATATGCTGATTTAGGGGTCCTGGTTAGGAGTGTGTAAAACTAAAGTTTCAAAGAGTTTATTGTTGTTTTATTACTATAACACGGTAATAACAATAATAGTCATAATAAGAAGACAGTAAGAAAAGCAATTATAAGCAGAGTCCATTCCTCCCAGATTTCCGATCTTCCCTTTAAATACCTAAAAAAAAGAAACAAAAGTAAAAAAGGAGAAAGAAGTTGGCTTTATTTTTAAATGGATATTCCCAATGATGGAATAATGAGATATTAATATGGTAAAAAGCATGCAGTTCTATGCCCGAAGCTGTATCATTAAATTCTTTTGGAAGCTTTGAAACTGGAGAACCATTCAGTGGTGTGGGCTGAGAAGCAGGAAGAGGTCTTCTAAAAGTGGCCAGCAGATGGCACTCCAGCCCCTGATTACTACCCTTGGGCCCAATTGTGGTCTTTGAGACTAGCGTGTGGATGGGCACTTTGGGGCTAATTTTGGATAGTCCACGAGACCATCAAGAAATGTAGAGAAAGAAGAAATTAATCAAGTTAAGGTGCTGTATTTTGTGGCTATTGGGCTAGCCAGCTTTGAAGAACCTTGCTAGAGCTAAAAAAGGAACCATTTACCTTGGTGTGGGTATATTTTGGCCCACCTCATTGAGTAGCACACAAGCCTGTGCCATCCTAGGATCATCCATATTCTTCCAGGCATTCAGGAAAGAAGTGGGTTCTTTGGTTAGTGGCGTCCTTACAACAGTTTTCCATGCCCACTGGCAATGAAAGACATTTGGGGTTTTCTCAAACTTTTTAAGTGGAATTTCTGTTGAGTATAAATTATAACAATGGGAATGCCTGTGGTGGAAGGAGAGCTGAAGATGATCACGTGTTGGTGGTGTGTTTGTGCATTTGTGCACGTGTGCGTGACACTGTTAGAAATGGGTACGGCAATTGACAAACAAATATAATGCTTGAATGATGAGAATACTGGTTGAAGGCAAATGTGAGCTATATCATAAATACAGAGTCAAATTATCTGAATCAAAACTGGAGATGCTTAAACAAGCAAAAAAGATTTTTCTTGACCATTTCTCACTATGAGAGGCAAGGGAGGGAATTCTAACTTAGATGCTAAAATGCTAAACTTTCTGGGACAAGAGATGATTATGGAATCATTGCTATAGAACATCTGAAGTTGGAATAGTCCTTCAAATCTGGAGGGTATTTGGCCAACACAATCTGGGGAGAAAGGGGAAGAAAAGGAAGTTTTCATTTTCATGGAGGCTTCAAGGTCTTCATAACATAGCTTCCAAGTGCAGTAAAAACCTCAATATACTGGAACCTGGCCAATCAGAGCCAAAGCAGCAAATAACCCGGAAACAAGTGGCTATCAGGAATGTATTAACAACAGAAGTAACAAAACTTCATGATACATCCTGGATTCAATGTAAACCACTTCTTGGTCTCTTTTGCATTTTCCGCAGCTCTAAATTTATACTAAACAGAAAAGCCTATTTTTGTTTATTTTGTATACTGTTTTAGGAGTATAAAGTCAGAGTTAGAAAAGCTGATGGTCTTCTCCAAGCCCTTATTCAAAAAATGAATTCACTCCAACACAGGAAGAAAAATTGCTGTGATCATAAGTTCTTTGTAGAAACAGAAACCACACTCGTGCTTTATGAATATAATTTTGCTTAATCTTCATCACAATTCGTGAGAGAGGGGCTATTCTTTCACTTTATAGATAAGGAAATCATGTCTCAGAGAGGTTAGGCCATTAGTCCAAGATCACACAGCCTGAAATATGCAAAGCTAGCCTTCAGACCGCTGGAGAGAGAGCTCCAAACTAGAATATTTAAGTATAGTTTTCAAGTATCTATTTTGAGGCAAGAAGAGGAAAATCCACTGAACTAGAGAAACTTTTCAGGGAAGAGAGAGGTTTAAGATAGTGAGAACTGGCAGTGTGAACTCACTGTCCTAAGGAGATGCCATTCAGGTGGAGGCTGCGAGGAGCCAACAGCTCCTGCCTCCAAGTGGCCTTTGCACCGCAGTGCTCACAGAACAGAATGGTATCAAAGCCCGCTTACCTGAGACAATGCCATGTGGGACAGAGAAAGCCAAAGGTAAACCAGAGCTCTCCTGGAGGCTCAAAATTTAGAGAGAAGAGACTCCTTCAGATCTTCAGGCTCTTTCCCACTTCCTCTCAACTCTCACTGTGTTACTCAGCCCCAGCTCTCTGGCAACTGCTGTACAGAAAAACAACTGGAGACCAACGCCAAACTCAGAACACCCTCCTGTCCAGGAGTTTCTGTCTTCCCATCTCCTCTGCCTTCTCTTCTCATGCCAGTCATCTCTGTGACTTTGAAGGCTCAGTCCAAGTGGCTTGTCTTGGAAGCCACATTTGCTGGTTAAGGCTCTGGGGCAAAGGGAGCTTGCTTGGGGATTTACGAACAGACCTGTTTGGCTGGAATTACTTTGTAGGAACAAGTTAATTTCCTTGTTGGGACAATAGTAGGGGAGAGTCATTCTTCTGTGCACCCTGGGGTTGGGAGTAAGGGCTGGAGAATGACCGCCTGCACCATCACATTCCGTGCGTGTTCTGCAAGACAACCATTTTGAGGAGGAAAACTCAATTTTTTCTACCTGGACACGATGCTTTCTCCTTCACCTTACTCTCATTTGTAGGTATGTTTATCCTGTTCACTCAGTAACTATTCACTGAGCAGGTGAATAGTTACTGAGTTCCTGGAGCAGGTGACATTTGCACTGAGACCTGACTCTGGGTAGAATAACCAGGTGAAGGAAATGAGGAAAAAAGATGTTTCAGGCAAGAAAGATGAGCACATGCAAAGGGTCTGGTGAAGAATGTGGGGAGCAAGATGCTGGAAACAGCAAAAAGATTCTTTTGCTGGAGCCCAGGAAAGCCAGAGTTGGGGGAGTAGGCAGGGGCTCTGCAAGCAGTGCCAAGACAACTGTTCTTTATCCAAACGGCAATGGGGAGCTATGGAAGGATTTAGGGCAAGGGCTTGACTCAGCCAACTCCAGCTATGGCTCAGTGGATTTGGAGGATCATGTTTTCTTAAGGAGCATCATCTTTCCAAAATATTGATGCCATCTCTACCCATAGCTGCTGCTGCCTCAGGCAGGATGCCAGAACTCAAGAGTGAACAAGGGGCAGAGTTCTAATGAGTCAACCAAAGCAGAATGCAAGGACCAGAACATCCATCCCAGTAGCTGCAAAAATCAGGAAGAAATTAAACAAACCTAATGAAATGGTTATCTTCTTATTGGTTTTTGGTTCTGTTGTTGGGAGGGGCAGCCAGATCTTAGTGAAAAATGATTCTTGGCGTTCACAGTGAGCAGCCTATCTTGGCAGAAGGAACATTTTTAAAGACACAGATGTTTTTTTTTTTTTTTTTCTCTTCGGAAGAGTACCTTACACCACAAGTATCTTTTTTTTTTTTTTTTACAAAGGAAAAACATCTTGCCTGTTGTGACCGATTTCTCGTCCATGGCTGTCCTTCCCCAGTGGAAGTAATTGGGGGAGAAAGGTCTGTTGGTGAATGTGCTTTGATGTTTGGGGGATGGGGGAACCTTTTCAGCAAATGTTCATGGCAGACACGGTGATTGAGAAAGGCACATCCGTTTTGGAAAATGCCTGCTAATTAAATGAATGTTTTCAACTGGAAAGCATGTCTGAGCTGTTAAGATACAGCCCCGATGAAGTTGGAAGGAATGCTTTAGATGTTGGTCAGAAATGGGTGTTTCCATGCACTTTCCATATACCTTGGCCTCCTCAAGTCTCAAATTTCATATCTTATTCATTCATTCATTTGCTTTTTCAACAAATGTTTAGAGAGCCCCTTGGTGCCAGGCTCTGCAGCGGGTGCTGAATGTTTAGTAGTGAATGAGGTAATCAAGCCACACTAGCCTTTAAGAGGGCTTGTATTCCGATGGATCTTTTAAAAGAGTTCTCTGTGTCAAATGTTCTAGCCACCTAACATTGAATAAAGAAGCCATAAAACAGGGTATTTAAAGACTGACATATTTGGGTCTCTGCCTAGTCTCCCCTGTGTAACCTCTAACAATTGCGTCTTTTCCAGACTCAGTCTTCTTGTCTACAAAACGGTCACAAAATAGTACCTACCTCATAGGATGAGAGTATTCAATGAGATAATGTATGGAAAGTGCCCAGTCCAGTGTTTGGTCTAAAGAATGAGCTTGACACATGTAAATTATGTTTCTTATCAAGATCAAGGACATCGAAGCTTGTTTAAAGGTAAATTCATGTTCATTATAAAAAAAAATCAAAAGAGAAGCCTCTGAAATAAACAGTGGTGGTTCTCTTACTTTTTAGGGCCATTTCTGCCTATGTATTAACTAAGTTTGCAAGTGACTGCCAGCTTCGTGGGCTTCTGGGTGAAAAGGAAACTGTTAACTTTCGAGGCTGAAGAGTCCAGGGTAGAGCTACCTTCACGCAGCTGCTGGGTCCAGGGCTTCAAAATCAACTATAAGCCTTTGCTCCATTTCACCGCTCAGCTGTACTTATTCTGCTTTGGGTGTTTCTTAGCCCCTTGTTAGACAGCCCCAGGCACCTTCAGACTTAACTCTTCGCAGGGAAAGGAGAGCTCTTTGCTCAGAGTGCTAGTCAAGGCCCAGGAATGACTGATTGGCTAGTTTGGGTCATGTGACCAACCTGACCAGTCCCAGGGGATGATGTTCTGTTATTGGCCAGGCCTGGGTCACATGTTCTTCACTAGAGCTGGGGCGGGAATAGAGTCAACTCTGTCTAAACTACATGTGCTGGAGATGGAGAGTGGCAACCAGGTCTGGTGGCTCACAGATGGGGTCCTAGGTTGTCAAGACCAATAGATATTGGTCAGTCTGACCCAGAGGTTGTTGCCAGACTTTTTCCATATGTGTATATCTTTCCATAGTATCATTTAGTGTGTGTATATATACACACAGATTATATTATACATAATTAACGTGTAATTATATATGTATATATTTTCTCAAATGAAAAACTCACTTTATTCACATAACGAAAATACTTAAATATATCATGACCATCTAATGCATATAGACAAATTCTGTTACTTTATTTTATTTTATTTTGTTTTTGTGAAACACTTTTTTCTCCTTTAATTCAATTAGTATGAGGGTACAGATAATTAGGTCACAATGTTTGCATTTGTTAGGTAAATTCCCTGTTGTAGTTGTACCCTGCACTCAGGAGGTGTGCCATACACCCTTACGTTACTATGCCCATTAGATGGGAGTACATCCAGCCTCCTCCCTCCTCCCTCCAACTTGAACTGAATTGAGTTTTTCTCTTATGTGGGCATGTATTAGTTCATCTATGGGCTTCATGTTAGTTACTGAGTACATTGGATATTTATTTTTCCATTCTTGATACTTTACTAAGAAGAATGTGTTTCAACTCCATCCAGGCTAATACAAAAGATATACAGTCTTCATCTTGTTTAAGGCTGAATATATTCCATGGCATACATGTACCACAGTTTATTAATCCATTCACAGGTTGGTGGGCACTTAGGTTGTTTCCACATCTTGGTGATTGTAAATTGAGCTGCGAGGAACAGTCTAGCACAAATGTCCTTATGATAAAGTGATTTTTTTTTCATATGGGTAGATGCCTAGTAATGGGATTGTGGGGTCAAATGGGAGTCTAATTTGAGTTCTTTGAGAAATTGTGTTATTTTAAATAAGACTTTTCAACCTCAAAGGATCCCTGAGCTTATTTAGTTCAGGCTCTTCCAGTTTACAGATGGGACTGACGCCCCTAGTTGAGAAGGCCTTGCTCAACGCAGTAAATGGTTCTTCTGACCCTTGAACATATTGCCTTTTCTTTCTCTAAACTAATTTCCAATAACCTCAGTAGCTCTGGGCAGCTGGGGTCCATGATACAGTCATGTAGAGGAAATAGTGAAAGCGCACACTAGGTGAAGAAAGCTTTTTTTCTTTGAAGGAATTTTTTTTTCCCAAAACATCTGTATCCTGCTTTAGCTGACTGTTTTTATATGCTAAGGGCTGGATCTGGCTAGTAGTCTGGGGGTGGTAAATATTGAACAAGAGATTCTTTGATGCAATGGAACTAAATGATAATTACTGATAAGAAAAAAAGTGTATCTGTCTATCTGCCTCCAAATATATATCTACAAACTGACTTAACTGTAGAGGATAATGAAGACTCAAGCCCACAAAGGTCCTCAAATAGTCAGTGTCCTTAACCAGGTATTCACTGCCCTGAATTTTATTAATGGAAAAAGTGCTTGTTAGACTTGTGCTGTTAACCATCAGCCGCACATGGCAATTTAAACTTTGATTAAGTAAAATTGGAGACAATTAAAAATTCAATTTCTCAGCTCCACCAGCCCCATTTCAAGTGGTCAGGAGCCATGAATGTCTTGTGTGGCTACTGCATGGAACAGCACAGCTAGAGAAAGTTTCTGCCTTTGCAGAAAGTTCAGATGGACAGTGCTGCCTCAGACCAGTGTTTTGTAGAGAGCATTAGCTTTCCACTTGCATTACAATCATCTGGGTAAAAGGGAATGCTTAGTAAAATGAAGATTCTTGGGCTCTGCACCAGGCAGACGTTATTGGGAAATGGGTCGGAAATCCGTATTTCATCAGGGCCTCAAAAACCAATGTTTAATAAGTAAAATAAAGTGCCCAGAGTACTCTGGGAGTTACCAAAAGGGGGTGTATCACTTCAAAATTCAGTGGCTTAGGGCCGGATGCGGTGGCTCACGCCTGTAGTCCTGGCATCCTGGGAGGCTGAGGCAGGCAGATTGCTTGAGCTCAGGAGTTTGAGACCAGCCTGAGCAAGTGTAATACCCTGTCTCTAAAAAATAGTCAGGCTTGTGGTGGGCATCTGTAGTCCCAGCTACCTGGGAGGCTGAGGCAAGAGGATCTCTTGAGCCCAAAGTGTTTGAAGTTGCTGTGAGCCAAGACACCACGGCACTCACCCCAGGGCAAATGAGTGAGACTCTATCTCAAAAAAAAAAAAAAAAATTCAGTGGCTTAAAACAATAACCACTTATTGTTCATGCATCTATGGGTTGCATGGGCAGATAACCCACTTGGAGCTGATCTAAATGGTGAGATTTTGTTCTTTGAGTTGGTGCTGTAATAGGATGAGACTTTTGGGCACTTTGCAAGGTGGTGGATGTATTTTGTCTGTGGGAGGGATGTGAATTATTGGGGGCCAGAATATGGAGTGTAGTGGACATACTCTTTAAGATGAGCCCCCAGGGTGGCGCCTGTGGCTCAAAGGAGTAGGGTGCCGGCCCCATATGCCAGAGGTGGTGGGTTCAAACCCAGCCCTGGTCAAAGACTGCAAAAAAAAAAAAAAAAAAAAAGATGATCCCCGACTCTTGGTGCTCACGCCTTTGATAACCATCCCCTTTGGGTGTAAGTGGGACCTGTGACTTTATTCTAATCCGTAGAATATGACAAAAGTGATGGGATATCACTCTTAGGATTACATGACCTTATATGAGACTACTTCTTGTTATCAGACTTACTCCAGAGGTTTTTCTTGCTCGCTGAATAAAGTAAGTAGCTGTGATGGGAAAACCCAGAGGGAAAGAATTTTGGACAGCTTCTAGGAACTGTGGCAGCCTCTGAGAGCTCAGGGAGGCAAGTGATGGATGGATAGTTCTGTAGCTGCAAAAAGCAGCTAACACCCTGCCTTTTGGTGCTAGCTTCATTTTATTTCAGTCTGTAGGAAAAATTCTGACCCGAGCCTACAGATATTTTTCTTATTCTTGAGTGAGTCCTTCTGGCACAGACTGTAGGTGCTAAGCCTGAATGCTACACTTTAATGTTCCTTTCTCTGTTTTTCCTTCTCAGTGGGATTCTTAGACATAAACTTCACCATTACATTCATTTTATCTCTCTTCCCTCAAGGAGAAGAAGTAACTTTCATTTCAAATATTGCATTTTTTATTTCTAAAATTTCCATTGGGTTCTTTTATATATTTGTCTTTGCTGAGAAGTTTAATCTATTTATTTAAATAGATAGGGCATACTTTCCTTTATCTCATTAAGAAAATCATAGTAGTTACTTTAAGGTCCTTCTGTGATATTTATAACATCTGGGGTATCTTGAAGTGAGCTTCTCTTGTTTTGTTTTTTCTTTTGAAAATTGGTCTCCTTTTTTTCAGATATTAAGTAACTTTAGAAGTATATCCTCAATATTGTGACTGTCATAGTGAAGACTCTGAATTTTGCTATATTCTTCCAAAGAATATTGGAAGTTTTTGTTTTAATGGGCAGCTAACTTAATTAGACTTAATCTGCAATCTCTGTTTCATTTGGAAATTATGGCAGCTCAACCGTATTTCATTTATTTTCAGTCTTAGCTGCAAACTAATTTTTTCTTTTTTTTAAATTAAATCATAGCTGTGTACATTAATTCAATCATGTGGCACCGTACACTGGTTTTATATACAATTGGAAATATTTTCATCACACTGGTTAACATAGCCTTCCTGGCATTTTCTTAGTTATTGTGTGAAGACATTTATAGTCTACATTTAGTAAGTTTCACATGCTCCATACAGGTACGATTCAGGAGTCAGCCAGCGTCTTGGAAAGAAATCATACATAGAGTTTGGAGCTTCATTTGTCGGTTTTTCTTTTCCAGGCTTCCTCCCTCACTTTCTGGGGCCTGTGGTCCCCTTGGGTTCTCTGTCCTGGTTTCATGGGTCAGAAAGAAGATGTGTTTTCTATTGTAGCTTCAGCCATTTTATATCATGACATAAACACATTCCAAGGAGAAAGCAGCAATAATTTGAAATCCATTCTATCTTATTCCCTTCTTCCAAGTTTCATCTCCACTCCAAAATCTTTCTGCTTTTCCTCACTCTCCAGTACCTCAGGTAGATTTTTATTTGTTATATTGTCTAGAGTTTAGAGTTGTCATCGCCGGCACAGAGCTACTTTGTCATATTAGAGGCGAAACTTTTTAGCTGTGAGCTTTAGAGCTCTGTGTGTCACAGTCCTAACAACTAGGGCTCAGACCCCATCAGCAGACACCTGGGGTTTGACCCTTGTCTCCTCTTATCCATCTATCTGCCCGCTCACCTGCTCACACATCTACATGTGTATTGAAGATATGGGCTGCTTCTGACTCTGCTATATGCAGGGACCAGCAGTGAATGAGATAGACATGGGGCTTAATTTTATGGAATTATTGCTTTTCTGGTCTGCCCTGCTAAATGCCTGCACAGGGGATGGGGCTTAGGAAATGGGGAGAACAAAGTGCTGCTTCCAGCCACCAAAAATGACACTATAGGTAAGTATTTATGGACAATAAAAAAATTATTCAATATATTATTAAGGGAGAAAAGCAAGTTAGGAAATGCTAGCACAGTAGTATCTTCTTGTATGGGAACTGTGCAATGTGTGGTTTTAGCTAACAGTTACTAAGCTATTACCAAGTACCTGGCTCTGGGCTGATTGCTTTACTAATGTTAGCTGATTTAGACATTCTAACAACTTCATCAGTGAGGAATGGACCATTGCTGTTCTTATTTTAAAACAGAAAACTAGATCTCTGTGAAGAAAATAAGTCACCCAAGTTCTGGGTTAGAGGGTAGAGGGACTGAGACTCAAATCCAGCCCGTCTGCTTTCAGAATCACTAATGTGCATCAGAGACACACACAATGAATGCCTGAAAGGTGATTCTCCAAGATGCTAATAATGGCTTGTCTTGAGGAGAGTGGATGGAGATATTTTCCATTTTCTTGGATTTGCTTATCTATACATGTGATATTTTCTGCAATAATTTCTGTTGCTTTTGTAATAAGAAAAAATTAATTTTAAGAAAGACAGAGGTAGGGAGATGAAGACAGAAAGGCAGAAAGGGAGAGAGAGATGGAGGCGGCAAAAAGGCTGAAACGGAGAGGGAGAGAGAGGGAGAGGAGGGGCGCGTGTTTCTGCAGTTTGTGTCTATTGTTTTCATCGGCTGATTCACATCAAGTGGTGCTCCCGGAGAGGGGCACCGGCTCATCCCTGCCACCTGGCCCTGCCTGCCTTGGTTGGAGGGGCCCTCTCTGTGCCTCGAGTCTCATGTGGTGCCACATTCACTAGAACATTAAGTAGGGGAGGCACAGAGAGACAGACAGGGAAGTTCGCCGCCAGCACTGAACATCAAAGAATTCGAAAGATGAAAAGAAGTCCTCCTTCCCAACTTCCTAAAACGTACCTTGATTCTGAAAGTCAGCCTTTTTATTACTTACAGGAAAATAAAATGGAAGTCCTCAGGACGATCGCCGAGCAGGCCCTGTGGAGAGCCGTGCTTCCCAATGTGCTAACCATTCATCACCTGTGGCTCTTAAAGATCAAAATGGCACGTGCCATGAGCCTGAGCACCTACTGGATCTTGAAGACAGTATGAACATAAAAGGCTGTGAACTGTCTCCTTAATACTTGGATATTGATTACATGTCAAAATGAAGGTGTCTGGGGTATATTGGGTTAAAGCAAAATATCATAAAAAATTTCATGTCATTTTTTTATTGCAGTGTTTTACCTTTTTAATGTGGCTGCGTTACAGATACCGCTTGCGGTATATTTCGACTGGACAGTGCTCATCCACATCATTGCACTTTCCAGACTCTGTGACTGCAGCTGAACATGCTTGTGAATCAGTCGATGAAAACGATAAACACAAACTGCAGAAACACGTTCCCCTCCTCCCCCCGGAGAGGGGCACCGGCTCATCCCTGCCACCTGGCCCTGCCTGCCTTGGTTGGAGGAGCCCTCTCTGCGCCTCGAGTCTCATGTGGTGCCACATTCACCAGTCCATTAAGTGGGGGCAGTGGGGGCAAAGCCCCTCTGAGGCTGTACTCCATGACACCTGGCCAGGGGCCGTGGTCTCCGAGGCATCCAGGGCTGGGCAGCCTTTTCTGGGAAGTGCCTGGTTGCCTCTTGGAACAGACACTGGCCAGGTGATTCTTTGCGGCTCTGCATTCATAAGAGCTCCTTTAGAAAGCAGAAAGTGTTTCAAGTGAGTTTGGAGAGATGACTGTATTTACCGGAACACATATTTTGCTCTTTGTCAGCCCTTGATTATATCTGACTGCACTTTTCTCTGGGAATTGAGTTGGTGGGGGAGGAAACATTTAAAGCCTGAAAATAATTTTGCGTTAGCCTTTCTCTTCACCTAAACAACACTGTGTCTGCCTGAAAGCCTCTTCTGCCATTTGCGTGCGCCTCTTCTCCCTGGGATTTCTTTCCCCCATGAACAATCTTGCTTCTCTTTGGCATTTGTTCTGCTCTGGTTTCTGTAAATCAGTTTACTTTGATAGTAATATTCTATAACATCGGGGAAATGCTTTCATATAACTAGCTCGTTTGACTTCTGTAAAATCTTTTTGGTTTATCTTTATTTATGGGCCATGGAAATGAGATTTACGTCCAGTCAATATTCAGTGAGTGTTGACTATGTGCTCAATGCTTGTCTGAAGAATTTTGCTGTCATTATCTCATTTAATACTTTCCATGATTTCATCCAGTAGGTACTATCCCCATTTTACAGATAAAGAAACTGAGACTCAGAGCAACGAAGTCTTGGAAGTCTAAGGCCTTTCAACTAGCTAGTGATGTTTAGATCTCTTGACACCAACGTCTATGCTTTTTACGATACAAGCCTTTCTTGTGTGTTTGTATTAATAATGGCAAATGAGGAAACTGAGCCACAAAGTGATTCAAGGGGCTGCAGTTATTTGTAATCTTTCAGGAACAAGTGTTGGCCAGACCCCTGGAAATGGGGCCAAGCCTGGGGGTGCAGTTTAATACCTATTTTCAAAATCTTTTATTTTAAAAACTCAGGTGGACATTGTATCCTATTCCATAGTATAGCCAGGTTTATAGGGTACAAAATAATTGTATTTTCTCTCTTTATGGGAGAATGCCATTTGATTTTTGACAGATAAAAACTATATATATAATTTACGGTGTACCACACGGTGTACCATGTGGTTTTTTGATACGTATACATTGTGAAATGATTACCATAATCAAACTAATTAACTTCCATCCCTCTACATAGTTACCATTCTTTTTTGGGAAGGGTGAAAGCACTTACGATCCATTCTCTTGGCAAATTTTATTTTATTATTTATTTACTTTTGATGAATAAAACAGATGTTTATTGAGTGCTCTATAATTAAAAGCATTAGGAACTAATTGAGAGTTAAACTTTTTTTTTTAAACTGAAGAAGTAGTTTGAGCCCTTCTCACCCCGTTCCTGCAGTACAGTTTACAATATGAAGCAGGCGGCTTTTCTATGTCTTGGCAAGGAAATTGTCATACTCCGTTCTAAGTTTGGATCAGCTTCCAATGTTTTATCCTTTGTACTTTCAATCTTCTGAAATAGCCCTGAGAGTTCCTTTAATGTAAAGTTTTTTTGGGGTCCGGCATCTTTACCTCTGAAACATCTTCATTTTTTTTTTTTGTCATAACCCCTTTCCTCGTTTATGCTGGTAAGTTCATCTTTGCTGAGTTTGCTTGGCTGCGTATCTATAGAATCTCTCCTTTATGGTCATTCCGTGACCCTTCATCTTTTGTCATATAAGTTATTTATAGGTTTGCCTTTCAACTAAGACCTGTCTCAGCAACATCAAATGGTTGATGATAATCGTAACCACCTGCCTTAACTAGTCCTTGGAATCTGGGTGCAACTTTTACAGGAGTATCTTTTTAAAAAGTTTAGAATATGACGGGGAATGAACTTTAAATAAACGGTATGTTATGACTCACTGTAATCACCACACTGCACATTAGACCTTCAGAACTTATTCATCTTAGAATTGAAATTGTGTTGATCAACATCTCCCTATTTCTCTCATCCTCTGACCGCTCGTAACTACCATTCTCTGTTTTTATGAATTCAGCTTTTATTTGTTTAAATAGATCCCACATATAAGTGAGATCATACAGTATTTGTCTTTCTGTGTTGGGTTCATTTCACTTGACCTAGCATCCCCCAGGTTCATCCAATGTTCCATTATATATGTGTATATATAATGTTAAATATATATATATCTACCTCGACATTTTTATATCTGTTTGACTGCTGATGGACACTTAGGCCGCTTCCATAATTTTATTTTCTAAATCCTCAACTATGTGGATGCTCTCAGATTTTGTTCCTCAAAATGTGGTCTGAGGACCAGCAGCATCAGACCACCTGGGTGCTCGCTGGATATGAAGAGTCTCTGCATTTTAATATAATCCCTAGTTGATTTGTGTGCACGTTAAAGTTTGAGTAGCATTGCCTCATGTTTAACTTACTAATTCATTAATCAATGAAAGATGCATTAAGGCAATGTTCTGTGAACTGGGTTTGCTGCAGGGGATGAAAGGCGAAACCTCTGAACTTAACAGAGGTCCAGCCAGGTGGTAAAAGTGGGTGTGGAATCAGTTCTTACAGGGGGAGGAGGGGTGCAAGCACCCTGAGGGCACATTTTTCTGGGAAGTCAGGGCAGGCTCCCTAGAGCAAATGAACTTTCATTGGAGATGGGATGGAAATGGATGCCAGCGCTCCTGGCAGAGGAAGTAATACGTACCAAGGTGGCTCTTCCGTGCAATGCTAGCCCTTTTGTTTTATCATTCACTTATTTGATCATTCATTCATTTATTCAGTAAACCTAGATAAGATGCCTGTTCCATCCATAGCCAGCGATTTGCTGGATGGGGGGAAGTGCTGATGACAGTGACTGACATGATGGCAATAATTAACACTTCAATAGCCAGACAGTGTCCTGGAAGCTTCACGTATATGGACTCATTTAATCATCATTAACCACCCTAGGACACAAATTCTATTATATTCCCCATTTTACAGATAAGGAAACTGTGGCAAGGAAAGGTTAATTGATTTACTCAGCAGCAGACCCTAGATTCAGACCAATGACAATGTCTGGCTCTGGAGTCCCTGGTCTTCATTATTCCCCCATAAATAAGATTAGGGTCTGGTTTCCAAGGTCCCACCTCTGCCACTTTGAGCAAACTTTTTCTCCTACAGGCCTTTTGAGGGTCTTCCCTTCCTGAATAAACGTGATGTTTTAATCTTCTCACATCTAACTGAATTTCTATCTTCATAGATTTGTTTGGGGCCCCAGTAGCACAGCTGTCTGGGCCCTCCCTCCTCCACCACCCACATCTCTGCTCCCCGCACGGACGCCCTTGCCTGGGGAGCCGAGGTCTCCTTGTATCTCTGGTGAGGGAGTCACGCCCACTCTCATAGCAACGTGTTTCTCTCTCTCTCACTTTCTTCTCTCCTGACACTTATCACACCTTTTCAAATACCTTTACAGCCTTGATGGTAAGGTTCTTGCCAACTTATATACAAATATACAAAAGCACGCACACACACACGCGCACACACACACACTCACATTGGCTCATGTATATGTGTAGACACACACATGCTTCCACACCCGTTCACAGCTTCATAGTTTTTTCACACACACACAGTTACACTCACATACACAACCCACATAGATCCAAAACACGCATACCACACTCATTCACACACTCACACACATACACACAAACATCCGTGCATACCTCACACACTTGGCTTAGATGCACAGTAATTACATACACGCATACACCTAAATGCTTCCCTCCCACACACATACTTGCACAGAGTCACACACTTCCACACACACATGCACCCCAGCAGGCTCTCTATCACACACGCACGCTGGGGCCTCACTGGCTGTCATTCACCAAAGATCTTTGCAGTGATGTCAGAGAGGAAAAGTTCAAATGAAAATCAGATCCAGTAATTATAGGATTTTCTACATGCACATTTTTTTTTTCCAGGCTGGACTTGAAAATAAAAGAGGCCCAGGAGATGAGAGCCATTTCTGGGGCTTGGGAAGTAAACAAAACCACATTTAAGGGAGTGACGAAAACTCCCCACACTGCTCTTAAAATCTGCTCTGTGAAGAGGAGGGCTGGTGACAGAACCTTGCTGTCGACTGCTGGGTTTGCATTTTACATCTTGTGTAGCGACTTTTTGTGGGTTTTCAGGGACATAACCAAGGCCTTTCTCTTTCAAACTCCTAATTTTTTTAAATAACAGGACTCTAAGTACCATGTATATCAACTCGTTTTGGCAAACATTTCCTGCATGCCTAACATGGATGAAGCATCTGCTGAGCCACTGGGGGTGCAGAGGTAGCTGCAAGTGTCCAAGAAGGCAGAGGAGAGAGGTAAGTATTAGCCAGGGTTTATTGTTTGCAAGGGACAGAAAGATAATAATAAATGGTTTTGGCTCATATAACTGAAACACCCAAGGGTACCAGCTTCAGGCATGGCTGGGTCCAGGGGCTCACATAGATATTCATCAGATAATCACTCTGGATGTGTAACATGATCAGATGCATCACTCAGGCTGTGGGGTGGGTAATAGACACAGATGTGAGTGGAAGCTGGAAGGTCAGTGCCAGGGAAAGGCTGCTGCAGTCGTCCAGGCAGAAGAACATGGTGGCTTGAGCTCAGCAGAGGAGAGGCTGAGGAGTGAATGGATGGCAGAAATAGAAAGGAGGTAGGCTGCAAAGCCTTGATGATGGAGGTTATTGGGGGGCGGGGGGTAAAGATAAGACATCAGGAATAGTTCTCAAGTCTCTGACTTTCATATCTGGAAGGCTCACTGAGATACCTTACCAGTATTTCTCTTAACAAAGGTGGGTATAAAAATTTTGCCTTAAAATTGAGGATTCTTTCTGACTGTTATTTGCCTGGAGCTCTTTTTACATCCTAACAGAGAATTCAGGTTGGGTTTAAATGAGTTCCAATAGTAGGTGATGGGGAACATGCAACCATTTACCTTTCCACTTTTAGGACGAAGTGCTTCATGTCTGCCAATTAATCGTCAACTCCGTGAAGATCAAATGGACAAGTTTAGGGAGCACCAGCTGCACAACTATGTGTTGTCTACACTTAGGTGCACTCTTTAATCTCTCTGTACTTTAAATTCCTAATTTTGAGAAAGGTAGATCACATCTACCATCTAGTGAAGATTAAATTAGATAATAAATATGGAGCTCTGGCAGAGCGCCTGGGAGAAAGTAGATTGTAATTAATAGCTGAGTAGGTGGAGCTAAACTAGAGTTGACCAATTCCTATGTCTAGAGAAACTAGGGGCTTTTAGACCACTCCCTTCTTGGAAGAGAGGCAGAACAAAGAGGCTGAGCCAGCTGTGAGGCTGTGGTGGTTTATGACTGGGGAGCCAGAGCCCAAGAAAATCTTGATTTTAAGGCAGGGCTCTTAACCTTTGATATTCGATGAACCCCTCTTGTAGTTTGGAGAAAACATTCCTGAATGCAAACTATAAAATACGTAGGATTACAAAGGACATCAATTATACAGCCGTGTGCTGCATGAGACATGTTAATCAACGACAGGTCACCTATCTGTATGATGTGGCCATCCAGTCAGCAGAGGTTAATGTATTATTGAAGAAAGAATATTTTTTAAAAGTAAATTTAGTGCAGCCTAAGTACACAGTGTCATAAAGTCTATGGTAGTATAACGTCTTGGGCCTTCACATCACTCTCCCCTCGGTCACCGACTCACCCAGAGAAACTTCCAGTTCTGTAAGCTGCATACATGGAAAGTACTCTATACAAGTAGACTATTATCTTTAACCTTTTATTTCCTATTTTTACTGTACCTTTCCTTGTGTATATATGTATTTAGATCCTTCCCACTGTGTTACAGTTGCCTGCAGTATTCAATACAGTCACATGCTGCACAGGTCTGTAGCTTTGGAACAACAGGCTATACCATACGGCCTCAGTGTGCAGTAGGCCACACCATCTACACACGGTGATGTTCACAGGATGCAGTCACTTAACGATGCATTTCTCAGAGCACATCCCTGTCATTCAGCAACATATGACTTTATTTGTTTATTTACTTATTTATTGTAGAGAAGGGGGTCTTGCTATTTGGTCCAGGCCGCTATTAGACTTTTAGCCTCAAGAGATCCTCCCACCTCAGCCTCCCAAAGATGATTGCATTTAAATTATGTATTAAGATGTAAAAGACCACAACACCATGACTGTGTGTTGTAGAAATACATATGCTTTAAAATTAATTTATCAAATAACTACATCTAGTCTAATTCATCACATAATTGCCATACTCTTAAAATAGCAATGAGCAGGAATGGTATTATAAATCCTGACTATGCATAACCTTGATCCAAGTACTGAAATTTGGGAGCCTCAGTTTTTTTTTTTTTATCTGTTAACTGAGGATAAGAATTTCTGCTTCTTAAACCTACAGGGCAGTATTTGTAAAGCATGTAAAGTATTTTGTCTAATGCCTGGCACATGAAGTTTGACCATTTCATGGTAGAAATAGTGTTACATACCTCATTGGTGAATATCACTATGGTCAATTTCAAAGGTCTCCCCTAGGCCATCTGGTTACTGTACTGATATTCAGCAGTGAGGTATGTAGCAATTATTCTAGGATAGGTTTGTGACCTTAATCATCTGCCTCATCTGTTAAATGCTTAATCAAGAAAGGCAATTATTAGAAGGCAGTATACTTCCTTCTAGTTTTTATAACAGAGAGAGTTGGGAAGACTTAAACGTGAGGAAGTTTCTTTAGAAGATTGCTATGGTTTGGCTATGGTTTGATTGGCCCCACCAGGTCATGTTGAAATTTGACCCCTAACGTTGGAGGTGAGGTCTGGTGGGAGGTGTTTGGATCATGGGGGCAGATCTCTCATGAATGGCTTGGTGCCATCCTCAAGGGAGTAAGTGAGTTTTCACTCTTAGTTTCAATTAAAGAAAATAAATTCAGGGGCTACAAGAACAGTTCTATCATATAGATATTTTATGTAGTGGTGAAGTCTGGGCTTTTTTGTATTGAAAAGAGCCTGGAACCTCCCTCACTCTTTCTTGTTTCCACTGTCACCATGTGATTGCCACATACTGGGGCCCTCTCACCTTCTGCCAGAAGTGGAAGCTGGGGAGGCCCTCACCAGCAGCAGATGTTGGTGTCATGCTCCTTCTTGTGAACTCTACAGAACTGTGAGTCAAATAAACTTTTTCTTTTGTTCCTTTTTTTTTGAGACAGAGTCTTATTTTGTCACCCTGGGTAGAATACCATAGTGCCATAGCTCACAGCAACTCAAACTCTTGGGCTTGAGCAATCCTCTTGGCTCAGCCTCTCGAGTAGCTGGGACAACAGGCATCTGCCACTACAACCAGGTAGTTTTTCTATTTTTAGTAGAGACAGGGTCTCTCTCTTGCTCAGGCTGGTCGCAAACTCCTGAGCTCAAGCAATCTATCTGCCTTGGCCTCCCAGAGTGCTAGGATTATAGGCATGAGCCACTGTGTCCAGCCAAACTTTTTTTTCTTCATTAATTACTCAGCCTTAGGTATTCCTTTATAGCAACACAAGCAAACTAAAATGAAGAGCTTTCTTGAACAGAGGTCAATCTGTTCAGTTCTGTTTGTTCTAAAGCAAATTAAAGATGGTTTAATAATGACCACAAATTCTTTCTCATATGCCTTCTCTGCCCCTTGAATCTGGGAAGGCTCTGTGACTACATGACCTATAGGACATGGAAGAAGAGACATTAGATTTGGGAATTAAAAGACTGGCAGGAGGACCCCCCCCCAGGCAATTGAAGCAGCTTCAAAAATACACTACTGGGACCTGATCAAACTGAAAAGCTTCTGCACAGCCAAGAACACAGTAAGTAAAGCAAGCAGACAGCCCTCAGAATGGGAGAAGATATTTGCAGGTTATGTCTCCGACATAGGTTTAATAACCAGAATCCACAGAGAACTCAAACATATAAGCAAGAAAAGAACAAGTGATCCCATCGCAGGCTGGGCAAGGGACTTGAAGAGAAAATTCTCTGAAGAAGACAGGCACACGGCCTACAGACATATGAAAAAATGCTCATCATCTTTAATCATCAGAGAAAGGAAAATCAAAACTACTTTGAGATATCATCTAACTCCAGTAAGATTAGCCCACGTCACAAAATCCCAAGACCAGAGATGTTGGCGTGGATGTGGAGAAAAGGGAACACTTCTACACTGCTGGTGGGAATACAAATTAATACATTCCTTTTGGAAAGATGTTTGGAGAACACTTGGAGATCTAAAATCAGATCTGCCATTCAATCCTGTAATTCCTCTATTAGGCATATACCCAGAAGACCAAAAATCACATCATAACAAAGATATTTGTACCAGACTGTTTACTGCAGCCCAATTCATAATTGCTAAGTCATGGAAGAAGCCCAAGTGTCCATCGACCCATGAATGGATTAATAAATTGTGGTATATGTACACCATGGAATATTACGCAGCCTTAAAGAAAGATGGAGACTTTACCTCTTTCATGTTTACATGGATGGAGCTGGAACATATTCTTCTTAGTAAAGTATCTCAAGAATGGAAGAAAAAGTATTCAATGTACTCAGCCCTACTATGAAACTAATTTATGGCTTTCACATGAAAGCTATAACCCAGTTATAACCCAAGAAAAGGGGGAAGGGGGAAAGGGAGGGGAGGGAGGAGGGAGGTGGGCGGAGGGAGAGTGATTGGTAGGATTACACCCGCGGTGCATCTTACAAGGGTATATGTGAAACTTAGTAAACGTAGAATGTAAATGTCTTAACACAATAACTAAGAAAATGCCAGGAAGGCTATGTTAACCAGTGTGATGAAAATGTGTTAAACGGTCTATAAAACCAGTGTATGGTGCCCCATGATCACATTAATATTCACAGCTATGATTAAAAAAAAAAAAAGACTGGCAGATTGCACTTACTGCTCACTCTTGAAATCCTGAGCTGTTCTGTAAGTCAGGCTCCTGGGGACTCTGCTCTGAGACCTCGAGGAATGGGCTCAGCTAAAAGCCCAGCCTTCCAGAAGTCCCCACTGAAGCCAACTAAAATCTCCTGAACTGCCTGGCCATTGGCTAAATGTGACTGAGTGACCCCTAATCAACTCCATAGTGATAATTGCCCAGCTGAGCCCTTTCTAAATCCCTGATCCAGAAAATGATGACATGAGAAGTTAATAAACTGATGTTTCAAATCCCTGAGTTTTGGGGATAGTGTGTTGTGCAGCAATAGATAACCAAAACAGATAGCAAAATGTTTCTTCTTGAGTCCCAACAATCACTAATTTTGCTGGCTGCCTGGGTTATTGTGTTGAAGAGAATTTTGAGTCTATATGTGGTCTGAGCAAGAAAATGTGCTGTGATTGATTTGTAATGTCTGCTATGGGTATGTGATTAGGAGTTTGCAAGATGCATGCCACCTTTCCTAGATACACACAAGATAAAAATCAGTTCTAGCAGTTATTGATTCTCTGTTATATTTCTCACTTAAAAATTATAACATCTTTTTCCATTTGATTGTTTAAGGAATAAATCTAAGAAATTGATTTGGGATGTCCCACTCTATGTACTTCTTTTTTTTTTTTTTTGTAGAGACAGAGTCTCACTTTATGGCCCTCGGTAGAGTGCCGTGGCCTCACACAGCTCACAGCAACCTCCAACTCCTGGGCTTAAGCGATTCTCTTGCCTCAGCCTCCCGAGTAGCTGGGACTACAGGCACCCACCACAACGCCTGGCTATTTTTTGGTTGCAGTTTGGCGGGGGCGGGTTTGAACACACCACCCTCGGTATATGGGGCCGGCGCCTTACGGACTGAGCCACAGGCTCCGCCCCTCTATGTACTTCTATAGTGCTTTGGACTATCTGAACCATTGATCAAAATGAATTTGTTTGGGGTGCTAAGATCCTTGATTTTGAGTTGTTCACAGGATATAGTAGGCTGTGGTGTGAAGAGCATTGGTTTGACAATCCTGAAGAAAGGAATCTTAGCTTTGGCCTTACTCAATGTATGACTTGGGCACATACATGTCCTGTTATTAGTCTCAGTTTTCTCTCCAATTACATTGGCTTAATAAATTTTTTCCCAGTCCATTTTACATAGCGGTTAGGTGGATCAAACCAGGCAGTATATGGCAAAATTCTACATGAGGGAGAAGTTTTTCTTTATTTTCTTTTTTTTTTTTTTTGTAGAGACAGAGTCTCACTTTATGGCCCTCGGTAGAGTGCCGTGGCCTCACACAGCTCACAGCAACCTCCAACTCCTGGGCTTAAGCGATTCTCTTGCCTCGGCCTCCCGAGTAGCTGGGACTACAGGCACCCACCACAACGCCCGGCTATTTTTTTTTTTTTTGGTTGCAGTTTGGCCGGGGCCGGGTTTGAACCCGCCACCCTCGGTATATGGGGCCAGCGCCCTACTCACTGAGCCACAGGCTTGTGTAAACCACAACAAGAATCATAAGGGGTTAGGGGTAATTATTTCCATTGCATACATGAGGAAAACTGAGCTAAGAGAGGGATATTAGTCTTATTGGTAATAGTAGCATTGTGAGACATTATTAAAGAGCTGTTAGGAACATAGGGTCTGGGCAAGACAACCTGAGATTGGGTTTCAACCCTTTACTGGCTGGTTGACATTGGACAAGTGACTCAATTTCTTTGTCCTTTTCTTGTCCTCATCTTTAAAGCGGGGTAAAGTGTGCCTATTTCATAAAGTTGATATAGGATTAGATGAGACAATGCATGCAAAACCCTCAAACTCACATCTGGTACACACTAAGCACTGGTAAGGATGAGATTTCATAGTTATTATTAGGTATACTTTTCTTGAAGATAGCATGATGTGGTAATAGTGGAAGTTATGAATGCTGTTCAATATTTCCTAACCTTGTTCTTCCAAACATTGTATTTCCTTGAAACTTGGAGTTAGGAGTGGCTGTGGACACGTTAGTTGTCCTTGGCACTGGATCTGAGTGGAAGTGATCTGTTACTTCTGGGTGGAAATATTAAAAGCCAGTATACAATTAACCATGTTCTGTCTTCCACAGTGACCAGGATGGTTCTGGATGTTGTTTTTCTCTGATAAGGACATGGTGGGCAGACCTTTCAGCTAACCTGCAAAAGAAAATAGTATAAATGAGAAGTAGAGCTTTACTGTTTTAAGGTCCTAAAACAAGGAATTGTTTGTTACTGTGGCAAAACCCAGCCTATCCTGACTGATACATGTACAATGGTGGGGACTAGAAACTGAAACTTAGGAGTCTTTCATTTGAAACAAATATTTCAGGGATTCACACTTCGATGACATTTTACAATAATTCCATTATACAGATATAGATAAAGATAAGGGAAAAAGAAAACTTCAGCTTTTAGGAAGAGATTCTACTTAGTTCTCTTCATACTTTGAAATGAATTTTTATTGAAAAAAATGGGTTTGATGGAAAGCTTTTATATGTAATAATAAATGGAAGCTGGTGTTGCTGTTCGTGTGAAAAGGAAATCTATGAAAACCACAGAACATTTTAAGAGGTTAAAGGTAAAAGAAAATTGACTTATTATGTATCAGTTAAATAAACACAGGCTTCTTGAACCAGAATGGGAGAATTTCTGGTCACCATTCAACTTTCAGAGATGAAGTTTAAAATATAGCATTAGATGTATGTGAAGGTTTTGTTTTGTTTTTGTTTTTGTCACCTTCCTAAATAGAACATGCAAGGGCAGAGAAATGAAGGTGGAAATTGGGAGTTTTAGATGTCTCAGAAAGTTGAAATAAAACTCAGGCTTCCAGAAGAGCTGTGGTGATCTTGGGAAACTGGAGATTTAACCTCAATCATAATCTATGAAATCAAAATCTACAAAATCAATTTCAGAATTTCAGAATTACATTTAATGCTTTACAAATATTGCTGCAAACTCTGGAAATGATGCTTTGGGGGTGAGATACTTCCAAACCTCCTCCTTGGCTGTAGGTATTTTGGGGTGTGTGGTTAACATAAAAATTAATTGCTGGGTTCTTGCGGCTCAGTTGTTGACATCATCTGGGAAAGGAGTGGGGCAGAATTTGCAGTCCCACCAGGCACTCGTGTTGGTTTTGTCTGTGGTTTTCATGTTGCGATGTCAGTGAAAATATGATTTTCTGGAGCCCACGTGTGTAGATCCATGGCCTAAGTAGCAATAATGGTAATGGGAAAGAGTGCAGCCTTAGCAATAGACAGACCTCAATTTGCATCTCAAACTCAACCTTGGGTAATTTACATGACCTTTCTAAGACTCAGTTTACTTATCTTTAAAATGGGTACACTGGTACTTCTCAGGGTTTTTGTGAGGATAAACTGAGATAAAAATGTAGACTAAGTCTTATCCTAGCACATATAAATCTGAGTGATGGTGAGGATGAGTATGAAGAAGATGAAAAAGTGTCATAAGATGGTGACAAGTCATGAGTTGGGTCAGGCCTAGGTTTTTGATGACACGTGTTCTCTCAGTTCAACACCATACCTAAGAAATGTGCGAGAGATGTGTGAGATTTTATTAGCCAATTAAGCAAATGTGGTAAAAGCCAGGTACCCAGGTGCTTCCTTGCTTCTAACTTCAATTTTAACACAGCAATGTTACATAATTTATTTCTTCTTTTTAAGACATCACTTTGATACCTGATGACCAACTTGGAAAGAAGATCAGCCCAGGAGCTGTTTTGAGTGATTAGGAGCAAAATTTCATTAGACTGCCTTCTAGTTAATTCCACAGACTATAGTCCTAATTTTATTTGGAGCCTTCCTTGTTCAGGAACTCATAATCACGCCTTCTCACCTGTTAGATCACATACAAACTCCATATCATAGAGTATAACTCTCTATGGCTTGGCACCTCATAGCACAGTGGTTATGACGCCAGTCACATACACAGAGGGTGGTGAGTTTGAACTCGACTCGGGCCAACTAAACAACTGCAACAACAACAAAAATAGCTGGGTGTTGTGGCAGGTGCCTGTAGTCCCAGCTACTTGGGAGATGGAGGCAAGAGAATCGCTTAAGCCCAAGAGTTTGAGGTTGCTGGGAGTTGTAATGCTGCGGCACTCTACTGAGAGTGACATAGTGAGACTCTGTCTCAAAAAAAAAAAAAAAAAAAGAAAGAAAAGAGAAGAACTCTCTGTTATATACTAAAATATTTCTTCAGCCTTCTGGCTTACTCATTCTTTAATATACTTGGTACTTTGAAGTCTTACAATGGCAGATACATGCACTTGTGCTATCAGGTTTCTATCCCCTGTCCATGGTAGACATCAACAAACAATCTCAGAACTCTTCCCTGGGACATTTTTCAGTCTCACCATTGTTTTCAACATAGGGAGGCAACCACTCTCAATTGATGAGCCTTGACATGGCGAATTGGCTTTCTTTCTTGAACATTCTAGGTTTTCCTGTGTTCACATGATTTTTTGCATGTTAGTCATTTGTCCAGAATTCCCCTGTTTCTGCATAACTAAGCCCATTCACTTTTTAGGATTGAATACAGCTCATTAAGTCTCTGTGAGTAGCCATGGTATCATAAAATCACAAATAATGTTTATTGAATTAATTTGAAATTTTATAGGATAGTTGTTCCTGATTACCCAAACTTAGCTGATGTCTCCTTGTCCTAATTGCATATGGTATATAGTATGTGAGTATAATTATAATCAATGTACAGGGTGTCCATAAAGTTCATGTGCAATTTAAAATACTTGTTAATTATTAATAAAGATGTGAAAATCCTGTCTCTATAACTATATCCTTGAGGGTAGGAATCACATTGATTTTTAGAATAGAGAGAGCTGAGTTCAAATCCTGTTTTTACCACTTTCTGTCAAAATGACCTTAACTTTGCTGTGTATCAGGTTCTTTATGTGCAAAATGAAGAGGAAGATGAAACCTAGCTCTTGGGGGTTGTGGTGACTATCAGTGCATGTAAATCCCTTAGCCTAGTTTCTGATAAATAGTATGGGAAAAATGTAACTTGCACATGTTTGCATTATTTGCAGAACACAGTGAGGTACAAAGAGCCTTGAACAAAATTTCTCAATTTCAAACCCAACTTTGGCCATTTATTAGCTTGGAGAAGTCACTTCTAAGTTTTATCTTAACAGCTTGCTTATCTATACATATAATAGGCTTTGAGGCATTAGTCTTTGGTCTGCCCCCGCTTTGATTTGCAGTACAAGTGTGATCATGTAGATGAAATCCCGGTTCTATTAAAAATATTCAGCAATCTGGATGGAATGGAGATGGACCAGTTGGAACAGATGTTGGACAGATGCTGTAACAACTAAAATGGCCTCTCTGAAAATCTACCCTTCGCGAAGGCATTCTGGAAAGCATGGAGCACTGCCCAGATGTGGAAGATCCCTGTTGCCATTAATCCCTGGGCACAAATGAAAATGGAAATAGTTTCTTAAAATAATAGATATATCATAATATTGTGGGTACCTCAATTTAGGTTTGAACCAATAAGGGTCTCTCAGTAGAAACAGAATCCCAATGCAACAGGATTAAATCAAAAGGTTTACATTTAGGTATCACTTCATGCAAAGGCTTAAACTATATATTCAGGAAGTAGTGTTTCTTTTTTTTTTTTTTTCTTCGCAGTTTTTTTTGGCCGGGGCTGGGTTTGAACCTGCCACCTCTGGTATATCGGGCCAGCGCCCTACTCCTTTGAGCCACAGGTGTTGCCCTAGGAAGTAGTGTTTTATTCTGTTGTCTCTTGGGTTCTGTTTTGTTCTGTATGGGCTCCATTATCAGGCAGGTTTTCTCTTTGCTGTAACATGACAAGACGTTAGTAATAGTTTCGGATTTATTTGCTATTCGCTCAGCTTGAAGTACAATACAAAGGGGAATCATTTTCTCCTTGTAGTTCCAACAAGACCAGGAGTTAACTCCTCTGTTTTCTGATTGGCTGTCAGTTGTCATGTGTTCATCTCGGAACCAATCACAAATGTGATGCTCTCATTGGTGGGATGTGTACTGTGGGGAGAGAAGAAAGTGACCACTGAGGGGGAAAACGGATGCCAGCCAGACCAAAAAGCCTGCTTTTTACTACCATGACTTCATGCAAAAGCACTAAAGAAGGGCAAGGGTACTGTTTTCCTATCCAGGGTTGGTTTGCCATGAATACATGGCTCTCAGATGGAAACAAAGGGTGTTGTGTTTGAGTTCCTTCCTCTAAGAAGCCAGCTAGTCTGCAAGGTCTCTGCTCCCACACGTGAATACTGAGAACACTGATCTCTCATCCACTTCCTTCTTGACCACAGAGGACAGACATGGAGAGGGTGTTGGTGGGGTGTGGTGACTGATGTCACTTGGGTTTGGCAGGCTCTCTAAGGCTGCATTTGCAATGTCTTAGAATCATGAAGCAAAGAAAAAACCACAACATGGCCATCCGTGTATTTTTTTCTTTCTTCTTATTTTTCCTCAAAGCCACGGTATGTGGAGGGAAATTTAATCCTTATGTTTCTGTTTAATTTGACGTACAATTGGGTCACCAAAATGGAGTCTATCAAGAGACATTTGATGTCTAGGAAGAATTATGAGCTTGTTATATAAGCCTCTTAAAATGAATGTGTATGCTCGTGAGTGTGTGTGAGCAGTTGTGATTTACCTCTTCAGAGATTTGCATTCCACTGGGTCTGAACTTATCAAAAGTGAGGTTCTAGCCACACAGTAAGATAGAAAAATCTGTTGAGATTCTTTATTTCTTCCCTTTTTTTAGAACCACACATGGAACAACAGAAGCACAGTGTCTTCTTCCTCTTACCCAGACGGTCAAGGGTATGGGCATCTCTTTAAGGGACTTTTAGATCAAGTTCTCTACTTTCTCACCTTCCATTCATAGCCCTTTCCAGTCTGGGTTACATCTCTGTATGGCCACTCAAGCTGGTCTCCACACAGTCCCCGAAGACCTTGACGATCCTGCTAATCAGCATCACTGAGGATGCTGTAGTTCTCATGGTACTTCACCATCCAATGGGTGATTTTTCTGCTCATGTTATGACATCTCTCAGAAGCATTTGGCACAAATACTCTCCTCTCTTGACACAGCTTCTGTGCTTGGCTTGAGTAGCATCACGTTCTCCCGTTCTATCTCACCTTCTCCATCTCCTTGTCTTATCCCCCTTCTCATATGTGGGCTTGAAAAATGAAAGAATAAAGAGTCCTTAAATACAATGAACATAACCACTAAATACAGATCCTGAATCCAAAATTTTGAAATTTGAAATGCTCAGAAATCCAAAAGGTTTTGAGCGCTGATATGATGCTCAAAGGAAATGCTCACTGGAGCATTCTGGGTTTTCAGATTAGGAATGCTGAATGGTTAAGTATAATGCAAATATTTCAAAATATGAAAAAAATTCTGAAATATGAAACCCTTCTGGCTTTGAGTGTTTTGGAGTACAAATCTTCAATTTGTATTTGGGACTTCTAGGGTCAGTCATAGACCCTCTTCTCTTCTTTCCTTACATTCTTTTTCTAGACGACGACGTCCACCCCCATGAATTCAACACCATTTATCTACTAGTGGTTCTCAAATTTACATCTGTCTTCTAGTTGGCTCCTTTGAGCTCCAGGGCATATAACCAGATGTGTTTGAAACATCTCCACTTGATATCTTAAAGCATTGAAAATATAAGTTCATCATGGGCATCCTCAACTCTAATCTCACCCTCCCAAGTTGTTTAATAATGGAGACACGTTCTGTGAAATGCATCAATGGTGGTGTTGTGTCAGCATCAGAGAGTGCACTTGCACAAATCCAGGTGGCAAGTCTACTACACACCCAGGTATATGCTGCAGCCTATGACTCCTGGGCTACACACCTGCACAGCATGTCACTCTACTGAATACCATAAGCAACTATAACACAGAGGTATAAGATTTTATATATATCAACATAGAAAGGGTAGAGTGAAAATATGGTAATATAATCTTGTGGGACCACCACTGTACAGGTGGTTTGTCATTGAGCAAACTGTCATGTGGCACCTGACTATACATTTGTTTCCTGGCATCCCTACATTACTTACTAAAAGGCAGTACTCTAGAATTTCTCTCTTTTATCTTTATCTCCATCACCACCATCCAAGTCCAAGTCCGGTTATTTCGTGTTGGGCTAGTTAGACTCTCATGTCCACTCTGTCTCATTCTCATTCTCTGTGTGTACCCAGCTGTCTTTTAAAAACACTAATCTTGACATGTTGCCACTCTAGTAAAACCTGTCAATGGGTTTCCATTGCTCTTAGGATAAAAACGAAGATCTTCTGTGATGTTTACCCCGCACGGGATGGTCCCACTTATTTTTTCCAGCTTCACATCATAACACTTTCTCCTTGCATCCTAGGCTGCAACCACTCTGGAGTCCTTTCCTCAAAAGCTCCATCCTCCTTTCAAAAAGAGACTTTGTATATGCTGTTCCATCTGCCTGAAATTTTCTCCCCGTCCACTCCCATTTATTCACATTCATATTCTGACTTCAGCTTATGGGTTAGCACTTTAGGGAATTGTCCCTTGACCTTGTGGCCTATGTCAGGTGATGTTTTTCTGCATCCATAAAATTGGGCTTTAAAATTTTTTTTGTCCTGGAAGCAGCAGCAGTTCATCAGGGCACACACTGCTTCCACACTGCTTTGCCGTTCCCTCGCACTGATCTTCAGCAGCACCCACTGGTAGAATGCGTTCCCATGCAGCTTGAAACTACTTATTAGTTGTTAAATGTATCACATTCTCCAGAAAAAGCTGTCTTTGTGGAGTTCTGGAACAGAATCAAAATTCTTTCATGCAGCTGAAACACCAACTTAGAAGTAATGTTCTGGATGGCTACGGAGTCATTTTCAAGTGTACAGCGTATGTATCAGTATTAGATCAGAGACCCTTACTTGGTGCTGTGTCCCTAATGGGAAAAATATCTGTCTAGTACCCAAATGGTGGAAGCAGGAGCGGCCTCACTTACCACCATTCTCAATGACCTATGTCTCCTCCACTCTGGGTGATCCAGATTAGATGTCCTTGTCCCCAAAGGAAGCACACGCTCAGGAGCAGAACAGAGGTCCCACTGAACAAGCTACAGATATAGCCAGGTTTTCATGGATTCCCTGGGTCCAGAAATGAGCCAGAAAGGAGTCACTCTACTGAGAGGAATTATTGATCCTAATCTGTAGGAGGAGGTGGGGTTTTATTGATGCAATGAGAGCAGGAAACTCAGTGTGTGAAATTCAGGTGTGTGGAACTCAGGTGTATGAAACTCAGTTTAAATTCATTAAAAGATGACTCTCGATTATATAATACTAGTTCTCCTTGTCATCATGGTCATCATTACCATAATTATTTTGAATACTAGAATAGCATACTTATTAAAAATTCATCTGTATCAGGCATTGTGCTAAGCATTCTTTTTTGATGTTGTTTTAATTTTTGGCCGGGCCATGTTTGAACCTGCCACCTCTGGTATATGGGGCAGGTGCACTACTCCTTTGAGCCACAGGCACCACCCTGTGCTGAGCATTCTAACTCTTCTGATGCTTACAATAGCCCTGCATGGTGTATATGAATCTGATTGCCAGTCTCAGAAGTGGAAACTGAGGTTCAGTGAGCCGAGGTGATTTGTTTGAGCACAGAGGAAGCAGCACGCAAGGGTGAGAACAAAACTCTGGCTTTCCAGGGTTGGGATTCCTAACCACTACGCTACTTCTATGAGCAGCCTAAAATTCAAATAAAGCCGTAATAGTTTTAGACACTCAGTTTTGAAAATTAAACTAGAGAAAAACTACAGAATGTTTCCCCCACTCCACAAGTCCAAAAATATGAAAGTACTCATCACACCTTGTTAAGTATAACCAAAGTATACCCTCAAGCCAAATGGGCCAATCAACATTCTCACTATTTTTAGTTGGAGAAACTGAGTCTGGGGCCCCTTGAGGAGCTTGTGGGTGTTGCCAGGGCCATCACTCAAGGCCGAGGCGTCTCTGTCAGGGTTTTATTGAGCAGAGCTGCCTGCCGCCATATGCATTTAAATAATGAACAAGGATCAATACCTGTCTCTGTTCTTCTTGTCCACATTCCCTTTTGATGGCCTAAGAATGAGAGGGCAGATTTACCACGGAACTTCAGCCTGCTGCAGAAGCTCATTATACCCTTGCTGTAGCTAAATTTTCCTCATGAAGAACCATGAGAGATATTGAAAGGGGTGACAGGAAAGGTCATGTCACAGAGAATTCACCAGGATCTAAATCTTGAATGCTGGTGAGCTAATGTGGCTAAGTTTCCATAAACGGACACCCATCCATCAATAAATGTTTATTCAATCATCATCGTAAACCCAGCTGTGAGGCAGTATAGCCTAATAGTTAACGTGTTCCCTGAGTCCGGCAGATTTGAGGTCAATCTTTTTCTGCCATTTACTAGCTCTAAGGCTTTGCCCAAGTGCCTTCTCTTCCTCTCTTTTCTCTTTCCTTCCTATCTTCCTTCCATTGTTCCTTGCAAATTCATTTGGGTAAAACACACAAAAATTAAAGTGCACAAAGTACATTAATGTTATGTGATTGTGTGTGTGTGAGAGAGAGACAGAGAGAGAGAGAGTAACCACCACCCAGATCAAGCCATAGGACTTTTATTTTACCTTATTTTATTTTATTATTTTTTTTTATTGTTGGGGATTCATTGAGGGTACAAGAAACCCTCAATGCATTTGTTAGGTAAAGTCCCTCTTACAAAGCCATAGGACTTTTAATGTTCCCTCCAAGAGGTAATCACTATCTTGACTTCTATCACTTATTCATTAGGTTTGCCTGTCCTTGAAATTCTCATATATGAAATTATGTAGAATATGCCATTTGGTGTCTGGCTTTTTACAATCACCATAATAATCTGTGACATTCATGCGTCGCGTGTTGTAGCAAGAGTTTCTTTCTTATTTTGACATACTTAATTGCATGATTATATGATAATCCATTAATTCAACCCATTTTCCCCTGGATGGGTGTTTGTACCATTTGAGAGCTTGGTTATTATTAATAAAGAGGCGATGGATATTTTTGCACTTATCTTTTTGTGATATATGCAATCACTTCTGTTGGGCCTGTAGCTAGGAGAGGAATTGATGGGCCATTTTGCTTCTCTTTTCAGAACTTCAGGTTCCTTATTTAGACAGTGAGAATCAGGATACTGCCTCCCTCTTAGCATTGCTGTTTGGGTTAAGTGAGGTGTATAGTCCAACACATAACAATCACCCACTAATTGTATTCTAATTGTGTGTCTTAATGCTATGAGATTAGAGAATGCTGCTGTGACCTAAGCTCTTTTCAAAAATCATGCCAACATTTTTTTTTTTTTTTTGAGACAGAGTCTTGCCCAGGTTAGAGTGCTGTGGCATCAGCCTAGCTCCACAGCAACCTCAAACTTCTGGGCTCAAGTGATCCTTCTGCCTTAGCCTCCCAAGCATCTGGGATTACAGGTGCCCACCATAATAACCAAATAATTTTTCTATTTTTAATAAAGATTGGGTCTTGAGTTTGCTCACACTTGTCTGAAACTCCTGAGCTCAAGTGATTCTCACAACTTGACCTTCCAGAGCCCTAGGATTACAGGCATGAACCACTGTGCCCAGCACACACCAACTTTTCATTTCACCAGTATGACCATGAAAATGTTGGACAGTGCATGGGAGGCATCTTCTTTTGCAGGTTCTTCCAGGGAAGCTTAGACACAGTCCTTATTACTCACCTGCCAAAGTTAAAAGTGCATTCTTCCCATCAATATTTATTCAGGGAACACTTTCTCCTTTGCCATTGGCTTTTATGGCCTCCAAAGAAGAGCTCTTTTGTACACCTGCATTCTTGTTTGAGATCTCTGCCCCCAAACATTATCCAGGTTGGATAGACGAGCCTTTAAATGATGCAAGAAGTGAAGCCCAATAGGAAGGACTCTCAAGAAATTTAGAGCATTCCCTTGGCCTCAAGAAGGGGGCCAGGCTAAGAAGAGGGTACAGGGAGAACCTCTGGGCCCCTTCCTCCCCTCCAGGCCTGTAGCTGGGCCCTTGTAACTGCATGTGCAGAGACCTGGGCGGATCCAAAACAGATTGTGGTTAGAGCTAGAAGACAGCCTCAGAGATGCAATAAATCAAGGGCAATTGTAAAGGTTCTTTGTGTTCTAGGATGTTGAAACATCTCTCTCTCTCTCTCTCTTTTTCTGTCTCTCTAATGGATCCTTCCCCCAGGCACAATTAACTGTAGGCACAGAATAACACGAAGAGCCACTCTCTGCCTCATCCCCTTTTTTCTTCTGCAAATAATGGGATGATGTTTCATCTCCAAAAATAGCCCGTTGGGCTTGGAACACTTTCTTTCTCCTCTTGAGGCTGCACAGGATTATCGGATTATGAAGCAATGGGCTTTTTCAGGTTTGCCGGCATGGCTGAGTGGTATGAGAGGGCAGGAAGCCAACGGTAGCTGAAACGCACGAGACCTTTCAGGGTTAATGATAGTGGACACAAACGTGTTGAGCATTTACTAAGCTCCAGGCTCTGGGCTAGGTGCTTTACACGTACCATCTCAATGAATTCTTATAAGGGTCTTAACTACCTATAAATAGACTGCCCCTTCCTCACGCTTCCATTTTGAGATAAGGAGGGAAGGTGGCATCATTCAAGGCTATGCAGTGTGCTAGGCCACTTGTTCATGGTCTACTCACCCCAACTCATTCACTGCGATTCTAATCCCCCAAGGTGATGATATTAGGAGGTGGAAGGTGATTGGAGATCCCTCAGGACTGGAATTTGTGTCCTTATCAAAGAGAACTCAGACCAAGGAGCTCCCTTGCTCTTTCCATATGAGGACATGGTGAGAAGATGACCAGGAACCAGGTCCTTGTTGGACACTGAATCTGCTGGCACCTCGATCTTAGACTTTTCAAGCTCCAGAACTATGAGAAATACATTTCTGCTGTTTACGAGCCACCCAGTCTGTGGTATTCTGTTACAGCATCCCCAATCTAGGACATGCAGCTAGAAGGTCGCAGAGCCTAGATGAGAAATTCATTAGCCCAGAAATTCATAGCCCTTAATCCAGAAAGTAAGTCACTTGCCAATGGTGATCGCTACTCTTGAAGTTTAACGTTGAGATTTCTCTTCCCCTCAAAAATTAGTTTTATTTTGAGAATATTATTGTTTTCATCTTACACCTCACCTAGTGCCTGACAAAATTCACCCTTGGGAATTTGGACCAAAATAACCTTCAACTGGTGGTCCCTAAAAAAACAAAAAACAAAATGAGGCTCATCTAGTCTTCTCTGTGAGTTCTCTTCTCAGCTGAAGAATCTGTCTCCCCCCGCAGGTTTCCCAGTTGCCTTGACAGTGGACACTTGTTACTTTCATGGACCCTCCTGCCTTTTGCACTTTCCTTTTCTGCTCGATGTCTTTCTGGTGGGACTTGAAATCAGGCATCCATGGCTCTCCTCCCCTACTCAACCTGGCTCTTTAGAGCCCCCCTGTCTCCTTGGCTGTAGTGGGTTGGCCCGGGGGTAGACATGTGTATACGTTACTGAGATCAGCATGGATGCTGGGAGGGAGTGGATTTCCCACTTTTAGAAATTATGAGATTCTTTAGGGATAATCTGTGCATGAGGTAGTTGTGAGCCACTGTGGAGGAAAAAAGATAAGAGAGATGGAGAGGGTGTCTAATGACAAATTCTAAATTGACTTTCTTTGGATTCAGCTGTACCTGAAGCTTCTCTCTCAGCTACACAGGCACCTGTGAAGATATGCCACCTACTTCTCTCTGCCATGAGTTGAAGCATGGTTGGAATTCTCTGGCAATGAAGCCGCATTCTCCCTGAGTTGTTCTCAGCCCAGCCGGTCACCAAGCATGATGTGGATGGGTTCTAGAGCAGGGTCATTTATGCCGAGAGTGGACTCTTCAGACAGGAATCTTTGCTCTGGAGCTTCCCATTGGCCTCCCTGTGTCTTTCTCAGAGCAGTACTATGGTCTGAGGGTCTTCCTCCCCAATCCCCCTTCCGTCCCTCTTTCCTTTCCCGGGTGTCAGACCTGGGCTTCAGCCTGAAGGCTGTCCCCATGTTCCCCTGCATCCTGTAGACTCTGTGTGTGGCCCCTCCAGTGAGTCTCTTGACTGTCTAGTCATCCTTCTTTTGGCTTCTGCTTCCTAGATGACCTGAATGGACACACCACCTGATGCACCCTATTGTTGGTTAAGCTGGTTTGAATTGGCTCTCTGTCATTTGCAGCCTCACAAATCCTGCCACAGAAATGGGATCTAGAACATAAAAGAGCTGCTTTGAAAAGCATGGGTCCTGTAGAGATGTTGGTTATAGTCATTATTATTAAGATTGTTTACTGAGAGTTAAGTGACAAGAGATTAAAGGTAACCCTTGAAGATGAACAGGTTTCCAGTGAGATTAGCCCACATCCCAAAATCCCAAATCTGCAGATGCTGGTATGGATGTGGAGAGAAGGGAATACTTTGACACTGCTGGTGGGACTGAAAACTAATACAACCTCTATGGAAAGAAGTATGGAGAATTCTCAAAGAACCAAAAGTTGACCTTCCATTTGACCCTTTACTAGATACCCAGAAGAAAAAAAAATCATCTTATCACAAGGTCCTTTGCATTAGAATGTTTGCTGCAGCTCAATTCACAATTGCCAAGATGTGGAAGCAACCCAAATGCCTATCAGCCCATGAGTGGATTAACAAACTGTGGTATATGTATACCGTGGTGTACTATTCAGCAATATGAAAAGATGGAGACTTTACATCTTTACCTGGATGGAGATTCTGCTTAGTAAAGTATCACAAGAATGGGGGAAGAAAGTAACCAAGGTGCTAAATAATAACATGAAACCACTATATAAACAACTACATGCCCACATGAAAGAAAAACACAAGTATAGTCTAGTGAGGAGGAGGGGAGAGGACAGAGAGAAGCGGGGAGGAGGAGGGTGATTGGGGGAATCTCACCTATTGTGCACAATGTGAGGGTGGTCAGCACGCCCCCTGGGCAAAGGGCTCAACTACAACTTGAACTTTACCTTAGAAATGAAACAAACAAACAAATAAACAAACAAAAAAGGAAATGAAACAATGTAACCTAAACATTTCTACCCTCACATTAATCTGAAATTAAAAGAGTAACCCTTGAAAGTGAACAAGATTTCCAAACTTGGACAAGATACGAAGTTGGTGAGGTAGTAGATGAGGATTGAAAAAAACATTAGAACTTCTCAGTGGCTATTAATGGGGTTGACATCTAAATCCAAATCTCTTGTTGAGTGTCTTTCCTGGACATCCAACCCATCTATCCTAAAACTTCCTGAATGCTGGCATTGGCTATATGTCTCAGGCACTGGGACTCCATAGGTTTAAAATGAAACTTAATATTTCCCTCTCATTTCTCTAATTTTCTCCTCCTGTGAATGTTCCTGAGCTGAAGGAATGCCCTACAGTCAGTTTGGTAGCTCAGGACAAACATTTGGGAGACGTCCTTGACCTCTTCCTCTTTCTCCCCCACCCCCATTCCATCAATCATAATCCCTCCTTACAAGTCTCATTAACTCCTCCTTCCCAACACAAAGGACCTTACCTGTGCCTCTCAAACATTAAATGTTCACTTCCGTTACCCCCAAACTTGAGATCACATATATACTTTTATATGTCAATAATCAGCTTTTAAAAAATTATTAAGAGCTTGCTTATTTTCGTTAAACTTCGAAAATGCTTTCTCCTCCTGTTTGTTATCCTCCTCTCTTTGGTTTAACTGAGAGCCTAACTGAGGAAGAAAGCCCGTTACAGCTGGAATAAAAGGCAAGACCCCTGGAGAAAAATCAGCTCCGTGTGCCAAAGCAATGCTTCATACCCTTTGGAAGCAATTCTAACACTCGTATGGAGATGGACACGGGGTTGCCAATTCATTCTTTTGCCAAGTTAAGTAATAGTTTAAAAATTGCTATCTGGAGTTGCCATCAGCTTGTAAATGTGGCACTCGATTAAAATCATGACCCAAAAGTTTCAGTTCTAAGTGAAGCTGCTGCCAAAGCAGCATGATCTCCACAGCTCACCTCCAATACCCCTGCAGCCTGTTCTCTGCTGATATTCTCAAATACCATAAAGAAGGACCAAGTCTCATTGCCTTCCCAGATCGCTCACACCTGAACTCCCTCCCCTCCTGCTGCAGGCTTTCCCTTTCTCCCCGTCGTCCTCCTTCTCCAGCCCACTCCAGTTGCCAACCAGCTTCACCCCTCATCTCTTTGCTCCTTTCCCTTCCCCAGTCTTCCTTCTGGAGGCGGTGGTGTGTTCGCCCTTCCTCTGGTTCAGCACGGCTCCCTCCCACTCTCCTCAGCCCGGTTATCCAGCCAGGGCAGACCCTGTCCTCAGGAAGCACAAGGTAAGACGCTGGGCAGCAGGAGCCTGGGTCTTTCTCGCTGCTGGCAGGGGAAAGAGAAGAAAGACCGGTGGGCCTGATCACCCTTGTTCCACTGCCAGAGAGAGACTCTTTTAGAAGGATAAATACGGAAAGAACAGAATCTCTGTGGCATTGAGTACTTTTACCTGTCTGAACAACCCAGGACATTTTTTTCTCTTTGTTCCATTCGTTGTTGACTGATGGAAACGTAGGGGCTCTTTACCTCTACTTTATCTTTCCTGGGTAGTTTTTGCCTCTTTTTCCCCCGCAGGTGCGTTGAACCAGTAGATATGAAAATGCCGTCAGAACAACTGGGTGATCTTCTTGCTGAGGGATGGGAGGGAAGGGGCTCAAACGCCCAGCTTCGTCATCACCTTTGTGCCACATCTTCCACCCCTGTTTGAGCTCCAGGTTGAATTTTTTGATCGCAAGGAAGTAAACTCCATGCTCCATGAGAACCGTTTAGGGCAAGGAGAAGTTCACTTCTTTGATCAAGCAGTGAGCTGCTTTTTTGACCCAAAGAAGAAAAGTGTATCTAAAAGAAACATAACAGGAAACAGGGCTGAGGATAGAAAAGAGTTTTAAAGAAATACTCCAAAATTCAAAACCTTCTGAGCTCCAAATGATGGTGAAAGGAAATGCTCATTGGAGCATTTTGGACTTTGGATTTTTGAATTAGGGATGTTGAATTGATAATGTAATGTGAACATTCCAAAATCCAAATACTTCTGGTGGCCAGCATTTTGGGTAAGGGCTACTCAACTTGTACCAGTTTCAACTTGTCAAGCCAGAGGAATTATACTGTGGGTTCATTTCTTCCCCCCCACACTAAACAACCCCTTCTTGAACACGGCCTTTCTGATGCACAGATGATTGTGTTGTAATGGACAGCATTTTTTTCTTTTACAAAATGAAAACAAGAGATCCTTATTTTAAACTTTCTGAATGTCTTAACTTCTCCAGAATTAACTTCTCCATCTAATGAAACTATATTCAATGGGAGTGTGTAGACAAGAAAATGACCCTTGTAGTGATCTTGGGTTTAACTGAGAGCCTAAAGGCATGCTGGGTGTTGGCCACTGCACTCATGTGATTGCTTTCCAAATCTGCAAGGCAGGATTTGCTATCCATTTTCCAGATGAGGAAACTGAGGATCACAGAGGTTTAGGCTTTTGCTTAGGGGTGCTCAGCTGGCAGGTGGTGGAGCTGGAGTCAAACACACATCCACCTGCCTCTCAGATAGGTTCTTCCTCTAGACTGTGCTGTGACCATCTTTATGCGCAGCGTCTGTTATCTTTTCTTTTTTTATTAAATCATAGCTGTGTACATTAATGCGATCATGGGGCACCATACACTGGTTTTATAGACCGTTTGACACATTTTCATCACACTGGTTCACATAGCCTTCCTGGCATTTTCTCAGTTATTGTGTTAAGACATTTACATTCTACATTTACTAAGTTTCACATATACCCTTGTAAGATGCACCGCAGGTGTAATCCCACCAATCACCCTCCCTCCACCCCCCTCCCTTTCCCCCTCCCCGTCTTTAACTTCCATCTGGTTTGGCAGAAACTCTGGCTCAGATGATGTAAAGGAAGTTGGGGAATGGTGCAAAAGCTCACTACTTCAGGAGATTACAATGTCCGGAGTCACACCTAGAAGCATGCTTTTTGTCAAACCAACTGTCCAAATTCTAAACTAAACTCTTCCTTGTCTCCAAAATTTATATTTTGCTCAAATAAGGCCTTTTGGAGTGGTGGTGGTATTGATGGTGATTCTAATGCTGGTGAGATTGGTGATGGAAAAGTGGGCTGCTCGTGACAGTGGTGGTGGAGGTGATCATGGGGATGGTGGAAGAGATGGTGGTGATGAGGATGGTGGTGGCAGCTTTTTATGATGAGGTTAATACAACCCAGAAACTGGATTTGATTCGTGTAACCAAGCTGATGGGAATCTGGGAAAGCAATGCGTCTTCACCAAATTTCACCAAGACTGAGGCAGCAACCAGACTCTAAGGGGATAATTGATGGTGCATAATTCTTCCTTAACGCAAACTCTTGGGTCTGCTCTTTTGGCCTTCCCAAGCCCTAGACAGGGAAAGTATGGAAAGAAAGAAAAGCAAGACTAATTTCCACTAAGCCCTTGTACACTCTCATCCTAGAGGGAGACATACTTACTTTTTTTTTTTGAGACAAAGAGACAGGATCTCACTCTGTCACCCAGGCTGGAGTTCAGTGGTACATCCATAGCTCATTGCGACCTCAAATTTCTGGGCTTAAATGATGCTTCTGCCTTCGCCTCTTGAGTAGCTAGGATTATAAGCATGTGCCACTATGTCTGGCTAATTAAAAAAAAAAAAAGAAACTTTTTTAGAGATGGGATCTCACTATGTTGCCCAGCTGGTCTCAAACTCCTGGGCTCTAGTGATTTTCCCACCTGGCTTCTCAAAGTGCTGGGATTACAGGCATGCAGCACCAGGTCCAGCCATTTAATCTTTTTGATCTCACAGATTTGGAATCAAAGAAAATTCAATCGAGTGCTTTCTGTTATCTGAGCCTCAGTTTCCTCATTAGTCAAATGATGCTGAGTTTTAAAAATTATTATAAGGATCTAGTAAGATGGCTCATCACAGATGTAGGCACAAAAGAGACATTTAGCAATCAGTGTCTGATCCACACAATGTAATTAAATTAATCCTTTCAACAGCTCCCTGAAGGATCCCCATTCTAAAGCTGTGCAGATGGAGGCAGGGTGGGGTTAAGTAACTTTTAATAGTAGCTGCCGTTTATGGGCACACACGGGTGCTAAGTACTGTGCTAAACGTTACCTCATTGAATCCTAATGACAACCACACGAGGTAGTGGCTTTATTCTCTGCATTTTACAGATGAGAAGACTGAGGCACAGGGAGGTTTAAAAGCTTGCCTGAGTGGTGAGAGGAAGATGCAGGATCTGTCCTCGGGTTACTGACTCCAGAATCCACTTGGGGATTGGAATGGTGGTCAGAACGGGTCACGTGGCAGTGGGGCCAGATAGGGATCTGGGCAGAGTCTCACAAGGATGCAGCCGCCACCTGGGCAGTGTGTCCTTCCCTTGCCAGGATTTGCAGCCGACACGTTCATGCTTCCAAAGGCCGCCCTTGACCATGTGTGTGTGAGGGGGATCCTGGACCAGGCCCAGCTGCCTTGGCAAGGGTGTTGTGGAACGGCCGTCTCCTCCACGCCTGGGAGGGTGTGCTCCTTACACTCTTGGGCTCCAAGAACCTGGCTCCAAATGTATTAGACATTTAAGAAATAACAAAAAAAAAAAAAAAAAAGAAGTTTATGTTCCCTCTCTTAGGTGAAAAAAATAAACCCAGCAAAAAAGAGCAACAACAAACCTCTCCCATCCCTCTGTGACCAAATACATTCTGTGCTTGGTTTCCTTGGGTGGCCTTCTCTGACGGCTTCTAATTCATAGAGACAAAAAACATAAAACAATTTAAGGCATTGGCACACTTAGTTCAGCAACCTGGCTTGTTCCTAGGGGAGAGTTTTTGGCAGGGCCCTCCTGAGGTCATTCTAGCAGGGAGGCTGGGAGGCTCGCGGGAACGTTGGAAAGAAGGTTTTTTTTTTTTTTTTTGCTTTTCTTCCTTTTTTGCTTATGCTGTTCTCTGCTTGCTAAGCCTGAGAGGTATTTGAGGAAAGTGGGCTGGCTGGATAATTATCTGGCTGGTAATTACAGCCAGTTGTGGAGGAATATTGCGTCTTCCAAGCGGTATCCATGCCAGCTGGGAAGCGCCCCCCCACTCCCCAAACGATAGATTTATGGCTGGCTGTGTGGAGTGGGATGTGTGTTTTGGCTTGTGCACTCGGGAGAGCACAGCCTCTCCCTCTTTCTTTGCCTCTCTCTCTTTAATCTCAACTTCAGAAGGGAAGGAGTTGGTCGTTAATTCATTTGGATTTCGAATCTGTGCTTTCTCATGTGAGAGACTCGGGAGCTGTGACGAGTTTGCTCACCATTGTACCTCCAGTATTGAGCACATGGCTGCTATACAACACCCTTGCCAAGGCAGCTGGGCCGGGCCCAGGACCCCCCTCACATACAACTAACTATACCATTAGTTAATATTGACTAAATTAAATAAGTTTACTCACAAACAAGCATGGATATAACATCAGCCAATATCTATAGAACAAGTCAGGTAGGCCAAAGCTCTTTGATAGTTTCCATGTACTGAGCAGTGGATTCCCATTGTCACCCCCATTTTACAGAGGAGGAGACTGAGGCTCAGACAGGTGAGTAATTTGCTCAAGGCCACACAGCTAGAAAGTCAGAGCAGGAATTCGAGCCCGGGCAGCTGACCACAATATGGATGGGTAGGTAGAAGACTGGATATTAGGATGATAGACTTTTGTAGAGAAACTTAATCCTATCTATTGGTGAGAGAAGTATCTGGAAGGATTTCATGTCTAAGCAGTGAAATTTGTAGCCAAGCCAGATTTTTTGATACTTTGGCCAGAGGTCCTGCCCATCTTATTGTCATCTTGATTTTTCCATGTCAGAGAAGTTTCTAAACCCTGGGAAGTCTGCACATTTAGGCTTCATAACCTCTCCCTCACTAGGACTAGTTGTCTTGAGGGAACTAGATACTATCATTGCCCCTGATCCCCAGGAGGGGGACCAACAATCATGGTTGCCTAGGACCAAGGGGTGGGATATCTCTGGCATTGCTTCCTTATCAGTGAGTCACCTTGGGCAGCTTAGCCTCAGTTTCTGAGTCTCTCTGAGCCTCAGTTTCTCCACTGGTAAAATAGGGATGCTGCTTACGTCTGTCTTATAGGGCTAATGTGAGGTTGAAATGGATAATGCGTGTAAGATACTTAACAGAGTGTCTCAGAAAATGTGAAACCAAGCCTCGCTACATAACTATAGTTCCGTGTCCATGGTAGCATCTAAAGTCATTGTACTCAGTTGGCTGCCAGCTCATCTAACTAGGCCTGGCTGTTTTCTGTGTTATTTTCTGGGGTTGCAAACCCAAATGTCTATAGGGGACGGGAGCAAACTCAACCTATGACATGTCAGATCATCCTCTCCCCATGGGATGCTTAGGGGTTTCCCACAGCCCTGCGAGGGAACAACAATGACTCTCATGCCCATTTCTCAGATAAGTCAACTGAGACTCATGCAGGTAAAGAGATTTGCTCACAGTCACTCATGTCCTAAGTGGCTGAGGTGAGGTTCTCCTGGCTATAGAACTGCTCAACCCAAGGATTGCGTTGAATCCTTTCTGTATAGGTTTTGTACACATTTTTTAACTCATTCCCTTTTATTTTACATGGAGGCATTTTTCATTTGATGCAATTTCTAATATGTTAAATGTTATTTTACATTCTAGAAACAATACTGGGTGAATATCCTTTACCTCCAGCAGGATTTCTCAAGGGCGGTGCTCTTGGCATTTCAGGCTGGGTAGTTCGCCGCCGCTGGGGCTGTCCTGTGCATTGCGGGGTGTTCAGCCATGTCCCTGGCCTCTGGGTAGTGGATGTGAGTAGCACCCCATTCAATGTTTCCCTTGCAGGAGTAAAATTGCTTTCTGTGGAGAACTACTGAACTATGTCTTTGTGTTCTGGCATGATCATTTCCTGGGTCTAAATGTTTGTGCTGTTTTTTCTTAAAGGTTCTTGATGCATAGTGCCCAAGTGTCATCTACAAACGTTGTACCGGTGCACAAGGGCACCTGCAGTGCATGCCTGACGCTGTTCCTCCACCTGTTTGCCCATGTCCACTGTCACCCAGCAAATTCTCAGGGAATCCTTTAGAAGTGCTGTGGACTTTTAGATTATCCTTGAAGCTTATCCAAATCCATCATTTCCAGGGAAAACTGAGGCTGCAAGGGTCAGGAACTCGATTAAGGCCACACAGCAAGTAAATGGCAAAGTCGAGATTCTTGGAACATTGGCAAACAACAAGTTGTAACTGTCATCTCCAGTAACAGTAGTCTTGATCATTCTCTAGTAAGAGTGATTCATCGAGGCAAATTTTATTTCCAGGACTTTTTTTTTTCTCCCAGGTGGTGTGGAATTCCATAAAATAATTTTTTACGGTGTTGGCTGTGGATAAAGGCAGTACTTTGGTGGCAGGGAGTGATGTATCCTGGGCAGTCGAAGGGCTGGTAAAAGTTTATGGGCTTGCAGCCTGCCACGAACTGGGTTTATTATCCTTTGTAAATTCTCTGTCAATTTTTCTCCTTTGAAGTCAGGAGCGATGGAATCAGTGGTCTAATTGAGACAGGATGTGGAGAGGACAGTGATGCGCAAGAGAAGAGGGCCGGTGCACTCCTGCAATTGTATGTGGCCCGGTTCATGAGCTCCTCAAAGGGAAGAGATCTGTTGACCAAATTCCACTGAGAATGAGCTTAAACTCTCCCGGGGATGGGCCAGGTGGACTTCCTGACCTGGCCTGTGTCTGTCTCTCTGACTGCACCATCCCTCTCACCTCCATGGCTCACTGTGCTATAGCCATGATTACCTTCTTTCTTTTCCTCCAGGAGCCGTATCTGCTCCCACCTCAGGGCCTTTGAATGCACCATTCCCTCTGCCTGGGACTCCTTTTTAAGAGCTCTCCTGATGGCTGGTTCCTCTGATTAATTTCGGTCTCTGTTCATATGCCGTTGCCTCGGAGAGAAAGCTTTGACCACCCTAGGTAAGAAACTTTTCCTCCTAGGCACTCTATTGTGTCAGTTGAGATTTCACCATTCATTCCATGAGATTTTCTTAGATGTTTACTAATTCATGACATGGTCTCCCTGCTGGAGCCAAGGACCTGTGTATCTTCTTTATTTAACCGCTATTTTCCGCTTTAACCGCTATTTTCAGCGGTTAGAATCAGATGGTCCTACAATAGCTACGCCCTGATGGAATGGAATACTTGAGGGACTATGCCAGGTTAAGATCTAGAGAGATTTAATCAGAGCAGGGTGATAAAATACGGGCACATACAAAAATCACAGATGACAGTAGCATTGACTGGTAGAGGCGTGGTTCACAGAGATGTTGTGACCGTCTGAGGAGGGAGGTGAGGTCTCTGGGAAGTTTTCCTGTAAGTGATGATGGCATTTTAACTGGACCTTCAAACTTACAAAGGGTTTGAATGGGTGGGAAGGAGTAGTGGGTGAGGCATTTCAGGCCAGAGGGTTGATGGAGGCTTTGTGAAAGGTTGAAGTCCTCTATGGAGACAGACACATGGTTGTTTGGTCAAGGAGGCTGAGTTATTGGAGCCTGAAGCAGAGGATGCCTTGTGGTGCTGCCAGCCTTTGGGGCTTGAGTCTTGGATGAAGACCTGAAAGGTATATATTGAAGTCCAAGAGAGCTCTGAAGTCACATGGAACTGGGCTTTAAAAATTTGCCACTGAGTAGCTGCATGACTATGTCAGTTAGCTACTGCTGTGTAACAAATCACCTAAAGCTTGGGGGTTATAACAATAACCACTTATCTAGCTCATGGGTCTGTGGATTGACTGGGAGGCCAGGCTCAACCTGGATCTTTCACATGTTTGCAGAGATTGCGAGACAGAAGTAGAGAGAGAGAGGGAGAGGGACAGGGAGAGGGAGGGAAGGGGCAGAGTGTGAGAGAGAGAAAGAAAAAGAGAGGAAAGAGAGGGAGGAGATTGCGAGATTTCTTGAGGACCAGGCTTGGAACTAGCACATTGTCACCTCCGCCACATTGTACTGGACAAAGCAAATCTCAGGGTAAGCTATGATTTGAGACGTTGGGAAATATACTTCACTACTTGGTGGAGATAACCGCAAAGTGTCATTGCAAAGTGTGTGGATCCAGGGACAAGCAAATGATTTTGACCATTTTACAACTTACTAGGGAGACTGTGGGGAGGTGATTTAAACTTTCTGAGTCTTGTTGTCTTAATCTGTAAAATAGGACTCAATGCACAGAAATTTCTTAGCGTAGTACCTGGCCCCACACAATAAATGGTGACCATCATGGCTCCACCAGCTGTTCCCATCACCACCACTATGAAATACTCTTGCAGTCTTAGGTGGAGACAGAAGAACTGACTTCAAATATGATTATCAGCTGTGCAAGATTAGGCACGATTCTAGATCTCCATTTTCCACCTGTAAAATGGAGAGCACAGTAGTTTCCTGTCTACCTCACTGTGGTGAAAGCCCATTGCAAATCCAGAGCACAACTTAATTCAACAAGCATTTATTGAGTGCCACTGTGTGCAGGCATTGTATTGGATGTTAGGGGTATAATGATTAAGAAGAATATGCCTCCTTAGGGTCTAGTGGAGAAATAGAATTACAAAGAACTCTCTGCAGCACAATACGATGATCCCTGCTGCAGGAGCAGCATGTAATGACAATAAAATGATAATATAAATAATGATACTTGTGGCTAACATCATGCCCACTATTTGCTGAGAGATTCCAAGGTACTGGTGTCTCTGCTAAACACAGGAACTCACTGAATGCGGCAGTTAAGAACACAGCCTCTCCCAGTGATTAGTTCTGTTTCCACAACTACTAGCTGTGTGACCCTGACAGGTGACTAAACCTCTCTGAACCTCAGTTTCCTCCTCTACAATGGGGTCAGGGACAGTGATGGCCTCATAGGGTTGTTGTGAGATTAAACGGGGTGAGTGCTAGCAAGTGCTCAACTATGTGAATACATATCTTATGTCATCCAATTCCCTCTGCAACCCTGCGATTGAGGACATGACCCCCATTTTGTGGATGAGAAAACTATAGCTCTGAGGATCCTGGGGTACAGAGATCTGGGAACACCAAAAAGACGCAAAATATTCCTGGCTAGATCAGAGAGGCCGTGGCAGCCCCTGATGGAGGAGGATCTAAAGTTTGCTGGGGAGTTTCCTTCTCTGTCAGCAGGGGCTGTTTGCCTGGTTCTTTCCTTATGCGATTTTAACATTGCTATCATAGTCATGTGGTGCGCAGGCCCTGAGGTGACCCCCTGAGTCATGTCCTTATATATTTCCTTCCTCTTGAATGTGGGGAAATCCTGTGACTTGCTTCTCACCAGTAGAATATGACAAAGGGAGATGAAATGTCACACCTGTGATGATGTTACCTTGCATAAGACTTGGTCCTAGCAGACTAGAGCCAAGGCCTTGAACGTGGAAGCTGCTTTGATGTGAACTGCCACATGGCAGGGAACTGTGGGCAGCCTCTAGCAGCTGAGAACCTCAGTCCTGTAGCCCCAAGAAACCGAGTTCTGCTGACAACTACGTGAACTTTAGACGATAACCTGGAGGGGAATAGGCATTGCCCATGTGCTGGTGGTAGCTTTGTGAGGCCCTGAGCAGAGGAGCCTGCTAAGTTGTGACTGGGCTCCTGACCTCGCAGGTAATCAGCAGGTATTGTTTATATGCCAGCTTTGTAGTAATTTGTTACGCAGCAGTGGAAGACAAATTCAGAAGGGATTGGCCATCCTCTGCTTCATCAGTGATCATTACTCCTTCCAGGTTTGAGTTCCACTAAACTTAGCCGAGCGGTTGCACATCTCAGCATGCAGTTTCTGTTTCTTAGACACCATCTCATTTCACAGGGACTCAGAACCTGCATCCAGCATCAGCTAACTAGCTCTGTGTTTTGGGGAGAGTTGCTTACCCTCTCTGGGCCTTGCTTTCCATGTCTGTAAAACTGGGGCAAAGTAGTAGCACTAGGTCATAGGGGTTATAGAAATAAGGGTTACATGACTAATGCATGTAAAGAACAGAATGGTGCCTGGATGAATAGTTAGCAATCAACGTAAGTATTAACAATATTGCACAAATAAATAGGATGTTGTTACTATCATGATCACTGTTATGGTCTTTATAGTAGATGACAAACTCTCCATTTTATAGAGGAGGAAATTGAGGGCTAAAGGCAATACATGGCTTACTTAAGGCGCCAGGTCTATTTGATGGCCAAGTGGGGATTTGAACCAGTTCCCGATGTCATTTCGCTTCCCCCTGCCCCCATCCTGGACCCTTTGTTGTCCACATCTCAATATATTTCTACCTAGTGGATCTTTGTTTAAACTCATGACCTGGTCATCTCTAGTCGACATTTGTCCACTCATGGCTTAATTCCCTCCTCTAGGGCCATCCCACTGTGGGGCTCACCTGTCAGCAGCTCGCTCTGCTGATACCATGGCCCCACATGCCTTTGTCTGAGCCTGGGGTGGGGACTAGACCTTAGCTGTTTATGTTCCGAATCACAGAACTTAGCCTTCCATCTGTTATAGAGTAAGAGCTCAGCGTATTTATGAATAAGTGAATGAATGAATGAATGAATGAATGCATGAAGATAATAATTAAAAAACAAACAAATCCAAGGGCTATGAATTTGGGATAAATCTAGAGCTGCATCTAGCTCTGAATCCTCTGAGCCTAGATAGGTGCTTGGCAGGTTCAGTGAACATAGGCTTGGCTGCATGAAGATGCTGATAGTAAATAGAGTTCCAAGGGAATCCAGAACTGGGAGCTCCTCAAGAGGAGAGCAGGCCTTTCCTTATCTTGGTATTTCTTTGTCAGATGCGTTGTGTGCGTTCAGGCCCTGCTTGTTGGATGGATTACTGAGTGTGTGCATGAATGAAGATAGCAATGCAACAATTGCCACAGTGCAACTGAGAATTGTGAGCTCCTCAAATCAAAAGACCAATTTACCATCCTCGTTGTATCCCCAACATCCTGGGCAATGCCTGGTAGTCGTAGGTCCTCAGATCCCAGAAGTCAGGACAACTGACCATCAGGCCTTGGGCAGATCACCAAACCATGGCTTGAGCCTCACAGAGAACATGACTGCCCCTTACCCGCCAGGGCTACACTTTTTCTGCCTTCGCAAAAAAGGCACTAAAAACCACTCCTGTGGTTTGAAGCACCAGCTCCTCAACGTTGTGTAAACACAGTTTTGTGTGGTTAAAAATGTATTTTTAAAACGTCACTAATTACCCAATAGCCTGTAACCACTCTTTCAAGGATTTAATTGGTCTGTCACGTAAATACCTAATTAGGGGCCCTGGAGAATGGAACGCAAGAGTTCTGGCTTCCTGAGGCCTTCTGGCTACTGCTCTCTGGAGGTCCACTGGAGACACTGAGGTCCCCTGCATCAGAGGCCGCAGGAGGAGGAGGGGCGTGCTCAGGCCTCATCAGGTCTGTGGTGCTCTGGCTTCCAGGTTGGAGCTGGGGCTGGCACACAGGGAATTCTCAGGCTACTAAGCTTAATGGGAACCAACTGGCCTGGCCCCTCCTCCATGCCCACCAGAATGTGATCATTTCAAACCCAAATGACTCACACATGTGAGTCTCTGGCCCCCCACTTTACTATTCACCCCAAATAGCCTGGCTTGCTATGGTCCTGTCTTTACTATTAGAACAGCTACAATTTGTTACAAGTTACAGGAGTCTAGGTGAATAGAATTCATTCTAAAGGATCCAGCAATCCCCATACCCAATAATGGTTGATTTTTTTTTCATTGATTTTTGTATTGCCTCAAAATACAGGGCTGACTTTTTTTGCCCCTCTGGATAAAACAGCTTTTCCTTCCAGGCAAGATTTTGGGCACCGACTTTTATCTGTTTCTTTGGAGGTTTCTTTTTATGACCTGCCATCCACAAGGGAAGGAGAGGGGCACGTTGGCTGCTCCTGGCCGGACAGTAGCCATTACTTCAGAGACGTGGCTACAGAAGGAGCAATGTTCATGGTCCTCGGTCCTCCAAGCTTCTCCCTGAAACCGGAGTCCTGGCTTGACAGTGAGGTGATTTTTAGAAGTCAAGGTTACCCAGCTTCGTGAAGCACTGAGCCGCCCTGCTCTGGGCAGCACATGTACTGTTTCTTTCTTCTTGATGACACCAGTTATCAAGTGTCTACCAAGTGCCATGTACAACTTAGAGGGTTGGCAGGGAGAGATGGCTAAATGTGAGTTCTGCCTATGAGCTGGGAGAATGCGGTCCAATCTTTTGCCCATCTGTGCCTCAGTGATACACTGTAGAAAATGGGTGTAGTACATAGTCATGGATCGTAGGGGAGTTGTTGCAAGGGTGGAATCAGACCAGGGTCTGACTACAAGGTCCACACCCCACCAGTGGCCATTATTACTTATGGGTTTATCTCCTTACCTGCAGAACGGGGAAAAAGCATATGCCTCACTGGCTTGTGGGGGGTTTAAAGGACTTCATGTACACAAAGCACTTAGCACAGTGCCTGGTGTGTTCTAGGTTGTCAAGGTGTGTTAATCATTCATTTCGCAACCCTTCATTATTATTTTCACCTCATCTCATTTGGGTCATAATCTGGCTTGGAAACTGAGGTGCAAAAGAGATAACTTGCCCCGGGTCAGGCAGCTAGGAATATAAACACAGATTTGAAAGCTGGTCCATGTGACTCAGAGTCTGTGGGCACCTGTTTGCCCTGACATCTTAGCATGGTTCACAGAGAAGGTACTAAGTTGTGGACACTTGATGGTCACAAAGAAAGGTTTATAGGGTATTGGTTACAAGAAAAAGAGGTAAATGAACAAAGACAGACCACTATTCCGGGAAGGAGGGAGATACTCAGGTAGGTGTGAGGATTTGTAGGGCTGGGAGGCTGATACTTTAAAAAAGGCACAGAGAAAAAAAAACACACACACAGAGAAAGAACAAATACTTTTGTTCGTTGCACTTAAAAGGAGCCAAAATGGTTAATCGATGATGCTAATACTTTAATTTTTTTGTTTGTGTTTCTTTGGCTTCCATGATGTTATGTAACGTTTTACAGATTTTCAGGCTGGACACAATGGCTCATCCTGTAATCCTCGCACTTTGGGAGGCTGAGGAAGGAGGATCGTTTAAGGCCAAGAGTGTAATACAAGCCTGGGCAGCATGGGGAGACCCTGTCTCTACTAAAAATAATAAAATTAGCCAGGTATAGTGGTGAACATCTATAGTCCCAGTTACTCAGGAGGCTGAGGCAGAAGGGATCTCTTGAGAATGGGAGTTTGAGGCTGTAGTGAGCTATGATGACCACTGTATTCCAGCCTGGGCAACAGAGAAAGAGTCTGCCTTCTAAAAAATTTAAAAAAGAAATAAGTTTCTTTTTCTAACAGTAATAATTTAAAAGACCCAGTAGAGTATCTTTCCTTGGATGCCTTAAAGAGAGGTTTTCCTTGAGGTGAGAGAATACTATTTATTTAATGATAATTGGTTGACTATTATTTCTAATCAAGACATTTGTGATTGTTAATGACAAATTAAACATTTAGAAAAATAAAAAAAACTTAAAACAATTAGTCATAGTTCTCCTATTCAAACATAACTACATTGAACATTTTGGAATGTTTTCCTTTCAATATTTTTTCTCTAAGAGTTAGAAAAAAATGCCTAATTTTCATAACACTGTAAAGGTAATTTTGTATCCTGCATTTTCTTCTTTTCTTTTTTTTGAGACAGAGTCTCACTCTGTACCCCCAGGGTAGCGTGGGTGGCTCACAGCAACCTTAAACTCCTGGGCTCAAGTGATCATCTTGTCTCAGCCTCAGGACTGAGGACTCCAGGCGCCCACCACAACGCTGGGCTATGTTTTAGAGAGGGGTTTCCCTCTTGCCTAGGCTGGTCTTGAACCTCAAGCAGTCCACCCACCTCAGCCTCCCCGAGGGCCAGGATTACAGGCATTGGGCACAGTGCCTGCCTGTGTACTGCATTTTTCTGTAATATTTTAGCAAGCACTTCAATATTACTGTATGGTCTTTCTAAACAAATTTAAAAATAATTCCTCCCAGTAGGGATGTCCCAAAGTTTATGTTTCCTCTAATGTTGGTAATCCACATGCTGTTTTTCATTCTTCACTATTCCAGAGGAAAAGGCAATGAACAACTTTTTCTGTGTGGAGGTATTTTCTTTTTCCTTCCTTCCACCCTCACCCATCTTCTTCCCTCTTATTTTCTCCATTCTTGGATTTTACTCTGGGTTGCCTTCTTAGAAGAGAACTACTGAGCCCAGGCTGTGGACATTTTAAAGCCCCAGATACCTCTTACCAAGTCAGTCTCTTTTTTTGGCCAATACATTCTACATGACATCTTGAGGCCTCTCTTATTTTCCAGTTTCTTAACTAGGGGGAAAGAAAATCGTCATTCACTCTTCATTCACCTACCGACATCTATGGAGCACCCACTATGTGCCAGGAGCTGCTAGCAAGCATCTCTAGGCATAACTATTGGGCCTTCTCCACTGTGAGTCAAAAATCACAATGAGTCAAAGGGGCGGCTAAAATCTGAGATGTTCAACTTTTTTCTGGGAACTGGCCCCCAGAGTTCTCTGACGGAACCCATGACTTTTTCTTAGAAGGGAGTGACCAATGATGTGGTATTTCCAGGCATGCCATCTTGTTGTATGGTAGCACCCAGCTTCTGTGGACAAAAGCAAGCAAATGATCATTATTTGAGCTCCTTGGAGTGAATACTTAAGCATCCGAGTAAGCATTAAGCACTCTGCCTCCTCCCTACCACTTCTCCCCGACAAAGCTTTTATACCGAGCATGAGCGCCCATAAATAACAGACCAACCTATAAATAAATACAGCTGGGAGCCCACAAAAGCCCTTGACAAATGCTGTTTATTTAATTTCTCAAGTGTGGTCCATTTGGGATCCAATTGGAAAGGCCTGCTAAGCTTTTAAAAGGCCAGCTTATGTGCTTAATCATGATTTCCTCTTTGGAGGGGCCATCCTGCAGTCTCCCCCACACCTGCTTAGTTTAGTAAAGCAGGAGGGTTGTCTAGGAGGGCAGGGATTTGGGACAAAGGAGAGTTTCTCAGGCCCTTCTCAATGAGGGGCAGTCAACTCTGGACAGGTCAAAGTCACACCATCATTATTATTAATCTCGCACCAGCCCAGCCAGTCTGATCTGTCCTCATTATTCATTTACTAGGTGGGAAGGTCTGGATCCTCCTTAACTGCCTGTTGAGGAGGGAAGAGAAGAGGGTAATAGCACTGTGGAGCCAGTGTGGTCATCTTGCTTCAGAGTGCCTGAATCATTCATTAATTCAGAGGCGATCAAACAGGGCAGCACATCACAGGAGAACTTGCTCTCTGAGCACCCTTGGTCACACTGGCCCTTCAGCTTGTTCCCCAGGGCCAGATGCTCTTCCGTATGCTTGGCATCAGCCTCTCCTCTCGTTCATTTAACTATGTCCATCCCATCCTTCAAGTTGCAGCTTAAATGCTCTTCCTCTGGGAAGCCTTCCTTGCCTAATGCACCCCCCCCACCCCAGTTTCCTTGTTATCTGTTCTTATAGCATCCTCCACCTCTCTTTTATCATTGTGTTCCCACAACTATAGATTGATTAGATTAGTCATGTGCAATTATTTGTTGATTACCTGCCTTGCTCACTTGAGTTTCACTTCTCCCCTGTCTCTTAACTCTGAGCCACTGCTGCCTCTCACCTGAGTGACTGCAATAGCACCTCACAGATCTCTTTGCTTCCCTGGGCAGTGGCCCTTGCAGTCAGAGGGACACTTTGAAAACATAAGTCACATTGTGTCCCTCATCTGCCCAGAACCTCCCAGGAGCTCCCCTCTCACCCTTAGGGAAAGCCATAGTCCTTACAGTGGCTTGCCTGGCTCTGCAAGATGAGCCCTGTGATCTCCCTGATCTCATCACTGGTCACTCCCCACCTCGCACATTCTGTTCCAGCCATACTGGTCTCCCTAGCACCCCAGAATAGTCCAAGCATATTTCTATGGTTCCCTCAAATAGCCACAGGGTTCACTGCCTTATTTTCAACTTTCTACTCAAATAGCAAATCCTCCAAGAGGCCTTCTCTGATCGCACTGCCCCCTCCTCACCGTCCTCTCCCTTTGCCTCATTTCATTATCATCCATTGCATTTGTCACCACTTCACACACCATGCATTCATTTAATCAGGTCATCATTGATCCGATTAAAAAGCACACAGTCTCCACAAGGGCAAAGTCATGGAACCCTGACTTCACTATGAGAGACATGTGGCCCAGTCACCATTGTTCTTAACACCTAGCCAATAGCCAGACACATGAGTTATGCCCTACTACACAGCAGCCCCTAACCACCCTACCAGCTGGACACAGGTGCGTAAGTGAACCCAGTTGAGATCAGCTCAGACATAGACTCAGGAAAAGCCACTGAATTTTAAACATTTGATGTGGCACATAGTAGGCACTTGGGAAAAGGTAGCCACTTATTAGTGTGGTAGGTGTGCACTCTTTGGGTGGTCAAAGGGGACTTTTCCATCCGGGGAGTCATAAGTTTAGCTATGAGAGGCATGGCCATATGTTGACCAGGATGTGTGTCCTCACTCGGCCCTGGGCAGTCCCATTTCTGCTAATAGCAAGTACCTCTCAAGCTTTGCACTTGGTCCTTTGACCTTGGGGTCATAAGAGCACTGAGGAGCCTTATGTAGACCTGGCTCTTCGTTTGACTTGAATAATACATGCATTTTCCTGTTTCTATGATGTTTTTAGGCCTCTGATTTATGGCAATGAGTGTGCCCCTCTGTTTGCCCTGGCTTTTGTTAATAACCTATCATGAATTATCCACAGAAGAAATGTTAAAGGAGCAAATTAGGCATTAACCTTACATTATAGATCAACCACACAATTGGATTCTTCACAGCTATCAATGTGACAGCATAAAGCATTAAGTATTGATGGTCCCAGGAAGGGCTGAGAGAATGGGGAAAGAGAAGCAAAATGATGTGGGGGAGGGAAATAAAGAAGATGCCTCCTTGCAAACCTACTGGTAGGAAAGGAAATTAGTGAGATGGAATCAAATTGCCTGGAAATGGAATCAGAATGTACTCACTTATTGGGTGATTTCATCAAACAAGGAATGAAAACGTAGAGCTCTGAAGAGTGAGACACCATATCATAAGGGCCGTGCACTACCGGGGTCCTCAAAGTATGGCCGGTGGGCCACTTGCGGCGGTGTGATTGTATTTGTTCCCATTTTGTTTTTTTACTTCAAAATAAGATATGTACAGTGTGCATAGGAATTTGTTCATAGTTTTTTTTCTTAAACTATAGTCCAGCCCTCCAAAGGTGTGAGGGACAGTGAATTGGCCCTCTGTTTAAAAAGTTTGAGGACCCCTGCACTAGGCTCTTGAAAAAGATTCTTTCTCTTTTCTCTCCTTTTGAAAATTTGTCTTATAAAATCTATCCACTACTCACCTCCCCTGGCTACCTTGTTAAGATAAGTCATACTTAATTCTTGGTAGAACCAAGTCAGCACTCTGAATATGAGTGATGCATAAACTGGTCAAGTCAAGTTGTGTAAAATCCTTCTAATAAGTAGCTACGTGACCTTGGACATAATTATATATCAACATATATACATTCATATATATATACACACACACACATATGTGAATAAAGTTGGCCTCTGTCTGTGTGTGTAGAACTTTGCAGCTCATAGAATGTTTTCTTATCAAACGTTTAACTTGATTCACAGAACATACCAGAGAGATGTTCAGGGCATGCTTGATTTTCTCCATTTAGCAGTAGGAGAAATTAAAGGTCATGGAGGATAAATAACTTATCTACTGGGTGAAGCCAGTAGTTGAACTTTAGGTTTTAATTTTAAGACTTTTTCTATTTTCATGATGCTAGTTAACCTCTCTCTTCAAATCACTTCCCTTTTCTGGAATATGATCCTCACTTATACAGTGGAGCATATACGGGGCCAGTCTACTTTCCCCAGCTTCCTTCTAAAGGTAACTGTCCTGGCCTGAGTCCTTCTTCAGTAAGAGACCATGTTGGCTATCACATGACCCCCTCCCCCAACCCAACCACATGCACATTTACCTTAGCCATAACTGATTGGCTGAGATATGGTCACCTGACCCAGAGTAGCCAATCAGCAGGTTTGCTCATAGGCTGAGGGAGACTGGGCCAATTAGATTATCTCTTAGGAATATGAACTAAGTGGCCCCAAATGTGAGGAAGGCCAGGACTCCTCTGAAGTGGGACTGGGAAAGACAGAAGCCATCTTGGGGCAATCTTCTGAGGTAATGTTATAAAGATGAGGATGTTGAAGATTAGGGGCAAATAGAGAAAGGAGGAGAAAGGTGGAGAAAGAGGATGGAAATGGGGAAGGGTAAGGATGGAGGGATAAAAGAGAAGAATGGATGGGAGAGGAGACCAAAGGATTGATAAATTCTTTGGATCCTAAGATATTCTGGTTCCATTTCTAGCATCTGTGTATTCTCACTTCCTTTTTTTTGTTTGGAGATAGCAGGAAGGGGCTTGACAGTGATTTCCAAAGCCCAAATTCTGGGCTTCCTGAGCTCTGCATCTGTATATCCTTGGCGTGACATGGGGCAAAGAGGGAACATGTTATTTCACTTAAAGAAACTATATCTGCATCTATATCGACCTGGTATTTTCTGAAGACTTTTGGATGGTCATGTGGAAGAGACTGAGGAGCCTGAGGCTGACTTTCAGGCCCTGATGGAATTGAACATGAACTCATCATGCCTTTTGACACCATCATAGAGAATGATCAGACTACGAGAGGGAAGTTGGAAGTTGGTACCATGGTGAATGGCCAACTCTACAGGTGTAGGATGCCGCATCATGAGGTCTCCATTCCATACAGTGTCACACATCCTTGTAAGGTAAGAGTCAGCATGGTACACCATGTAGATGATGTGTTTCAGGAGCGCAGTGCCATTGCTGCTCATGTTACCCACTGTGTCCCTGACATTAGACACCCTCCCTAGGCCAGGTGCCAGAAAACATCATGAGGAAGCCAAAATTAATCAGGGTAAGTGCTCAAGCAAATCAGCAAGAAAAAGTAAAACAACTCCATTAAAAAGTGGGCAAAGACATGAACAGAAACTTTTTAAAGGAAGATAGTCTAATGGTCAACAAACACATGAAAAAATACTCAACATCTGTAATCATTAGGGAAATGCAAATCAAAACCACAATGAGATATCATCTAACACCAGTAAGAATGGCTTTTATCAAAAAGTCCCCCAACAAGTGCAGGTGTGAACGTAGAAAGAAAGGAATATTTACACACTGTTGGTGGGACTACAAACTAGTACAACCTCTACGGAAAGTAGTATGGAGATTCTTCCAAGAACTAAAAATGGACCTATTATTCAATCCAGCACTCCCACTACTGGGTAATTTACTCAAAGGAGAAAAGGACATTTTACTATAAAGACACTTGCATGCAAATGTTTATATCAGCACAATTCACAATTGCAAGGTTGTGGAAACAATCCAAATGTCCTTTAATACATGAATGGATTAATACAATGTGGTATTTGTACACCATGGAGTACTACTCAGCCATAACCAAAAATGGTGATCTAGTATCTTTTTAACAATCTGGATGAATCTGGAGACTATTCTAAGTGAAGTGTCTTAGGAATGGAAAAACAAACACAACATGTACTCAATACTGAACTGGAACTAGTTGATCAACACACAGTGCACACAAGAAGCAAAATTCAATGGGAATCAAGTGAGTGGGAGGGGTGAGGAGGGGTTGGGTTAATTCACACCTTCTGGGTATAATGCACACCTTCTGGGTGAAGGACACACTTATAACTGTGACCTGAAATGTATAAAACTATGTAACCAAAACATGTTTTCCCCTGCACTATTCTGAAATTGAAAAAAAAGAATTACTGAGGGCAGTGGAGAAGTGAATGATGTCAGTGATGTGATGGGTCAGTTTCATTTTGGTCCCCCCACCTAATGATTGGGTCCATGTTCTGCATGTCCACTTGGGAAGCATTTCATCCCAAGAGCTGAAGCCATGACACATTAATAATGCATTCTGGGTGCTTGAGTTTTATTAAAACCGAAAATAAATCTACATTAAAAACAAGCAGTGGCTAAATTTCATTTTGCAAAAATTTGCTGCGGTTTTGTCCTTCTTAAGGCTGTTTTTGAGAGAACAGCACATTTGAAACCACCAAATTACTCTTATAATCTCTTCCTTTTCTGAGCCCTGAATTAGTGAAGACATTCGGTACAGTAATTGAGTAGATATTTTTGGATACGTGCAGGGAGGGCAGTCATTCTCACCATAGGTACGTAAGAGAAGGGTGTTACCACCTATATTACACTCTTCTAGGGGTGAGTTTTCATGCAGGAATTTGCTAAGAGCCCTGTTTCAAAGAAAGGACAGCAGAACACTTAATAATCTAAGGTTGTCCCGGCTCCCTAAATCCTCCCACCTGGCCTTCTTTCTTCCTAACTCCATTTCACAGTGCTTTTCACCTATTCTGATTTACCTCTTTCTTCTTTCTCCTTATGTTTTTTTTAAATTGTAATAACAGATATAAAATTTACCATTTTAGTTGTTTTTAAACTCACAATTCAGTGGCACTGGAATGTTCACATTGTTGTGCAGCCATCATTACCATTCATCTCCAGAACTTTTTTTTTTTTTTTTGCAATTTTTGGCCAGGGCTGGGCTTGAACCTGCCACCTCCAGCATATGGGGCCGGTGCGCTACTCCTTTGAGCCACAGGCGTCTCCTTATCCCCAGAACTTTTTTATCTTCTCAAATGGAAACTGTATTTATCGAATAATAACTCCCATCTTCCCCTCCCCCAGCCTTTGGTAACTACTATTTGACTTTCTGTGTCTATGAATTTTACCACTCATATAAGTGGAATCATGGAAGATGTGTCCTATGGGTCCAGCTTTAGTCTCTTAGCATAATACTTTCAAGCTTCATTTATGTCAGGGCATAGAGCAAAAATTGCTTCCTTTTTATGACCAAATAATAATATTGAATTGTATGGGTAGACTAGCTCTTGTTTATCTGTTCATCAGCTGATGGACATTTGGGTTGTTTTCACTTCTTGGCCCCTGTGAACAGTGCTGTAATGAACATGGGTGTACAAGTATCTCTCCTTACCTTTGCTACCCTCTCCAAAGAAGTATTGTAAGCTCACACAGTGGGGAGGTGCCCTTCCCCTGGGGTCCACCCAGTTGCTTCTGGCTTTGCTGTTTTATCCTACATCAAAGCCTTTGTTCTCTAGTCATTTTAGCCAGATTTCAGCTTGGTACCCAGTTTTAGGCTGGGTGAGACCAGGGAGACAGAATAAGGAAAAGGTTTGGTCCCTTCTAATAGGCAGATGACAGTCACAGGTGTTCTCTAATGGGGCATACATACGTAAGCAGCAGGGCAGGATGCTTCAGAAGAAAGAGCTTGGACTTGGCATCGTACAAGCTGAGGTCCAGTCTAGACTCTGGCCCTTACTGTTCTCAGTTTGCCTCATCTGGAAAATGGGAATGATGCTTCCTATCCACTAGGGCCATCTTGAAGATCAAAGAAAACAACTTATATGCTCAGAGCCAGGCACACAGATGTGTTGGAGGCTCCTCAGCTCCTTCTGGCCTTGCATAGCACAGACCTCAAATAGTTCAGGCCTACAGAGACCAGAGAAGTCAAAGGGCAGATTCTTTCCCTATGGTGTCAGGCGGAGGGTCATTGAAGTCTGGAATCAGGGTTTGTTCCAGGAAGGGTCAGAGGGTGCAGGGACTCTGGCCTCGAGGAAGGTCTCACTCTGTGGCTGCCTACCCTCTCAGACCTCATAGGCTTCCAGCAAACCGTGGCTTGAACTCCATCTTCTTTTACATTTTGAAATCCAGATCCTCATATTAGCATCTTCGGGGGCCCCTTTGAGCAGAACTGGTCTTCTGTTTTTTGTGCTTTCTCTCACAAAGTGTTTTCTCCTGCCCAACAGTGGGGAAACGGGGGTTTTACATGGGAGCTCCCTCTGGCAGTTGGAAGAAGGAGAGAAGTCCTGGGTTTAGACTGGGACTTCTTCAGAGGCCAAGGCCTGTGCTTGTGTTCCAGGCAGGCAAGTCTGAGCCCATCTCATTTCTTAAACAGAAAGAGGGTGTAGTCCTGGCTGCAGCTCATTTGATAAACATTTCCTGAGCACTATCTGCTTGGCTTTGTGTTGGTCGTGTGGATGTAGCAATCAATGTCCGCTTGTTGCCCTGGTGGTACTCAGAGTCTTGAAGGAGTGGGAAGGACAAGTCAAATGGCAATGACTTGTTAGGATGAGTGGGGTGACGGTGAGAGGCACGGGTCACCATGGGAGCAGAGAAGAGGAGCATCTAATGCAGGGTAGGCTTTCTGGAGGAAGGGCTGTGTGCCTACAAGAGGCAGGTGAAGTAGCCAAGTCCGGAAGCACAGACAGGGCATGTCCCGTGAGAGATGCAGGGTGTGTAAATATCCGGATATGAGAAAGAACTTGACATTTGGGGAATAAAGCCTAGCCGGTATCACCAGGGAGAGCAGTCTTTGAGGGATAGAGAGTATGAGAGATGAAACTGAAAACATGAGCAGGACCCACATCACAGTGGCTGCTATTGCTTGTGTTTGACCACAGGAGCCAATGAGGGAATTTTGGCAGGAGAGAGAGAGGCACCGTTGGGTTGTTGTTTGGAAAGTTCCCCTCCGCAGCGGCCGAGTGGAGGGTGGCTGGATTGCACAAAGGCAGTGAAGACAGGAAAACCATTAAAAGACAAAATCAGTCCCATCTTTAAGGCAAGAGGGGCTGGGCTCCATGCATGGCTCCATCAATTCAGTGCCCCGAACCTTTATTAAACACCCAGAGGATACCCAGCATGGTGACAAGCTGCCCACTTTGGTGACTAGAAGATGGCTGGCTGACACACAGAGAGTGAGTGCCCGCCTGGAGACATGATGGCTGAGGAGGGAAAAGAGATTTGAAGATGCACACTGGGCGGGCGGCCGGGGAGGGGTCGCTGGGGGGGAAGGCGAGAGGGAGGCGTAAAGGTCAGCTGAGGCTTGGGCTTGGCAGAAAGATTTATGGCCTCCCGGCTCTTGGTCCTGCTCTGCCTCTCCCTCCCCCTCGCCCACCCTCTTCTCTCTTTCTGGCAGCATGTTCTAGAAACACACATTATCTCTATTAATACCAGCCACAAGGTCATTACTCAGGCACCAACTTTTCCTCCAGCATAAATATTTATACAGGACTGACCCGTGGCTGCCGCGTTTTTCCTTTTATTTGATTCCTGCCGCCTTTTGTGTCTTGCTAGTCTGGTGGCTAACGTGTTTAGCTCCTCTGTCTGGAAACTTCGGAGCCAGCCAGGTCTCTGGGAATGATGATGGTGGCAGGGAGATACGGATGCTTGGGGTGGGGGAGGAAGGAGGAGGCAGGGTGGGGATCACTTGCCCAACACGAGTACAGAGCCCAGGGGTGCCGTGTAAGGGGCCCTTGATAGGCAAATAACAGGCTGGCAAAGCTCTGGAGGAGAAGGCGCCTGGGGCTGAGGGGAAGCTCTTTTCTTGCCCTCAACAAAGAAAAAAATCCAAGTCAGAAGTAGACTTGGGGCTTATGGAGCTTAAGCTTGAGGACTTCCACATTTGTAAAGCCCTGAGTGGGGACCTAGCAAAGTGTTCCCATGGTCATGTATTCTTATAAAATTGGCAAAAGGAGATATTTTTATATAATTTCTCATAGAGGTTCTTCCTGTGAAATTAGCTACATGCCCCCCAAACCTGGACTAGTTTGTGTTGATTTAATGATTTAGGGCTCTTTTTGCTGAAAGTAAATGTTAGGCTGTAAATATTTCATGAAATAATGCTAATAGTAACGACAATAATAATACCGACTACTCTTAGAGTACCTGGTGCATCCCAGGCTCTAAGCTACAGATGAAAGATTTTGAACTCAGGGAGGTAAAGTGTTTAGTCCAAAGTCCCACAGCTGATAAGAGAAGGGTTTAGGATGCAGAAACAGGGCTGGCTGTGCCTTCCTCTAAACCTCTACAAGAGGGCATGGAATTAGACATTCACGTATACATTCACGTATACAAATACGTATATATATATATATTTAAATTCTGTGTCAAACAACTCTGCAAAGGAAAAACACGAGGCTCAGAGGGGAAAGTGACAATGCTAAATCAGTATAGGAAACATATCTCAAGACAAAATCAGGGGGCGGCACCTGTTGCTCAAAGGAGTAGAGCGCCGGCCCCATATGCCAAGGTGGCAGGTTCAAACCCAGCCCCAGCCAAAAACTGCAAAAAAAAAAAAAAAATTGGGGACGTGGTGTTTCTGATGCTTTCCCAGCACCATGAGCGCAACCATACTGCAAATAAAGATGGGCTGGGGATGCCCTCAGCGCAGAATTATGTTTGGCAGCGTGATAAAGGGTGTGTTTTTTTCTCTGCTAATTTTCTTTTAAGTTGTTTTGGCAATTTTTATGAAGGAAATTTCACACATTTCTTAAAGGAAAAATGAAGATGCCAGAGAACGCTCCTTATTTCCTTCTGCAGGTGGGCTGGATGTGAGGCCAGAGTGGGGGGACAGGCTGCCAGCATTGAGCAGAAGGCGGCAGGTGCTAGAGTTGCAGTGGGTACTGGTGCAGTTGTGATGTTGGGTGCTCAATCAAGTATGGAGCTGGGTAGGGCGCGGCGGCTCACACCTGTAATCCTAGCTCTCTAGGAGGCTGAGGTAGTTAGATCCCTTGAGCTCAGGAGTTTGAGACCAACCTGAGCAAGAGTGAGATCCTATCTCCACTAAAAATAGAAAAATTAGCTGGGCATTGTGGCGGGCACATGTAGTCCCAGCTACTTGTGAGGCTGAGTCAAGAGGATCTCTTGAACCCAGATGTTTGAGGTTGCTGTGAGCTACGATGCCACAGTACTCTAGCCTGGGGCAACAGAGTGAGACTCTGTCTCAAAAAAAAAAAAAAAAAAGGAAGGCAATTTTTTCCATCAACTTGGGGAAGGAGATGGTTTTGATATGGGTCTGCCAGCAATTGATTTATTATGGCCCCGTGCAAACCTCTCTGCTGAGGATAATCTGTATTTGCAGCCGCTCCCCAGCATAAGCATCACCACCTCAGCTCCACCTCAGATCATCTGGCAGTAGATTCTCACAAGGAGCACGCAACCCAGATCCCTTGTGTGTGCAGTTTACAGCAGGGTTTGCGCTCCTCCGGGAATCTGATGCCACTGCTGATCTGACAGGACACGGAACTCAGGTGGTGTCCTCAGCCTAGCACAGTATCTGGCACGTAGTAGGCACCTCATAAATACTTATTGCCTGAGTGACTGAGTGAGTGAGTGACTTCTGACCGAAGACCACTTCTTCAGAAACATTTAAATTTGAATGAGAGCTCCGAAAATCAGAAAAATCTTTAAAGATCCAAAGGTACAGATCAAAGGACATTGATACAGGGCATAGCAAAAGAGATCTGGGACAAAGGGTCATCTTTTTTAATAATTAGCTGTTAGGACTGTCTTTCTCATGTGGAGGAATGAGGCCTGGACTGTATGAGTTCCATGTGGTTAGGCTTGGGATGGCACGGGGAAGGGTAGAGAACAGAGGGAATATTATTATCAGGAATAACAGCCAGATATCCTGGGCTTAGGTCATGGCTTCACTAGGACAAGCTATGTGTCTGTCCAGTGTGCAAGTGACTCAACTTCTCTTAGCCTCAGTTTCCGCATCTAAAAAATGGGATCTGTTACAATACCTAACTCATTCAGGTTTTACAAGCATCAAATTAGTAAATGCACATAGAATATAAAGCTTTTAGAACAGTGCTTTGCACAAAAGACATGATCAATATGTATTATCTATGATTCTGATGATCCACACCGATGAATTGGGAGGTATTGTATTCATAACAGTAATTATAGTAACTATCATTGTTTATAATATGCAAGACATTATCCTATTTACTGCAAAGCTTTATGAGCTATTTACCTTGACCCTCAAGGTAAACTCTCTCTTCTTCACTTTGCATATGGAGAAACTGGGGCACAGGGTAGCTTGATCACTTGGCCAAGGTCACATATGCTTCTTGACATATCAACCTAAATTTGGCACCAAAGTTTGTGGCTACAAATTTAAACACTCCCTAAGGCCAGGAAGAAACTTCAGTGGGTAAAAGGGTCCTAGCATAGAACAAGGGATACATGGCTACAAGTGTATTGATCAAGCACGACATTAGCCTGGTTTCATTGATTTTGGGATTTAAATTGGTTTTCAAGCTTGGCTGCCATTTGAATTATGTGGAGATTTAAAAAAAATAACAATGCAAGGTGGTCTGGGGGGATGGCACCTGAGAAGCAAGAGTTTTGTAAGTTCCCCAGGTGATTGTAATGTGTAGCCAAGATGGAGAGCCATTGTTTAAAAGCACCAAATGAGCCCAGTACACACTAGCTGCCACATCCAGCTAAGGCATCACTAAATCACAATCTCACATAAAGATATAATGTATTTGGTTGACATGAATCAATCCATCCATCCCCTCATCCACCCACCAACTGTGCACTCACATACCTACCTACCCATCCACCCTCCCATGCATTGATCTTGCATTCATTCATTCATTTGTTTACTAATTCATTTATCCTTCCTTCTCTTTTCCTATTTTTCATTCACTTCTCAATCCAACTACTACCCATCCATCTATCCATCCACCCACCCACCCACCTTTCAATCCATCCACCCATCCACCCATCCATCCATCCTTCTACCCATACATTGATTTATTCATCTATCCATTCACCAACCTACCCATACCCCTCTCACTCATTAATCCTTTCACCCACCTATCTATCCACCCTACATTCCTCCCTTCCTTCTTTTTTATTTTTATTTTTTTTGTGATTTTTGGCCAGGGCTGGGTTTGAACCCGCCACCTCTGGCATATGGGACTGGCGCCCTACTCCTTGAGCCACAGGCGCCGCCCCTTTCCTTCTTTTTAAATTCTGCCCCCTCTTCCTTCCTATCACAGCCTGGGTCACCCCTCAATACCTGCTTCCTTACAATGGCACAAAACTCAGCATTTCCCCCTTCCCCTTTCTGAAATGTTCCTTCTCCATAACTAAGGTGCTAGTGAGCCTCTTTGAGGTGCCTGGTGCAAGTTAGCCAGGGAAAGAAAAGAAATCTGTTTCTGCTTTTCCCTGCATGACATTTTTTTTTCCCCCAAAGAAGTCTTTTGTAAACACTTCCATCACCGGAGGATGCCAAGATGTTTGAAGGGCTCCTCCAAGTTGAAAGGCAATCTCAAGTGCATACCTGCTGTGTGATGATCTGGATCCATGGGGGAGGCTTAAGTGGGGTGCTTACGTGCGTGCACCCCAGGGCTATCCCCAGGGGCTTGCTTCTCCTCTGGGATCTGGCAAGGACAATAGGAATGCGAAAGTAGGAGTATGAAGGCTTTTTCTGAGATTCTGACATGACTTTTTATATCAAGAGTCTTTCCCTGTTCCAATATCTAAAGCAAAGATTCTTATTCTCAGCACTATTGACACTTTTGGCCAGATAATTCTTTGTTGTGAGGGGCTGCCCTGAGCATTGTAGGTTGCACCCCAACCTCCACCAATTTTGACCACTAAAAATTATTTCTGTCCATTGCTAAATATTTCCTATGATTCCACTGTACAGCAAAGATAGAGAACTTCCAGTCTCAGGTGCCTTTATGTCCATGTATGCCCAAGCCATTCACTGTTTACATCTATTGTTGCAGAAGGATAATAGCATTCACTCCTCAGAGTGCCCCAGTGTGGACAGTAAATTAGGTAACTACATAGTTACCCATCCTGCAGCTCATTCCACCTTCTTGCCACTTCTTACAGGTAGGACCAGCGGTTATCCCCAGACATGCCTGAAAAGATCTGAGACCCAGAGGGCTGTGGGCTCAAGGCTCTACAACTTATCAGTCGTAGAGCCAGGATTTCAACCTAAATCCTGCCACCATCTGCAGCTGGGTCTGCTGACCCGTGCACTGTACTGCTCTTCCCAGCAGCCTCACTGGCGGAGATACTGGGCATATCAAGAAACTGAATTTTATGTACAGTTGACCTGGGATAAGGGAAAATTTTCCCTTACAATAAAAATTCACATTTTTCAAGATCTCAAAGTGTCTCTAAGATCTGCAGGTGCGCACTCTTTCCTTTTTGGAGTGTGTGTGTGTATTTGTATTTGAAAGCAACCCACTTTTTTCAGTCAGGGTAAGCTAGAGTGTGCTGTGGTAACAAACAGCTCCCAAATATCAGTAAGTTAAAAGCAAATACAGGAAAATAAGTTTGTTTCTCTACAGGTCTATCTTGGGTCCATAAGTGGTTTCTGTTTGTCATAAGTTGAAGCATGTCATTTAAATCCTACAGCTCAGAAGTGACACATGTCACTTACACTCATAGCTCATTGACTAAAACTAGTCACATGGGCCTACCCAAAACACAAGGGGACCAGAAAGTGAGATCTGACTATGTGCCTAGAAGCTAGAGAGCAGGAAAGGTATGGTTAACAGTAGAAATGACAACTACTTCTCACATGTTTATTAAAGAAAACTTGGAAAATGCAGCAAAGTATAAAGAGGAATAAACATCTAATCCCAACTCTTGGAGATAATTGTTATTATACTAGTAATGTTTTGCTTTATATCCTATTTTCTCCTTCTTTGGGGGAATGCACACTTGTGAGTGCACACGCACACACGTATGGTATAATAATTATACCATTATAGCATTTTACTCTTTCTTTTATTTACTGATCTTGAGGTTTTTTTTTTTAATTTTCAAATACATGGTCTTCACAGGTGAAAAACATGCCACTGTAAGATGACACCTAACTTTATTTAATTGGATGTTTATTGTTGGAGATTAAAGTTCTTTCTATTTTGCCTGCAATTCTGCAAAGATTACCTTAGACATAAATCTCTGTGTGCCTCTGATTATTTATTCAAGTTAAAGTTCCAGGATAGGAAGTGATGACCTAAGTGGTATGAATATTTTGGATAAATTTGTTACATTGCCACCATGAGATTACACCCATTCATACTTGTTATACCAATGTGTACTCCCACTAGTAGTCTGTGAGAATACTACTTTCTCTGAGCCTCCTCAGTGCTAGCCATGATCATATTTTTAAATCTTTGTCAATTTTTGGTTGGATCTGGTGCCTCATGCCTGTAATCCTAGCACTCTGGCGGGCTAAGGCTGGTGGATCGCTTGAGCTCATGAGTTCGAGACCAACCTGAGCAGGAGTGAGACCCCATCTCTACCAAAAATGAAAAACAGAGGCAAGAGGATCACTTGAGTCCAAGAGTTTGAGGTTTCTGTGAGCTATGATGTCATAGCACTCTCCCAAGGGCAACAAAGTGAGACAGTATCTCAAAAAAAAAAAAAAAAAAATCTTTGCCAATTTTAAGCCGAAAAAATACATGTTTTTCTTGCACTTTTTCGTTCACCATAGAAATTGAACTTGTTTCATATGCTTTTTAGGTTTTTAAAGTTTTACTTTCATGGATTGATTGTTGATATACTTTTCTGATTTTTCTGTTAGAGTGTCTACCCTTTTATTGATTTATAAGAGTTCATTATAGATTAGCTATTATAAAATAAACCTTTGCTATCGTAACATACAAATATATTCCCTCAATTTTCTAAGGTGTCTTTTTTTTGCCTTTGAGTGATGCTTTTGTTGTTGCTGCTGTGTTTTGCTTTTTAGTGACAGTGGGTTTTGGTTTCTTCATCGAGTCACAGCTGTTAATATTCTGCACTCTGGTTCCTGCCCCTGACTGTATGCTTGCAAAGACCCTTCTTTCTCATAGATAGAGACTTTGTTTGTATTTATGCCATTCATAGAAACTGTTGAATTCATTTGTAATTTGGCTGTTTGATCTTGGGGAAGCCACTTACAAGATCTTCCTATTCTTCAGTTTCCTATCTCTAACATGGAAATAATAATACTACTATTTCGCAGAGTGAATATGATGATTAAGTTCATTTATATGAAGTCTAGTGCCTGGCACAAAGCACGTCTATACACATGTTAGCTTTTTTGTTAAGGCTATTATTAATTTTCCTTCATCATGTAACCTAATAGTAATCAAATATCCCAACAACATTTATTGAACCATCTAGCTTTCTAATTTGTTTATTGGTTGGTCTATTTTCTTTATATTAGTACCACAGTTAATTTTATGGGGAGAATTAATGCTCATTTTTAATATTTGTTACCTCAATCCCTCACATGTCCTGGCCCGACCTTTGAGTCCCTTGACTATTTTCATTTTTTTATTTACATATTTATTTTTTGGAATCTTTCTGTCACATCTTAAAAAGGCCAAATGTAATTAAAGAATGAAAGAGGATGTGGGCAGTTGATGGGCCATGGCTTCCTGATTGCAGACCCACAACCTGTGAAGAACATTGATGCTTTGGGGAAAATCTAATACACTTTGGAGTATTTGAGAACAGAGGGTATTAAGATTCCCAGAAACTTCAAGGGTGGCCCATCTTTTCTTGAGGATGATACATGCTAGACAGGTGAGAATTCATTTGATGTCAGTTCTTGAATGTCTGCTAGGATTTAAACCCTCCCATGGCATGTGACCCTGCCTCTTGAAGGATATTAAATGCTCTAGTATAACATGCCATTTTCTTGGAAGGAATTGCTTTTGAATAAGAGAAGGCTGATAGTGGAAAAATTCCGCATGATGGGATTCAGCCCATGTGTGCACACTGGATGCCCTTCTCTACTCCCTGGAAATATCCATGCCTTGTTCTGGTACTTATTGAAAAAAAATGGTTCTAGAGTCAAAAAGACCTGGCGTAGATCCTGGTTCTATCACTGACTTGCTGTGTGACCTTGCCAAATGACTTAATCCTTCTGAGTTTCTAATATCCTCATCTGTATAAGTGTAGGGGTACCAGGTTTCTGGTTGTGGTTTTGAGAGGCTTAAATGAATTAATGCCTATTATTGTTGCTGCTATTACCATGATTATTATGGGTAATGTGAAGGACTGTAGTTATTATTTTGTTTTCTTTCTTAGAAGCTTTCCTTTGTGGGCAGATCCCTGTGAGGGCTATTTGGAATCCCTGCATTTATCCTGAAGCTTCCTGCACAAGCAGAGGTCTCAGACCAACATGCACTAGAACCACTGGCCAATTAAAACTTACACCAGGATGAAACTGTTGCCATGGGACTGGGCATCCCTGGAGAACTCTTTTGGCTTAGTGGCTGTGGTGGGTTGAAAAGTGGTCTCCAAAATATATGTCAATGTCCTAACCCCTAGAACCTATGAATGTGATCTTATTTGGAAAAAGGATCTTTGCAGATATAAATTAACTGAAAGATCTGCAGATGAGATCATCTTGGAGCATCTGGGTGTGCCCTAAGTCCAATGGCAGGCATCCTTCTAATGTAAGAGAGAGGCAAATGTTGGCTAGAGAGAAGATAGGACACACAGAGACACAATATGGAAAGGGCCATGTGAAGATGGAGGCAGAGAAGGGAGTGATGCTGCCACAAGCCAATGGACACTGGGCACCACCAGAAGCTAGAAGAGGTAGGAAGGATCCCCACTAGAGCCATCGGTGGAAGTGTGGCCCTGTTTACATCTTGATTTTGCACTTCCGGCCTCTGGAACTAATAGAACGAGTCCATAAACATTATCCACCATATTAACAGAGGCAAAAATAAAGATCATATGATCCTCTCAATAAATACAGAAAAAGCATTTGATAAAATCCAGTATCCTTTTCTAATTAGAACACTGAAGAGTACAGGCATAGGTGGCACATTTCTAAAACTGATTGAAGCTATCTATGACAAACTCACAGCTAATATTTCACTGAATAGAGTAAAACTGAAAGCTTTTTCTCTTAAAACTGGAACCAGACAAGGTTGTCCTCTGTCACCTTTACTATTCAACATAGTGCTGGAAATTCTAGCCAATACAATTAGGCAAGACAAGGAAATAAAGGGAATCCAAATGGGAGCAGAGGAGGTCAAACTCTCCCTCTTTGCTGATGACATGATCTTGTACTTAGAGAACCCCAAAGACTCAACCACAAGACTCCTAGAAGTCATCAAAAAATACAGTAATGTTTCAGGATATAAAATCAATGTCCACAAGTCAGTAGCCTTTGCATACGCCAATAACAGTGAAGATGAGAAGCTAATTAAGGACACAACTCCCTTCACCATAGTTTCAGAGAACGAATGAATTTAGATTATTGTAAGCCCACCTAGTGTGTGCTAATTTGTAATGGCAGCCCTGGGAAATTAATACACTGGTCTTATGAGAAGCATCATTGCAAGTGCAATCTGGGGGAAGTAGTCCTGAACTGAAGGCCAGTAGCCCTGAGTTCTAGGCTTGGATCTGTCATTAATTTGTAGGTAACCTCAGATAACTCCATTTTCCTCTCCAGACCTCAGCATCTCCATCTGTGAAATGGGGAGTTGGCTAATTCCTGGGCGGTGAGCTCTTGTTGAGCCAGGCAGCTTGTGCATGTGAGTAGAGGGCCTGCGGTGGGAGCCTACAAGGAAGAAATGGTGTCTGGGGCCCATAAAGGGCACAGCCATGGCTCAACTCCTGTAAATTGTTGCAAGACAGGATTTCTGGCCTGATGTTGTTACCAGAGCTTCTTGTTTTCAGAGAGAAAAGAGAAATGAAGATTTTTATGTGAAATCAGATTTTTGAATGTCTACACCTGATTCATATTTCTTACGAGCATTACATGAGCCAAACAAAGCAATCCTGTGTGCCAAAAGTGACCTCTAATCTACTTCATCTTTGAGGTCTCTCTCCAGCCCCCAATGCTGTGATTTTCTGACTTATGGGAATATCCACTGTCCCCAGAGCCCTGTCCTTGGCAAGCCTGGGTTGGTAACCTGTGGAGAAAGGGAGGAAAGTGTGGCAGGGGGAACTTGCTTACCCGCTAGAGCTGCGCAAGACCCACTGGCAGAAGAAAACCCAAGCAGCTCGGTCCACAAATGCCCAATTTGGTTCAGTTTCCCTTCCTTGTGAGCTACTGGGTTTCAGGTAGCAGGCTTGATTTTTATGTGCAATGCTTAAGCTCCCTAGTCAGCCTGGACTCCATGGTGCTCCATAAATCATAAGCTGTTTTTATTATTAATAATAAAATCCAGCTGATGCTGTAAGTGCTAAGGAAACGTGGCACGGGAGGAGGCAAGGCTTGAAAGTGGAAGACAACTTATTTGTGCCCATGAGAAAATGGTTTGAGAATTCAAAATTTTCCTTTGGAATATAGGTTTATGTTCATTTTTACCCAACATGTGTTTGTGGAGCCCCTACTATGTGTGTGTGCCAAGGATACAATGGCACAGAAGGCTGATGAGTTGAGTCTGTGAGGCTGAGGCAGAGTGGGTAATTAGATAAGCAATTCCTCAAAGCATGAAAAAGACACTAATAGAACAGGGTTTATGGGAAATCCATGAGAAGGTCAAAAAATTATTCCCAGTGGGACTGACATTTGAGCTTTCCCAGGGAGGACGTGTGAAAAGCCTAGTCATGCAAAGAGCTGAGCAAAGAGCACAAGAGCAAGGCCACGGCCCAGCCAAGGGCAGTGGACCCGGATCTCAGGCTCCTGTGTTGCAAAACCAGTGATGTTCTCTGGTTCCCATCTGAAAATAAGAGCCCTTGACTGGACAGTCTCTCAGGCCCTTTGACTGCTGCAGACTCATGAATCTTGGATGACAACGTGAGATTGAGATGGATTGGAACATTCTGCAGCACCTGTTTGGCCTTTGTCAGCCTGAATAATAATTTAATCAGTGTCTCTGGAAGCTGTTGAGGGTGGAACGAGACATTTCCAGCTGTCATTTTCATCCCTGTGAATTTCAGGGTGCTGACATGGGCAGCCCTTGAGATTTGGCACCAGGTTAGAAGACTTCCCCTTTCCAACAGTGATGGTCATGAGATGGTTATAGTTTATTTATCATGCCCCAACCACTTGCATACTTCCTGTGCTGAGAAAATCTTTTTCATGCATCTGCTCAGTCCCAAACACTGTGCTAGGTTCTGGGAGTACATGGGGCCATAAGACAGGCAGATTCCAGGCTGACAGAGCCCAGGGAAGGAGCTAAGCAGGCCAAAAAGCATCACAAGGGATGAGATGGTGAAAGTAAATAGTGAGTGGAGGCTTGTAAGAGGGGGAGACAGTGAGAGAGCCTGAGAGGAGAGGGAGAGGAAGAGAGGGGAGAGAAGGGATGTGAAGGGAGCAGAAGGGAAGAGCAAAGAAGGGAAGAATAAGAGGAGAACAGGGCAGAAAAGAACTCACCTGAGAATGGATGGTACTTAAGGTTATGCAGTCATGGATGACCTTGCAGAGATAACCTTGACCTCTGCATAGAAAATGGATTGTGGAAAGGCAAGAATGGAAAGACTAGACAGGAGCCTTTTGAAGTTGTCTGGACAGGGGATGCTGGTGCCTCGGTAGCAGTGGAGATGGGGCAAGTGGCCATTTTGAGGACAAATCGTGGAGATCTAGCTAACACAATTTGCTGATAGAGTGGCTCCAGGGGACAGGGGAACTGGAGGAATGCAAAGACAGGCATCCAGAATGCCCCTAAGTTTTTGGCCTGCTTGATCCAAAGGATGGTCCTATTTCATATTTAATACTCACAAGCACCACTTTTATGATTGAGGCATCTCCAGGAGAAAGAACTGGGGCTCAAAGCCAGGTCTGTTTGCCACAAGAAGCCATGAAGGAGCCTGCCCTTCTGCTTGATTTCCTTTTTCTCCCAGTTTGTGTGGCTTCATTCCGTCCTCAGGGACTAGCTTGCCACCCAGGATCCAGCCCTTTCCCCCGGCTTTGGGTGAGAGACCTGGTTGGTGTGGTTTGGTCGGGTAACCTCTGAAATGTCAGATCCCGTCAATTCTCCTGAGGCAGAGATCAACAGGGCAGAAAGTGCCTCTGGAACCCGCTCTGGGAAGTGTCTCACCATCCCTTTGAATGCTACCCGGGATCTCTGTGGCCCCCTGTTCCTCCGCTGGCTTCTAGCTTTCCACGTGTGACAGCTTCGGTGATCTCCTGTGACAGGGGGAATATGCAGCCACAGGGATGCAGCTCTGTGCCCGGGAAATGTCACCTCCGATTGATGTCATAGAGGAGAGAGAAGCAATTAAGGTGCCAGCCCCTTCTTGAAGCTCTGGCTCCAGGCAAACTGTGGGGGGTGGAGAAAGAGATGGAGGAGGAAGGAACAGGGATGGGATGGCAGCAGGGAAAGGGTTGAATGCAGGGCAAGTTCAGGAAAGGTGCCTATTTTCTAGTGCAGAGCAGGTGCCCTGTGTTTTTTGAATGGATAAATGAAGATTGTAGTGGACGCTGTGTTGTGTCACTCAAATGTCCCCCTTCAGAACAGCTAGACTTATTTTGCCGACTCCAGAGAGTATTAGATATTTGTGGCTCACAGCTGAGTTTTCTGCAGGACCTGCCTTTGACTGGAGGGAGCTGCTGATTACCTCTCTGGGGGAAAGCCTACCTTCAGGGGACTAGTTGATTTGGTGTACAAAGACCTAGCCCCTTGGTCTTGATTCAAAACAGCTCTGATGGACCATCCCAGCTCCTGTGTTCTGTATGGGATTGACTGAGACCTTGGGAAAGTCATTCCCTGCTACTCGATTACCTTGTTCCACTGCAGACGCAACTCCCATGAATGCTCCCCAATGAAACCCCCACCCACACATTCAAATCGTTCCCTCAGAGAACCCAACCTATGGCAAAAACTTGACAGGAACAAAATATTATTAGTGTATGGCTAGTCATAATGTTCATTGATATTCACTACTCACTACTCCTACACAAGGGAGAGATTCTTTTTGTTTGTTTGTTTTAGAGAGAGAGTCTCACTTTATCACTCTCAGTAGAGTGCCATAGTGTCACAGCTCACAGCAACCTCCAGGTCCTGGGCTTAGGTGAGGTGATTCTCTTGCCTCAGCCTCCCAAGTAGCTGGGACTACAGGCGCCTGCCACAACACCTGGCTATTTTTTTGTTGTAGTTTGGCTGGGGTTGGGTTCAAACCTGCCACCCTCTGTATATGGGGCCGGCGCCTTACCCACTGAGCCACAGGCGCCGCCCAAGAGAGAGATTCTTTCTAGGTTCAACTCTGGGCTCTCTTTCATTGCAGAGAATATGGACAGTGTGTCAAACAGAGAAAAAACTGAAGAAGTCACAGAGGTGTTTTAATCTGTATAACAGAAACCCCCAAGTTTAGGTAAGAAAAAAAACAAACAAACAAACAGGAAGTCTGTGAAGGTGGGGAGTTTCAGGGATTGCTATTTGAAAACAGGAGAGAGGAGATTTTTCCAGGCGCAGCTCCGGTCTGAATGGAGGGTATGGAGAGAGGCCCAGGTCACAGATGCTCACTGCGCATGCATAACCCGCCCTCTCCGGGGGCTTGCTTGAGAAGGAGTGGAGATTTGGAATCCTGTTACTTTGCTTTCTGACTTTTGAGACTGGACCACATGGGATTACAAGTTGATGTGGGTTACAAGTATAGCTGAGTGAAAGGGGGGACGAGATGACAGTGAAGGAAGAGAGGATAAACACAAACTAGAGGAGGGAGGGAGAGAAGGAGGGAAGGAGAGAGAGAGGCGGGGAGATAGAGATAGAGATAGAGATAGAGAGAGAGAGGGAGAGGGAGAGGGAGAGGGAGAGAGAGAGAGAGAGAGAGAGAGAGAGAGATGGCTTGGAGACATACCAAATAGAAACAAAGAGAAAGAAGAGGAAATTAGAGTATGAAAGGGGTATTCCTCACAGCATGGGACGTATTGGCCAAATTACTAACCCAATATTTTATATCATGGAAACTTCCTCTGGTCTCCAGTGAGGGGAGCAGACACAAGCTGGTCTTTGCACGGGGGTTGGCGCTAATTGGTTGGAAGGTGAAGTATTAATCAGGATAAGCTCCAGCTACTATAACAAAGGGCAAAATAATAGTGACTTAAGAAAACTAGGGAGGTTCTTTCTCTCTTGTAACAGACCAAGCATACGCAGGCCATTTGGCATGTCCTTCTCACAGTGATGGAGTCCCGGTCCCAAGCTCCTGCCATCTCACTCGTCTGTGTTAGCCCTTGGCATCCATCTGTCTTGTGGGTTAAGGCAGCCACTCGCATTCTTGCCATTGACTCTGTATTCTGCGTAATGGGACAGGGAAAAGGAGGAGTAGAAGTCATGTTCTTCTCTTTAGAATATGAATGATTACCTCTTTTGACTTCTCATTGACCAGAACCTAATCACATGGTCATGACTTAGATTCAAAGGAAGGCAAAATAATATAATATTTATCTAGGTGGCCACATGCCCAGTTAAGATTTATGGGTTCTGCTACCAATGAAAAAGGGGCAATGGCTACTGAGGGCTAATTGGTAGTATCTGACACATAGGGACATCTGATCCATGGTGATGGAAACATAGGCGGGAAGGAGGGCTGGTGGAGTGACCTGTAGCAAAAATGGCCAGTTGCAGACTAAATTTGGATGAGGACTGCGAAGAGTCATGGGAACTTGGGAAGAAAAGAAAATAGAGTGGAAAGGTTAGAAGGGATGGAAGAGGCAGAGGGAGTGGTCAGCTCTTGAGCTGTAAGATCCCTTTCCATTCCCACTTCTGCGCACAGGTATTGTTACCTATCAGTTAGGATGCTTTGAGCTGGGAGGAACGGAAAACTCCCACTCCAACTTAGGCAATAATTGAAGTTGTCAAGTCATGTCACAGGAGTCCAGAGGTGCAGGGAGTCTTCTGGGCATGGACTGTGAGCAGCTCAGTGATATCTCCAGTGACTCCGTGACGCAGGCTCATTCTTCACTCCGTCTTCTTCATTCGTGGTTTCATTTAAGGATCACTGCTTCAACACGTGGTCACAACATTGCAACCGACAGATACGAGGTAATGGGCTTTGTTGGTCACATCTGGAATTAGTGACTGAGAGAGAAGAAGTAACTGTTCTATAATCAACATGCAAAAAACAGATTGTACCAGCTTAGGTAATATGCTTCTTTACAGACTAATAAAGATGCTTTTTGACTTAGACTCAGCAGCTTCCACCTCTGGAGATGGGGATGGAGTAGATACTTGCGTAAAATCATGGCTCTGCTAGGTTCAGTTGGAAAACCTAAAGTGCTGGTTCACTTTACAAAAACCCTCTATTTTTTTAAAGGTGGCCTGAGAGAGCTTCATCCTTGTGACTCAGAGCAACTAATTCATGAACCAACAAAAGACTCAAAGGCAAGATGCCCCCAAACTATTGAAGGAGGAAGGAAAAGAAGGATGAAAGGACAGATGAGGTTGTGGGAAGCTGATGAGCTCCAAAGTGTTGTGGGAAGAAGCCATTGCTAGTGAGCTCCAAGGTCATTTGGGACAATTTGTGTGATGGAGAAAAGACATGGCTTTGAGTCATGGGAAGCCTCTTGAGGGGAAACCCAGGGTCACCAAGGATGAGCATCTTAGTCAACTTGCAGGTTTGACATCGGGAAGGGCAGCAGAGAAGTACTCAGCATGGCCACAGGGGCTATCTGTGTCCAGGGTAGCAACTTGCCAAGTTGGAGATGGCTACATCTGGGGTGGCAAATAGGTATTATTAAAAAGGCCACCCTGATTGCTACTGCCCCTTGGAGCACAACTTGAAAAGGACTTAGAACCCTGACTAGTTTGACCTCTCTGAGCTACTTCATCTTATTCCAGAGCTTGCTTTCTTAGTTTCACCTTCTGTCTTCGATGAACTATTCCTTAGCAGTTTGGATAACACTTCCCTTTCATGGGAGTCTTTCTGGAAACTTGCTAAGTATGTTTCTTGTCATATTAGTCTAAGAATCACATGTCAGAAGGATAGAAAATGGTCTCTGGCATTGATGTAGACCTGGCTTCCTTACTCAACCAGCTGAGTGACTTGAAGACATGATTTTGCTTCTCTGAGCCTCAGTTTACTTATGTGGGAAATGCACAGAATAATGTCCACTGTGATGGACAATCCAAGGATTATATTTGGTAGATACAACATATTCAAGATGGTGCTCACCCTAAATTTTGGAGGAAATCTTAAAGGGTTACTCTTGCTGGGTGGTTCCTCCAGTACCCAGGATCACATCACCTTTTGCTCTTACAATTTTTTTTTATCATGCATAACTGCAGTGCACAGCTGTGGTGGAGAATAGCATTGTTCTAACTTTGATATTCAGATGCAAGTCCAAAGGCTGAGAAACCCTTCTTGATATTCCCAAGTTCAATTTTGTTCTTCATTTTAAGTCCCTTTCCACTAGGTACTTGGGACATCACACCGTCTTCCTTTAAAATTGTGTATGTCTGCACATGATGAATGAACTCGGGACAGATCTAGGCATTGACATCCATGAATTTATAAATTCTTTTTGATCAAGCCACAGCTAGGAAGGAGTAAAGAATGGGGAGAGACTAAGAGGGTCAATTGCTATCCTTTTCAGATTTTATACTCCCATCTGGATTCTCCTGCTGAGAAGCAGGCTGGACACTCAGACCTGGAAACCCATGCCAGACAGCTAACTAAGTCCTAGAAGTCAATTCCTGATGGTATTTGGCAACCTTGGGCCTCTCTGGGCCAAGGGTTTAGTGCCAAGAGTAATTGTGATTTACATCCCTAACCCCTTTGGGTGCAAAATGGTTTTGATTAGATGCATACCATGTTTATTAAGCCTTGCACAAGGCAGGCTGGGGGCTTGGCTGTTCTGCCATAAAAGAGAAGGAGATTTACATGGCTTCCTGCAGGATTCATTTAATCTCTTGGGGATTTACTGACCTTCAATTAGAACTGTTAAGTACTGTTTACACGGTCCCTAATTCATACAAGACCAATGGAAGATTGAATTTTGCTTTCATTAAGGACCTATGAATCAAGAAAATAAAAAATAATAAAAAGTTATTATAATAAAAGTGAGATGTGATTTGGCCATTAAAAAAAAATCAAAACCAAAAAGCCATTAGATGTTGAAAGCCTTACTTTGTCATCATTCAGGAGCGGCCTGATAGTAGAGTTGATACATGAAAAAAAAATCCATCAATTTGAAGTTGTTTGAATGAGGACTGGCTTTATAGTTCTAAAATTCTTTCTAAAAGAGACCTGGGAGACCTTGAATTTTCTATTGTTGAAAATTGGGATTCCCTTTTATTCACTAGAAGAAAGAGTGCCTTCCACTCCTTACCAGGTTTAATCATACACACAGAAATTACCTTGAACTGTGTCTTAAAACTGAGATGTGTACGGATAGTGAATGTACATGTATGTAGAATATCAGGGCTACCTAAAACCATGAGACATCATACATGTGTATTATTCAAGGATTTGGGAAAAAACATCCATTTTTTTTTAAATGATGAAAAAATGCAACAGCATTGGATCAAAAGTCACAAACTCAGATGCTTACAGTAGACATGGGTGAGAATGAGTGTTTTGGTCTAGGCTGGCAACTGTAATAAAATGAGGAACTCATGTCCTATCTAAAGTGGTCCTTTGTTGAGCTACAGATCCAGTAAATACTGTTGGATAAACTATTAGAGAGTGGTCAGTTTTACTCTCTGCTTTGGGACTTGTTTCAGAAGGATAGCCCTTTGTAAACCACTCAGAGTCACAGCCCTAGGCTGGGAGAAGTCACCTAAAACCTTTTGACATGTGATAGGAATTGCTTCCAATTTCTGCCTTGGAAACAGAATGCTTAAGTTCAACAGCCTAGAGTTGTATAACATTTTTTTTTTGGGGGGGGGCAATTTGAAGACATTTTTATATTGGTAGAGTTGTATAACGTTAAACCCAATCTCGGGGAAAGCCTGATAACATAAATAATCACCGCCAGCAGTGATTAGTGCCCCTACACGTGCCGAGGGCCTTTTATATATCACTTCACTGAATACCCCCAACTGTCCTGTATGGTTGTTGTTAATTGCCCTTGTTTGACAGATGAGGAAACTGAAGCTCAGTTAGGTAAAGTCACTTGCTCAGGTCACATAGCTGGGAAGTGGCAAACCAAGCACCACAACTGGATCCTGCAACCTAGAGCCTGTCTTCAAGATTGTGCAGAGGTAGGGTGGAACCTGGGACTGCCTTTGTTGTGCAACTTGGTCTCAACTTAGAATGAAATCTGCGTGAATAGATTTTCACACCTTCACACAAACTTCTACCTATTGGCGTCTTCTCCTGTGGAGTAAGTTAACCCCTAAAGGTTGAGGAATTTGGGGAAGATGAAGCCAAATGAATTATAACATTTTCTGTATCCCAAGGCCCAATGGTGAGACTGATGTGGGTGTCCTTTCCTAATGTTCCAAAAAAACAGGTGAATTTCAGCTCTCGTTGAAATGATGACCTTGGCTAATACTCACTTTGGTGACCTTGTGATTGGCTTAGCTTTGTTTTATTATTATTATGATAAAAACATATGAAATCTACCTTCTTAACAAATGTTAAAGTGTACAGTGTGGTATCTGTAACTAATGTACATTATTACATACCAGATCTCTAGAACTTTTTCTTTTCTTTTTTTGGTTGTAGTTGTCATTGTTGTTTGGCAGGCCCGGGCCACATTCGAACCCGCCCGCTCTGGTGTACATGGCTGGTGCCCTAGCTGCTGAGCTACAGGTGCTGAGCCTAGACCTTCTTCTTCTTGCATAACTGAAACTTCTTTGAACAACAACTCTATGTTCCCTCCTTCTCCCCGCCCCTGGCACCCACCATTCTGCTTCCTGTAAGTGGAAACATGGGTTTTTCATTTTGTACCTGGCTTATTTCACTTGGCATAACATCCTCAAGGCGCATTTATATTACGGCATATGGCAGGACGGCCTTCTCCTTGAAGGCCAAATCGTGTTGCACTGTATGTATATGCTACACCTTGTAACTATTCATCCGTGAATGGACATTAGATTGTTTTCACCCTCTTGTTTATTGTGAATAATACTGAAATGAACAGAAGAATGAAAGCATCTGTTTGAGATCCTGTTTTTATTTTTATTTTTTTTATTGTTTGGGTTTGTTTGTTTATTTTGAGACACAGTCTTATTTTGTCACCCTCTGTAGAGTGCTGTACAATTATAGCTCACAGCAACCTCAAACTCTTGAGCTCAAGTGATCCTCTTGGCTCAGTGTCCCAAGTAGCTGGGACTACAGGCACCCGCCACAAAGCCTGGCTATTTTTTGTTGAAGTTGTCATCATCATTGTTCAGCTGGTCTGGGCCAGGTTCGAACCTGCCAGCCTCAGTGTATGTGGCTGGCGCTGTAAACACTGTGCTATGGGCGCCAAGCCTAGTAGATCTTTGTTTGTTTGTTTGTTTGTTTGAGACAGAGCCTCAAGATGTTGCCCTGGGTAGAGTGCTATGGCATCACAGCTCACAGCAACCTCCAACTCCTGGCTTAAGTGAGTCTCTAGCCGCTTAAGCCACAGGCACGGAGCTGGTAGATAGTTTTTAATCTTGTTCTCACAATACTGCAACAAGTATCCTTCAGTATAGGAAACTTTGTTGCTGTTTTGAGACAGAGTCTCACTCTGTTGCCCTGGGTAGAGTATCCTATGGACATCAAGGCTGACAGCAACCTTAAAGTCTTGGTCTCAAGCTATCTCCTTGCCTCGCTTCCTGAATAGCTTGGACTACAAGTGCCTGCCACCAAACCCAGCTAGTTTTTTCTATTTTCAGTAGAGACAGGGTCTCGCTCTTGTTCAGGCTGCTGTCCAACTCCTGAGCTCCAGCAATCCACCTGCTTTGGCCTCCCAGAGTGCCAGGATTATAGGTGTGAGCCACCTGCCCCTGCCCTCTATAGGAAACTTTGAACATGTGTCAATAGGGAGATCCTGTTTTTAATTTGTTTGGATAAATACCTAAAAATTGGATTGCTTCGTCATATGGTAGTTCCCTTTTTAATTTCTTGAGGGACCTCCATATTGTTTTCCATAGTGGTTACATTGTTTTATATTCCCACCACAGTGTACAAGGGTTGCAATTTTTCCACACCCTCTCCAACCTTGTTATATTCTGTTGTGTGGGGTTTGTTTTAACTATAATAGCCATCTTAACAGATAGGAAGTGATATCATATTGTGGTTGTAATTTGCATTTCCCAATTAGTGATGTTGAACATTTTTTCCTATACATGTGGGCCATTTATATGTTTTCTTTGGTAAAATGTGTATTCAGTTCCTTTCCTCATTTTTCAAATGGGTTATTTGTTTTTATTTTTTGCTTTTGGGTTGTAGGAGTTCTTTACACAGTTTGAATGTTAACCACTTATCAGACACATGATTTGCAATGTTTTTTTTGCCCATTCTGTCAGTGGCTCTTTCACTCTGTTGATTGTTTCCTTTGCTGTATAGAAGCTTCTTAATTTGATGTAATTCCACTTGGATGTTTTCAGTTTTCTTGCCTGCACTTTAGAATCATATCTGAGAAATCATTGCTAATGAGCTTAGCTGTTGACCAGATAGATTCCAGGGAGTTTTTGGTACAGAATCTCCCATACCTCTGCTCCTAGTGGCTTCAGTCAAGTCACCACTCTGGGCAACTGGGGCTCCATCCCACTGGTACATGCATCTGGGATTGCTGGATGCAACCATATAAGACACCAGCTGAGTTAGAATTTAAATAAATATAAAGGAAATTTTTAGTGTAAATGTATCCCACATATTTCATAGGACATACATGTACAAAAAATTTATTCATTATTTATCTTTAATTGTAACTGATTTGATGTCTTTTCATTTCCTCCCTCTGACAATCCTAAGGGCTTCTGGGAGATGGTAAAGAACATACATCAGAGTTGTTCCATCTGAGGGGCAGAGAAACAGGAACATTTATTCTCTAACTTACATTCATCATTGGCTGAGGGCTACTCCTGGATTCATCAACTCCCTGGCATTTCCATCCTGCACTACACAAGGCTGAGCTTGCTTCTTTGGCCAGAGAAAGGCCCAGAGAGGAGGACAGAGGTGTGTGTACTCCCAGGGCTAAAGTGAGGAGGTCACCTAGCGTGCAGAGTGTAAGGAGGAGCTCAAAATTGGAGTCATGAAAGTGCATGATCAATCTCAATCTCCTCACCTTGAGTCTAGCCCTGGCCAGTCCAGACCTAGTAAGAAGTCATAGGCAAACGTGGAACCCTCCAGTGGTGAAGGGTTTTGGTGGGGCACTCACAGTATCTGCCATAGTCTCTCAGGAGCCTATAGACAAAGATCACAGGATGAAGGATGCCAGGGAGGAAATCCTGTTACCTTTTCAGCACTCCCAAACTTGATAAAGACCCTCCTGGTTTACACACGACAAAGAGGCTACTCTGGCCCATCTCACTGGGTTTCCTGGTCTCACTACTTACTTATTCATTTTTCATTCATCTTGTCTTTTCAAGGCTCAATGTTATTCAGCACATCACATCTCTTCTGTAATAATCATTTCGTGATTGTTTAGTCCAGGAAGTAGGACTGGTTAGTTCTTTGGAGGTTCCTGTTTTTCTTGGAAGAGCTGGTACAAATGAAATCATTCTGACTGGTAAAGGAGATGAAGACGGAAGGCTTGCACAACCTCTAAGACTAGAGATTCTCTTCCTCTGCCCTTGTCTCGTGACAGTGTGGTGCCTGACAGTAGGAAACAGAGTTTCTCCCCTTTCCTTCCCTTTCTCCCCTCCTGTCGTCCAAACATTAATGTGTGTCAAGTGTCTTCTCAGCTCCAGATGCTGCACTTGGTCATCCTATCTATATCAGAGCTGTCAGCCTATTTCAGGCAACAAAGTGTTTTTCACGCCCTGTTTCTAATTCTCGAGAGAAGGCAGGTTTCCTTGGGTAGGTTTTCTAACATTTGACACTGTCAACAAATTCTTTATGTTATAATTCTTCTATAATTTACATATCTTTACTTAAGTGCAAATGAATGATCCTTTTATCTGTATGGTATAGCAGATTTCAGCCTGAACTTCAGACTCAGACAGAAATGGGTGTGAATCCTGCCACCAAACCTGCTCAGTGTGAGATCTAGAAAGTGTGTGTGGGGTAGATTTTATAACCTTGCTGGGATTATGTTTTTATGCCTGCAGAGTGGGGATGAGAATGATAACTGGTATATAAGATTCAGGAGATGCCAAGTTGTGCTATCGTAATGACCAACCCCTGAATCTCAATGGCTTAAAGCAACACAATGTTGTTTTTAACTCATGTCGCTTGTTCTTTGCACATCAGCAGGGTCCTCACTTCTGCTCACTCTGGGACTAAGAGCAAAACCTTTACAAAAACAGATGATAGTTCAGGATAAATTGGACCAAGGCATTGGATCAACAGCTGCTTTATTAACCTAGTGGTGAGTTTAGCTCACCTGGAGATAATTGATGGGATTTGCAAGGTCCATCACCAATGCATGGAGATTATCATGTTAGAGGGAGTAACACCCAAAGCAACTGGAATTTGAGTGCAAGAAGTTTGAGGACAAGTTATCCTACCAGGGAGTACTGTAGGGAAGTGAGCAAATGAAAGAGGAAGAGGAAAGAGCCAGTGTGGGCTATGTTGGCGGGCAAGCATGGCTCTCGGGTCAGCTGAGGCTCAATGGCCAAGGCCCCACTAACTGGAGTGGCACTTGCCACAGTGTCAAGGGAAAGATCACATGTGTCAGGGTCACACACCAGCAATTAAATGCTCCACCAAGGCAGTGACAGGCATAATTTTCTCCTACATTCCATTAGCCAAAATTAGTCATGGAGCCCAACCCAAATGTAAGGAGCATGGTAGTGCTGCTGCCCTAAGGGCAGAAGAAGAACCAGGCAGAGAATTGAGCAACATTTATACCTATCATAAGTTGTTGTTATGGGGACTCAGCAAGATAATATTTGTAAAGCATATAGTACAGAACCTTGCACATAGTGGTTGTGCAATAAATATTGGCTGATCTTTTAAATATGATGATGTATGTCCCACTGGATTATGAACAATTTAAGGGGAAGAACCTTCTCTTACTTCTAATAAAACTAATATTTATTTCTGAATACTTTCCATGGGCTGGGCATTTTGCCAAATAGCATCCTTACAACAAACCCACAAGGTAGTTAACTATTATTTTCAATTATGTTTTACAGATGAGGAGACCAGGTCGTATGTTAAGCCAGCTACCCAGGCTTATGTGGCAAGTAAGTGGCAAAGCAAGAATTTAGACCCATGCCCAGCTATAGCGACCCCTGCCTGTATGGCCCCACTTTGCATTGAGCCTTAACCTCGAAAGAGCTCTGGGAATATTTGCAGAACTGATTTGGAATGACTTTTTTCTGACCTTCTAAGTGTGCCAGAGACCTTCTAGCTACTCCTTCCTCTAGCCTTCTCCCCCAAAATGGCAATGCGCCCAATCTTTCTACACAGTTGGCCAAAAGCCTTCCTCTTGCCACGTAATTATTGTACGCAATTCCAAGATTTGGCACTCCTAATCACCCAACTGCCCCTGGAATCTTCTTCTTTTCCTGGCCAAATCAAGAGATTTCTCAAATTCCCTAGTTATAATGTCAGGACACATTTATAAGAACTGTACCTCCTCTTGATGTAAAAACTGGGCAGTAAGTTCTAGAAATGTCCCAGGCAACCTCCTTAAAGTTTTAAGCACTCATGAACACCGAAAATTGCTGCTTTCTTAGAGTTCTGATCTTTTGTTCATCCTAGCTGTCTTAAAAAATTTGGAATTTCATTTTGAGAGCCCTCTGGGAGTTTAGCCACTTCTCCTTCCTTTTACTCGGTTAAAGGCTGAAAATATCAGCTGGCCCTTATCTAATTCCTTGTCAACATCATGTTCTGAGGAAAGCCCCCTCCCACTCTGCAGTTTTTTTAAAACTGTTTTTGGAGGGGGTTGGTCATGGTAGACAAATAAAAATAATTCTGAGGTTATCTGAGAGCTGACATTCCATACAATAGCAATAAGAATGTTTTCCAAATTTAAAACTCTGATGGAGGAAGTAAGTTACAATAGGAGTAACCTTTGACCCCGACCAGTCATAATGGTTTCCTGGATTCAGAGATATTATGGGCTGGAGCCAAAGGTTTTGACAGAGAGCGCAAGATGTGTTAAACTTAGAACACAATGTGTGAGTTCCGGGTGGGGCTCTTCGAGGACCATCTTTCTTTCAGCTAAAAAAATGATTCCAAACAAGGATCTAGATCTTTCTCACTGTCAGGCCAGAGCCTGTGCATTTGTTCTGCTGCTAATTTGAAGAATTGTGCATTTCTTGAGCTCTCCGTGAATCTGAAACTCTTCACTCTGGAGACTATTTCTATTCATCCCCCAAATATTTATTGAGTGACTACTGTGTGCCAGGTTTTCTTTTAGATGCTGAGATACAGCAATAAAAAAAAATTGGCTAAAAATCCTGGTCCTTGTAAAGTTTATTCTATGAATGGTTCCTAAATCTTGGCACTACTTACATCTTTAGCTAGATAATTCCTTGAGCTAGAGCTGACTTGTGCATCCCAGGATGTTTATCAGAATTGCTGGTCTCTACCCAGTAGATGACAGTAGGGGAGATTGCCCCCCAGATGTGTAACAAGGTTTGGAGAGACTGTTCTGTAGGGAGCAAGAAGATCTGTTCCATGGGGAAGGAGACCATAAACTACATAAATTACAAAAGAGTCAATAGTTAAGTGACACAGCATCTTGGAGGTCAGAAAATACATGGAGTAGGTTAAGGAGAGTTGGTGGGACCACACCTATGGAGCATATTGCAAGGGTACAAGTCAAATCTATCCAGTATAGAACATAAATGTCTTAACACAATAATTAAGTAAATGAGGTGAAAGCTATATTAATTAGTTTGATGTAACCATTCCAAATTGTATGAAAAAATCAACACATTGATATATCAGTAGCTTAAATATACTCATGATCTATGTGTATATGACTTAATAAAAGGAAAGAAAAAAAAAGAAAGTTGAGTCTCAGCAGTGGAGGGGATAGGAGATTGTCATCATTTGAATGATGTGCTTGGGAAGGTCCTTACCAAGAAGGTGACATTTGACAAAGACTTGAAGGAGGTGAGGAAGTGAGCCATACAGTGATGGAGGAAGAACAGCCAGCGCAGATGCCCTGAGCATATGCTGTGGTGTCAGCACCGCCACGCGGGTCAGTGTGGCCAGAGTGGAGCAGAGTGCTCAGGGAGGCAGGGAGAGAAAGGGAGGAAGTGTTTGGACTGTGCAGCATGTAGGCCCTTTGTGGCCATTGTCAAGGCTTTGCTTTTCTTAGACTGGAAAGGAAATCATTGTCTGATTCTGAGTAAGGCATGATAGGATCTGCCTTATGCTTTAACGGGACTACTCTGGTTGCCGCTGCCTTGAGAACAGACTAGTGGGGACAAGGACAAACGCAGGGCAATAGCAAGTCAAAGTTTGACTTCAGGCAACCAGAGGTTCTGGTCAGATGTCTGTAGGCTTCTGTAGATGTTGTCCTCTGCTCCAGAAAGATGCATACACAGCAGTCCACTTGTAGCTGCCCAGTGTGGTAGACCGTCAAGGAAATTGAGTTTGAATTTGCCTTATTTTCTCTATTGCCTTTTGTCGTTAGACTCTCTCCCAGATAAAATCCTGATTTTCATTTTGGAAACAAGGTGTATATAGACAGAATCTGGAAGACCATGTACCCAGGTCTAATAGTAATGAATAATGCATGATAGAAATAATAAGCTAACAGTTGTTCTGCTAAGTTCTTATTATTCATTATCTCACTTAATTCTGGCAACGAGCCTATGGGGTGGGTATTCATCATTTCTTTTATAGTCTAGATGAAGAAACCATGGATCACAGAGTTTAAGTGACTTCTCTAAAGTTTCAGAGCCTCAAATCTCATTGATTGGTGTGGGAGAGGGATGAGTAGCCAGATAATGTGGAAGGTGGAAGCTTTGTGGTGGCCAGAGGTACCAGCCCCATGTTCAAAATCTTCCTCTCCCTCTCCTGAGACTCTTCAGAGAAACATTACAGAGAAGTGACCTTATCTACCAGAACCACAGATGGTGGCCTGCAAGTGGAAGGCAGATTAGAACAAATCCCTGCCTTTAATGGATGGGGCTGGAGAGCACTGGAGTCCTTATTAACTTAGGTTCTTGAATCCACAAACTCAGGTTCAAATCCCAGTTCCACCATTTAGGAGCTCTGTGATCTAAGTCAGATACTTCATGTCTTCATCCCCGAGATTGGAATAATAACTGTTGGGCCCCACCCAAATCCCCTTGAGGCCTCCAAACTCCCAGGCGATCTGCACCTTAGGAGAATGGTTCCCAACATGCTGACATTCAGCCCCTCTGCCCCGTCTCTTCTTATGATTGCAGATGTGTGCAGCCCAGGACAGGGCAGAGCAGAAGAGTGTTGGAGAGAGCTTATGCCCCCAGAACAACCTCAACCAATGAGGGATGAGATGCGGTGACCACCCCTTATTTCTCCAGAACTTTTCTGACTGGGTCATTTCAGACACGTGTCCTCACAGTTTCTCAAGGGGTCAAAATCAGCCTGTGTCCCCCATTACCCACCACAGTCACTGCTCACTGAGGAACCTTCATCTCTGCTTTCCTCCCTGTCTGTCATTACTTCTGCATCCTTTCTGGGTTCATTTCCCTAGTAGACTAATAATACCAGATCCTCATCTCGGGAACTGTCTAAGGAAGGAAACCAGACTAAGACAAGACAAGTAGTGATCATCTCCTTGAAATGATTGTGATGGTTACAATAAAGTGAAGGTAAAATACTAGCCATATTGCCAGAAAAAAATATACATCGGGAGAGAGAACACTGCAAATAAAGATAAAGGTGATGATGATGATCATGGAAGTATGTGGAGGAGGAGGAAGAGGAGAATTGAGAAGGATGAGGAAGAAGAGGAAAAAGGAGGAGGAGGAGAAATAAATAATGGATGCTGATGAGGAGAAAGAAGAAGAGGATGGATTGGAGGATCGTGATGATGATCGTGATGGGATAAGGCCCAGGAGGGCAGAGGTCAGTGGCTAATTGTGGGGTAACAGGGTGTGGGTAGCTAGGCCTGCTTCTCAGCCAGATCCAGGATGAAGCCACCCTCTCTTCATATTTCCTTCTGCCACCAGAGCCCATGGCCATTCCTCCCAGTGGCCAATGCCCTCTTGGAGATAGCCTGTCCCCTCTGCTTCCTGCCTGCTTCCGAGCAGCTGGCCATTAAGTTTGTGCTCACCCAAAGTGTTACAAAACTTGGCAAGAGGGACCAGGACTATAAAATCTTACTTCGCCCAAGTTATTTCTCCAGCATGTGGAAAGCCATATGTCCTTCCATCCACAAGAGTTCTTCTTGCCTTTTTTCCCCCTTAGATTTCTCTGGAGATCTTGCCCCTGGACAAGTGGACATACAACTTTGGGACAAGTGGACATACAACTTTGGGACAAGTCCAAAAGTGTTGTCTCGAAACTGTTATAAATAAAAGGTGGCTTACTTGATGTCTCCCTCATTCCCTCCAGAACACCCTGCTCTTAGATCAATAAGAGCTGGAAGTTTCTAGGTCAACAAATGCCATTATGAATTTCAACTGCAGAAAACTTGCTGAATTCAAATCTAATGCTTCCCTGGCCACTGGCAAAGGGTTTGTAAAAGTTAACTCTTTAGAAGGAGGAATTGAGAAATGTTAACATTTGGATGTTGAGCTCCAGAAGGCCGGAGCTGGGAAGGATCTTAGTGGTCATCTTTTCCAACCCTCCCCCATTTCAACAGGAGGGAAACTGAGGCACAGCTGCCACCCCACTAGATGGTAATATAGCCCAGAACAAAACTCTCTTTTCTGTGCTCTCAATTGCATTTTTTGTTCTATTATTGCCCACCTCTTCTATGTCAAGTCATTAGAAACACACCAGGAGCATTTTTTGGTCAAGGACAAATCTCTTTGTGAGCAGTTGCTTCCTTGTTTGCTCTTTCAAAAGTCTTGATTTTCTTTTGTCAGGTTTTAAAACAATTGGAACAACCTTGTGCTTTGAAATGATGAAGCTATAAAGAATTTCTGCGTAACGTCAATGTCACAAAAGCATGAACAGCTACATGTTGCAACCAATGATAGATTTCTTTCATTCTAAATAAAATGTAATTCACCTAATTGATTTGATTGAATCTATGCATGCTAAAGTTTTTTTTTTTTTTTTCCTGAATAATATGGACAACCTGCTGAGCCATGACAGGAGGAAGAAAAGCCAGAGTGAAGAGAGGAACTAAAGGAAATAAAGAGGAAAATAAAATAAAAGCACAAACATATCAAAACTCTCCACTTTAAGACCCTGGAGAGAGTTCACAGAGAATTCAAGAAAACCACATTTTTGGCATCCATCTGGCCATCAAAATTATTTGTGTTTATTCATATCTTACTTTATTCCTCCAGAAAGCAGTTGAAGAAACAGTACCCTTCAGGTAAGATTATTAATACATAGCAGTTATTGATCATTTATTATATGCCTTGGCAATTTATTTTTATTAAATCATAGCTGTGTACATTAATGCAATCATGGGGTACAATGTGCTGATTTTACATAAAATTTGAAATATTTTCATCAAACTGGTTAACATAGCCTTCACAGCATTTTCTTAGTTATTGTGTTAAGACATTTATATTCTACATTTAGTAAATTTCACATGTACCCTTGTAAGATGCACCGTAGGTGTGGTCTCACCGATTACCCTCCCTCCACCTGTCCTATCCCCTCCTCTCCCCAGGATGTTTATTGCAGCCCAATTCTTCCATAACTTAGCAATTATGAGTCATGGAAGAAGCCCAAGTGCCCATCGACCCACGAATTGATTAATAAATTGTGGTATATGTACACCATGGAATATTATGCCTTGGCAATTTTTAAATTGCATGTCTATTATCCCATTCAACTTGTTATCAAAATAACTGTTGGAGCTGACTATTCTTATCTCCATATGTAATGGGTGAAATTGTACCCATCCCCCACCAAAAAAACCCCATAATGTCCACCTGGAACCTGTGAATGTGTGCTTATTTAAAAAAAAAAAAAAGAGTCCTTGCTGATTAAGTTAGGGATCTTGAGATAAGATCATCCTGGATTATTTGACTGGGCCTTAAATCCAATGACAAGTGTCATTATAAAAAGAGAAGACACAGACATGGAGGGAAGGGCCACATGGAGACAGAGACAGAAGTTGGAGTGATGTGTATAGAAGCTAAGGGATGCCACAGATTGCCAACAACCACAAGAAGCTAGCAGACAGTCTCCGAACGAAATGCTCCCTCAAAGCCTCTCGAAAGAACACCTGCTCACACCTTCCACCTTCGTTAGGGGCTTCCAGGTTCCAGAACTGAGAGGGAATAGAGTTCTGTTTGCAGCAATTTATTACGGCATCCCTAGAAAATGAATACACCCATTTTATAGGTGAAGGTACCAAAGCCTAGAAAGGTTAAATGACTTGTCCAAGTCATGCGATCCAAGATGCCATAGCTGGGGTTAAGATCCACACAGTCGCAGCTGATCCTAATATTAGGTTGGATTTTTTTTTTAAGCAGTATAAGATGTAGAAAGGTGCATGGAAAGCTATCTCCCAAATGCTAATGGTAACTATTTTAGGAAGCTGGGATTTTGGGTTACTTTTTCTTTCTTTAATACTCATACAAATACTGCTCAGATTTTCTAAAGTGGTATTGACTATATACTTTGAAAGGGCAGCAACAGTTTGTGGCTGTGTTAAGTGGGAAAGGCAGCACACAAACTTGTAGCAAACCATTGCTACGGTTGTGTATACACCTGTCAGTCAATCCTTACAGCAACCTTGGGAGGTAGGTGCTGAGACATCTCCATTCACAGATGAAGCGCTCCGGTCTCAGAATGAGGCAATATTGGAGCCACTGCATTTAGTCTTCATAAAAGAGGGAATTCCCTTTGAAATTTTCTTAAATCTAACTTAGGAGTCACTCTAGAAGCACACAATTTTTGTTCAGTCTCAGACTAATCACTGTTCAGGTCCACAGGTTATAAGGAAAGACAAAATCTTCTTCCCTCTTGCACCTCCAACCAATTCATTCTTTCTGAGTGGACAATCTGAAAGTTCCCTTGTGTTAAAGACTCTAAACTAGGTGTGAAGAGAGAAAGCCCAAGATCCTAATTCTACTCTTGAAAAAACCTGAAGGAAATCTTGTAACTTTGTTCTTTTGAGGAACGTGGATTTCCCTGCCCGCCCTCCACATTGGCAAATTTAAGCCTATTGTAAGCGATTTATAACTACAGTCTAGGTGTTGGTGGCTTGGAACTGGCATCTAGATGGCCCATATTTTAGCCAAGAATATAGGGGGAAATTCAAGCTGAGTCTCTTATTTTTTTTTCAAGATTCAAGTTGTTTTGGGTCAGGCACATTGGAAACTGTGGATTCTAGAATCCTGTATGTAAAGAATTTGCCTTGCAGAGCATCTTAGCTATAACCACACTCTCTGAGATCTAGCTATATGGTGAGCACTTTGCTGCACATTTTATAAGCATCATCTCATGGAGGCCTTTGATTAAACCTAACAGGTCAGTTCTATCATCTGCAATTTCCAGAGTAGGAAACTGGGTCTTAGTAGGTCATGGAGCTTGGCAGCTTAGATGTAGTGGAACTCAGGACCAAGCCACGGATATATGTTCTCAGGCCCTTGCCCCCCACCCTGTGGATGCCCCATTCCCCACAGACATTCAGAGCTGTTTACAGATGAATTAGACTCACACCTACTAAATGATGTTCTTCTTAAATATCCAGGAGACGTGGACTTCAGAATATACATCATGCCCAAAGGCACTGACAAGGTTATACGGAAAACAGTTCAAGGAAAATCAGCAAGAGGTAATGGAATGAACAATCAATGTCAATAATGAGTGCTTTCTGGACCCAGGCTGCTTCTCACAATGATGTGACCCAGAAAAAGGAGTTTTTCTTCTCTGGGAATCAGTTTCCCCATAACACATGAGGGTATTATTCTAAAATAACCTAGGGAAATCTTTTTAAAAATGTAAGTACTAGTTGCTGAAGGACAAACATAGCATGGTTCCACTCACGTGAGATAGCCAAAATTGTCAGAATTACAGAAGCAGAATTATTAATAGAATGGTCATTTCAGGGGGTGGAGAGAAAGAAAAATGGGGATTTTTTTTTGTTCTATGAGTATAAAGTTATGGTTTTACAAAATGAACAAACTCCAAAGATCTGCTATACAGCATGGTACCTATAATTAACAGCACAGTGTTGTGCACTTAAACATTTCTTTTAAGAGGATGAATCCCATCTTAAGTGTTCTTAGTACATACATATGGACACACACAGCAGAGGGGCACAAGGGAACTTTTGGAGGTGACATTTACTGGGCGCACAGCTGCAGGAGATGAAATGGCCTATTTGTCAGGGTTCCATCAGGAAACGGCATAGTGTGCTCTGCTTAGGGTAAACGGGTGACTTTCATAAAGGAGCTAAATCAAGGGTGTGGGCAGGTTCAGTGGATACATAGGGAGAGTGCAGTGCCCAGGGGCTGGCAACACTGGGCTCATGCAATCTCTGGACCTGAAGGACTGGGGGCAGTCTTAACTTGAACCTGGAGGGAGAGGGTTATAGAGGTGTCTCCTTAGAAGAGCCCTGAACTTCATTGAGTGCAGGGTTTCTCAGACCCTCTAAATCTTTGTAGAGGGTCTGTCCTATGCATAGTAGAATATTTATCAACATCCTTGACCTCTACCCACTAGCTTCCAGGAGCACCCCAAGTCCCAGTCGTGGTAACTAACTATATCTCTGGACATTGCCAAATGTCCCTTGAGGGGCAACATTAGCCCTAATTAAAAACTGCTAACTTATAGAGCCAACTTGTGCATACCCTCATGGATGATGGCACCCAATTTTCAATTCCTCTTTCCTTTCAATGTTCTCCTAGGATTTCCCATTCACCAAGACTCACCCAGAAGCCAGAGGTCAAGGAACATGTTGATGCTCTCCAACAAGGCAGTTCTGAGGCCGAGAGTGGGCAGATAGTGGTAGGCCATGGGCACAGTGGGACAAATGGAGACACAGCACAAGTAGTGAATGCCACTGATAAGACCTCTGTACTGAGGATCCTATGGTCTAATGGTGAGTGAGGGAATGAAGGGGCAGAGAATGGACAAATACATACATGAGAGAATTTCTGAGCAGGATTAGGTATATGAAAACAAGCAGAAGATCAGAATGATACAATGGTGGGTGGTTGAGCTCTCTAGGGAGGTGACAATTAAGCTAAGACCTAAATGACACTGATACAATGGGGCCAACCTGGTAAGTACGGGGGTTATCTGGAGGAGCAGAAATTACTAAGTCAAAGGAACAGCATGTGAAAAGGTTCTGACATCTGTATTTACTCATTTATTTGCTTTTATAACACATTGCTGTGGTATAATTTTTACATATAATAAGATATGCAAATATTAACTGTACCAGTCAATGAAGTTTTGTCAATGTATTTACTCCTATAATCATCCTCTGGATTCAGATGCAAAAAATTTCCATCTCCCCAGGGAGTTTCTTGTGCCCCAAATCCTGTCCACCATCCTGCTACTGTCATGACTTTTGTCATCATAGATTAGTTTTGCCTTTCTTTGAATTTTATAGACATGGAATCACATATACTTGCCATTCTGTGCTTGTTTTCTTTTATTCAATGTTAGGTCTGTGTGATTCACTCATGTTGTTACAAGTATCAGCTGGGCATGGTTCTTTTTATCACTGAATAGTGGTCCTCTGAATGGGCATACCACAGTGTGTATATCCATTCTCTTCTTGATGAATATTTAGGTTGTTTCCAGTTTGAGGTTCTTATGAATAAAGTCGTTTGGAATGAGTGTAGACAAGTCTCTTTTGTGGATGTATGCATACATTTTCATGGATGTAATTTTTAAGTCATAGGATAGAAGTGTCTTTAACTTTATTAGAAATTACCAAATAATTCTCTGTTAAATTTTCATGGGAAGTAGGCTAGGAAACCCACAGGATGGGAGGGTTTCTAATGCTCCTTCTAGCTTGGAAATTCATCCCACAGCTATTTCTCTCCATTGCTTCTAATCTCACTAAGTACACAGGTCTGTTTCTTAATCCATAGTAGGTCATCCTTCACCCTTATTCTCCAGGTACCATGCATGTCCCTGGCAGCTATTCCTAAGGACCAGCCACATGTGCTGGGTACCTGGACAACTTTTCCCTGCTGGCCCAGCCTCCTGCCTTCTCTGAGGTGTATGTGTATTAAATCGTGGTGCAGCAGCTAATTCTTTGCAGCTTGCAGGTCGCTGCCTCCATTTCAGCAGACAGGAGGGCGCCCTGGCACAGTTAAAGATCACAAGCTTTGATAACCTGCCCTTCTGATTTATGATGGTCCTGGTCACCACGTTCACCTAATGAGGGAAACTCAGAGTGTCAACCTGTTTATTAAATGCTCAGAACCATGTGTGAGCTGGACCAAGGTAAGAAGTCAATCATATTTTCATTTATTGTGTGCGTCCCCCTCCCATTTGTTCAGGCCTTTCTCCCTGAGACTGTCAGTCTGCCAAACTCTTTCTTTTCATCTCCAAAGTGGAGGACTTTGGGACAGATCATTTGCAGAGACGGTCGGGGGCCACAATGTTTGCACTTTCCTACTGATTTCATAGGTGTTTGGAAGTTAATGATACTTGACACCTCATGATTCTTTCCTATATGTCAAACAAAGACATGAAAGGGAAAGTGGCCAGAGGGAAGAGGCAGGGGGGACATATTGGAGGGGGTAAAGAAACACATCCCCAGCTTTCTCTTTCCATCACACTGGCATTGGAGAGATTGGTGCAAATGGAAGATGGATTAGTATTCCTGAGGTTGTCAGGATCTAATGAAGTCTTAATTCATCTCCTTTAATTCCCTTTGAAATAAAAAAGCCCCACAAATCAAAATAATGGATGGCCCAGATGCTTTAATCTCTACTTCTCACCCTTTTCCCCTTTACAACTTGGTCACTGTCATTTTCTTAATCTTGGGAGATTCCGCCCTTATATCTTTCAAGTGGCATCAGCTCTGTCTCTTAGATTTGGTATTCTGACTTGGCATAAATATTTCTGCCAGTTTGAGGCCTCTGGCTGGATTCTGACCTTGGACATGACTGGGGGAGGTGGCAGAGCAGGCAATACTCTGAAGTTTACTTGGTAAGAACTCTAGATGGCCCAGGCTAGAGACCTCTGAAGAAAGAGTTCTGCCACCTCCCATTTGACTAGGGAAGTTTGTGCCCTAAGCACCTTTGGTGGAACTGCTGGTCTATATTGTTATTCTGTCTAATGATACATTAGATGATGGATTATTTCATTTAAAATAACCTCAGGAGTAAGCTTGTGAATGATTCTATTTTTTTCTCCATCTTCTTATTCAATTCTTGTGGGATCGTCTGTTTTGTCCAGTGCTCAGTTTAGAACAGATACCACATAAATGTTTGTTGAAAAAAATGAATGAGAGAATGGGTGAATAAATTGATTATGCAATGCACAGTCATTAACTTAGATTTGTCCTGTTTTGTTTTTGTATAATGGGCACAGAGATACCCTGGCCGGTGGCCATATAAAATAGCTGAACACTAGTGGCAAATCGGTGTTCGTGTAGCCACGCCTACTCTTTCTTTTTCTTAGTAATAGAAGCTCTATGTTTAGCTGTTTAGCTGGACAATAAATCCCTGGGATAAAGGCACTATTTCCCAGCTGTCCTTCCAGCAAGTATGGTCATATAAGTTCTGGCCATTAAAATTTAAGTGGTGGTGCTGTGCAATTAATGGTTTTAAAGGATAGCTGGAACAAGCCTGTTGCTGCTTCTTTCCTTTCTCTTTCCATATGATTGGAATGCAGACATGAGGGCTGGAATTCAACAGTAATCTTGGACTACGAGGCAGGAAGTTAAGAAATATGACACAATAAGAGAAAAGCAACTTGAGTGCCTTTTAATTGTTAAAGTGGTGCATCACCCTAGACTTCTTACTTTTGGATTTATTTTAGATGAGAAAGAAATGAACTTCTAGTTTATTTACATTAATATTTTTGGGTTTTCATCACATGCAACCAAGCCTAATTCTAAAGGGTTCAGTAGGATTTTTGGACCTGGACTTTTGCTCATTGGTACAATCAACTGATACATTTCAGGTTAAAACACTTAAACCTTATGACTCTGACTCACTTTGCAGGGCTTACACAAGAGGGTGGCTTATTAAGTTTGAGAAGATTTGTGATCTTAGAGAGGACTTTTATTAATCTAACAAACATTTCTACATTGCTATGTGTCAGGCACTATCTTAGACCAATGATGTTTGAGCATAGGGAGAAAATAAGAAATATTCAGATATATGTGTAGATAAGTCTATATTTAATATAATCTTTTGAAAGATCTACTATCAAGTATGGCTTATACTATATACAAGGAGTATCACTAAATAATGCCTATGTATAATTTAAACATATCAAAAATATATATAATTAAAATAAATGTATATTTTAGGTGGGAGAATAATCAAATATATTTTACTAATAGGGATAGAAAGTCAAGAAACTTTTTATAAGTTTGGTCAGTGTTCAGCAGACTTTTTATTAAAGGGCCAGATAGTGAATACTTTAGGTTCTTGTCTCCATAGGTCTCTGTTACAACTCCTCAACTCAGCTATTGTAATGTGGAAGCAGCCAGAGTCTATATGGTAATGAATGAATATGGCTATGTTCCAATGAAACTTTATTTACAGACTAGTAGTGGATTGGATTGGCCTGATGGTTATAGTTTGCCGACCCCAGTGTAGATCATTACATGAGTGATAACAATAACACTCATGTAATGATCAGGTAGGATAAGTACAGAGTGCTATGAAACACAGATTAGTTTCCTTAGTAGAATGTTCAGAGAAGAGTCGCCTGAGGAAGTGACATTTCCTGAGATCTGGGAGGTGGGGTAGGGATGTTCCAGCTACAGGTAAGAGAGGGCACACATCATGAAGGAGCTGGAGGTGGCTCATGCTGTGACCTACATGGTGTTGGTGGGGAGGAGGGTCCCACCTGTGGTGCATATTACAGGGGTATTTGCGAAACTTGGTAAAGGTAGAATGTAAATGTTTTGGCACAGTAACTGAGATAACACCGGAAAGGCTATGTTAACCACTGTGATAAAAATGTGTCAAATGGTTTATGAAGCGAGTGTATGATACCCCATTATCATATCAATGTATACAGTTATGATTTAATAAAAAAAAAAATGGGGACAGATAGTCCTGAAATCAGAGCCCCTTGTGAACACTAGTCCTGGTGGAGAAATGGCACTCAGGGCTGAGGTGAGGCTGAGAGTGCTTCTCTGAAACTGCATTTGCCTTACAAGACAGAATCTCAGGAACAGTATCAATAAAGAGAGAAGTGGAATGGGTGGCTTCCGGCTGGGGCTGCATGCTCCCTCCCTTGACACCCTCCAGGAGGATGTCGAGCAGCTGCTGGCCAGCCGACTGCTGGACAGAAGCCCTGTCAGTTTCTGATGGATCAAAGGTGCCGCAGGGACCCTGTCGTTCCTGGTCTCTGGGGCTGAGATCCTATGAGCCTCCTCAGTAGAGGCCCCCAATGAGGAGACAGGCCACTTCCAACAGTCCTGAGGCTTCTCTCTATTTTAAGATGGAAATAAGCCTTGTCCTTGGATTGTTATTGCTTTGCAGCTCACAAGCAGAATAGAATGTAGAATCTATCCATCCCCCTTTTCCTCAGCGACCCTTCCATCCCGTCCTTACTGTATAGTCGAGATTTTATCCAGAAATGTAAGATCTCCTAATTAAACCTTTTTCACTTTATTATCACCTATTTGTTCTAGCCATGCAGGGGAAGAAAAATGGAGTGGTATTTTGGAATGCCATAGCTCTGTCAACCAGTAACCTATAGCTCCCTCTGGTACATGTGATGTGGTTAATAGAGAGTTTGCCTTCAATCCACTGCCTATTCTTTCCCTGATGGGCTGTCTTCATTATCACAGGGAACTCTGTTTCCAAGCCTCCTGGAAAGGGTTGGCCAGTAGAGAAATACTGGAAAACTGGAGGGTGGGGAACGGGAGACGTCGGGGCATTTCTACCTATCCTTCTGCTACTGGGCATGAGATGGTTTCTCTTCTCCCTGTCTCCGTTTCCCTTAGGATAGCTCCTCCATGCCTTATCTCAGCTCTATGGGCAGCCACTGTCAAGCCTCTACCACCTCTCAAGCCTCTAGCCAAACCCAGCTTTTGGCTCTGGCAAAACCACCCACTCTTGTCCCTCTAGCCTAAGGGAAACAGCAATTTCTTGCTCTTGCCAGATTCTGGGTTTCTTCAACCTCTCCTGTTGGCTTCTTAGCCTTTCCATGATTTGGGTAGTAAATTCCCTATATTAAACTCCCGCTGCTTGACAGACCTTTAGCGGTTTCTCTTTTTTCCCCTCTGGATCCTGAAAAGTACATGTAGCATCTCATAGTTACAGAGTGCTTTCTGTTCCATTTGGATTTTAACATGCAAACCGATTTTCTATTCTAATAGATGTGTAGTAGTATCTCATTATCTTTATTTGAAATTTCCTGATGACATAGGATGTGGGATATCTTTTCATCTGTATGTCGTCTGTATGACAAGTAAGCCTGCACAGACACACATCTTTGGTGAAGTGTGTCTATGCAGGTCTTTCCTCCGTTTTTAAATCTGGTTGTTCATCTTATTATTGTCAAGCTTTAAGGGTTTTTCATATATTTTGGAGACAATCTTTTATCGCATGTGTCATATGATGTTTTTAAACATTTTTAAAGTAAAATATATTAATTATAATTGGTTAAAGCAACTGTCTCTTTCCACTTCCTCCAAATGTTAGGGACCATTGGTGTGATTGCTAAGAGGAAGCTGATTTAGGAATATAGTTAGACTGAATTTAATGGGATATATTTGTATAGGTTGAAGTCATTTCTATGTGAAGTTATTTCTAGCCACAGGGATAGCTTCAAGAAATATTCCTACCATCACTGTGCCTACTTGGGTTGTTCCATACAGACCCAGGGTCTGAGAGCATATCACAGTGTGACTGTGTTCTGTGGTGTCTGGCACCAGGGGTAGGGAAAGAAATACTCTGAAATGTGCAAAGCCAGAAGCCAGTCTATGAAGAATTCTCTCAGCTACCAAATGCATAGAACTTCAAGCAGAGGATTCAGTTAAAACAAGTCAAAACAAGTTTCTATTTCTCTGATGATTAAAGACGATGAGCATTTTTTCCTATGTCTGTAGGCTGTGCACCTGTCTTCTTCAGAGAAGTTTCTCTTCAAGTCCCTTGCCCAGCCTGCGATGGGGTCATTTGTTCTTTTCTTGCTTACACATTTGAGTTCTCTGTGGATTCTGGTTATTAAACCTTTGTTGGAGACATAACCTTCAAATATCTTCTCCCATTCTGAGGGCTGTCTGCTTGCTTTACTTACTGTGTTCTTGGCTGTGCAGAAGCTTTTTAGTTTGATCAGGTCCCAGTAGTGTATTTTTGAAGCTGCTTCAATTGCCTGGGGAGTCTTCCTCATAAAATACTCGCCCAGACCAATTTTTTCAAGGGTTTTCCCTGCACTCTCTTCTAGTATTTTTATAGTTCCATGTCTTAAGTTTAAATCTTTAATCCAGTGAGAGTGTATCTTAGTTAATGGTGAAAGGTGTGGGTCCAGTTTCAGTCTTCTGCAGGTTGCCAGCCAGTTCACCCAGCACCATTTGTTAAATAGGGAATCTTTTCCCCACTGAATGTTTTTAATTGGCTTGTCAAAGATCAAATAACGGTAAGTAGCCGGATTCATCTCTGGGTTCTCTATTCTGTTCCAGACATCTACTTCTCTGTTTTTGTGCCAGTACCCTGCAAATCAAAACTACCTTGAGATACCATCTAACTCCAGTAAGATTAGCCCATATCACAAAATCCCAAGACCAGAGATGTTGGCGTGGATGTGGAGAAAAGGGAACACTTCTACACTGCTGGTGGGAATGCAAATTAATACATTCCTTTTGGAAAGAGATATGGAGAACACTTAGAGATCTAAAAATAGATCTGCCATTCAATCCTGTAATCCCTCTACTGGGCATATACCTAGAAGACCAAAAATCACATCATAACAAAGATATTTGTACCAGAATGTTTATTGCAGCCCTATTCATAATTGCTAAGTCATGGAAAAAGCCCAAGTGCCATGGATCCACAAATGGATTAATAAATTGTGGTATATGTACACCATGGAATATTATGCAGCCTTAAAGAAAGAGGGAGATTTTACCTCTTTCATGTTTACATGGATGGAGCTGGAACATATTCTTCTTAGTAAAGTATCTCAAGAATGGAAGAAAAAGTATCCAGTGTACTCAGCCCAACTAATTTATGGCTTTCATATGAAAGCTATAACCCAGTTGTAACCTAAGAATAGGGGGAACGGGGAGAGGGAGGGGAGGGAGGGGGAAAAGATGGGCAGAGGGAGGGTGATTGGTGGGATTACACCTGCGGTGCATCTTGCAAGGGTATATGTGACACTTAGTAAATGTAGAATATAATTATCTTAACACAATAACTAAGAAAATGCCAGGAAGGCCATGTTAACCAGTGTGATGAAAATGTGTCAAACTGTTTATAAAACCAATGTATGGTGCCCCATGATCACATTGATGTACACAGCTATGATTTAATATTAATAAAAAAAGAAACAAACAAAAAAAACAAGTTTCTAGCTAGCAGGAATCTGACAAGTCAAAACAAGTTTCTTCCTAGCAGGAATTTCAGAGTTATAACACCCCATATTCTTTCCTTTATTGGATACGAATCATGAGAAGTAGAATTTATCAGTTTCTGTGGGTCCAGGTCACAACCTGCTGTAGAACTACCAATTACAACATTATCTATAGGTGGAGTTGCATGTTTTATGTATTCCAGATATTAAAAAAATGTTTAGACCAACATTGAAAATATGGAATTGTTATTCTAGTCTTTCCATAGAAGACATGATCTCAAAATTATTATCATATAAAGAAAAAGTGATTACGAGTTTATGACCAGAAGTTGTAGGATCAAAATATTCTAGTAATGTGGGAGGGAGTTAATTAATGAAGATGTTATGATATCATTCTCTGGATTTTATTATATTTGCAGTGTTTTCATCTTTTTTAAAATGGAAATTTGTAGTTCTTCTTCTCATTCTAAACAAGTATCTATTTTTTGTGTGTCTGATTTTAGATTTGTAGTTTTGTGGTCTTTTCTTTGGGAAGGGCCCTCAAGTTGCATAAGCTTTAGACCCTACACAACATGGGTCTACCCTTTCTTGTTATTCTTCTAATTATGCAATTTAATAAAATTTCATAAGCCAATAAAAAGTGAGCGTGTAGAAAAAGAATCGCATCTATAAAGATGAGATTGCATACTTGGCAAACACGGACTGGATTTGGGTTGGTAAAAATAATTGCAGCTGAATTAGGCCTGGGTGGGAAAACTTTAAGAGATTATGGAGAAAACAGTTTTATTATTCTAGAAGGATTCTTCTTTTAGACCATTTTGGAGGGATTTTTGTTTTCCTCTCCACTTCATAAAAGCCCAAACTGGAGCTTGCACATGGAAGGCTGTGGTTGTGTTTTTTATGAAAGACAGCGAAGCAGAGCTTTGAGGACGCTGCGGGACAAGGAGTTGGGAGAATTTGCTAACTGACTTCTCAACAGAATGCTTTAGGCAATATCTACCAATAGTTCAGAAATGGCAGCTGAGAGAAAATCTAATGGCTATTCTTTTTTCTGGTCTACCTATTTTAAAGATGGGTAAACTGAGACCCAGAGAAGCAAAATGTAATTCTCAGGGTTTACAAAGCCTTCTAGCAGTAGAGTGGAGGCTCTTGGTCTCTAAACTGACCATCCTTCAGTCTCTCTGCAGCCCTGGGCCAATGTCCGGCTGGGAGGAGTGGTAGGGGAAGGAGAGGGCGGGCAGGAATTGTAGCCTCTCCCACGCTTAGCTTGCTAGGATGTTTCTGACATCATGGCTGGGGAAGACATGGGAGGAGGAGGAGCCTAGAAAAACCCAAAGACCCCCTGATCATGGGACTGCCAAATCTCCTCTGTAATTACTCCCTGTCCTCTCCTGGAGGCTGTATTCTCAGCCTGAGATAAAGGTCAGAGGTAGGAAGGTAAACCGGATATAGCCCCTCCAACAGCCCCATCCGTTCCCTAAATGTACCCACATTTCCTTGGACATAAAACTCAGTTAAAAGAAAAAAAATCTGTCTGGGTCCAGTTGCTATGGTAACTCCCTAAGATCTGGGTTCCTAGAGTCACCAGTCAGGGAAGACTCAGGAAGATATATTGTGACCATATTGGATGACAAGCCGTATTCCTGCCGTGTGAAGTCCTTGTTCACGGACAGGCTTATCCACCAGTGAGAATGGGCAGTCAAGGGTGTGAGGCCGTTGCACTCAGGAGTCTGGGGGGTTTGGGCTGTGTGGGGTGTCCTTGGTTGGGTGAACAGGGTCCTGCAGCTTGAATGAATTCTTTCTTGCTTCCTTATAAAGATGACAGGTCCAAGTTTAAAGATCAGAGGGTGACTGGAAAGCAGCCGCCTCTTCCCTCCTTCCTGTGGGCATGTATGTGGAGGCTGAGCAGGGCTGCTTGGAAGCTCGCTGTTTCCTTTCTGGAGGCTCTGGCTGTGGTTACCTGTGAAGATTGGCATTCCAGCTGTCTCCCATAAAACCTCCAGCTCTTTAAACTCCCCAGTTAAAGCCTGAGCCCCAATAAAATTTGCCAGGCTGGATTTGGGGCAAGGGACCCACATCTTCTGCATGGGCTAAGGACACTGTAATGAGGCCTGGCTGGGAGGCACGGTCTTGGGCTGTGGCTCCTCATCCCTGACTAAGTGCACATGGAAGTGAGGTGCTTGTCAGCTGAGACCCAGAGCCTCTGAGAGACAGGGTCAAGGAGCCACATTGACAGCCAGAGGGGTCCCACAGAGGAGGCAGGAAGGGAGTCTTTAATGGTCCATTTATAAGAGATGAAATTCCTAAGCTTAGGAACTCAGATACAGCACGCCAAAGCAATTTCAAGGTTTAAGGAGAAAAGATAAAAAGTTAGAAGATCGGAAGTGATCGTTTTCTGGCAGCTTCCCTGAACTGAATGCCAATGAGATAAAATACTTTGCACATCATGGATAAGTTTCCCAAAAAAAAAAAAAAATTGGGGAAAAAACGAATGAATGGGATATTCATTTCTGGAGCTGGTGATCTGATTTATTTGTGGCATATCCTGTAGTGGGCAAGACAGGCAGGCATTGCAGTGGGGAAGGAAATTCAGCACATATCCAAACACTGCCCTTTCTCTGCTCCCAAACTCCCTTTTTACAGGCTATTTTTTAAGAGCAAGTCATGGAAACTCCAAGACCTACAAGGGCCAGCCACGTGGGACATGTGAATGAGGTGGATGAAGATGAGGGTGGAGGGGAATTCTAATAGTGTGGAGAACCTACCAGAAGGGGACAGCCACTGTCCAGCTCCCGCCACTGTTGTCAAGCAAGGCTTTAGACCCACTTGCCAGAAATCTGGCTTTTCAAGAGCTACCAGAATTCTACATTTTCTAAAGGTGAGATATCCTACTTTTAAAATTAGGGGCAACTCATGAGAACTGCAAACATGCAACTGTGAAAGAAAACTCCTTTGAGGCCCACATCTGGATGATGGGATGCCACTTAGTGGACATGGGTTCAATGTTTCGCTCCATCCATTTGTCAGCTATTTGTTGGGGGAGATGCTCAACCTGGGTCCTGAGAGGTGCCAGGATTTGGTCAAGTGGCCAAAGGCAGGGCAAGACTGGCATTCCAGGAAGGGGGCACAGTGTGTGCAAAAGCATTATGCCCTGGAGGAAATAGAAGGTAAGGGAGTGTGGCTGAGGCCTGCAGAGCCGTGTGGATGGGTCCAGGGTCTGGAAACAGGTGGACCATCTCACATAAGCCATTGGAGGATGACAACTCCAGTTTTGCTGTGCAGAGTATCACTGTTTGCAAAGGAACCATTTTAAATTCACTTTTTAATTAGGTTGATTTGACTGACAGTGAAGATTTGGAGCCTGTCCTAAAACATGCAGCCAGACAGGGCTGCCGCAAGCCCTGGTTCTGGAGCAAGAGGACCAAGGTTCAAATTCTGGCTCCCCCACTTAGGAGCCGTGTGACCTACTTACCCACTCTGTGCCTCAGTTTCCTTATTTATAAGATGGGGATAATCATTGCAGATTGGATTTGAGGATGGAGGGAGTGAACTCTATGTAACAAACATAGAATGATGCTTGATACACACTGAGCAACCAGCAAATGCTTCTTCCTCTTTCTATTACATTCTCTCTTTTTCTCCTCACCTAAAGGGGCCAGACACGTCCCATGGTGGCTTGCCCTGTCCTTGGGAAAGTGCAGTCTGTGAATCAGAGGTTTAAAAGCTCTTTTCCAGAGCTGCAGGCTCTGATTTCGTGGCTATGCATCGAGGAAATAAAACCCTGCTCTTCTAAATGGACTGGGAGGAGTAGGAAATTACGACTAAGTCGGTTTGGAGCCTTTGTGTGGGTCTTTCACGAAGAGATCAACCATTAATCATGCACAATTACCCTGACCTTGGGTGAACTACAGTCTGCGGAATATGGAAAATTTCACTCCCAGGGGTCTGGAGATGCAAGACGTCTGCTCACCGTCAGAGCTGAGGTCCAGCATGCTTAGTTTTTAGCCTTAGAGGCTCCCCAGTTCCCAGGAGCTGCTTTCAAACCAAATACCCTTCCCTTTTCTAGGGAAGTGGGCATAGCAGGTAAAAATAAAGGTTATGGAGAACAGGGTCACATTTGTCTCTGCTGTCCAGTAGTCCTGTGTGACTTTGAACAGGGGTTTGATCCTCTCTTGCTGCCTCGGTGTCTCCATCTTTACCTTGGGGCGAACAGTGTCTGCCTCATCAGTTTGCTGTGTGGACTAAGAGATATTAAGACTGGTGTTCATGTGAATATCCTGTTGTGCAGAGGACAGTAGTCACTTGTGCAGCATGGGGTCCAGGTTGCTTAATCTGGGATCTGACACGTAGTCTGTGCTCAACAGATGACTGCTATTTCCCCAGCCCAAGAACTGGCCGCCCAAGGTACCTCCTGTCCCCAGGAACTGGGGCAGAAGCCTCAGGCACCCTCATGATGGAGGGAGGCATTTTGATTCACAGATTTCCTCACTCCCCACCCCATCTCTCATACTCCCCTTCCATTTCTCTTCCCCTCACTTCCTCCCCTCACCTCCCTCTCTTCTTCCCACCATCCTCCCCTCTCTTCCTTTTCCTTCCCTCCCTCCCTTCCTTTTTCTCTTGTTTCCATGATCAGAGGCTTAATGAGGGTGGATCTTCCTTCCTGTCTTACCACGGATGACATACCTTATGGGCATTCCATAGGTTGCATGTCTTTTCTGCTATAGTAATGGTCATTCAACTGATTAATCCACCAAAGCCCTTTCATGTTTCAACTCTTATTCATTTAAAACAGGACAAAAACAAGCCTCCCTTGTCCCCAGCTAAAATATAGTACACACGACCACAGTTGGAAATTGGACCACATGGATTAGTGCTGGGAGTATAATGATCATTAATACTACTGCCCCTAAATTTAACCACCGTCTTCATTTTGCTGAATTTCCTTCCAATATTTTTCTTATGTAGAGGCAGATATTTATATTGTGAAACTAAACTCATACTGAGCGTACATTTGTGTATTCTGCTTTTGCAATAGATGCATTTTCCCATTAAACAACCGAAATTAATCATTTATTTCTTTATTCATTTAATTGACAAGTATTTTTGGAGCATCTGCTGTGTGCTGGTAATTGTCCTGGATACTGGGGACATAGTAGTGAGTAACCTGAACCAAAATACTTACCCTCTTAGATCTTATATTATAGTTTAGGGAAATACTGCACAAACAAAAATGCATGAAATATATAGGTGCTAGATGATAATATTAAGTGCTATGGAGAAAAATAAACAGGAAAAGTGGAAAGTGGGTGTATTTCGATTTCAAATAGAAGAGTTGGAGAAGTTCTTACTGAGAAAATGATATCTGGGCCTAGAACTGAAGGAGCTGAAGGAACGAGCAAGTAGAACATCCAGGCAGAGGAAACCACAAGTGCAAAGGCCCTGGGGTGAGCATGGGAGATGCTTTGAGGAACTTTGTGGAGCCCATTGTGGCTGGAAATAAATGACAAGGGCAGATGAGAGTCAGAAAGATAGCGGGGACTAAATTTTCACAGGCTCATAGGATCTTGTAGGCAAGGGTAAGGACTTTGGCTGTTAGTAAGAGATGACAAGCTACTGGAAAATTTTGATCACAAGTGTGTGGATTGATTTGTGAGTTCGACCTGGCTGTTGTGTGCACTCTAGCCTGTGGAGGATGTAGGTAGAAGTTAGGAAACCAGATTGTTAAAACAAAATTCTTAGTATGAACTTCATTTGTAAGGAAGGTATAATCTTTTCTTGCATGGTTATGCTGTAACTTACGTAGCCATTCTCCTACAGTTGGACATTTGGATGTTTCCGATTTGGTTTCTTACCAACCTTACTTATGATTCCACCTGACTCATTTTCCTTAATGCCATCCCAAACCTAAATTCCATGTTCTCTTTGACCCTATCAGGAAAAAATTATGTCAATTGGACAGTGTTTAGAAACAGGAGAGAGGCCTTTTTCCTGGTAGTGTGGATAGGATCTTAACTGGAGAAATAAGGCTCCCCTGTGCTCATCTTGCTGTGTTTTTCTGTTGTGGACTTTGGGATCTGCAGGGGTGCTGCTGGCAGGAGTGCTGTTGAATCTTACTGCATCTCCTGGGGTCCTCTTTGCCAGTTGATTACGTCCATCTCCCTAGGGCTTCGTGCATCACTGCTAACTGTTCATATCTCCAACCTTCCTTCAGAACCACTGTGGCTAGTGGTGTCTGAGAGTTTTCCGTCCCTTTCATGGCAGCTCCTAGCCAGTGACCAGCTTGAGCTGGGGTACAAAAGGCAAGTCTATTGGTCTCAAGATCTGCAGTGCAATGAACATACCAGAGCTTCTGGTGGGATCAGGATGTGAAACCACATTGTTACTCGGCTTCTTCCCCTTTCCTATCATGCTTCTTCTATTCTGATAGAGGTTTCTCTTAAGAGTTCTCTCAGTAAGTCACTGGCACCTAATCCTTGTCTCAGGCTCTGCTTCTAGAGCATCTGGCCTGAACTAAGACGGGGTTGTGTGCCTATGTATACTCAACCAGCGTAGAGATAAACTACCGTTTTTTGTTTATTTTTACTGATTCTGTTTCCTTGCCTTGTTTCCAACGTACTCCAATGTAACATTGACCTGTGATGTTGATTTCCAACTTTAAATGGCACCCAGAACTATGATATCTTTCATAAATGCAGGAAATGTGTGTTTCAGCATCAGAAAATGTATATTGGAGTCCTGGCTTTCCAGGTATTGTTAACTACATCTAGGCAGTTCTGTAACCTTTTTAAGCCTCAGTTTTCTCAGCTGTGAAATGGAAGGAATATAATGTACATCTTAAGTCAAGCATATGAAAAGCACTTTGCAACTGCAAACAGTTATGATTCACCATAAATATGGCAGTTAACAATCTGAATTTTATCCAGATCCCTGAGGTATGTCTGGTCTTAGAGAGGCTCCTTGGCCCATTTAGCTTCATACATGAATAATCTTTCACCGATTCATAAACTTCACTAAATATTCAGACTTGGGGCCACCTTTATTCAATATACCAGCAGGTGGTAGTGTGGTTATATGTCCTAAACAAGGCAATTTGTCCCCCATCTTTCAAAGCCATTGCAAAGGTTTTGGGATATATCCCATTCCATAGACTCCTACTCCTACTCTCTGTCAAAACACAATGAAGTCGTGTTGAATTCTCCAGTGAAAATTGTGCACTTTGCCATTTTAAAAAATTAATTTGAAGGGTGACTTAGTGAAACTGTTTAAACAAAAGCAGCCATACTTTCATGGAGTGAAACCAATATAGTAGGTGCTCAACAAATGTTAATAGAATCAATCAGTTAACCAGAACAGGATGTCAAATGCCACCTCAATCAACTCACGTGGGTATGAATGAATAATTAAGGGCTGTAATGGCAGAATGCATTTCCTGTGCGTGATGAGCATAGGAAATTCATCTGATATAGACAGGTGCTTTAGCTTTTGGGGAAATTGGACAATGTTGGACAAGCAAAGTAAATGGGACAGAGGTGCTCAATGTAGTGACACTGCCTTAAATCACCCACTTAGCAAGAAGTCTTGAGTAAGTGGTCATTTGCATTGGCTCAGTAAGCCAAGAGGATTCTTTTGGGAGCCCCTGGGGGGCTCTCGCTTTCCCTCCTGGCCACAAGATGATCACTTCCTATCTTCCCAAAGGGGAAAGGATCGTGATAGTTACAATTTTTTTTTTTGGTTGTTGTTGTTGTTTTTAGCAAACTGTAAAATTTCCAAAACCTGCAGACTTTCATTTATATTGCTTCAACCAGGACTATTTCCTTAATTGCAAGGGAGGCTGACAATGTGACTATTTAGCTTTCTAGCCTTGGCAGTGAAAGGTAGCTAGAAAAGAGTAATTTTCAGCTCTCTAGTCAGTAGTCTTGGCCCATTTTCTAGAGCCTGGCCCACTTATGTGGGGACCTGCATCTCGCCTTATAATTTTCACCTGGAATGTCCACGTGTCTGAGAAGACACCACCTAGCTTCTACCACGGGCAGTGGCAGGACAGTAACACCCAGATCCACCCATCCAGGAGACGTCCGAAAACAATAGCTAACATCTGCTAAGGGCTCAGGGCAGGCACTACGCTAGGTAATTCACAATGACCCCTTGCAGTGGTGACTATCGAATCGCTCCCATTTTACAGATGAAGAAACCAAGGCTCAGCATAGTGGTTGAGAGACTTGTTGGCTAAAAAGAAACACAACAGACCCTCCAGAGTTGACCACCTCCCTACCCTGTGACTACCTCCTCAAGTTGACCTAATTTTCTGAGACCAGACATGCACTCATCTTACAGTGGGCCTAGTTCCCTATGTCGACCATCTCTGTATGCTGACCAGTTTGTTACAGTCCCCGGGGTGGTCAACTTGCAGAGGGTCTACTGTATTTTATACTTGAACTTAGGCAATGCAGTGCTCTTAGCTGCTGCAGGCATGTGCTCGGCTGGGTTCATTCGAGGTTGGCCTCCCTTGTCTAGCAAGCAGCCAGTGACTGCTTACCTTCTTAGTCACTGACAGGCCTGGGGTCCCTATACACCCCCCTCCTTCGGGGCCTGTTGATGCTATTCTTCTAGGCCGGCAGTGGATTGACATTTATGAGGATTTTTCCCTTTGAAGCAAGAGTGTTTGCGCATTTCACTTTAAAGCAAGGGAAAAAACAAGAGCTCAAGCAGATAAATAACGGCAGCCTTGGAGAAACAGCGTGACGCCTACGGATGCCGTCCCCACTCTGTCATATCAGGTCATCTGAGATGGAAAGATTTTTATTCGTCTCCTTTCAACTGACTCTCTTTATTAACTCCTTCTCCCCACGTCTGTTTCTTTTACTTACAAAGAAACTGGCTAGTTGCGATTTAATTTTTTTAGCTTTTCTCTTCAATCAATGTTTCCTTCCTTTGACTTATATTTTTCTTAGGGGCTGGGGAACATTCTTTCTAGTTCTCAGGTCATATAGTATTTGCACCGAAGATTTGGAATGAGGCAGTATTTTGGAATATTGGTGCTGCTGGTGTTTAGCTGCTTGATCTTAGTTGAGTGGCAACTTCTCTGGTTCTCAGTTTCCTACTCTGCAAGTTGGGTATTATAATTTCCCAGGATTGCTGGGGGGAGACAATAAGTCACTGTAGAATGGCAAATTTCATAAAGAACAGGAATATGCTGTGTCTGTCCTCTCCAGGTAAACTGAGGAATCTCATTTGTTGCCCCTCAAATTCAGTATGTTCACGTATGTACCATATATTACAATATTGTGTCCTGTCCTGTCCTCTCCATCTACCCATTCATCCATCCATTCATTATCCATCATCTGTCCTTCATCCATCCATCCATCCATCCATTATTCATCTAATCCTTCATTCATCAGTCCATCCAACTATCCGTGCATCTATGTATTTATTTAGGTGGTGTATGTTCAGAATACCCCACTGACTCTCTCCACTGTTGTCACCTGGGAAATTTACACCATTTCCCCCTGGATTTTTCCAATGGCTTCCTGACTAAGCCTTCTTCTCCTATCCATGTTCCCCATCAGCTCTATTTTCAATTAGAGACAAGATTTATATTTTTAAACATAAAATCATGCCACTTACTGCTCCAAAGCTTCCAGGGGTTCCATCTCAGCCACCATAAAAGCCAAGTTTTTATTATGACCTAAAACACAACATCTCATAGTTCATCTCATACTTTTCTCTTTTCCTGCTCCAGCCATACCCAGCACCCTTGTTACTCCTGGAACGCTCCAAGCACGTCACTGTCTTGAGGACTCTGTGCTTGCTGTTTCTTCTATCTGGAATGCTCTTCCACAGATTATAGATTCCTCTCTTCCTTCAGCACTTTGCACAAACATCCCCTGCTCAGTAAGGTCCTCTCTGCTGGTGCTGTTTCATGTTGCCACCCTTTCCAGACCCCGAGATTTCATCTCCCCCTTTTTTGTCTTCTGTATTTTCTCTTTAGCACTTATCACCATTTCTGTATTACATATTTTGTTTTCTGTCTCTTTACTCCACTAGAATATAAACTCCATGATAGCAGAAATTTTTGTCTAGTTTGTCCTTTGCTTTATTTTTTCCTTTGCTTACATTCCTATTCCTAGAAGATGCTTGGCATGCAGTAGGTTATCAAAAATTGTTGAATGAACGTGTCTGTGTCTGGATGAGTGCATGTGTGTGTGTGTTGAACAGCCTCTACCATACAATGCTGAAAGAGAGAACTAATTCTCCAAGCAGTTTTACATGTAATACGCGCCAGAAGTCTTTACAAGATGTAAAGAGATAGTAGTTTTTCAAATGTTTCCTAAGAAAAATTTCTTAGGAAAATGTAAAGAGATAGTAGTTTTTCAAATGTTTCCTAAGAAAAACTTCATGGATGCATCTAATAATTTAACTCTAGAGATGTTCATCCATGGATTATTTACCATGATTGAAAAAACAACATCTAGAGAACAGATTGCAGAATGGTTAAATGCACTGAAGGGTTCTACGTGTAGGCATTACTGGGATGCTGTAGAGCAGGTGTCCTCAAACTTTTTAAACAGGGGGCCAATTCACTGTCCCTCAGACTGTGGGAGGGCCAGACTATAGTTTAAAAAAAAAAAAAACTATGGGGCGGCGCCTGTGGCTCAAGGAGTAGGGTGCCTGTCCCATATGCCGGAGGTGGCGGGTTCAAACCTAGCCCGGGCCAAAAACAAACAAACAAACAACAAAAAAAAACTATGAACAAATTCCCATGTACACTGCACATATCTTATTTTGAAGTAAAAAAACAAAATGGGAACAAATACAATCACACCGCCTCATGTGGCCCATGGGCCGCAGTTTGAGGATCCCCGCTATAGAGGTCTACGAAGGGACATAAAATGTCCCCACCGGGTGAAAACGCACATACGTACATGGAAAGACACTCTTATGGTTTGAATGTTCTTTCCACAACTGATACTGGAATTTAATTGTCAATGTAAGGGTATTGGGAGGTGGGGCCTTTAAGAGGTGATCAGGTATGAGGGTTCCACCTTCCTGAATGAACAATTATGTCATGGAGTAGTGGGTTAGTTATTACAGGAATAAGCTCCTGATGAAAGAACTAGCTTAGTCCCATTTGCTCTCTGTATCGAGCAAGCACTCCTTCTGCATGTGGTACCGTCCACGTGTTACGACACAGTGAGAAGGCCCTCTCTGATGTTTCCCTTGCCCTTGGACTTCCCAGCCTTCAGAACTAAGAGCCAACTGAAATCCTGCTATTTATAAATTATCCAGTCTCAGGTATTCTGTTATAGCAACACAAACAGATGCTGATGACTATTTAGAACACAAGACAAAATGTCAGCAGTGGTCCATATTAGGGAACATGTGTAATTTTTAGATCGTTTTATAATTTTTCTGCAATAAACTCTAAACAGACTTTATTTTAATTAAAAAAAAAAAAAAAACTTTTCCAAAAGAAAGATTAGGATCACCCTGCACTTACATGTTGAGAAAAACCTAATTGGAATAGACAGGGAAGGCCAAAGAATTTGCATTTGACAAGCTTCCCAGCCTACCTACTGACCCGGTGTTTGTTCTTCCTACCTGTTCACACCCATGGCTTCAGAAGTTAAAATGAAGTAGATAGTGAGGATAATTTATGTAGTTCACTCACTCAGGCAAAGCGACTCTGGGGTAGAGGGCAGGGGGATAAAATGTCCACTCTGCTTATGCTTGCCTGGTTGTAAATAACACAAGTTGAGGGTTTCCGTGGGCATAGTTCACCCCACGGTCATTTCTGTCTTCTGTCCTAGGCTGGTGCAGGCTTCAAAGAGACTCTGAGATAGTGAGTGGTGGATAAAGCCACTGCTGCTGCTTACCCTTTCAAGTGCTCTGAGTCCCTACAAACTTTCCTTTTTAACTTCTGAGATTGGAGATGAACAGTGGTGTGGATTAACGGTCAGCCATTTTTGTGTGTGTGTGTTTTTTGGCCAGGGCTGGATTTGAACCCGCCACCTACGGCATATGGGACCGGCGCCCTTCTCCTTGAGCCACAGGCGCCGCCCCGGTCAGCCATTTTTTTTCCTTTTGCAAAGGGCCAGACAGTAAATATTTTAGGCTTTGAAGATCATAAGATCTCTAAGACAAATACTCAGCTTTGTGATTATAGCACAAAAGCAGTCGTACGTAATATGAAAATGAACGGACATAGCTGAGTTCCAATGAAATTTTACGTATGAACAATGATATTTGAATTTTGCGTAATTTTACTATATCACAAAATATTCTTCTTTTGATTCCTTCCTCCTCAACTATTTAAAAATTTAAACCAATCTTACCTTGTAGGTATATGAAAGTAAGTTTGGGCTGAACTTGGCCCCTATGGCTGTAGTTTGCTGACCTCTGCTGTAAGGAATGGAATAGAGATTTATACCATTGGAATTATTATTTTTAATGATGTGGAAATATTGATTTTTTAACTTAAACTAAGTAAGTATATGCTTTTTGTCACACAGAGTACCAAATGTCATGAAAAGAGTATATTTTTCTGATGCACAATATGTAATTTTTAAACTGGCTCAGATATCATGTCAGATCAATTGATAACTGCAATATATAAAACATATGAAACTAATTCCAGGAAATACCTTATATTTATGTCCTTGGGTCTAAATTTCTGAGCTCTCTGTGTTTAGGGATGGAATTTGGTTTATTCAAAGAGTAGCAGGTTATATATCTTGATGGCTACATTAGCTCAGCATTTCGTTTCCTTTCTGGGGCAGGTGAGCCTTACAGACTGTTTTAGTTTGCAGCAATTACATTTGCTTATCGCTATGAAATAGAATTTCATTTGAAGCCAGTTATTAATGTCTAAAATGCACTTCCAGGAAATCATTTTGAACATTTTATTTATTAAAAAGAACTCAATGTTTGTTCAAAGGCATTGATGTAATTTACAAAGTTCGATATTTGATATTTTATGGGGCTGTATAAAAATGCCATTTTATGTGAACCTTTGCTTTAATGGTACTGTGGCAAGTTTGATGTCAGAATAAGGTGCTATTTTCCATTCGTATTTAACGGCACGAATCAGTAAGTTTGTTAAAGAAATCAACAAACAAATAAAAAAATCTTATACTTTCCCAGACCAGGCTATGGATTTGTGAATTTATTTTCATGAAACATTTTTAAAAGAGGTATAAAAGAAGCCACTGTAGTTATACACTTATAATGGTTCACTTTTGCGGAAAAGAAGAAATTTTGGAATTCAGTTAAATCTGGGAAATCTGGGACAAAAACTGCTGTACCAGGCTTTGTCTGTACTCGGCCAGTACCCTCTCAGTACTCTCTGTCTGAACACACACCTATGGCCCTGACTGAAAGTATCTGAGACTCTCCACCTGAGGGCTTTCTCTTGGCTGCAGTGAGGGACAAGATAGAAATTCTGGGGCATTAACCCCCCAGCAGCAGTCCTCTCCTCTGTCAATGATGGATGGGTGTTGGGGAATAAATACCTTCTTCACCCCTTAGGGGACATAACTCTGAAGTATGTTCTGTATGGCCTTCCAGAGTGTTCTGCAGGATTGAGTTCCTCGTTGGTGGTCACTGTAGGAACCCGCTTCACAAAGCAGTGCACCAGCTCCCTACCTCTGTGTAACAAGTTATCCTAAAACTTAGTGACTTAAAGCAATAAATATTCATATTTTATGGTGGGGCAGGATTTCAGGTGTTTCTTGGTTGGGGTGGATCTGGCTCAGATTTTCTCATGAGGTTGCAGATGAGATGTTGGCCAGGGCTGTTGTCTTATCTAAAGGCTTGACTGGGGCGGGAGTGTCTGTTTCACAGCTTACTCACTTCCGTGACCATTGGCAGGAAGCCTCAATTGCATACTACATGGGCCTCTTTATAGGGCTACTTGGTCCCCTGGCCCAAGAGACAAAGAATATGATGGAAACTGAAGTGTCTCTGTCCCAGAAATCACACACTGTCTCTTCTGCTTTATTATGTTGTATTTATTACTAGCAAGTCCCCAAGTCTGGCCCAAATTCAAAGGAAAAAGAATATGGATTCGCTATATGTACCTTAAATTTGTTTCTTTCTTTTTGCTCCCAGGTCTACACTTCCTTACTGGTTCCCAAGATCACTTCCCAGATAAACTGTCCTGATCTCAGAGTTTGCTTTGGTGAAATCTAACCTTAGACAGCTGACACCACCACCAACAGCAGCAGCAAACAAAACTACAATTTTTTTTATTATTATTAAATCATAGCTGTGTACATTAATGTGATCATGGGGCACCATACACTGGTTTCATGGAACGTTCGACACATTTTCATCACACTGGTTAACATAGCCTTCCAGGCACCCTCTCCGTTATTGTGCTAAGACATTTACATTCCACACTTACTAAGTTTCACATGTACCCTTGCAAGATGCACCGCAGGTGTAATCCCACCAATCCCCCTCCCTCTGCCTATTTGTTGAGTACTTATTATGTTCCCAGTACGAAATAAGTTGCCTTTTAAAAACTTTATTAATTTTTCACAATAATAAAGTATTTTTGTTCTATTTTGTAAATTAAATTCAAAAAAGTGGAATTACCTTGAGTAATACGTTACCTTGAGTGGCACTCATTTGGCAAGTGTCAAAGCCTGCCCTTTACTCGGTTGTTCAATTAACTTTCAGTTACTGTTCTAGGTACTACAGATACAATAGTGAATTATTGTGGATAAAATATGTTATACAAATATTGTTTCTGTTTTCAGGTGCTAACAGTCTAGAAAGAGAGACAATAAGAGTTATCGAACAAATAAACATTACACTACAAATGGCAACAAGTGCTATTATGAAAGGAATGGGCTAAGTCTATAAGAGCAATTAAGTGGCAGGTCTATTTTAGCGAGAAGGTCCAGGAGGTCTTCCTGGAGGTGGAGCTAGTTATTCTGATGCCTGAAGGATGGCAATGTGCCACCATTTCAAGAGCAGCAAGAAAAGCATTCCAGGAAGAAAAAAAATCACATGTTTTATTAAAACTAAACTCTAGGGCTTCCCATGCAATTCAACTAAGGACTGCAAGTTCATGGGAGATCCTTAGGAGAAGCTGGAAGCCAAAGGCAATCTCTGAGGCTGGCTTGAGGTGGTTCTTCCCACACCTCATCACCCAACTCTTTACCTGACCAAGAAAGGATACCTCTGAGGCAGAGGAGAATTGGGGGGTGGGATTATGAGCCACTCTGAGGGTAGAAGGTACCTTCCAGGAGAAAAGAGCTATTCCCTTTTATAGGAGTTGAAGTGTCTTGCAAAGGATGGAATAGTGAATATGAAGAGCCTGCTGTGTACCAGGAGTTCTGCTAGGGACTGTCACATACTCTAGATCAGCAGTTCTCAATCTGTGGGTCACGACCCCCAGATCTTTCACAGGGGTCGCCTAAGAGCATCAGAAAACACATTACAATTCATAATAGTAGCAAAATTACAGTTATGAAGTAGTAACAAAAATAATTTTATGGTTGGGGGTCACCACAACATGAAGAACTGTATTAAAGGGTCACGGCATTAGGAAGGTTGAGAACCACTGGTCTAGATCATCTTTGTAACTGCCCCTTGAGGAAGGTCCTATGAACTTCTCTTTTCAAGCAATGAAATGGCAGCTCAGAGAGCTGATGCCACTTACCTGAGATTAAGGAGGCAAGCTAACTAACTCTGAAGCACCTGCCGTTTCTGCTGTGTGGCCCGGTGCTCTTCCTAGAACAGGACAACAGCTGTCCACGGACACTAATAATTTGTCCTTCCTCCCAGGCTGGGACATTTTTTGTCCTCACTATTAGTAAGGGTAGAGCAGTTGCTAAAGAAAACCTCCAAAATGTCTGTGGCTTAATGCAAAGCAATTTTGTTTCTTGCTCATTTCAGTGCAGGTTGGTGACGAAGCCCTGCACTGTGCTGTTAGTCAGGGGCCCGGGTGCCTTCCGTGATTGGCTCTGCTGCCTTTTATTCCTTAGTAACTTCTCCATCCAGATAGCAATAGGGGGATGAGGAAAGAACATGGGGATCCTGGGAAGAGGATTTGTTAGGCAGCCAGGCTTGGCAGTGGCTTACCCACTTTTGCTCAGGTTCATTGGTCAGAATCCAGTCCCACGCCCCCACCTAACTGCTAAAAAGCCTGGGAAATGTGATCTTGTTGGGTGCCCAGGAGGAAGAGCTAAGTGGGTTTTGGGGGATTAGCCATCCAGGCTCTGTTACATATTCTAACCAGCACGAAAGAAATGGCGGTAAGTAAAAGTAGCCTTTCCTGAGCGCCTGCTGACACAGGTCAAGTGTTTTCCTGTGATCTGCCTTATTTCAGCCTGACAACATTCTAAGACCATACCGGGAGCAAAGGCAGATGGCATTGACTATAGTAACTGAATGCTCACAGCAGCCCCCTTAAGGGGTGTTATTATTATCTGTATTTTGGAGATGTGGAAACTGAATCCTAGAGAGAGCTGGTCGCTTGCGCGAGTCACACAGCTGAACAGTGGTAGAGCTGGGATTTGAACTCAAATCTGGTGTCTCTCTAAGCTGAGCATAGAGTGAGTGAGAATCCAAGGGGAGGGCGGGCCTTGTTTTGATACTTCTTGGGAGGAATGAATATAACTGTGCTGTCTCGTGTGATAAAAATCTCCAAGCTGCTGCTGGAACTCCAGAAGGCTCTTCCCAGACCCCGCCCCCTTCCTCTTCCTAATGAGCAGAGAGACGCCATCCAGGCGGCGGCAGCCAATGGACAATTAGTGGAGAAGGCTGTTGCACGCGGGCTCAGCCCAGCATCAGGGCCCTAAGTGTCTGCTTATTAAATCACAGCTCTCCTGGAGCCAGCAGCCGCTCTGCCCCCCTCAGTCCCCCTGGGACGCCACACACAGCTCTTCTAGAGGTAGCCCCCTGGGAGGCAGCTCAGCTCAAAGGATCCAGGGAAAACACAACCAGAGAAAGACAGGAAGACATTCTGGCCCAGCACAAAGGCTCAGGCGTCAGCAGGACATGGGTGGGCACATTCCTCTGTACAGAACAAAGGGGAATCACCAAGCACCTTCTGTGTTGGGTGTGAGGCCAAGCCCCTCACCTCTTTGTGCCTCAGTTTCCTCCTCTGTACAATGGGGATGTTCCCAGGATCTGACCCACCAGGATTAATTGAAATAATGTGCACAAAGCACTTGGCCTGGAGCTAAGGACCTACCAATGCAGCAACTACTTAATAAAATGCAGATTCCTGGGCCTGCCCTCCCACTTGGAGCCTGGAGCCATGGAATATGCATTTTATCATATTATAGATTCTACAAGTGGATCAGATGTACAGTAAAGGTGGAAAATTAAGGCTTGTAAACAAGTCAGCGACTGTTTTTCTAAACAGATAGTATTTTCAGTTTTGCTGGTCACAGGGTCCCAACTTCTCAACTGTACTGTTACAATATGAAAGTACCCAGGCTGCTTGAATGGGCCGGGCTGTGTTCCAGTAAAGCTTTAGTCAGGAACACTGAATTTTAAATCTCAGTTTGTTTAGTGGTGCCTTGAAATAGGTTGGGTTTTGTTTTTCCAGTTTGTGTCTCAACCATTTAAAATATCCAAATTATTTATACCTCACAGGTCATATAACAATAAGGAGTATGTCAGATTGGGCCCCAGCACTGTGGTTTGCAAACCCCTGCTTAAAAACGGTGCTGTTGCTCAGAAACGGCAGAATGGGAGGCTCCGGTGCCGCTTTACATTTTCTAGTAGCTACATTTAAAAATGAAGTTTTAAAGATGAATGGCCAGAAGCACATGAAAAAAATACTCATTGTCCCTAATCAATGCAAATCAAAACCACTTTGAGATATCACCTCGCCCCAGTGAGAATGGCCCACATCACAAGGCCAAATCTGCAGATGTTGGCGTGGGTATGGAAGAGGGCGGAACACTTATGCACTGTGAGTGAGATTGCAGACTGGTATAGACTTTTTGGAAAGAAGTATGGAGAATCCTCAAAAAGCCAAAAGTAGACCTTCCATTTGATCCTACAATCCTATTACTAGGCATCTACTCAGAAGAAGGAAAAAAATCCGTTTATCATAAGGACATTTGCCCTCCAATGTTAGCAGTTCAATTTATAATCACCAAGTTGTGGAAACAACCCAAGTGTCCATTAACCCATTACTAGATTAATAAACAGTGGCATATACATATCATGGAATACTATTGAGCCATAAAAAAGATGGATACTTACTTTGCATCTATTGCATTTACTTGGATGGATTTGGAGAACATTCTCCTAAGTAAAGTATCTCAAGAATGGAAAAGCAAGCATCCCATGTACTCAGCACTAAGCTGAAACTAGCAGATGAACAGCCACAGATCCATGAAAGAGAAAAACAATTAAATTCAAGAAGGGGGTGGGGCAGAGGGTTCAGTAAGTTCCCACCTAACGGGTACAACATAGGGGTACATGGCACACCTCCTGGGTGAAGGACTCAGCAGCAAGGACTTGACCTTACAAATGGAAACAATGTAACTTAATTGGATGGACCCTCATATTAACTTGAAAAAAAATTAAAACAGCTGGTTGAGTAGCAGGGTGGGGCCCGGTGTCTGTACTAATCCACCATGCTCTGTTGCCTGCTTGGGAAACAGGGGATCCACAAGGCAATCAGAGTGGCCCTTTAGGAAACAACTACTCCATCGTGGACCTCACACTGTACCTTTATCAACCAGAACGGCAGAAATTTCAGGCCCATCTTTGATCACCTGGATGGTAATGGCTCTGTCCTTTCAATATCACACCTTCTGGATCCCTGAAGGCCTCCCAGAACCTCGTCACACACCTCATCTGTCATCAGTAAAGCCGCGCCTCTTTGTGAAGGTATCCTTGGCTCTGTTTCTTTCACTGGAATCTGGTTCTGTCCTTTGAACCCTGCTTCCTCTGCCCCTGTCAAAGGATGGTGGCTTTCTCTCCCTTGCCCCGCTCACAGCTGGCATATAACTGTCCCTGCCTGTTCCTGAAATTTCCCCCTTAAATCCCACGTGTGGGCCTCTTCATGTCCCTTCTTGTTGCCACTTTCATGGGTCCCTTCCCTTCCTGGGCCCCTCCTCTTCCTGCCAGGAATCCTCTTCCTCATCTGCACTTACTTCACCATCCCTTCTCTCCAGCCCTTTGTCAGGTCAGTAGCCACCATGCCCCAATCCCCACTGCTCAGCTCCTGGGCTTTCTCTTTTCCGAGGACCTCGTCCCCCAGCCTGTTCCCACCACTGCCAGCCCCTGCCCCCACAACCAAATCTTTCACTTCCGGAGACCACAACTCCCATGGTCTCAGTGTCTGACTCCTGCCATCTTTCCAGCCCCTCTGCAATGCCACCTCCCTACAGGGGATGCCAGCCTCTCAACTTCTCCCTGTCCTTCTCTTCCTCACCTCCCACCTGCATCACTGAGTATCTGAGAGCCGGCAGTGTAAGCGTGGGGCTTGAACTTGCTGTGTGTGTCCTCCCTGCCTCCCTTAGAGGTTCCTGGAGAAAACCTCCTCCACTCCCTCCTCTGCCCTTCTCTGGGGATGCACGTAGCTGGGGACCCACCCACCGTGATGGGGAGCGTACTGTTGCAACTCGGCTAGGCCATAGCACCCACACGTGCAGCCACACCCTGACTAGTGCTGCTGTGAGGCGTACTGAAAAGTGACAGTCAGTCAACTTGAAGGTCCGAAGCTTATTGATCCTCTATAAGCTGAGTGGGCCACATCTAACCAGTTGAAGATCTTAGGAGCAAAAACTCCTGGGGAAGAAGAAATGCTGCCTCAGGACCACAGTGGGAGCTCCTGCTGGAGTTCCAGCCCGCCCTGGGTGTTGTGGAGTTTGCCAGTCCCCACAATTGGTGAATCAAATTCTTAAGATAATCCTCATCTTGGCTTTCTGTCACTGGGGGATTCTGACGGACACATCAGCTCATTCTTACTTTAAATTCACCGACTTCCTATCGAGCTGCTGGTGCAGCTCAGAGCTGTTGCTGCCTTCTCTGTTCCTCCACTTTCTCACTGCTTCTCACCTTCTTCAGCCCCCACATCCCTTCTCCATCCTGCCCTGACCACCTTACCAAAGAAGCTCCCAGACTCCAGCAAGGACAGTATCCTCCTAACCCTGCTTTGCTAGTCTCCCCTACCAGCCTCGCTGACCATCCTGGTTACTGACGTGTGTGTGTGTGTGTGTGTCTTCCTACAAAGCTCCAAGAGGGCAGGGTCTTGGCTTCTTCTGGAAGTCACGCAGAGCACCAGCACATAGTAGGTACTCAGCAAATAACTTTTGGCTGAAGTGCTGCATGCATTAGCTCACTGAAACTTTCTATTCTCCCCTATTCTCCCCCTGAGGTGGGCACTCCTGTGAAATCCCATTTTATAGACGAGGAAACTGAGGTTCAGAGATTTAAGTTATGTGTCCGCGTCTGCAGGGGGAAGGGTGGCAGAGCAGGATGTGAACTCAGATCTATCTGTCTGCTGGCTGAACACTGCGGTCAATCACACGGTGTTAGCCCAGCAGGCTCGCTGAGTGAGGATGGTGGGAAACAGTTGCCCACCCCAGCAGGGGTGAAGCAGCTGCTACACTGGACTGGCAGCTGGGGCTGCAGGCAAACACTGCCGGTCATGGCTGTGCAACCTTGGCCAAGTACTTGCTTTGTTAAGCCTCGGTTTTTCTGTCTGTGTCATGGTGAGAGCATCATAGCAACTATGCAAATTTCTACTTTACTAAGTCTGCTGAAACCAGCTGTGTTCGTCAAAGCCACATTCCAGACTCTTCTCCCCAGACTACCTTTCCTCCTTCCGCGTAAGCCCTACGCCCGGCCCTCTCAGGACAGTGGACTTCCTCACTCTGGGTCCTCCCTAAGGCCCAGCTAACAGGTGAGAGTGGGAAATTACTTCCTGTATTCCCAGGAATTCCTGCCTTCACCTGCCACCTCCTGGATGTCAAGTTCTAAACCCTTCCAAATCTTTTGTCAAGCCCATCCACACTCCCTGCAGGCCAGGCCCTATCTACCAAGTGCCCTGCTAACTAAACATGTAGATCTGGCTCTGTCACATGCTAGCTGACTGTGTGACCACATACAGCCTCTTCCCTGCTTAAAACCCATCCATTAACTGTGGACACAGTGCTCAGCTGGTGGTGTTGGTGTGAGCACTGGAAAGAAGTGCACAAGTGTGGACCAGGCACCGTCCAGGGCACATAGCAAAGACTTGTGTCCAGACTCAGGTGCTTTCTCTTTAAGCCTTACACATGGCTGTGCAACCTTGGCCAAGAACTTGCTTTGCTAAGCCTCGGTTTTCCTGTCACCACAACTCTTTCATCCTTTCTTGGGTTTGAACTCTAGTTCTGCCTTCTGCTAGCCCTGTGGCCTTGGGCAGACAGCATGATCTCTCTGAGCTTGTTTTCCCTTCTGTCAACTGTAGGTAAAAGTATCACTTCCCTTACTAGGTGTGGAGGATATTTGAGGGAGTGCCTGTGGCAGAGAGGGCTGTAGGGCGCATTATAGCCTCGTTCTTTTCCTCTTTTCAGGGGCACATGTAGAACTACATTTCCCGACTTTTCTTGTGGTTAGGCAAGGCTTCTGTGATAGAGTTCTGGCCAATGGATGATGGGAATGCCCTCTTTAAAAACTCCTATGCAATCCTCTGAACCCTTTCGTCCCTCATCTATCAACTAGATGCAAATATCTAGGGATTCTTGGACTCTAGAGCCTTGATTCTCAAAGTATGGTACCTGAAGCTGCAGCATTAGCATCTCCTGGGTGCTTGTCAGAAATGCAAAGTCCAAGGGCTCACCCGTGAACTACTGAAACTGGGGGTGTTGGGGCTAACTATGTTTTCAGTAAGCCCTCAGGGGATGTATGCTGGAGTTTGAGAACCACTGTGCTTGAGGAGGCAAAGACACAAGTGAGAAGGAGTCAGTGTCTGTGAGGAAACAGAGCACACTGCTGCTGACACACACTGAGTTTGGGGGACATGCTTGTTATGACAGCTAGCCTATCCTGACTACACAGTATTTAAAGTAACTGGCATGGAATTGGTTCTGCAAAGTTGCAGCCTATGAATACCGGGGTCACCACAACTCTTTCATCCTTTCTCAAGTTTCACGTGGGATTTGGAGGTGTCATTCAGGGGCTAGAGTGTGAAAGCAAGGACGAGGCAAGAGCCATCCACCAGGAGCACTGGTAGCACTTACATTTGAGAAATGAACCTCTGTCTACCCTGTAGTGGCTGTGGGTGGGTGTGGAGGCCTGTTGCCCAGAGTGAGTGACCTCCCCAGGCAAGGTGGCAGGAAGCCGGAGACAGGCTTCAGCCCAGCATCCTCCAATTAGCTGCCATCCCTGACCCCATCAGGGCTGGAGGAAGTGCTGGTGCTTTCCAGCACTCGGGCCCACCTGCCTGGAGGGCTGGCGGGCTCAGCAGCTGGGGTGGCAACACCTGAAGGTCCCAGACTAACAGAGCCCCACTTATTCTAGAGATCTGCAAAGGGTTAGTGGATGGTGGGGGAGCGGGCGGCAGGGAGGAAGTGTCAGGGAGCAATGACATGAGGCCAGGCTGACCTCTTGGCCCAGCCTTGGGGGTAGACAGGCCACGTGTGACCAGGCCAGATCTCTTTTTCTTTTTTTTGGAGCTCTGGGGAAGCAGTTGGAAAAACCCTTCTCAGGAGCTCCAGCTTGTCTGCGTAGCTGGAAGGAAAGAAGCAGTTCGCTGTGGCTACCTTTTACTTGGGTGGAGGAGGCTTAGATAGCATCTGCAGTTAGCCACAGCACTCAAAGCCACCGGGACCCCAGGGACCAACCCAGCTGGGTATAAGCCCCACTCCTGAGCAGCATTGTGGATGGCGTTTATTGATTGCACACTGACGCCTGGAATGATGGCATGGGGATCATTTCATTGAAGACTCAGGACACCACTTGCCCTATTTTATGGATGAGGATATGGACTCACAGTGACACAGTGAGGACTAGTCACTTGCCCAGGTTCATACCTGGGCGAAACGGTGAGGTTGGCGTTTAAGCTACATTGGTTAACTCTGAGGGCCCCATTTCTTTTTTAATTGTGGTTAAATGTACATGCCATAAAATTACCTAATTTAGCTATTTTTTTTAAATTGTTAAATCATAGCTGTGTACATCAGTGCAATCAAGGGGTACAATGTGCTGGTTTCATATACAATCTGAAATATTCTCATCAAACTGTTCAAGGTAGCCTTCATGGCATTTTCTTAGTTATTGTATGTAGACATTTGTATTCTGCATTTAGTAAGTTTCGCCTGTACCCATTCTAAGATGCACCGTAGGAGTGGCCCCACCCATCACCCTCCCTCCACCCTAAGCACACAATTCAGAGGCATTATGTGCATTTGCACTGTTGTGTAACCATCACCACCATCCGTCTCTGGAAAGTTTCACCACCCCAAGTTGAAACTCTATCCCATAAATGCTAAGTCCTCATTCTCTCCTCCCCTCAGCTCTTGGCAACCACCATTCTGCTTTCTATGTGTTTGAACTTGACTATATTGCATACTTCATACGAGTGGAATCATAAAGTATTTGTCCTTCTGTGACTGGCTGATTTCACTGAGCATGAAGATCCATCCATTTGTAACATGTATTGGAATTTTCTTCTTTTTTAAGGCTGAATAATATTCCATTGCATAGCTACACCACATTTGTTTATCTATTCATCAATTGATGGACATGTGAGTTGTTTCCACCTTTTGGTGCATAATGATGCCAGGAACACTGGTTCCTATCTATTCAAATCCCTGCTTTTCACTCTTTTGGGTATTTCTAGAAATGTACTTATTGGGCCAAATGGTAATTCAGTTTAAGTTTTTGGTTTTTTAAAAAATTTATTTCTATGTTTCAGGCTAGAGTGCAGTGGTATGATCGTACCTTACTGTGATCTCAAACTCCTGGGCTCAAGTGATCCTCCTGCCTCAGCCTCCCTAGTCTGGCTAGTTTCAAAATTTTTTTTTAAAATTTTTTGTAAAGATAGGTTCTCACTCTTGTTTAAGTTTTCAAGAATCCTCCATCCTAGTTTCCTCCATGACTGCAGCAATTTTCATTCCTATCAGCAGTGCACAAGGACATGCCCCACTCTTGAGGACGGTTCTATATGGCCTGAGTGGCCTGCATTGGTCCTTTGATTGAAGAGAAGCAAAGACTGAAAAACCATCCATACATCTAGGGGGCTAATGTCCTGGCAAGAATATCATCTTTATAACACAATGTGTGGCAAGTTCTCAGGTGTGGGAGGCAGGCCATTTAGCATTGTTATCAGTTTTACAGAGGAAGATGGTGATGCAGAAGAATGATGCCTGTGTCCCAAGGTTATTACTCTTTGTATTCTATGTTTGGGCCAGTGGTAGTCCTCAATAAGCATCTCAGTGAGCCCCTGTTGGAGACAGGCAGGCCCATTGCTGGGAAACCCAGGGATGCTAGGATAGCCCACCTGGATATGAAGACGTCCCATCAGCAGTGTCTTTGTGCCAAAGACACTGCTACCCAACCTTCTCTCACCTTCTGTCCTTCCACGGAGGGTCTGATGACCCTCCCAGCCAGCTCGGGATTCCTGTCTATTTTCCTTCTCCTAGGTATTATTATCTAATAAAATCCCTGAATGGTTGATCCTGTCTTGGTTTACTTCTTGGAGAATTCAGACTTGTGGAGGTCCAGTTGGTTCTGTAGGAGGAAACTCAGGCCCTACAGAAAGATCACCCAAGGTCAGTGGGGAAAACAGTTAGCAAAGCTGGACTCTTAGTCTCCTTACTCACTCACTCAGATAAAGCCCAGAGCTTTATCTGGCACCCGGCTGGGGTGGAGTTTCAGGATGACAGAGAACCCAGAGGGGAGACTGGTGAGCCAGCCGGGAAGACAGTCTGGGAGAAATGCATTCCAGATTGAAGGAAGGGCTGGTGCAGAGTCCCAGGGCAGAAGCAAGCCTGTGATGAATGGGAGGCAGGGTGGCAAACGGGCCGTGCAGGCAGAGAGGACAGGGCTGCCTCCCAAGGGCCAGGCAGGAGTAGGGATTCAGTTCTAAATGGGGTGGGGGATCATTTGAATGTCCTAAGCTGAGGGGTGCTTTGATTAGACCTGTATTTTGAAGCCACTCTTGTTGGCATGGGCAGATGGAACTGCACCTGTTATGGGCCCGGCGCTCGGTTTTAGTTAAAGGACCTGGGACATGGTCAGGAGGGAGCTGCAGGGGTCCAGGTGGAAGTGAAGGCTTTGGCTTTGGAGAGAGTGAGTTGAGGTGGCCAGATGAGCAGAGTGAATCCTGGGAAGTCAGTGCACATGACTGGATGAGAGAAGCAGTGATAGGAGGGGGAGGACAAATAAAGAATTTGGGAGTTTCACGTTTCTCAGGAGCTTGCATATTCACCCGAGAAGCAGTTATTGAACCTTTACACCTCCTGAAACCCTGTGGGGTGCTGATATAGATAGGGCTCTTCTTTCCAAAAGTTGTATAGTTTGACACAGAAACTAGGAAAGTGGGCAAAACCAGTGCACAAGTTCTAGTTAATAAGTTTTAGGAAAATGTCCTGAAGGCTATTTTTGTTTCATTTTTAAAAAGCTGTTTCTGTGCTTGTAGTTAAAATGTCTGTGCCTAAGATTGCTCCTATACTTGCTGTGTGACCTTGCCCAAGTCACTACATCTCTCTGAGCTCCAATTTTCTCATCTGTAACCGGAGGCGGTAACAACTTCTTTGTGGAAGATTCAGATGTGTGCCCCATGTTGGAACAGGTATCCAGGCACTTAAAAATATATACAAAATTATACATATGTTTATACATTTATAATATTTGTATATTATTTATAATGTATATAAATGTATTTTAGAGACAAAATAGAATATAACCAGCCTTGGGATTTCATAGATGTTATTGCTCAAAGTGAAGCTAAGGGAAAAAGATAGTAATATTTCGGGTGATAAGTGAACACTGTGAAAATGAGTCAAGGTCGTAGATGCACCCAGACAGAGGGTGAAAAAGTGTTCCACAGCTTCGGTGCTCAGCGGGGCTACAGAAATGCTGGCTGAGTGGACGTCTTTGGAGACAGTGGTAGAAAGAGGAGCTCTGGCTGCTGTTCAGCCCCTTCCCCTCCCCTCCGTCCAGCTGTTTATAAGTTTATAAAGACTATTCTGCCCCATCAGGGTTCTGGGCAGGTCCCTGAAGAAGATTAAACAAGATAAATATTTTATGGCCCTTGACTGACAACTGCCGAGGACCTGTTGTGGGTCTGGCGCCCACATCTAGTTAAGAAAGGGGGGCAGGCGGAGAGGAGGGGGAGGAAGAGCCCATAGACCGAGCCATTGATCCGCTGGGTCCAATCTGCGCTGATGAAACGCTCTGCTCCCAGCTCCAAGCCAGAGGCAGCAAGTAATGGGCTTTAAGAGGCCCGGGGCTGGTGGTGGCCCGGCCACCCAGCCCCCTCGGGGCCTACAGAGGCACCACCAAGCCCCCAAAGACCCATTTCTCTGTCTCCAGCTGTGGCCCCTCTGTCCTCATGGTGCCAGCCCAGTCCTTTTAACAAGCTGAAGTCAGTGTTTCCGACGCCTCCAACTCATTACCCCATTAAGGCCTGACGCCAAGCTCCCTCCACCAAGGGACCTGGACAACAGGGTGGCAAGGCGCCTGTCGGTCGGCCTGGGGGCTCTGAGGAGGTGGGGGGGAGACAAAGACCCCAGGTAGCCTCAGAGTGATCCCATGGAGACAGCTGTGTCACCATGGAATCCTCCCTTCCATCTGCTCCTCGGACACCGAAACTAGGAAGAGAAGCAGTTCTGCTGGTGAGGCTGAGATGCAGATTTATGGCCTGTCTTACCCCAGCTGTTCCTCCATTCGAGCTGCAGAGGCCACTTAACCCCACTTCTCAACAAAGGTGATTTGTATAGAGAATGCCTCCCAGTATCTTACTCTGGCAGAGACAAAAAGAATCTGTTTGGGTATTCCAGGTTTAAAAATTATTCAACAACAATAAATAACAAGCAAGCTGAGGCATTATAGCTTTGATGGTTAAGAGTGTGACCATGTCTGCTATTAACGATTTACCACAAACTTAGTGGCTTAAAACAACATGTGTTGTTTATGGTACAGTTCTGCAGGATAGAAGTCCAAAATGGGTTTCAGAGGACTAACATCTTGGTGTCACCAGGGACATGTTTCTTCTGGAAACTCTAGGAAACAATGTATTTCTTGCCTTTTCTGGTTTCTAGCAGCTGCCTGCTTGTTTTGGCTTGTGGCTCCTTTTTCTGGCTTTTTCTTTGAGGCCAGCAACATAGCACCTTCTAGTTTCTCTCTGTGCTTTTTCATCACACCTCCTTCTCTAACTCTTTGAAAGACTCTTCTGATTACATTCGGATAATCCAGGGTAATCTCCCCACTTCAAGGCCCTTCACCGCATCTGCGAATGTTTGCCATGTAACCCACAGATTCACAGGTCACAGGGATTAGGACACTGACGTTTTTGGAGGGCGATGATTAAGCCTATCACACACGGTCTTAGACAAACCTTCTGGTTACAGGTTTTGACTCTGCCGTTTGTTAACTCTGTGACCTTGAGTAAGAATGTCATCTGTCTGAGGCCCAGGCTCTGCAAACTGGGGACTGTAAGAGAAAGCTTCTTGGGTCACTGGCAGATGAAATAGTACACATGAAGGATCTAGCATTTCCAAGTGACTTCACAGTGCGTATTTGTTATTTGATGGGCATTGGTCATCTAAGCTGATTAAGGTAGCCATTCCCTGACCTGGAGTGGAGTTACTGGTTTATGGTCTTAAGTGAGCTTTCTAATTTTTAAATTTTCTGCCATGTAATCTTTTGTTCAAAAAAGCTCAGGTGAGTTTCTGAGATAGGGCACCTGTTGGTCTGGCACTGGTCCCATCCTCCCATGCCTTCACCAGGCCCTGGTGGTTTTCAATTTGAAACCATGGATCTAGAAGTTTCTCAGGCTCAGATTTGCTGTGTGTAAAATATGTATGACATAGACTACCTTGCAGCATAACTAGAAGAACTGGGAAAAAATGAACAGTATGCCTGGCATACGGTAGGCTCAGCATACATGCCATGGGTGTCTTTCTGAGGGTTCTGTCTCTCTGATCCTGACTTGCTTCTTGTAGGTTTTTCTTACTGAACCAGCAGATGGGCTGTGGATGCTGTGGGCTTAGCACAGGATGCCACACATTTGGGTCTTTTCCCTCTTAGACTCTAGTGGGGCTTATTTGAAAGTTTCTTTTTTTTTTTTTTTTGAGTCAGAGTCTTACTATATCCCCCTCAGTAGAGTACTGTAGCGTCACAGCTCACAGCAACCTCAAACTCTTGGGTTTAAGTGATTCTCTTGCCTCAACCTCCCAAATAGCTGGGACTACAGGCGCCTGCCACAATGCCCGGCTGTTTTTTTTGTTGTTGTTGTTGTAGTTGTCATTGTTGTTTACCAGACCTGGGCCAGGTTTGAACCCGTCAGCCCTGGTGTATTTGGTGCCCTAACCACTGAGCTACAGGTGCCAAGCCTGTTTTAAAGTTTCTTAAAGCCTGACTTCTCCAGAAACCACCCTGGATTTGTGGCATGGCACAGTGGATCCTGGACCTCCACATCCATGAACCTGGAGCAAAGAAAAAGATAGGCCTGGAGAGAAAGGTGCTGGTCTTCATTGAGAAGCAGTCATGAGTTCAATAGTGAGGAGAGGCAGGCTTTTTCTTCACTCTGTCCTGGAGGAGGGACATCAATAAAAATGAGCACCATGGTCCCCTAGCACCCAACACCTATAAAAAGGTCTTGCCCCCCACCGCACACACACCTGTCAGTGTGATTCAGAGGAGATGGCCCTGGACTGGGAGGCTGGCCGCCTGCATGCAACCCTCCACTCTGGACACCCTGGCTGTGTGTCCTTTAGAAAGAAACATCCTCTGTCTGAGCTTGAGTTTCTTGTTTGCAATGAGTTGAAAAGATTCCCTGGGATAATGAGGGCTGAGATTAGGGTCTAGCCTCCACTGACTATATTCAATAATGAGAAGCAATTATATGTTATTATTATTGCCAGCAATTGGGTTTATTAATTGCTTGTATTATTAGCCATCAAACACAGGGAGCACAAACAGTAAACAGTACTTAGTAGTAAAGAAATACCAGCGTTTCTTTTCAGTGATGTTTTGTACACAGAGAGCAAACACAGCTTGAATTCTAAATGGCACAGAGAAGAAAGAACTCCCATCTTTTCCATCTTTGACACCCCCAGAATCGCCTGGATCCTCAAGTGGGAGACTCTTTCTTAAGGAGGCACGAAAGGAGAAAGCAGAGTCCAGCCCCAGCCCTGCCTCCCTGCTTGGCCATCAGTCTTGGGCTTCTCTGTGGTGTTGACGAGAGCCAGTGACAATACAGATGTGCTTGTCCTCGGGCCTTGAGCCCTTACCTGTGCCCAGGTGACTCCTGACCTCGGTGAGTACTTCCTGGCATTACAAAATAATGAAGAAGGAAAAGAGAAAGGAGAGAAGAAAGTACAGAATCGAAGCAGCCTGTAAGTATTGGATAACATCACCTATTTAACGTCAATTAGTGTTTTTAACAACCAATTGCTGTGCCATTAACTTACAATTGCAAACTTGGGGGTATGCCAGCACACTCCAGCAGACTAGCCTGGGCAGCTAGTCGGTGCTGTGTGTGCAAAATGGACTCAGATTGCAGACTGATTGCAAGTTGGCATTGCTTGAGTATGGTACAGGCAGCCGGAGAGGGTGCCCAAGGAGCAAGGCATTTCACTAAGTGGATATTTATAGCAGGACTCTTGGAATAAATGATCCACAGAGAGGGCGGGAGAAGTGAGGTAGCTGGAAGCTAGCCCAAGCTTGGGTGCTGGATTCTGCCAAGCTGAAATATTAGTGACTGGATTCACTCTGGGCTCCTGGCTGCCCCCAGTGGTAGGGAAGATGGGAGGAGTCTGTTGGGGTTGGAGGTGGGGGCAGTTTTACTTCTCTGCTCTTATACACCTACATGTGAACTTGAATCAATTGTTTACCATACGTGGCCTTTCCTTTCCTTAATGTTAAAGTGTCAGGAAGGGCCAATAGACAGAAAGCATGAACAGTTTCTGTGTCTTGGTATTCCCCAGCTGTGTGGCCACCCTCTAAAATGTTCCAAGATCCCATTTTCTGACATCCATGTCCTCGTGTGGTCCCCTCCCATGCAAAATAGGGCTTACCTGGGTCACCAATAGGATATTGTGGAAATGATGCTGGTGTCTACTGGTGCTGAGTCAGAAAAGACACTATGGCTTCTACCTTCCCCTCGCCTGGATCACTTACTATGGTTTGATGTGGTTTGTTTCATCCCCACTAAATGCTGTGTTGAAAAAGTTGATGCCCGGGGCAGCGAGGTTGGAAAGTGGGACCTCGTGGAAGGTGCTGGGGTCATGGGCTGGATCCTTCGTGAATGGCTTGGTACCTTGTCACCGTGGTGAGTCTGTGAGTCTCACTCTGGTGAGACTAGATTAGTTTTCTTGGGAATTGATTTGTTTCCATCTTTGAAGGTGGCCACCGACCACAACTGGACGTAGAAACTATGTTCATGACATTTTGTTTCCCATGCTGGTTGTACGTGCCTAGTCCCTGGCTAGATTCACTTGCAGATCATTGGTTGCCATGCCAAGTGTTTGTTAAAGATTTCGCTTATCATCTGTTATTCAGAAGGGAAAGGTTAGCCGAGATTTTCTCTTTCCCTGGCCCTGTTTCTCACTGGCTTTATCCATTGCTGACATAGCCAGCTCTACACATTTAGAGTTTATCAGCTCAGTAAATTGTGGCTGAATGGCTGCCCTGTGCTAAACCCTAAGAGTTTAATAGTGACCAGGGTAGATACAACCAGTGCTCATATGGAAAGGGGGCACTTTTACCAGAATAACAGGGGAAGTGATGTTAAACTGACCAAAACAACCGCTGTCTGCTCCACCTGAAACCACCAAGTCTAATACTCTCGTAATAACGTCTGGCCAATCTCCTGATTGGTCAGGTTTGAATGCCATTCTTGCATTTGGAGTGTGTGTGTTCATTTTCTGTTTAAGACAGATGTTCTGAAACAGATAATTATTTTTTAACCTGGATAATGGGTTTACAAGGGCTGTCCTCAAACCGTAATGTACCTATCATTTATCTACTAGGAGTGTTGTTGAAATCCAGGTGCTTGCTCATCACCTCGGGGGTGGGCAGGTCCTGAGATGATGCATTTCTAGCAAGCTGGCAGGTTAACATGAATATAGCCCATCTTTGGACCTCGTTTTGTGTAGCCAGGCTTTATATTCACCTAACTTTCATCCTAGGGAGGGGCATAGGAGGAAATACGACTGTTTTAATAGAATCAAGTCGATAGACAATCTCAGACTTGATAAAAAAATTCAGAGATCAATTTTTTCTCTCTCAGGCCTGCTCCGGGTTTTAATGGGCAGGAGACATGTCTTCTGTGTCTGCCTTGATAGTGCCATGCCCTCCACCCCACCCAGGGGCATTTGATCTGTTGAATCTGGATGAATTTGAGAATGGGGCTCTACAAGCTTGGACAAGCTTAACTCGGAACTCATCCTAGACAAGTGCTACATACCTCCCTGAATATTACTACAGACACCTTGGAAGGACTCCCCTTGAGAAGCTATATACTGATGCCAGTGCCCAGTCCACCTTTCAAAGCAATTCTGGAACTCTTTTTCTGGAATGCCCATAGAGATTTGACAATTAAGTTCGTGATCTAATCCTAGAAAAACTGCTTTAAAAGGTCGCTGGCATTGGTGTATAGCTTCCCAAGGAGACTACTTTGCAAGTGACCATAGTGATACTCAGCGGTGAGGTGTGTAGCACTTTTTTCTAAGATGAATTCTGAACTTAATTGGCAGACCTCCTCAAGTGACAAGCAGACGACCCTACGAAAGAGTTAAACCCGCTGGGAAGCAGAGTCCGACAGCCCAGGCAAATGCGGAAGGGGTTGACCTGGCTCCAAGGGTTAATACCATTTTGTTTTCCAGGACTATTTGTTATATCAGGTTAGCGCAGGCAGAAGGTCATGGGGGTCAGAGGCCCCCCCGTTCTCTCCCCTTCCCCCTGTCTCCTCCATTTGCAGCCTCACTGCCTCCTTTAATCGGATGACCCAGACACTGAGCTTTCCTCGGGAGTTTCTTACCAGCTCCTTCAGACTCATTGCAGCCGACGCCAGCCGTCTCTCTCGCCTCGGCCCTCAGAGGCAGGCGTGCGAGCTAAAAGGCACTTTGTCGAGGGGGAACCGTCCATTGCGATTTGTACCGCGGTTTCTCTGGACAGGAGAAGATGCAGAAAGGGGCCTTTGTCTTCCTTTGCCTTCTCGTTCCTTCTTCATCATCCCTTCATCTCTCGTTGTGTAAAATCGTTTCCTCTCTCTTCCCTCTCCCAGGCCGCATTTCTTTCCCTTGTTATCTCCCTTATGCATTTATTCTTTCCTGTTTTCTTTTTGCCCACAGGACAGGCGGAGGGCTTGGCACAGTCAAGGCAGACGCAGAGAAAGCGTCTCCTGCCCATCAAAACCTGGAGCAGGGCTGAGAGGGAGAAAACCCATCGCTGAATTTTTCATCAAGTCTGAGATTGTACATGCGTCTATTCTTTTCCTCTTTTTCTCCCCCTTTTCTTCTTTTATTTAAAAAAATTGCATTTTGTGAAATTAGTAGTAAAATGATAGCTCTCGGAGGCACGTTGATCAGGGTTCAAATTGCAGCTCCACCCTTGGACAAATTAGGACCCTGGGCCTTTACTCTGAGCCTCAAGTTTCTTTACTGCAAAATGAAGTTAAAAATCTTAATCTTACAAATTCGTTGAAACGAATTGGTGAGAAAGCGTGTGTGTGAAGCACAGGTAGAGCAGCTCTCTACCTTGTGTCTTATCTCTGTTTAGGATTTAATTTGGAGAAAGGGCATTTGACTATTATGAAAATTATTTGAAGCACTGGTATAGTTACACATTTAGACACTAACAAAAAGTTCAGAAAGAGCTGTCTTTTGAAGTACAGGATGACCAATAAATGCCAGTCTATGTTCTTAAGCCTGTTCTCTTCCCTGTCCTCTTTTCCATCCCTTATCTATAGATGGAAAATTCCTGTGCAGAAAGCATGGTGGTGCCCTAACAAGGACATGAGCCGGCTGTTTAATAGCTGTGTGGCCTTACCCAGGTTACTGAAATTCTCTTTTCTAAAATAGGGATACGATTTCTCCCCACCTGGAGCAGTGCTTAGGGTTAAATGAGATAATACGAGGGAGCACCTGTCACAGAGCCCGAGGGCTGTTGTTTGGCCTTTCTCCTTTCACTTGTCCTCTCTTGACCAGGACATAATTCCATTTCAACACAGGGCTATCAGTTAACCTGTTGGTGCTAACCCCTCTCAGCAGAAATGCTGAGCCATTTATGTATTCATCTGTCCATCCTTCCTGTCCATTTATCCACCCACCTATTCTCCCACCCACCTGCCTACTCATTCACCCCATTTGTCCATCTATTTGCCCATCATCATATTCACTCACACACTTATACCTCTATCCACTCACTTTGCACTTGCCCACCAATTTTCCTGGCCACCATCCGTCATCCGTCCCATCCCATCCCATCCATCAATTCATCTCATTTGTCTCTTTCCTATTCATTCTCTAATTCACCCACCTATTCCATCCACTCATCCATCCCATCCATCTCATTTACCCACCCATCCACCCACCTGCCTGCCAATCCATCCATCCATCCATCCATCCATCCACCCATCTACCCACCTGCCTACCAATCCATCCATCCATCCATCTATCCACCCATCTACCCACCTGCCTACCAATCCATCCATCCATCCATCCACCCATCTACCCACCTGCCTGCCAATCCATCCATTCATCCATCCATCCACCCACCTGCCTACCAATCCATCCATCCATCCATCCATCCATCCACCCATCTACCCACCTGCCTACCAATCCATCCATCCATCCATCTATCCACCCATCTACCCACCTGCCTACCAATCCATCCATCCATCCATCCACCCATCTACCCACCTGCCTGCCAATCCATCCATTCATCCATCCATCCACCCACCTGCCTACCAATCCATCCATCCATCCATCCATCCATCCACCCACCCATCTACCCACCTGCCCACCAATCCATCCATCCATCCATCTATCCACCCATCTACCCACCTGCCTACCAATCCATCCATCCATCCATCCACCCATCTACCCACCTGCCTACCAATCCATCCATCCATCCATCTATCCACCCATATACCCACCTGCCTACCAATCCATCCATCCATCCATCCACCCATCTACCCACCTGCCTACCAATCCATCCATCCATCCATCTATCCACCCATCTACCCACCTGCCTACCAATCCATCCATCCATCCATCCACCCATCTACCCACCTGCCTGCCAATCCATCCATTCATCCATCCATCCACCCACCTGCCTACCAATCCATCCATCCATCCATCCATCCATCCATCCACCCATCTACCCACCTGCCTACCAATCCATCCATCCATCCATCTATCCACCCATCTACCCACCTGCCTGCCAATCCATCCATCCGTCCATCCATATACCCATCCTTTTGTCATTAATCCACCCATCGATCCATTCATTTATTTAGAATAGTTGCATAATATATAAGATTGGTTTAAACTGCACCTCATCATATAATTCTACTTGATATTCTTATAAATATAGGAAGAGATAACAATAACAACAACAGCAATATGATTTTGGAGCCATATGTCCTTCCACCCAGTCTCCTCATAGAGCAGGTGAGGGGGAGGGAAAGGGCTTTTCTGTTGACCACAGGATGCTTGCAATTGGGTAGCTTAATGGCATTTAAGCTGGTTTCCCCAGAATCTGAGGATACTGTGGTTCTGCCAGGGGGTTACTGATGGAGGGGCTGCTACTTCAAATAGAGCAGCCCTCTACCTTGTCTTCCTTTTGTCATGATCTCTGCTAAGGATTTAATTTGGAGAAAAGGCATTTGGCTATTGTGAAAATTATTTGAAGCACTGGTATAGTCACACATTTAGACACTAACAAAAAGTTTAGAAAGAGCTGTCTTTTACATTTTCAACTGTAGAATAAGGAGGTTATCTCTCACTCATGTAGATTTTTTGGAGTTCTTATTATAAGCAAGGTGATGGGTTAAAAATTAAGTGAGTGATTTCATTTAATGCAACAACAACTCGGTGAGGTTGCTATTGTTGCTATTTCCATTTTTCAGGTGGGAAAGGTGAGGATAGGAGATACCAAGATACTTGTTCCAGGTCATGCTGCAATTAGAACAGTGGAATTGGGCTTTTAATCCAGTATTTGTCACCAAAACGCACCCCACCTCCAATGGGAGGCTAATGGCCCAAGAAGTATTGAAAAAGCAATACCAATAGGGCTTGTATGCTTGTTTCTTCCTTGGTCAGTTATTTCCTGTTTCAGATTTTATAATGAACACCAGAGAGCATGATGGGACTCAAGCATCCAACAGCCTAAAATTAGAGATTCCTTGAAATAGAAGGGACTAAGGCTGGTGCTTTTCAAACTGGGCTCCTTTGAACCCAAAGCTTCCTTGTGAATCTTCAGAGGTTTCCACTGGACACGATCAGAAGTCACCATGTCAACTTGGACCTGGCTGCATGTCTGGAGCTGGCCAGTTATTAATTGTGTGACTTCACAAATGCAACTTTCCTCCTCATACACTCAGCGTCCTCGTCAGTAAAGGAAGACAGAAATAATACTTACGTTATGGGGCTACTCTGAGAGGTAAATGAGGAAATGCATCAAGAATGCTACATTGAGTTCCTGGCATAGAGTGACTGCTCAAAAATATTAGCTATCATCATCTTCACCATCTTGTCATTGTCATCATCATACGTAGCTCATGTAAGCAAGAGTTTGCATGGCCAAATAACACTGAAGCTAAAGAAACAGTCCAAAAACCAATGACCGAAGCCAACCTTTAAAAGAATCCTGCAGCATGCACTGAAAGAAGGATGTGATCAGCAGTCCTTCCCAGACAATGATTATTTGGCCATGATTTGTTTATGGGTTTTAAAATGACTTACGAGATTCCCTGTGGTGTTAAATGATATTATTGCAACAGACTTGGAAAATTTCAGAGCTGAAAATTGGAACTCAGAGTCTTGCTGCCTGTTCTCGTAAAGATGATGAGAAATCAGAAAATATGAGTTTTTATTCTGACTTCCCTGATCCAGGAGAGAGAGAGTGAGAGAGGGAGAGAGAGAAGAGAAAGAAGAGAGAGAGACTCGGACAAGCTCTCAAACCTCTCTGAACGGCATTTCTTTGCCTCTAAAAAGAGCAAATATTACCAAGTATGGCTTCAACACAGCAGCTGTACAGAGAATAAAAATAGAATATGCAACATTTGCTGAGAAACTTCTATATCCCAGGACCACTGCTTTCACACTATTTTTTTTATTCTCACCACACCTCCATGAAAGAGATATTATTACCCCAAGTTTTATTCATTTCTTCATTCACCAACTATTTATTTAGTGCTAGACTCTGGAATTCACCTCCCTGAGTATTTTAACTTGGGTCCCCAAATAAACTTGCGTTGAAACCAAAATACTAGTAGATTATTAGGGTAGTAGCAATAGTAGCATGGTTTATGTCAAGGATAGTGATTTGTTTTCGGGATTAAAGTACACCACTATTGCTGCTGCCCCCTGTTTATAGAGCACTGACTAGGTATAAGTTCTTGAGGCTTTACATAATCATTTCACTCCCACTGTGAGTGTAAGGCACTATATTATCGTCATTTCACCGATGTGGAACTTGAAGCAGTCAGTTAACAATTTTTTTGGAGCACCTACTATGTGCCAACTGCTCTTCCAGGCACTATGGTAACAGAGAGAGTCACTGTCCTCAAGGAGCTACATTCTATTTGATGGATGAATGGATACAAATCAGGAATATGTAAACAAAGGTAATTTCTGATGCTGGTAAGTGCTACGAAGAAAAAATAGGGTAATGAGACAAAAAATGACTGCTTAAAGAAGTCAGAGAGGGAGGGTAGAGGTAATATTTGGGTCAAATTTGAGTGATGAGAAAGAGGCAATTGGGGAGAAAAGTTTTCTAGTCAAAAGCTGCATGTGCAAAGGTCCTGGGGCAGGCACAGGTTGAATAAAGGTGGATTAAGGGATTTATGTCCTACAAGCTGTTCTTAACATCTTAAATCATTCTTTTCTACTGCCTCCCTGGATATGCCATCAATTGAAGGCTGAAGTTAAACTATGATCTTCCTGATATTTTCAGGGAAGGATTGTCCAGAGCTGTCCTTTCCCAGGAAGAATAAACAACCCTAAGAACTTGTCCCAAGAGAAAGCTGTAAACCCAGGTCTTGGATGTATGTAGCTCTTGGTCAACCAAAGGGTAAAAGTCCAACAAAAAACTTATGGTCATGTCCAAGCAAGGGAGGTTGTCCCACTCAGGTTACATATTAAAAGTCATGTTTGTTCTAATCAAGAAGTACAAATATGACCCATGTCTCTACCATGCTTGGAGTTAGGGACAAGGGGTTTTGGATTGGTGTAAGCTAGCTCTTCTCAAACTTGAGGGTGCACGTGAATCTCCTGCAGATTATACGAAAATATAAACTACGCAGGGTCTGGGGCAGGGCCTGAGATTCAGCATGCCTGAGAAGCCTCTGGGAAGCTAAGGCTGCCGCTTCAGGAACCATACTTTGAACAGCAAAAATATATGACACTGAGTATTCCAGAACAAAGAAAGAAAATTACAGAGCAGCCACTGCTGATGGAATATTTATTACTCACCAGATGGCCTTTTATTTTGTGCTTACAATCCCAATATGGGTCAGGCATTGTCATTATCCCTGTTTTACACGTCAGCAAACTGAGGCACTAAGAGGTTAAGTGTCATGACCAAAGTCACCGAATGGATGAGAGGTGGAACCCAGACTGTTTACTTTAGAACACACCAGGAGATGGGCCTGTGTCTCTTCTTCTCACTTGTCACCTGGAAGATGGGGTTTGGAAGGGGGTCAGACTCTGCTCTCCAAAACTGGGTGGATTTCACAGCTGGATTAATAGACTCCATGCTGTCTCATTTCAAGTAGGCACACACCCGGAACTTTTCAGCTCACCTGTCAGGTGGGAATGTTTTGCACCCTTAGTTGCCAAGACTAAGGTACTATACCTTAGAAGGAAGCAGCTAGTATTGTCTTTTGGAGGGATTTTGGGTGTCAAATGTATTCCACTTGCTGGCTTCATCTTTGAGGAATCCCGACATGCTCAGCTAATTCCCTTCTCCAAAGATCTCAACATCCAGTGTTCTGGGTGGGCGGGAAGAAATGTTTCAGGGGCCCAATGACCTGCCAGGCTCTGGGGAGGGCTCTGCCCTCATGAAACACACACGTCAGTGAACAGAGCCAGTTAACTCCGGGAGTAATTCCAATAGGGGATAATGGGCTAAGTCAAGGTCCTCAGAGCCCTGATCCTGGGCCTGAGTTGGGGGTTGTTGAGAGGACTTGGTGGCTGAAACTTGGCTCACCCTGGACTTAACCTGCCTGCTCAATTCCACCAGCTGCGGACTGGCCTAGGGTCATCCAGCACACACAGAGAAATCTTTGCCACTTTCTCAAAGCAGAACATGATAATGAAGTATCAGTAGAGGTTGCCCACCCCCCACTGCCCCAGCTATGGGCATGAATTTTCAACCCAGAAAGACGCAGAGGAAGAGGAGACTCAGAAGCATCAAGGATTCCCTTCTCCTCCCATCTTCTCTCTCCAACAACCGCGCGGCCACCCCCTACCCCTGAGCCATCCCCACCCCACCGCGTCCTTCCGCCCTCCTCGCCTCTCCCCTGCCCCCCAGGAGACTGGAGGAACTTGGCAAGCCATCTCGTCGCCAATCAATCTGTGGTGTAACAATTAGCACTTAGGCACCACTCATGCTAAACACACGCTTAGAAAACACTTTAAAAAAAGGTGGGGTGGGGGGACGAAGAGTCATCAGAAGTAGAAGCCGGGCAGCTCCGGTGGGGGGACGTCAGGGAGCCGAGCCAGCAGCAGGCCTGTGGAGGAAACATATCAATGCACCGCGGAATGGAAGGCATCTAATACCCTATTATTGACGAGGCCAAAGCACTTTGAGGCGTGTTTCCACCGTGAGCAATTAGTCTGCGAGACCGCAGGAGTTAAGCTAACACGGGTAGCCCCCCCATCTTCCAGTTGGATGACACTTTCATTTGGTAGCGAGCCCCCGCAGCAGTGGCGCCAGCCTGCAGCCTTAATGGGGCCCCATCCGCGGAAGGCCAAATGCTGCAGCCTCCCAGAGGCCCCCCTGCGCCCCGCCCGCCCCGCGCCGCGCCCCCGCCCCGCGCCGGTAACAGAATCCAGTCGGCACGGAGTCTGTCTGCGCGCCTGCGAGCTGCCTAAATTGATTGTAATGGTTTTATCACGCGCAGAAAGAGCTGGCTCTTTTCTCGCCTCTGCTGTCGGCTTTCATAACCGCCCAGGCAGGAGGAAGTGACTCCTCTCCGGGAGCATTGGATCGGATGAAAGGCAACTTTTGTTTGTTGGCGAGAAGCTCGCGGTCTCCAGCCCGCTCCACGCTGCTGTTTCTCCCTTAGCCTCCGCCTCGTTGCTTGCTGTGGGCCTGAGAGAGGCTGGACGGACAGTGCAAGGCGGAGCGGGGCTGGGGCTTGTTCTAGGATCATCTCTGCTGGCTCAAGGGTTCGGGGAAAAGAGAGTTCCAAGGAGGGCTTGCCTACAGAGAAGAGTTAATGAGGTTGACAATCATGATCAGTACTAATGAAGGTGGTGCTGAGCACGTATCAGGAGTCAGTCACTGTGATTAAGCACCTTACAGATATTTAAATTCTCACAGTAATTCTACGGAGTAGATACTATCCCCCCACTTTACAAATAGGGAAATTGAGGCACAAAGAGGCCATGTTATCCAGTAGACAGTGGGAGTGGGAGCCCTGTCCTGATGGTTTCCTGACCTGCCTCCTGCTCTGTGCCCCATGAGGCTGGACAATCGAGTTCTTGAACACATCCTAGAAAAAGTTCTGCACACCTCAGTGCTGAATACCCCTAGGGTCGCCTTGGAAGTGCTCCCCTCAGGAAGCTATGCAGCGAGCTAGCACCTGGGATACCCTTCAAAGCACTTTTTCTAGGAAGAATTCAAGAACTTGATCGTCAGACTACATATGATGGCAGCTCTGATGGCCATTCCGGAAGAGTTCCAAAATTGCTCTGAAACCAAGACAGACAGAGAGGCAGAGAAGGAAGAGGATAATTTGTTTCCCGATCTAGAGCCGAGCTTGGACTCTTTAAAGAATGATCATAATAAAACTATTTGCTACATGGCAGGCACTGTGCTAAGCATAATATAAGCATCTTCTCTTGTAATCCTTCTATAGTGGGTTGAACTCTGTCCTCTCCCCCAAAAAGCTTTGTATGTGTTCATGTTCTAGCATCTGGAACCTGTGAATAAGACCTCATTTGAAAGATGTAACTAATCATGGGTATCAAGATGAGAGCATACTAGACTATCCAGGTGGGCCAGAAAGGACCAGTGTCCTTGGAAGAGCCACACACAGAGGAGGAGGTGGTATGAAAATGGAGGCAGAGATTGGAGCGATGTGCTTATAAGCCAGGGAGTGCCGAGGAGTGCTGGCAGCCGTCAGGAGGTAGGAGGGAAACGGCACACACTCCCTCGCAGCCCTTGGAAGGAGCCAACCGGCTGCCACTTGGCTTCAGACTTCGGTCCACCAGAACTGTGCAAGATACATTTCTATTATTTTAAGTCAGTCAGTGTGTGGTTATTTGTTACAATAACCCTGGGAAACAAATACACTTACACAATTCTATAAGTTAGTGATTACCATATTAATATTCTACTTCAGACATACGAAAACTGAGGCTTAGAGAGCTTGATTACCATGTCCGAGTGTCCAGTAAAGAGCGCTCAAAATCTTTCACTTAAGCCTTCTCCACTGCCTTCCTCAGAGAAGTATAATACCCTCCCTCTTTGGAGAAGGAGAGTTGAGGGGAATGGCAAAGCAGTTCTTGTCACCAAGATTTTGATGCGACTTGGACCAAAATAGTTATGCTTTAGAGGCAGGGTCTTGTGGTGTGATCATAGCTCTCTGCAGCCTTAAACTCCTGGGCTCCAGCGATCCTCTTGCCTTGGCCTACTAAATAGCTGGGACCACAGGCACACATCACTGTGCCCAGCTAATTTTTAAATTTATTTGGGAGATGGGGGTCTCACTATGTTGTCCAGGCTGGCCTTCAAGTTCTGGGCTCATGCAGTCTTCATACCTCTGCTTTCCAAGATGCTGTGACTTAGATGTTTTCATCTTACCTGAAAAATTAAATAACTAGGTACTTTGAGCAGTAACTTGAAAACACAATGGCAGGGGAGTAGGGCGTGATTTTGAGGGTCTGCATTTTCATAAGTAGGGGCCATGGGCTAGAAACCTGTGGGTATTTAAGTTGGTGTAATCTTATTTGTATTTGGAGCCTGGGGATGCCTGAAGAGGCTCGGATTGATTGTCACCAGTCAATAACAAACCTGTTGTCATACAGAGGCTCTCTGTAAGCTATATTTTGGAGAGAAAGGTCACTGAGCAGGTGGGCGTGTGGCTTGGGACAGTGAGGTAAGCTTAGCGGGGGCGAGGGGCCTGGAGGGGAGCAAGCACAGGTCAGGGTTAAAACTTGGAAACAAAGGGTTCATCTAGCCTCCTTGTGAATAGTCATTTCACCCTGACAAACAGTGGCTCTGCAGCCAGGCCAGCTGCACAGGTGGGGCATAGGATGTCTACTGTATTGCATAAGAATAAAAAAGGCAGAGTGGTTAAAAGAAATTTTGAAACAGCCTAAATGCCCACCAACCCAGGAATGGATTAACAAGCTGTGGTATATGTATACCATGGAATACTATTCAGCCATTAAAAAAATGGAGACTTTACAGCCTTCGTATTCACCTGGATGGAAATGGAAGACATTATTCTTAGTAAAGCATCACAGGAATGGAGAAGCATGAATCCTATGTACTCAATTTTGATATGAGGACAATTAATGACAACTAAGGTTATGGGGGGGGAAGCAGAAAGAAGGATGGAGGGGGGGTGGGGCCTTGGTGTGTGTCACACTTTATGGGGGCAAGACATGATTGCAAGAGGGACTTTACCTAACAATTGCAATCAGTGTAACCTGGCTTATTGTACCCTCAATGAATCCCCAACAATAAAAAAAAAAAAAGAAATTTTGACATTAGTCTTTCTCACAGTTGGTGTGAATAAATGAAGAATCAGGTCTCTAGGTGGAAAGGGGGTATGTTAAGTTCCCCGATTTGAAGCTTCATGGACCCATTAAATGAATACTATATACCTGGTATGGTGCCTGCTGAGTCTTTTAAAATAAGAGAAATAGCATGTTTTTTTAGATGTATGTAATTTATCTGAGGAAATAAACATTATATATTAAACTTTTGTTGCATAATCAAGAATGGAGTGATGTTTCAAACTCTAACGTCCGAGGAAAATGAGAGAAGATGGTAATGAAGTGAGCATAGTGGACAGACTCGTAGCTAGCAAGAAAGAGACATAGCAAATTAACTGAAGCCCTAGCAGTTAACACACACACACATCCCCGCCTGTCATTCCATATATGTATGCCTGTATACATGTATATATATTTTTATGTGTGTATATAGGTACCTATGTCCTGTAGTTTCCAACCCTGCTTTAACCAATTAATTATGCCCAGGGTAGCAGATCTTAGAGCACAATAATGCCATCTCTATGCAGAAGCAACTGTCCTTCTCAGAAGAAAACTGTGTGCTTTGTGCTTTGCAAACGTTAATGTGTTTTGTGGACTCTTTGGGATGAAACTGAAGTCAATAGCTGGGGATATGCTTGTCAGACACAGGTTTTAAAAGTCTTCTGGTAGTATTTAGTGAATGAAATTGCATTTATTTTTAACATTCCCCCCCAATGTTTCCCCCCATTGCCATATCCTTTTAGTATATAACAGAAATGGAAAGTCTGTGATATGCTTGTTGTAATTCCCCATTGCCTCATCCATGGTAGACATCACTAATCGATCATAACACTCTTTCTCACTGAGTCTATATTTGACTCTGAATCCTTCTCAACACGCGACAGTCACAGCCAATCAAAGACAGGTGGCTCTCAAAATGAAACCAGTTTGCTCTGTTAGTAAGAAGAAAAGAAGTAGAAAGAGAGTTATGACAGAGAAGTTTGGGAGCAGGCAAGTTAAAAATGGCATTCAGACCATGAAGCCCAACTCCTTTGTATCCTTGGGCTAAAATCCTGCTTTAACAGACTTAGAGTAGACAGACCCTGTGGAGGCAGACCGAAAAATATCTCCTTGCTAAGTTGTTGATGATTCCCCCATGTCCGTAGATGTTCTTCCTTTTGCCACTTTTGGGAGGGACTGTGGAAGCCTTTGCATGGGGTCTTGGCATATCCTTCTATCTGAGCTGGGAGGGACATTTCAGTATAGACATTTGCAGCCCTTCACCAAGCTCCAGAGTCTGAAGCCAGACCTGGCCGTGTATATCCAATGCTCCCATGCATGCGTCAGGTGCAGAGCCCAAGTGGCAGCCCCTGCTGCGGGCCAGCACTTAGGAATGGCCCCTGCAGGGGCATTGCCTCCTGATGTTTCCCCTCTGCTCACCACCTTCCCACTCGCACTGTTAAGAGGAGGAGAAATCGGCTTTTAACACCATTTGGTGACCCTCCGTAAGCACCTTCTTCTGCATTTGATCTAACAAAGTGAAGAAGGTCAGCTCTGGGCCTTCAAAGAGTAAGAGGCCTTGTCAACAGGTGGTTCCAGCCACGTGGGAACAGAGGTAATCTGTGGCCAGGCTGGCTGGGGCAGCCGGAGAGCTCACCTGGAAAATATTTCAGGAGAAGCTGTCACAGGCATTCTGAGTGCTGACAAGACGTGCCGGGGAAATCCATGCAGTGCTTTTAGGAAGCAGTCATTTTCTCTCACAGAGTCTTGCTTGCTTTCGAATTAGAGGCCCAGAGGGAGTTGGCTGGCATTGAAGGATGAGCCAGGAGAAGTGGAGCAGCAAGTGAGGGGAAATCAGCATCCTTGGAAGGGGGCTGAGACAGGTCTTTTTCTAAATGCTATTTGTTCCCATTCGGCCCTCACTGACCTTGCCGGTGACTGCAGCCAGTGATTTGCCAACTGTACTCCCACTTGAAAAGCGTGGTGCCAGGGCGAGGAACATGGGTCTGGATCCACAATATTTGGGTTCAAGTCCCAGATCGACCAATTACTAACTGCGTGCCCTTTGGCAAAAAACCTCAACCTCTCTGTGCTTCTGTTTCTTCATCTGTAAATGGTGATAATATAGCACATATGGACAGTCCCCAAGTTACAGACGTCTGACGGACATACGATTTGTACTTATGAAAAGACACTAGTACAGGTAATAGGTAAATGTACCTGTTCCAACTTACATACAAATTCAACTTAAGAACTAACCTACAGAACCCATCTCATTTGTAACCTGGGGACTGCCTGTGTGGGGGTTGTTACGAGGGTTTAAAGGAGTTAATCCAGGTAAAAGGTTTACACGGTAAGCACTGGGGTTCATTGGCATGTGTACATGAATGTATTTTAAGTCAGGCTTATTGAGGTATAATTTGTAACTAGTGAAATACAGGACCTTCTGTGCAGCATACAGCTAAATGAGTTCTGACAAAGACGTAATCACCAGCATGATTAAGACAGAACACTTCTGTCACCCCAGAAATTTCCCTCTTGCTTCTTCTCCGCTACCAGCCTCTGGCAGCCACTGATCTGATTTCTGTCCCTGTGGGTTTGCCTGGTCTAGAATGTCAGCTAAAGGGACTCCTTCAGGGCCCGGCTTCTCTCACTTTGCGTAACGCTTTTGCAGTCCCCTGTGTTGTACGCATCTTAGCTCGCTCCCGTTTATTGCTGAGTAATAGTCCATTGTGTGAATGTGCCACGTTTGGTCCATCTCCTCAGCCATGGAGGGACGTTGGGGCGGTTATGAACGATGCAGTTGTGCACACTTCATATACAGGGTTTCTTGCGGATGTATGTATTGCCTCTCTTGGGTTGATACCGTGGAACAGCACTGCCAGGAAAGATGATGAAACTCCATGCTCGAGAAAAGTGGCTCTGGTAACTGTTATTTTTTTCCCCAGAAGAGGGCTGTGTAGATGTTTTTTGTTCGCAGACTCCCCCAAGCACTTGCAAGTGGGGTCATTTCTGCAGAGCAGTTCCAACTCGGGAACAATGAGTGACATGAAGCAGTGGCACAAGGGAAGGCTAATGGGTGACATGTGCTTCCCTCAGCAGGTGTGGGGAAAGCAGGACCAGCTGCAGGGGAAGCCTCTACTGGGCGAGGGAAGTCACCGGGCTAAAACAGGATGCAGGCAGAAGGCCCCATCAAGGTTCCAGAGTGGCCTTGGGATTGGACTAGTGAGGAGCAAATGTCCATGGAGTCATGGAGTCAAGCCTTCCTTTCCCAGTTGCTGGATGTCCCATGTGCATACTCAGGCAATGCTTCCGAAGAGATGTGTGTGCCCCCATGTGACTCACAGGGCTCCTGATACCATGCTTTATGTGTCAGATTTGTAAAATTATCCATATTCATTTTCTATAACCACTACAACAAATGACAGAAAAAAAGACCTCGGTGGCTTAAAACAACAGAAATGTATTCTCTCACAGCTCTGGAAGCCAGAAGTCTGAAATCAGTATCACTGCGCTGAATTCAAGGAGACGGGCAGGGCCATGTAACCTTGGGGGATTGGAGGGAGAATTGCTTCTCATGTCTTCCAGTTTCAGGTAGTTCCTCCTGTCCTTGGCTTGTGTCAGCATCACCCCACTCTTGAAGGTCAGTGTCTTCACATCTCTCTCTGCCCCACCTCATAGCAGAGCTCCCTCTGCCTCCTTCTTAATTGGTGTGTTTAGAATGGCCCCACTTGGAGATCAGTAACTTCATCACATCTGCAAAGACTTTTCTTTAGTTGTAAGATACCATTCATAGATTCCAGGGATTAAGAAGTGGACACCAATTGGTGGGCAGGTTCTCAGTCTACCACATTATCTGTTTCTCTGCTCCCCCCGGTATTATATAAACCCCACACAGGCAGGGATTTTATATGTCTTGTTCATGATCCTGCCTACGTTGCCTACTACAGTTCCTGGCATGAGGCAGAGGTTTGATAAGTGTTTGCTAAATTAATGGATTAATGAATTCATGTATAAGACACAGGGGAAGAGGGTTTGCTATTTAAAGGAAACTTGCAAAAAAGTCTTTGTGAAGGGCTTTTTCTACAGTGTGAATAATTGCCTTCCACTTATGCTCTGCAAAAGTGAGTTTCCCAACATCTCTGTGTCTTAGTGACACCCACCCTTCCTAGGCAGCTTGAGATGTTGTCCTTACAAAGAACATCAAAGAACAACTTGTAGAATCAGCAATGAGCCTTTGTGTTTCAGCGGAGAGAAAACAAGAGCCTTTAATCAGCAACACAGTCGCTGTACCTTTTCATACCTAAATTTCATGGAAAGTGGCCAAGTGCAGCTTAACAGACTAAAACACAGCCTTGAGTCATAGAGGTGGTGGTGTTTGGAGACAGATTGCCTGAGTTTAAATTCCAGCTTGGCCATTTGGCAGTAGTGGGACATTATCCAAGTTCTTTCTCTTCTCTGAGACTCAATTTTTTCATCTGTAAAATGGGAATGATAATCATACTTCATTGGGTCGTGGCAGGGATTTACTCACTTGACAAATCTTGAGTCCCTAGTGTACCCCAGGCACTGAGGACTCAGTGTGAAGAGCACAAACAGAGCCCCTGCCTGTCAGGAGCTGACAGTCTCTGGGAGATCAGCAGTGTGAAAGCTCCGCTGGTTTGGGCTGCACCAACAGTGTGTGCATTAACGTAAATAGTAGATGTTATTTCCTTCCTTGTTATTAAGCACTATCTTTGCAACTGTGATCCTTTTTCCCACCTGTGATTTTAACGAAGGACATTGTACCTTGGAAATAGGGGGTCCACCTGAGATTCCGATAGAAAGAAGTCTTATCCTCAACTAGCTGGTGTAGCACAGGAGAAATTGCTTTGGCATTAGACTAGAGAGGAGGGAAAAATAATAACTAGAATGGAAAGGGTAACAAGAGAAGTGCTGCTAAGTGCACTTAAATAGCAGAAGTGTTTGCTGAGCTAAGATGGGTGATAACCCAGAAATAGTGTTACTGCCTGTGGCTTGACCACTGGACCTTACATCTGCAGGGGAGAAGCAGGCTGGGCACATAGAGAAGGGCCTGTGTGTGGCTCTAGCCACAGGAAGCTCAGTGGAGTGGAGGGCTTTAGATTAGGTGCTGAGAAGAAGTTTAGAGGCATGCTTTGGGCAGAGAATGTCCTTGCTTTGGTTTCTCTGAACGGTGGCAGCAGAACTTTAGGTACATGGGACTTGCAGTTATTATTACCCCTTTTATTTTCTTTCTTAACTCACCTTACTCTATTCACCTTACGCATCTCATCTAACTCCCCAAGAGTTGGGGCTGTCCCTGTCCTGCTCACAGTAGGCACTTATATCTGCAATGTATTTGACTGTAACTAACAGAAAATCTAATTCTAACATGACTTAAATAATGTTTTATTTTGCTTATATAACAAGAAGTCTAGAGAAAGGTAGATGTTGGAATTTTTTTTTGTTTTTTTGAGACAGAGTCTCACTTTGTTGCCCAGGCTATGACATCATCATAGCTCACAGCAATCTCAAACTCTTGGGGTCAAATGATCCTCCTGCCTCAGCCTCCTGAGTAGCTGGGACTACAGGCACCTACCTTGATGCCCAGCTAAATTCTCTTTTTTTTTTTTAGTAGAAACGGAATTTTGCTTTTCTCAGGCTGGTCTCAAACTCCTGAGCTCAAGGAGTCCTCCCACCTCAGCCTCCCAGAGTGCTAGGATTACAGGCGTGAGCCACCATGCCATGCTGATGTTAGGGTTTTTTTTGTTTTTTTTTTAGCCGCTCTTATGTATGCTGTGATATCCTTGGGTTGATTCTCTTCATGCTTAATGCCTTATTGTCACAACATAGCTGCTGTGGCTTCAGCCATTACATCTGCTTTACAGCTTTACAGGTTACAAGGAAAGAAAACAGACAAAAAGTGACCTCAACTAGCCACATTTCTTTCTTTTATCAAGAAAGAAAATGATTTTCTAGAACCCCTTCTTTTCAAATTACATGTCTGTTTATATCTCACTGGCCAGAATGAAGTCTCCTATAGCTAATAGCTGCAGGGAAAGGTTGGGGGGAAAATATTATCTATTTTTTTTTTTTTTTCAAAATTATACTTGTACCAAAAGCCCCTTGACCAGGGGGCCAGGAATAGGTCTTGAGAATGGATAAAAGAAGGAAGAAACAGGAAATTACTTCAAGGATACACAAAATAATCTGGTGACTGAATAAAATCACAGTTCATCTTCTCAGCCTTACAGTTTGCCGTGATAATGTGTCTTTCAGATGCCCACAAAAATAATATGGATCCCAGAACAATTAAGACCACGGGACTTAGAATATAAAGATCATGTGATGTTTAATATGAAGACCTGCATTTGTTCATCCCTAAGTGACTCCTCCTCAGGGTGAGTCCCTCTTCAACTTGAACAAGAAAGTCTTACTTTGGTACATACAGGTCTCTTGAAGTTGTCATTAGGGATGTTCAAAAGAAACAAGTGAAATGTGGGGCTATCCGGTGTCTTTAAAGCAAAAGTAGGCAGTGCTCGGGGACCCTGTCTTGCTTTCAATCTTAATTAGCTCTCTTTTGTCCTTGCCCCAGCTTCAGGAGTTTGCCAGTGTTTTGCCCTTGAGCCCTGAGTTCTTGCAAAGGCAAGATGGAAGTTCAACTGGATTGAATTGGGGCATCTCTGCCCACCAGCTCCTTCTCCCAGGCCCTTGGGGATGAATGTTTGGCCAAGACCTTGTCCAACTGGGGCATCTTGGTCCAACAGCCTTTTCTTGGAGGGCCTGAGGGATAAGTGCCTGACCGCTGGTCCAGAAATGGAAATAGGGAAGTGTGACCTTGGTCAAGTTACTGAACTTCTCTGAGCCTCAGTTTTCTCTTGCTCTGAAATTCAAATGAGACAATGCATTGGAAGCCTCTCCAACAGGGTCTGGAGTATATGGAGCTCTAATATAGAACAGAGCTCCTCTCCCTCCTCCTTCTTATCACAAGAATATAAACTGGAAAGATTTGGCTTCGAATATTTGATCCGTGGCTTAATCTTTAGGTACTATTTTCTCATGTGTCAAATGGGACAGTAATAGAATCTCCCAGCATTGTGAGAAGTTGAACATGTGATTACTGGCGTCAGACAGAGTTTAGATCCTGGTTTTACCTCCTACCAACTGTGTGTCATTAGACAAGTTGCTCCCCTTTCTGTGCCTCAGCCTCCTCATCTGTGAAATGGAGAGAATCATACTACTTACTACCTGGTGCTGTGAAGAATTTAAATGACTTAAAACATACAAGATGCTTAGAAAGGAACCTGGCATATGGTTAATGTTCAATCATTGCTTATTGTCAATTGTTATTATTAATATCACTGTTATTCCTGGGAGATGCATACAGAGAGTGTGACATTTCCTGAACTCAATTAAAGGTATGTAATGTCATCTGACAGGCCTGGGCAGCATGGGTTGACCCCTACTGAAGACCGAAAGGTCTGTGGTCTTAGTAGGGAGCTGAATGGTTTGGGAAAAACCACACATCCTGGCAGCGATAGACATGGGACAGAGACCCAGATTCCAAGTTATAATTGTTGAATTTTGCTTCCTCACCAAGAATTAAATTATAGACCATTATGATTAGAGGGAAACATAGTAACACCCAGTCTTGAATTTTCCAATCACTCAGCTTTCCACTCATACACTTTATGAATATATTTTAAGCACCTATTCTGTGTCAACCACTGTCCTAAAATGTAGAAGGGAACATATTAGGCAAGGTCCCAAACCTCACGGAGCCCATATCCTGGTGGCATAGGGCAGCAAGCAGATGAACAAATATGCAGCGTGCTTGTAATATACTCTGTGGAGAAAAATCAATAAGGCAGGGGAAGGAGTTAAGAAGTGTGTGGCAGGACGGGAGCAGAGTGGTCAGGGACTTCCTCACTGCTCAGCTGACATTGGAGTAGAGACTAGAAGAAAGTGAGGACTCAAGCCATTAGCTTTAGCTGGGGGAACAGCATCCGAGCAGATGGAATGGACATTTGCAAGCCTCTGAGTGGTCACTTAGAGAGTGCTCTTAGGGATCAGCAAAGAAGCCTGTGGGCTTAGAGGGGTGAACAAAACGTGATCATAGACATGAAGTTAGAGACACCTTGTGGCTAGAGCACATGGGGCCCTGTGGATGACATAAGAATTTGGCTTTTACTCTGAGTGAGAGGTGAACCAGGAGTCGGTTTTGAGCAGAGGAGGGGTGTGATCTAACTTCTGCTACTCAATATTTAACACACTCTGGCCGCCTTGTTAATATAGATTGAAGAGGTACAAGGGCAGGGTCAAGGAAGCAAGGGAAAAGCCTTCACCCGTCTGTAGTGATTTCAAAGGCAGTGCTCTTGGGGTACCTGAGATAAGCTGTGATGAGCTAAATGCCCTAAATCGTGTGGGAGAGATCATCCTCCTTTCAGCTCCCCTTCGGTCCTTCTGGTTGCATTAGGAGAATACCTCCCCATGTTGGACTATGCTGCCTTCAACATTTCCCTAACTTTTGCTAGTTTCTCTTTTTAATGAGATGAGAACAGTCACAGGCCGAGCCCCTAAGCCTAAAGTGCCTTAGGCAGGCACCTGTATCCAACTAGACTTCAATAATGTGTCTGCGTTCATTGCACCCATCTTTTAGTGGTTTTACTGAGGTCAGATTTGTATACCATGCAACTCACATATAAAGGGTACAATTCAGTGATTTTTCCTATATTCGTAGTATTGTACCTTTATCATAACAATTGATTTTAGAATATTTCTAACACCCAGAAAAGAGGCCCCATCCCTCTGTGCCAGCATCCTCCCTGTCTCCACCCCTCCTCACCCCCAATCCTATGTAATCACTAATCTACTTTCTGTCTCTATAGATTTCCCATTCTGGACATTTTGCATAAGTAGAACAATATACAATGTGGCTTTTTCCAGGGGGAGGGGGTTCTTGTTCCTTTCACTTGGCACAATACTTTCAAGATTAATCCATGTCAGGCATGTATCAGTGCGCCCTTCCATTTATGGTCAAATAATATTCCGTTACATGATGAACCACATTTTGTTTATTCATCAATTAGCTGATGATATTTGGGTTTCTGCTTTCTCACTATTATGAATCATGCTGTTACAAACATTCATGCACAAGTTTTTGTGTGGACGCATGGACGTGTGTTTTCATCTCTCTTGGGACATGTTCTAGGAGTGGAATTGCTGGGTCGTAACCTTTTGAGAAGCTATTGGACTATTTTTCATAGAGGCTGTACCATTTTACATTCTCACCAGTAGTACATGAGGGCTCCAACTTTTTCACATCCTCCTTAACACTTTTTATTTTCTGTGTTTAGGATCATCGGCATCCTAGTGGGTGTGAAATGTTATCTTATTGTGGTTTTGATTGCATTTCTCTGATGACTAATGATGTTGAGCATCTTCTCCCAGGATTATTGGCCGTGCCTATATTTTCATTGGGAAGATCTATTCAGATCCTTTGCTTATTTTTAACTGGGTTACTTGTACTTTTCATTATTGAGTTGTAAGAGTTCTTCATATTTCTAAATACAAGTCTCTTATCAGATATATGATTTGAAAACATTTTCTCCCAACTATTGTCCGTGGGCACATGTTCTAAGTGGGCCAGTCTTTACCCTGGGGGACAGGACAGGCAGGGGGGCTTTGCATGCTGAAACTTAATTCTTTCTATTCAGCACTCAGTCCTGTGTATTTCTGATTGTAAAACTCCCTTTCTGACTTGGGCAAGGGCGGCCTGGTGGTAGGTCAGGCGTGGCTCATTTGCTGCATGCTTTAGCTGGCCTGGAAGGCTACTCTCTGATAAATGGACCTATCGCGGCCTCTTTGGGGCCCACCTTGCTGGGGTGGGGGAGAAACCATTTGTGTGCAATGTTCACTTTCTTGCTGTTGCTCCTAGCCACAAGACGTTCCTCAGGCTGGCTCATTTCTGGGAGACATGGCTGTGATGGCCGACTCTGGTGGGAGGACACCGTGACGACCCTGGGGAAGCTTCCTCAGAGGACATGTCAGTCTCCCACCCTCATATTCAGCTTCTTCTCCCTCTTTTCTTCACCCACAGACAGACTTCATTTAACCTGACAGCTTTTCCAGACTTTCCCTCTCCTGTTTTCTCTCCCAGACCTTTCTCTCCCAAAGGTCCTGTGGATTTAATCTCTTCTTGGCCATTGCATCTTGGAGGACCAAAGCTAATACAGCTAATAAAGATAAAAAATGCTGGGAGGAGACTGGTTTCTCTCTGCTCCCTAGTCACTATTCTGAAACAAGTATAAGCTCCAGATGACTTTGCTAAAATATCACACTTGTACCTTTAGTAAAAGCAGATGATAAATGGTGACGTTCGTCAGGATGTAGGCTGTGTACCCAGATCATGAGCAGTTCACACACAAGGACTTGTTAAAAAAATAAACTTGGATATTTCTGCAATATTCTGACATCATGCTTGGGTTGGTACACTGGGTGTGATCCCTGCTAACTGAGTAAGTAACTTGGGCAAATAATTTATTATGCTAAATCTCAGTTTCTTCATCTGTAAAATGGGACTGGTACATGCTCTTGCCTCTAAAGGTGGCTGGAAGAGTTGGTGACATAGCTGACGGGAAGTACAAGAGAGTGCCTGGCACACAGCGGATACTCAATGAATGTTAGCTCTTTGTATTAGCACGGTGACTATCATCACTCACGTTTGGCATTTCATTTCAGTCTCCCATCCAAATGGCCCATTTAGGGTAGAAATCCTCTTCTCTGTTTTACAGATCAGAGAGAGACTAAGGCTCTGGAGAGTTAAAGACTTACACACAGACACGGGGAGAGAACATAACAATTTTAGGTGTGGGACTGGACATCCCACTCTTGTAGACCATATAGCCTCCTGATTATAATACTGCCCGTATGCTACTCTGCCCTCGGCACCTGAAAGATGTCCCAAGATCATGCAGTTCAGTTGCTCTTACAATTTAATCTCAGGAAGGTCATGAATTAATGAATGTCTTTCCCATCAGGCTTCCTAAGCTGACTGCCAGCTCTCCCGCTGAGCAGGGAACCTGGGGCCGTGGCTGGCCCATCAAAGGGGCTCAATGAGACAGCTGACACATGAACAGATCCTTTCAAACCTGAGCCCAGGTCTTCTCTTGGGGAGGACATTGTGTGTCCTTTGCTCACCCACAGCACAGATTTTCTAAGTGGAAAGTTCCATGCCAGCAGAGAAACTTGTCCCCCACTGGGGGTGTCTCAGCCCATGGTGCAGAGTGGTGTCTCTAGCACATGGTGCAGAGTGGTCATCATGGCCCAGTGGCTGCCCTTTTGCACTGGGCCATCAATAAGCTGCTCTCAGATGCTGATTCTAGGCTCCCGTGTTAGTAACACACACCCCCAGCCAGACTGTACGGCCTGTAAGGGCCTTGTTTCTGCTGTTCACCATCTCTCCGCCTGGCCAGGTGCACTCAGTGTGTCTGGCACATGTCTAGTTGCTGCTGAGGCTGGAGGCTAGTGGCAAGGTAATGGGGTGGCAGCTCTTGAGGGTGCTGGAGGGAGGGGAGGGAGGACTGTGTTCCCAGCAGACACCTGCCCCAGACCTGCCAGTGCCTTCCTATTCCAGCTTCAACTTGACGAGGGCTTTCTCATAGGCCTCTGGCCTACACCTGGGATTGGCTTCTAAGCGATCAGACAGCACTTGAAGATATATAACATCATGTAAAGACGTAAATAATCCCCAGTAATTCCACAGCGAATTAACTCTTTCCTAAGGCTATTGGATCTTCCCTGCCTAGGTTGCCTGGCTGGAGACTGAGTAATCATGATGTCAGCAAACGGTAAAGTTCAGGAAGGAATCTAGGAAAGGCCCTCAGCTTGCAGACACATTGAAAAGATGGGGGAGACTGAGGCACAGAGAAGTGGAGGGGACTGTTGAAACATACACCGCCTGAGCCAATATCGAAGTTAAAGCCACTTCTACATTTTCTACGTTCTTGTTAAAAGTCTCCTGTTTCAAATAAGATTTCCAAAACAGTGTGGGGTGTGTATTACTGTGGAGCCCTGGCTCTTGTCTCTGCAACTTACCAACTCTGTTTCTACATCTGTAAAATGGATAAATGGAGCCAACCCTACCAAATATGTTTAGGTAAGGATGACTTGAAATAATGTTTATAAACAACCGAGTCTATACTAAATGCTCAATTAAAATAAACAGGAAATAACTCTTACGATTATCACCCTGTCCTGCCCCTCCTCCAGACTGGGGCTTCGTACCATCGTCTCCATCCAGGTGGATTTCAGATCTATCCTTCTGGTTGCTCAGACCCCAAGCCTCAGCTATACCATAAACTATATCCAGAATCTTCTCCCTCTTCAGGGGCTGCTTGAACCTGGTTCCCCCAGATTAGTTCTCAGAGCAGGGGTCAGTGAACTACAGCCCCTACGCCACCTGTTGCCTGCTGCCCCCTCACCCCCCATTTTATTTTTTGCACAGCCATGAATTAAGAATTGGTTTTACATTTTTCTTTTCTTTTCTTTTTTTTGTTTTGTAGTTTTTGGCTGGGGCTGGGTTTGAACCCGCCACCTCTGGCACATGGGGCTGGTGCCCTACTCCTTTGAGCCACAGGTGCTGCCCTGGTTTTACATTTTTCAATGGGGAAAAAGCAAAAGAAAGAATAGTATTTCCAGACCTATGGAAATTATAGGAAAGCCATATATCCACATCCATACAGTTGGATTGGAACATGACTGTGCCCATTCATTTGCATATTGGGTATGGCAACAGAATCAGACAGAGACCACATGGCTCACAAAGCCTAAAATATTGACTATTTGGCCCATCCCAGAAGATGATTGCCAGCCCTTGTCTTAGATTTTTCATGAGTGTCCCTGAATCCGTATTTGTCTCCCTACTGTCTGGTCCTGATGCAGCTTTCTGAGTGGTCCTTTTAAGATGGAGGTGTGACCATTCACTACCCATCAGTGGTTCCCCAGTGGCTCCCAGTAAAATCCAACTCTGAGTGCTCTGTCCCCATCTCCTTACTTCTTCGGGCCTCCATTTCCTTCTCATTTCCTCCTGGCTTATGCTGATCCTGCTACACTGGCCCCATTGCCACTCTTTGAACATAGCAAATAAATCTCTACCACAGGGCCTTTGCACTGGCTGCCTCCTCACCTGCATGACTCTTCTCCTAAAGTAAGGATGCGCACTCCCTCACCTCCTTCAAATTTCTACTCAAATCTTGCCCCATCAGATCTAACCCAACCACCCAATTTAATCCCATACCCTGTCCTCTCCCCTTGAACCTCCTGACCTCTCTTATTTTGTTCCATTTTTATTTTTTTCCTATCAAACTCATTGTCTTTCTGTGAATCTGCCAATTTACTAATCCATTGTGTTTGTCATTTACTGACTGCCCCTTTCCACGAGGACAGGATGTCCCCACAGGCAGATATTTTTGTTCTGGTTTGTTCATTTCTGTGTCCCAAAGCCCTAGTTAGGTCCAGCTTCCAAATGCATGACCTTTGAAGTGTCACAGATTCCCCATGTTCAGAAGGACCTTGCATTTGGCTCACTGCTCTGTTGCATCATTTTGAACTTCTTAATAATTTTTTAGCAATGAGTCTCACATTTTGATCTTGCACTGAACTATGATAATTATGGAGCCAGTCCTGGCTATCAAAACAGGCCAGGCACACAGTAGACCCTCTGTGAAAATTAGTTGAATGAAGAGATGAATGAGTGAATGATTCTTATCATGATTTAGCTCCATGGCTCTCTTCCTGTCTCTCTGGACACTGCAGCCCCACCCGCCCACCCTGCCTGCCCCCTCACCATTGCGCTCCCTAGTTCTCTTTTGAAAGAGTGTATGTTGATGTAAGTGGACAAGGAGAGGAGTCAGCCCTGGGATCAGGGAGCTGGGGGAAGATTGCCTGCAGCAACGGAGGAGACACAATTACTCCAGCAACTGTCCACCCAACCGCAGCTCCGAGCCTCCACTTAATGTAATTGAGTGTGAAGGCCGACTGGAGACACAGGCGCCCCTGCCGCCCCTCTCCATAATATAGACACTATTGGTTGCTAATTGGCGCCAGTGGGCTGGTGCTAATTGTCCTAATGCACTCGGCTTGATGGAGGGCAAGGCTGAGCAGGACAGGGGGTGGGGGCACCCAGCACCAACAGACACTGGTACATACTGCTCATAAAAGTTGGAATAGGCTTTAATTTTGCATCAAATATTTAAGTGGGTTTGGGGTGGGTATTGAAGGGGGGAGGTGGATCAGGGGAACTTTGCTTGTGGTAACCCGCAAAGGGCCTGGGGAATAGGCCCCCTGCCATCCTTATCAATGGGTTATCCAGACGGCTCTGTCCCCAGCATTGTCTAATTAATTGTGTGAATTTCTAATGGCCTTTTAGCTCCCTCCCCCGAACCTCCCTTCCACCCCCATTCCAGCTGTTCCTTCTTGTTCTAGCTGTTTTTGAGCACTGTCTCTCAGTGAGGCCATCACAGAGGGAGGCAGCTTGGAACACTGGGAAATGCAGGGAAGCTGGTGGCCACCTTGAACTCACTCCATAGATCAATAAACTCACTTACCACCTTTGGGTCTCAGTTTCCCTAACAAATGACTGTCCAGCTAGTGAGTGTTAAAATACAGTACATCCTATGCCTAAGATCTTTTTAGGGACTGTAGATATATAGTAAACCTCGAGAATTGACCACCTTCCTACATTGACCACATCCTTAAGTTGACCTCATTTTTATAGATCAGAAATACACAATGTGTAATCAATGGAAGTAACCCTCTCCATAATGTTGACCAATTTGTTATAGTCGCTTGGGTGGTCCATTTATAGAGGCTCTACTGTGTATGTGTGTGCGTGTGTGTGTGTGTGTGTGTGTATACACACACAGAGGACGCCAAAAACTGTATATACATTTTAAGAAAAGAAAAAAACTGTATTAAAATTCAAATACAATATGCTGATAAGTTTTGTTATCTTGTATATTGTATCTCGTATGTCTTATAATTGCAGAAGTCAAATCTAACTTGAGTATTATGATTTCAATACAGTTTTTCCTTTCTTAAAATGTGTATACTCTTTTTGGCATGTGTGTGTACATATATGTACATGCACATCTTTAAATTTGCAGGTAAGTTTATTTTAGCATGTATTAGGGAAATATATTTATATTACATATCATTCTACACATGTAATATTTATTTAATAATGACACAAAGATGTGATGTGCTGGAAAATGTTTAGCTACTAGATCCCAGGGCAGAGGGGTGTGGTGAAAAACCCTGAACTGCCAATTTCCGTGGTGTAAATACTCTCGTCATGGTTGACTTCAGGCTGCCAATGTGGTGTCACCAAACGGAATTGGGAAGGGATGTGCAGTGAGAAGTTATCAATATTATATAGAATTTCCACCACATGGATATAATTGAAATAAGTACAAGAGCAGAGATAATGGTAAAATGTAGTAAAATAATTAAGGAATGAGTTTTAAATATGTGTCACTTTTTCTTTAAAATAATTTAATTGTATGTTTATATAATTTAATTGTTAACAATGGCTGTGTTTAGTGATGGGCTAGCAAAATTTCTGAAAATTTAATAATGGCTCTCCTGGTTCAGTATGGGCAATCCCATGTTACCCATGAACCCCATGAATTCTCAAAGGGTAATGCACAGAGTAAAACAGGGTTTGAAAAGTATTCAACTTTCAATCAATTTAAAGAAAATCTGAGTAAGTGATAGCCTAGGTAACTTACAAATATAGTATAAATCATAAAGTTGGTACTCAGATGTCTATACAGTCGCCCCTTGAATAAAACAAGTTCAAACAGTTCCAGTCCACGTAAATGTGAATTTTTCTCAATAAATATATTGGAAACCCAAAGCAATATATAATTTCAATGCAATCCCTATTAAAGCTCCACTGTCATACTTTAAAGATCTTGAAAAAACAATACTTCGTTTTATATGGAATCAGAAAAAAACCTCAAATAGCCAAGACCTTATTCAGAAACAAAAACAAAGCAGGAGGAATCATGCTACCAGACCTCAGACTATCCTACAAATCAATAGTGATCAAAACAGCATGGTATTGGCACAAAAACAGAGAAGTAGATGTCTGGAACAGAATAGAGAACCAAGAGATGAATCCAGCTACTTATCGTTATTTAATCTTTGACAAGCCAATTAAAAACATTCAGTGGGGAAAAGATTCCCCTATTTAACAAATGGTGCTGGGTGAACTGGCTGGCAACCTGCAGAAAACTGAAACTGGACCCACACCTTTCACCATTAACTAAGATAGACTCACTGGATTAAAGATTTAAACTTAAGACATGAAACTACAAAAATACTAGAGAAGAGTGCAGGGAAAACCCTTGAGGAAATCGGTCTGGGCGAGTATTTTTATGAGGAGGACCCCCGGGGCAACTGAAGCAGCTTCAAAAATACACTACTTGGACTTGATCAAACTAAAAAGCTTCTGCACAGCCAAGAACACAGTAAGTAAAGCAAGCAAACAGCCCTCAGAATGGGAGAAGATATTTGCAGGTTGTGTCTCTGACAAAGGTTTTTTTTTTTTTTAATTTATTTTTTTTTTTTTATTGTTGGGGATTCATTGAGGGTACAATAAGCCAGGTTACACTGATTGCAATTGTTAGGTAAAGTCCCTCTTGCAATCATGTCTTGCCCCCATAAAGTGTGACACACACCAAGGCCCCACCCCCCTCCCTCCTTCCCTCTTTCTGTTTCCCCCCCCATAATCTGACAAAGGTTTAATAACCAGAATCCACAGAGAACTCAAATGCATTAGCAAAAAAAGAACAAGGGATCCCATCGCAGGCTGGGCAAGGGATTTGAAGAGAAACTCCTCTGAAGAAGGCAGGCACTCGACCTTCAGACATATGAAAAAATGCTCATCATCTTTAATCATCAGAGAAATGCAAATCAAACTACTTTGAGATATCATCTAACTCCAGTGAGACTAGCCTGTATCACAAAATCCCCAGACCAGAGATGTTGGTGCGGATGTGGAGAAAAGGGAGCACTTTTGCACTGCTGGTGGGAATGCAAATTAATACATTCCTTTTGGAAAAAGATATGGAAAACACTTAGAGATCTAAAAATAGATCTGCCATTCAATCCTGTAATCCCTCTACTGGGCATATACCTAGAAGACCAAAAATCACATCATAACAAAGATATTTGTACCAGAATGTTTATTGCAGCCCTATTCATAATTGCTAAGTCATGGAAAAAGCCCAAGTGCCCATCCATGAATGGATTAATAAATTGTGGTATATGTATACCATGGAATATTATGCAGCCTTAAAGAAAGATGGAGACTTTACCTCTTTCATGTTTACATGGATGGAGCTGGAACATATTCTTCTTAGTAAAGTATCTCAAGAATGGAAGAAAAAGTACCCAATGTACTCAGCCCTACTATGAAACTAATTTAGGGCTTTCATATGAAAGCTATAACCCAGTTACAACCTAAGAATAGGGGGAAAGGGAGGGGACGGAGTGGGGAGGGAAGGGGATTGGTGAGATTACACCAACGGTGCATCTTACAAGGGTATATGTGAAACTTGGTAAATGTGGAATGTAAGTGTCTTGGCATAGTAACTGAGAGAATGCCAGGAAGTCTATGTTAACCAGTGTGATGAAAGTGTGTCAAACGGTCTGTGAAGCTAGTGAATGATGCCCCATGATCATATCAATGTACACAGCTATGATTTAATAAAAAAAAAGAAAAAAGAAATAAATATATTAGAAAAAATTTTTGTAGATTTTCTGTAATTTGAACTACATAGCCTAAAATTACCTAAAAATTAAAAATATGTTAAGTATTTCATGATGCATAAAATATATGGTGATACTAATTTATCATTTACTACCATAAAATACACAAAAATCTATTATAAAAAGTTACAATTTGGCAAAACTTCTGCATACAAACATTTACAGACATCCATGGTGCCATTTTCAGTCAAGAGACATGTAAACAAATGTAAAGATGTAGCCTTCAATCACAGCTGCCTGAAATCAACTGTAGTAGTCCATCCTGTACTACTGTAAAAATTTCCTAGCCACCTCCGGTTGCTTTTGTGGTGACTGAGCTCAAGTGTAAAACGTCATGTAATGCTAATCTTTTCCAAGTGAGCAGTTCATCTTTCTAGTAAATTTTGGATCACAGTAAAAGATGATCTCTCACGGTTCTCATGTATTTTTTCATTGCGTTTAGTGCAATCCTATAAACCTTGAGTAACATCATGGGACCCATACAGAGTGCCACTAGGGATGCTGGAAGCACCCCCAAGAACCAGAGAAGGTCATGACATTACATGAAAACGCTGAATTGCTTGATACGGATCTTAGTTTGAGGTCTGCAGCTGTGGTGACCACTGCTTCCGACAGACAGTGCATCATGACGCAAACTTACAGCATTGATAAATATAGAACAGCACAGTAAGTGTATTTTCTCTTTATGATTTTCTTAATAACACTTTCTTTTCTCTAGCTTGCCTGATGGTAAGAATATGAGCATAGCATATAGTATATTTAATGTACAAAATAGGTGTTAAGTGGCTGTTTATGTGCTTGGTAAGACTTTCAGTCAACAGTAGTAAAGTTTGGGGGGAGTCAAAAGTTATATGAGGGTCTAGGGTTGGCGCCCCTAACTTTCATGTTGTTCAGGGGTCAACTGTAATTTGAAAAGTGGCTTCCAGGCTCTTCCAGGGTTCACTGCCCTTTACCTTGTTTGCTAGAAGGCGTGAAATGGCCGTTTCACACTCTTTCCTTTGACCAATGATTTTGTCCTTGTCTTTCCTCTTCCTCTACCCGACGCACCTTCTCTGGGTTGGAGTCTCCACCTACCTTTTTCATGTATTCTTGCCCTTTCTTGGTCTCTCTGTCTTTTCTCTGGGCTTGTTTACTGGTGACAGTCCATGGCCCGAGTGTACCAGGTCGTATCTACTGTGTGTATTCTGGAGGGTGGGGGCAACAGGGACAGAAAGGTCCCCTGGGGGTAGTGAGGAAGCCCTGACATGAATAGAAGGTGCAGGGAGCATTACGGGTGTCTTACATCTGAGACACCCACAGACCAATCATCTCAGGATGCTTTGCCTTGGATTTATTTTATGAAACTGCCATTATTGCTTTATAGTTATAAACATTGATTGGAAGATTGCAAATTCAAATACCCATTGGTGAGCAGACAGGGACATAGAGGCAGGGAAACATGCCAGGGGGTTAAGGGGGTCTAGGGGGTCTTCTGCATGGAATTTGGAGCAGAGTAATCTAGGGGTCTACACCCCTCTAACAGTGTCAGACTGCCCACACTTCAGCAGCCAGTCAGCACTGTGTGTGGCCTGAATTCTTCCTAGAAGCTGGGGAAGGTGATTTGAATGTGAACTTTCCTAAGCTTAAAATTACTATGAGAGCCACATGAAAAATGTATCTACGGGCTAAATGAGGCTTGTGAAAGATTCAGAAAACAGAATACGTAGAGAAGAAAATAAAACAACACATCTTTCCTAATGATCAGTAAGTATTTTGATGTTTGGATTGGGCCGTCTGTAACATTTTTTGTCCTAGGTCTTTTGGGTTTTTTCCTTTTGTTGCTGTTGTTTTTTTAAACTCAGTCTGGTATAAACATTCTACCATATCTTTAAGAATCTTTTAATTGACATCATCTTGAATGATGTCAAAACATTGTATCATATGGCTGATTTGGGGGGATTAAAGATGGCCCCAAATTCTTAGACACATCTCCCATAAAGAAGCAGCATCCGTGGCCCCATGCTGTAAACTAGGCACATCCTTCTGTGACTCTGATTAAGGGAAGGGAACAGAAGTGATGCTATGTCTGTTTCCTGGCCCCAACCTTAAGAAACTGGCTCTTTGGGACACTAGCTCTTGGAGTCCTGAGCCACAGTGAAGAAGTCCCACTCCCCTGAGGCTGCCATATTGGAGACACCACATCAAGAGACCTCAGCTCAGAGCTGTTCCTGCCCTTAGCTTTGTGGATCAACCCACATGAGAATCAAATCATTGTGAATCACAACCAGGCATTCCCATCAAATTCTGCATGTGTGGTGGATCCATAAATAGAGAACCGTGCTTGTTTTAAGTCACTAAATTTTGGGATTTTGTTTGCTTTTTGTACACCAAGAGATAACCCAAACTTCGATTTAGCAAAGTCCCTGATGTCAGCGATTCAACAGTTTCCAACTCTTGAATCTTAATCTTATTACTACAGTGAACACTGTTGGGCATTCGTCTTTGCTTCTATTTCTGATTATTGTGTTAGGTGAGATTTCTGCAGGAATTGTTAAATCTTGGAGTCTGGATATAGGTGAGGCAAGACTCACGGTAACTATTCTGCCAAAGGACTCTCCTAGAAAATTGAACAAATCAATTTGTGACAATTACGTTGGCAAATTATTCTCCCCCAAAGTTAAACCAATTTATACCAATTTACTGAATAAGAGTCCACCCCTTTGGGCACTTTGAGATATATGTGTGTATATATATATCTATGTATGCATGTATATATGTGTGTGTGTGTATATATATATATATTTTTTTTTTCCTTTTCTTTTTGAGACAGAGTCTCACTTTATTGCCCAGGCTAAAGTGCCATGCATCAGCCCATCTCACAGCAACCTCAAACTCCTGGGCTCAAGTGATCCTCATCCTCCCAAGTAGCTGGGACTACAGGGGCTCACCACAATACCCTGCTAATTTTTCTATTTTTAGCAGAGATGGGATCTGATTCTTGCTCAGGCTGGTATGAAACTCCTGAGCTCAAGTGATCTTCCTGCCTTCACCTCTCAGAGTGCTAGGATTACAGGCGTGCGTCACCATGCCCAGCCTGATACATATATTTAGCTATGTAGGCACAGCTCATTTTGAGTTATGGAGGGAAGAAAAATAATGAGAGACGAGAGGCTTAAGTTCTCTGATTTTCTGACCAGACAAATGTCAAGTGATAATGAAAATTTATCCCTAGTTGAGAATTTGTTGTCATGGAACCTGATTGCACTTTCCTCTTTGCTACAGTTATTGAAAGGATTTGCTGAATCAATTTCTGGCATGAAAGAGAATTCAGGGTCCAATTCTGGTGGATATCTCCTGCCTTACTTCATAAATTCAGATACCTTCTCATAATGCCACTTTTTGCTATAGTGGTAGTAATACAAAAATGACATAAAACATAGCCAATAGCCTCTGTAGGGCATTCAATGCAAATTGATAAATGTCACTGTTGTTATGAGCCAGGACCTGACTGGCACAGCCTGACAGAGGTGCCCAGACTAGCTGGGGCCAGGAAGTGCTTGGGCAATAAATGTGCAGGAGAGGAAGTGACTTAGAGACTAATGGCAACAACAAAAGGTGTGATAGAAAAATAAGGAAGACTTTTTCATCTCTCACAAGCAAAAGAATCCATTAACAAGTTCAGTTCGGAAAGAATACGATTTTGATCTGGTTTAGAACTTGTCTATAATTAGCTTTGCTTTTTATTATCACTATTATAACATAAAGCAGAGAGATGCCACTATTGAGTACTTTAAACCAAGCACGGCATTAAGTTCAACACTATCTTACTTATTCTTTAGAGGAGCCTATGAGAAAGATCATCTTATACCCACTTTGCAGATGAGGAAACTGAGCCTTTAAAGGGTAAAATGCCTTGCAGGATGACATTTCCTTTTTTCCTTTTTCCTCGTTGCTCTCTTTTTCCTTTGTTTTCCTCATCTTGCTTCTGCCTAAAAGAAAGCATTTGTTAACAACAAGAAGAAAGATAGAAATTCTGTTAGCATGATCACATGTCAAAGCTACTCATTATAAAGTGGGTGCAGAATCAGTTACACAATTTACAGGGCTTGATGCGCAATTGAAATCCAGGGTCCCTGTCCAAAAAGCAGAGAAGAAGTGTCATTCACAATGCAAAAAAATGAAGCAGTTTTCCTTCTCCCATAGTCTTCCTAGAAACTTGTCATGGTCCTCTTAAGTAAGTGCATTTAACTGCAGAAAAAAAAAAAAAACGCTAAATTATTAGAAAGATTTTTACAATTCATTGTGCAACACCAGTTTTAAATACAGATACCGGAGTATTTAACTGTTATGCTAAACCACCAAAATTGCACAATTTGTGCTTCGTAGCTGCTTCCTAGAGGTTGCCCTGAGCTGGCCGGCGGAGACAAATTCAAGCCAGACACTGAAAGATTAGAAGGGGAAAGAGAGGGCACCCTCCAGGTGAGTGCTGACCCAAGGGCGTGCTTGCCACGTACAGGTATACTCAGGGGGAGTGTTGTCCCTCACAGATACCCAGTGACCCTGCCTTGCCTGAGCCCATTTAGGTCTGAGGCTGCCTGGCTTCCCCTCCTGTCATCCTCTCTTCCTATGGGTCCACTGCCCCAGCCCATGATGCCAGTACCTTGCCAGTACCTTGTTGCCAGTACCTTGTAGCATCTGTACCAAGATGTGCCAGCTATGGGGATCACTGGGGATAGATGAGAGGCTTGTCTCAGTTGAGTTGAAAGCTCTGACCAGCCTCCCAGGAGGCATTCCCCTGCCAGCACAGGGCAGGGATGGTGGTCACCATGATCTGTTCAGACATACCGCAGGGGGCATGCTCCAACCCTCCATGGTTAGCTTCAACTATGAGTGAAGAACAGCCATGGATGTTGGGGGGTGGGGAGTTGAGGGAGAATGGACTTCACTCATGCGGACTGTTCAGTTCAACAAAGACCACATCCCATGAGCCTCTCGCCTGTGCCTTCTCTGTGCAGGCCCCGAGAAGCTGGCCCTGTGTGTGTAGGGTGGATGGTAATGGCAAGAGGAAGTTGTGTTTATTTACACCATCTTCTGGATCCTCAGTCGTAATATCCATCCCCTTGAAAGATATTTTTTCTTAAGGGATTTTTACTTTCATCATGGCCCAGAAATAAGGGTATGATGAAAGGGTTGCTTCAATATAGTATATGTTAATATTAACATTAATATTGATAATACCGCCAATAATCATGAGTATTGCTTGTTGAGCACTTACTGTTTGCCAGAAAAGGATTTACACAATGCTGTGTGGTGAGTATTATTATAAGACCATTTTCAGAAGTGGACACTGAAATGCTGAAAGGCTATGATTCCTGGTTCTGGCGGCTGGTAAATAGTGGAGCTGCCATTATGACCCAGAGGCTCTGGAGCACACATCCATCGGACCTCCCTGAGTGTTTGCTGAATGACTGAATGATGGCCTTCATCGGAGATGGGATCAGAAATAGCATGGGAGATGGAGAAAGGCAGAATTCATTGTTGGCGCCAGCTGGAGTTATTAATGGAGCTCTGAGGCTGGGCAGAGAGCTCCGTCCTGGGATTCCAGGAGGTGGTGAGACAATGGGGGTGGGGGTGTGATGGGCTGAACATCCTGATTCCCCATTGTTTGAGAAGAGAATGTCTGACGGAAAAGAACAGCATCACCGGTTCCTAGCGCAGCTCAAGGGCTACAAATAGCAGAGGGAAGAAGCCAGAGGAGATTTCCTTGGGCACTGGAGGTTAACGCTGAAGCAGAAGCCTCTGGGTGGGATCAGGTGGGGGATGCAGAAGCCGGGCCAAGGCAGCTGGGCCTGCACTGTTGGGGAATCTGGGTGCCTGGGATGGGAGAGGATAGTAGCCTAATGGTGACACCCACTCCCATCACCCTGTCTTGGCAGATACACAGATTAATTCATTCTCAACACACCTTCCTGCCTGTGCGTTTCCCACCTTGCTCCCTCCAGGGCAACCTAGTATTGTCTTACAATGACAACGGTGACCAGTACAACCTAACCATTGCTGGGCATCCACCCTGTGCCCAGCCCCGGGCTTGGCGAGGAAGACCTCACTGAGAGTCTTTGAAACTAAGAAACAAAGTAGATTCTACTATTTCCATTTACAGATATGAAAAACTAAGCATTAGAGATCCTATAGCTAATACAAAGCAACGGCTGGACTTGCATCTGGCTTATCCTGACTTCAAAGCTCATGCCCATAGTGGTTATACCAGATGCCTTCCCAGAGCAAAACAGCACCAAGAGCTGATTAACAGCATGTGTTTTGGTGCCTTGCTGACCGGGGTCCACTCCTAGCTAGGGTGATCAACTGTCCCGGTTTGCTGCGACTGAGGAGTTTTAGCTGTCAGTACTAACACTGGGATAGGTCTGAGCGAGTCAGAACAGCTGGTCATCTACCAACTGACTTGGGTGAGTTAATTCACTTCTGTGGCCTCAGTTCCCTCATCTGTAAAATGGGGACAAGTGTGGTTCAAGTGTGTTTGAAGCATTCCTTCCTGACTTAACAGGAAGTTGATGGCTTAGCTACTTTCATTGATTTCATGATTGCTATCCAGTTCAAAAATGCAAAAGTCGTTTGAAAACTGTTGTTAACTGCTTAGACTTTGCAGAGGCAGATCTGGCACAATTCCTGCTGCTTCTTGGGCTGCCTGTGTGGCCTTGATCAGTTCTGGGGGCTTGGTTCTACCATCAGATGGGGCTAATGGTCCAGGTGAGATGGTGCAGGTGGTGTCCTGGGCACAGTGCCTGGCACAGGTGACTCTTGGTGTGGAATGGTAGCTTTGATTATTACCACTTGCTTCTTATGGAAGTTCTCCTCTTTCTGTTTCCCCTTCCATTTTTTTCCTTTATCTGATCATCCTTCCTGCCAGGCTGCAATGCAAAGCCATCAAGAGAAGTTGAAGGGACAGCCGAAGTCCTGAGTTGCACTTGTTTCTCCCAAGGAGAAAGGATTTCAAGACTCCTATCCCAAACACTTCTGTCTGGGCACACCCCCGTGCTCATCTGCCAGGGGCAGTGTTGTGTCTAGTTTGGTTTGCCCTGCTCCAGAGGAGCTGTGGTCCAAGTGCTTTGTGGCAGAGCAGCCCAGGTGACTTTCTCCTGGCTATTTGAAAAAGGGATTAGGATGCTAACTGCTGGGAGCGGCAGGACCCACAGGCAAATATTAAGTTATTATACTTCTCCATTTCTGGCCAAATGGATGTGAGTGCCCTCCGTGGCTTGGGTTTGAATCTCTTTGAGGTGGTTTGTCTTACCGGGAGTGGTCAAGTTTCTTATTCATTCATTCATTCCCTGTGATCATCATTACCCACTGTGTGCCTAGCCCAGCATAGACTCTGGAGATGAAGCAGATCGGACCAGTTAGTCCTCACCATGTGCGTGTGCCTATTTTCCCAATGGGAAATTAAGCTTTTTCTAACAACCCATGTTTTATAGAAAACATATTATAAATCACTTACCATGTAAAATAATGCATTCATTTATAATTCCGCTCACCAACAGATTTCAAAAAACTATTTTCTTCAAGCTCTTCCTATGCCTCTTCACTGCCTGTCTTTTCGTCACTGGGGATCCGTTTTTAGGCATCAGCCGGTAGGCGCAGATGGGATCACCTTCATTTCCATCCACATTGTTTTTGACATAGTCCTTTTTCTCATCTCAACATTCTACCATCAGGAGAAATTGTACTCTGTGGCATAATATTTGTTCCTGTAGATTATGTTTACTGTTTCCCATCTACAAAAGCTTATTAACGACAATTAATGTACGTTAAGATTTCTGCCTCCCTCTCTCTCTTTAAACGATTCCACCAAGTAATTTACAAGTTTCTACATCTAACATTGACTTAGGTCATTTCAGACTGATGTGTTGTTTAAAATAGGGTAAATGGGACTGTGTCACTGTGTGCAGCCCAGGAAGGGTGCAGATTACGGCAACAGATGATATATACCAAGGCTTGACAGATTGACTAGGCAGACAGGCTTCTGTATCACGGTTGCCACCATCATTGTTATCATTAGTGACAGTGAACTCAGCAATGCTAAAGTCATATTGAAGACAGGGCTAGGATGCAGTATTTTAGGAAGAAAAGAAAAATCAGATAGAATCTCTTCTCCAAGTTAAGGTTTGAAAAAAAGCCACTTGGGAAGTTTTTAAACTCTGAAGGATTCTGCATAGGGGTGTAGGCAATTAGGGTTCTTTTGGTTTTGTCCAGGTTTCCAGCATAGACTAGAATATTCCAAGAGCCGGGGGGGATAGGGGCTTGCATCCAGAATCAGCAAGTTCAGAGCAACTAGAGCCACTTGGGTAGAGGCTATTGTGGGGTAAGCCTCATGCTGGGTTCACTGCATGAGAGATTTCTTTCCCTGCCCTGGGGACTTGGGCATAGTGATGTGCCCCCTTCTTTATATTACGGGTAACAGACTCAGACAGTCGAGGAACTAGCCCAAAGTCCCATGGCTTTTTAAGGCTTCCTTCTATCCCTTGGGTATCCCCAGATTTTTCTCTCTCTCACCCTTGTTTTTCTCAAACACAGCACTCTGTTATCTTTATAGCAGGAATCACATTTTGTCATTATGTACTTAAAAACAAAACCAAACAAAGCTAATTCCTTATCTACTGTCCGTCTCCTCCATCAGACTCTTGGCTCTGCCAGGCCAGAGTCTTTGTCTGTTTTGCTCTCTGAATGCCCCGTATCTTGCATAGTTGATGCTTAACAAGTAGCTCTGACATTATGGAATAAAGATCAAATATGGATTTCTACAGCAGATTCAAATCCAACAGTGGGATCTCAGAGGGGACCGTGCCCCTCTGAGTCACAAGACTGGGTCTCTGATACTCTTATCTGTGTGGGAGCATGAGAATGGTTCCCGGAAGCCATCACCACTGTCAAAATAGCCATGATGATGACAATATTCCAGCTCTCACTGAGAGAGAGACCTCAAGCTCCCTGACAGCTCTGCTGAGGCTATATCAGACAAATGTCCTCTTTGTCTTTTGTTATCTGAGAGTTGACCTTTTTCTCAGCTGTTACATCTTAACTAGAAAGTCTTAATTTGAGAGGGTTTTTAATGGACCCCAAGTTTTCACTTGGAAGACAAGACTAGAGTCTTGAATTTCTCCTCCCACGGCCTCAGTCCATCATTCCCCATCAGAAGTCAGAGGAAGAGGTGGGGAAGGAGACATCCTTCTCAGGAGAGTACTACAGAAGAGACCACAGAGTAAATAATAGCCTGGGGGTCAGGGCCTACATTCGGGGCTTTATAGGCATTATTTCTGAGCCTCCCAACAATTCTGTAGGTATACATTCTGACTTTCTAAAAAATAAAAGCTCCGAGGCATTGAGGGACTCATCCAGGGTCACGTAGCCAGTGAAAAACACGACAAGAGCTGGAACTGAGATCATCAGGTTCTGAAGCCCATTTTCTTTTGGAAACAAGACCTTCACCTGAGTCCAGTCTGTGGCAAGAACACAGAGCATCTTCTGGCAGTTGCGAGAAGACAGGAAGTGGGAAATGGGCCCCAAATCAGCTGGAGCTCCCCTTTGCTTTCTTCTGTGGAATGAGAGGCTGAGGATGGGGTGACTGAGGCCCCCTCCTCCCTCCAGCCAACAGGGTTAAAATGAACCTGTGAACAGTAAGGAGCAAAATCTTTTGACCCAGCAATTGCACCACTAGGAAATTATTCAACAAAAATGCTCACACGCGAGGGCAAAGTTCTATGTGTGGGATAGTCATGAAGCATAATGTGCAGGAGCCCAAACTGGACACTACCTAAGTTTGAATCACTTGTATTTCTACTTTTATAGCAGTCCTTCAAAGTCTATTCCTAAACCTTATGTGTCTACCTCTGGGAAGGGCTGGATAGTTTTATCTGATTTGTTAAAAGGCCATCTCTAAGCTATTCCCTTCCCAAAATGAAGACTCACAGCCTTAAATACCCCAGACCTGTCAGTATTTATTTATTTTTTTTAAATGCCAGTTATGTTCGTCCCTGTAATTTTTTTTCCTTTCTGTCTTTCCACTAGGATTGACTGGCCTCTTTTCTCCATTCAAGAAAGTTTCCATTTGCCCTTTGAGGAACTCACTCAGTTTGAGTCCACCAATATATCCCAAGCTCTGGCCAGGAATGGGAAATGTGATGGTGCAAATAACGGACGTGATCATGACCATCTCAGTAAGTAGCTTGAATCGCCACCACCCATTTTGGAGGTTCAGAGAGGCAGTCACTTCACACAGACACACAGCCAAAAAGAGGCAGAGCCAGGATAGGACCCACCATGAAGCTGCTTCCATGTTCTTTTCTTTGTAGGTCACCCAGCTCAGAGTTATGAACATTTTAAGTACGACATAAATACTTGCTGAGGATTTAACGCTCCTACTTAGAAGAAGGAATTAGGGAGGCGATAAAGTGAGATAACATTTATTATACACCAACTGGAGCCACATGGGCTGCTTGCAACCTTCACTCTATCCTCCATACAGGCCAAGGAGGTATTACTGTCCCTGTTGAGTAAATAAAGTTCAGAGAGGTGAAGCAACTTGCCCGAGGCCACACAGCATCATGGTGGCAGAGCTAGGATGGGAGGCAGGTCTTGCATGCTTAGCCACTAGCCCTGTCTGCCTCTCATACTGCCAGAATCTCTTTGTTTCTGTAGGATGAACTGAAGCCTGGGAAGCATACTCTGCTCTTGGCCATCTCAGCAGTGGGAGGAGCCAGAGGAAACAGAGTCCCTTTGTTCTATGTCAAAGGCAAATAACTTGGAGTTCCCAAATGCTGGCCAATGAAGGCAAATTTGTTATGGCCACTTCAGAGGAGGCGCAGCGGCTTGCCTGGGTGGGGGAATGTAGCGGGCGTGAACCCCTACATTGGCTAAGAAGAAGCATAATTACTGTTCTCAGTGGATTCACACTGTTTTGAAAGGCAATCAGGTACTGAGAGGAAACAAGCAAAGGAGCATTACAAATTCATTACAGAAACTAACTGCTTCCATTTGTGCGTGTGGCTGAGCGCTTGGTGGCCAAGGGAAGTGCATGATTCTTTTGTACATAACTCTGCCCTCTGGAAGCCAGATTCTGCTCAGGCCATACCCTGGGAGAGCAGAGAGGCAAATTCCTCAAGACTGAGGACCTTGCTTGGTGGGGTGGTCATGCCTGCCTGCCCTTGAAGGAAGTGTGTCTTACCTTGAATCCCTGGGGTCCTGGGAAGCCATATTTTTGCCATATAATCACTTCTCGTTATTAGGGCAGGGCCCCAGGCCCCTCAATTCATAAAGCAACCAGCAAATATGACCCGCAATTGGTTAGGCTGACTTCAATAGACGACTAGTTCAATCTGATTCCTGTTTGGGCAAATTGAATTTGGGAAAATGAGACCCTAGGCCAGCGAGGCTGTGAGAACCGAATTGAAAGAACAGAAAATAGATGCCAGATCCAAGTGGCCATTTCAGGCCACTGACAACTGATGTGGTGAAGATTGACTTCATAAGAGGGAAAAAATGGCCAAGAGTCTCAGAAGCAGAGATGTATGATTGAGAGGGTAGGAGAGAGCAAATGAAGAAAAGTGGTCGATGGGTTCCTGGTACCACTTTTCTTTAAGAAAAAATTGTTTGGGGGCAGTGCCTGTGGCTCAAAGGAGTAGGGCATCGGCCTCATATACTGGAGGTGGTGGGTTCAAACCCGACCCCGGCCAAAAACAGCAAAAAAAAAATTGTTTTTTCTAAAGGTCACTGGAATGGATCTCTGTTTCAATCAATAGAATTTTTAAGAAAATGGCAACCATCGTTTTTATAGCATAGAAATCTCGACCCATCCCATAGAGGTTGGGAAATACTATAAATTCCTCAAAGAACCTGGATATAGAAGAAATAGGGAGTGATGATGCCTTAAGAAATGGAGACCGCATGCCCCACATAAAGGGAAGGCCTTCCTGAGCTGTGGGCAATGTTTGTGATGTAAGAATGTGAGTCCAGATGCTGGAAATATGGATTTTATGTGAACCTTCCCTGCTATTTAAATATTTATAACTAATTTAACAACAACAACAACAAATATGGTGAGGGCCAAATAAGCACGCTTACAAGTTCGCTGCACCCTGTGGCTCACTCTTTGTAATCTTTGGTATAAATTCTAGAATCTTCTCTACAACTGAGTGCTGCCCAGCATGAAGCAGCTGTTGCTATGAGCTACTCACTGGCATTTAGTTACTGAAGAAGTAGAAGTCATTGCTTATAAAACTTTTTCCCTACTGTAGAGACTCTGAAACTAGGGTTATTGAGATTTTTCTCCCACTGATTTGTATTTAATTCAGAACTTTGTGGTTTAGAAATGTTATTCACAAGTGGTAAATAGGATTCTTAAAGAGTTTTCAAAAAATAAAACCAAGTGTCTTGCTGCTACTTGGAGACGTAAAGTCCAGTTTGGAATCTCATATCTGATATACTGGTCTGTAAAATAGCCCATTGTGAATGGACCTTTTAAACTTGAAACAGGCTTATTAAATTCGTTTTTTAATCTATCCTAACAATGCATAAGCTTTCCAGCATGTATCTGAAAGCATCAAAATTAATTTCTTTCCAAATGCTTCATTTTTCGCTGATTTTTTTCCTTAACTTCCCCTTTTCCGGATCTGATTTAATTATGTGTTACTTTATTTCCTTGATTCTGCTATCTTCCCCCTTGGGAGATTAAAAATTTCATATTGTGGCTTATTTGCTTACCAACATGCTTGGGTGAGGAAGTATGGCCATCCGTCATATATATGGAGGAAGTCCACATTTATTTTTAGAAAAATTATACAGTAATTAGGATGTATGTTCATCTGGTATCCTCTTCCTGAGAGCAGTTCTAGGCTGAGTTTAGAGGCCAGTTCTGAGACCTGGAAACTTACTTAAGCCTTTGTGTCCATTTTTCCTAAGCATAAAACAAGGATAATAATGTTATTGTGAAAATGAAAAAACAGAATGAATGAGAAGAGCTTTCGAGACTCAGGGGGAACAGTAAATGTGAGGTCAATATTATAACTGTAAATTAAAAGCATGACTTCTAGAAACTCAAGGCATAGTCACTGTCTACATGCTGTTGAGTTAGATGCTTGGCGCAAGGAGAACATTTAGGTCAACACGAGCAATTCTTTTATGGACACAGAGGATGCAAGGTGAATCATGACAGCCGTGGTCCCTGCCCTCATAGAGCTTACTGTCTGGTGTAATCAGTTCTGTAATGAGGAAAGTCAGGGAAGGCTCCCTGGAGGAACCTTGTAACCTGAGATCTGAGAGTGACTGGAGTTGGGTGAAATGGGTTGATATTGGAGGAGTGGGAAGAGAGATCCAGGAGGTAAGAACAGCATGTACAGTAGCTCAGAGATAGTAATCTACAGGGTTTCATTAACTCTCCATTGCTGCATCACAAAATGCTGCCCTCTAAAATGTACTGGCTCAAAACAACATGTGTTGTTTACTACGTACATCAGTGTTTTTGGTTTAGGAGTCTGGTGTGGCTTTGCCTGAGGTCCTCACTGAGTGTTGGCTGGAGGTGTCAATTTCTTGGCACTTGGGCCTCCTCATGGAACTACCAGCAACCTGGAAACTTGCTTTCTGTACAGAAGAGAGAGAAAGAGAGATGAGAACTGAGTGTATCATGTAATCCATGAGTATATCATGGATTCCAAAGCCTTTTTGTAATGAATTTTGGAAGTGACATTCCATCCATTTGGCCATATTCTGTTCATTAGAAGTGGATCGCTAGGTTCAGTTCACACCGAAGGGGAAGAGATTGGGATGGACACTGGAGGCAGGATCATTGGTGCCAATTTAGAGGCTGCCCACCAGAGGCATGTCCCAGGATTGAGATTTCAGTCCCTGTGGAATACACTGTGTGAGAGGAAGGATAGCGTGGGATAAGACCGGGTTATTGAGAGTGGACACGAGGTTGTACAGGCTCATAGGCCATTTTAAGGATTTGAGATCTGATGCAAGATTAATAGAGAAACTGAAAAGATTAAGGAAAGCTGAAATGTGATCTAATTTGAACTTTATAATGATCACTCTGGTCATAGCTTGGGGAATAGATTGAAGGG